>NC_134576.1:122877026-123485359 GCF_050947875.1 Dermacentor variabilis
GAAGTCTGAGCGAGGTAAGGGCAGTCTAGCATGCTACCAGGGCGCTTGCTCATTCCTTACAGTGCTAAGCCTTGAAGTCATATTGGAGATCACAGAGGTTTACCTTGTCCGTAAAAGCATCAGTTTACATCAGTTTGCAGAATGTGGGGTTAGTGAAGACTTTTGCATGAGCGACAGCGCAAGTTGTTGCGTACTGCGCCGCAGGCTTTAACCATTGTGGCAACAGAGATATTATTGCAGTGACCAACTATATTCTACTTCGCTGCTGATGTAAAGAGACAGCATCGGCATAACGGTTAAGATGGAATCCTTTCCATCGTACACCTTCTGTGACGCTTAGCACCCATTTAACAAAACAAAAATATCCGAATGTGTGGTGGTTGGCAAAACGTCACAACATGTCGCGACCAGCATAGCCACTGCCGTCTGCGGCTCCCGTAACCAGCTACTCCGCAACGGATAAGACGTTTACGGAGAAGCTAAATCTATCACCTTTTAACTTACCGATATAACGTATTGCCATTCACGAAATACCGCTGACACAAAAGTCCCCATCACTAGTAGAAGCACCACCTTACGTCGTTGAAGTTAACTAGAGTGCCTAAAGCTATCATTTTGTTGGCAGGTTATGTCAACTAAACTGCTGGCATAAAAAAGTCAACAGCAACATAAGTAATGAACGAATAGTGGATTTTTAATTTTTCCTTTGACGAGAGCAGCATGTAACACCTAAACCTCCAAATATTTAGGAAATGGAACTTTGGCACTCATTTCCTTCAGCAATGGCCAACCTTTTACTGCCAAGCGAATGACACTATTATGCTTTAAAGTTAGAACCATATAACTGAAACATAGAGAAAATTAACAGCTTCTTTTAATTGAACTAAAGAATCAATAAAGACAAGAGAAATTAAAATGAACAAAAAAGACGACCTGCTGCATGTGGGAGCCAAACCCAATACTACCACGCTTGCCTGTGTAGTGCTTTACCGATCAAACTACTGTGGCTGTTGTTTTCCCGGTCGGTACCTTAGGTATCCCTGTATGCGTACAAGATCAGCCCTGGCAGTGTCAGCAAGCGGCACTGATGGCCGTGACGGGAAATAAAATGAGCTTTAAGTGATTACGTGACCAGTCTCAACCGATTCTACGTTCGTACACTATTGCGTACGCTCGCAGGACGGCTCGCTGGGAGGCCGCGAGAGCAGCGGTCCAGCTCGGCTTTTGGAGCTCGAGGAGAAGGAGGATCACGTGTACCTGCCTATCATCCCAGAGCAGGCGGCCGACGGCCAGAGCAAGAACCTCAAGGGCGAGACCATCGTGGGAGCAGTGTGCGACATACGGCATAGCCCCAATCGCATACTCAGGGTCAGTGCGCATGCGTCACTTAAGCCGTCTCGCGTTTACTCGAGCGCGCCGTTACAATGCCAGTTTTCTTACTCTTGTGAGGGGGACATCTTCGATTATCCGTTTCCGACAGTCCCGGACAGCCCGGGGCGGTGCTTTCCCCCAGTGAGCGTTGAGTATGTATGCAGCGTCTCGGACAGTCCGCGACTGTCAGGGACGGATAACCGAAGAGGCAGAGTGGAACCAGCTAATTAGGGGCCAAATTCATAGAGCTCTTCTTTCGCAAGTGCACTTTGTCACTGGCCGGTCGCCTTAGCTGATTATATGTCCAGCATCAGGATTGGCAGAAATATATCTTACGAACAATTATGCCTTGAGAGCTTCCTGCGAGTTCGGTCCCAGATGCGTACGCCAGGAAAGACTTGATCAATACGAGCGCTTGCGCTACAGAGGTTGCTCTTAGTGGTATTGCACGTGCGTTTTTTTCTTTGTTTTTTTTTCTCTTGATGAGTGAATGACAGATGACACCTCTTCTTACTGTGTTCTCCGCTAACATTTCATTTATTTCCGTAATTTACTATGCCTCTTCCCACTTAATCTCTTTCCTGTTCTTCCCTAGCTGTCGTCAGTTTTCCACGTGCTATTACCCTTCTAGTGCTTGCAGGTGTTGGGACACTGCGGGTGGCAGTTGCTGGCATAGAGCTCTTTTCTTCTGTCGCGTCTCATAATCGTTTTTATGTACAGGAACATGACAACCTTTAAGGATAAACATGGACTAGCGTAAGTCCATGGTAAGTTCGGTCTTCTTTTTTTATTCCCCGTGTGTGCGCGTCTCCGTGGTTGCTTTCCGGTTTACTCACAACTACGTACTTAGTCTTTCAGCAAGAGACTGTGCTGAACTTCGTTTACCCTAACGGGAAGTTAATAGTACGTATTTCAGTCCTGGCATGTGGGAGGTGCACACGACTAGGTAGTACATGTGGTATTCACGAGCGATCACGTTCAGGCGTGCGATCACGTTCGCGAGATAATCGCGTGACTCACCACCGTGTTGGCGAACTATGCGGCCGACAGCATTTCTGGGCACCGTTTTTCCCTACAAATATTACCAGATGAAACGGTGAAACGGTTGTGGCAGCGATCGTTTCGCTGCCGCGAAGAATATGACATTACGCTGATCTGTCTAATAGTTGTACTTGCGACTTCACACGTTATTATAACGTCTTGACAACGATGACGTATATGTGGAAATTACAGGGTCCTGAATATTTGACTACGCGTGTTCAAAAAAAGATTTTGAGCTCACCGCTGCACTGTTCTTGACCAAATCTTGCAGAACGATCGCATTTTCGAGCCGACTTCGCTTAGTATAACACTTAGCACGATTACTCGCCTGTTTTTTAAGACGAAAATGAGAGACCGTTTTCTTCTATGGGAAAAAAGACGTCTGAAAGCCGGCCCTGGCTCAGACTTGTTTTGCCACCTGTCGTCATCTGTAGAAAGCAGCGTTTCACGGAGGGCTGCCGCGCGTTGCCCGCTCGTGGAACAGGCGACTGCCATGGAGTTTCCTACAAAAATTACTAGAGGGAACTCTGGCACTAGTGTCTACGGGAGCAGCAATGGGAGCGGTTGTCCCAGCATGGGAATTATGGGAAGTACATGGATTTGCCTAAACTTCGTCCTTATGGCTTCAAACGGCTTTGTGACTTTGTAAACTCGTCATTTTCAGCAATGTATTGTGTAATAAATAATTAAATAAACATCATTAAGATTGCCCGAAGGCAGGAATCGACGACAGGGACTTTAGCACAGAAGCCTGATATTGAAACCATTAAGCGACGGACGCATGTATCGGCAAGCGAATGAAGCGCCCTTATAAATTTATCGCGGGCATGCCAGCGCTTTGAGACGCTTGGCGCGTTTCGATTTGGCCACCTGGACAAGCTCAATCATTGCAATTATTAGCAACTGTGCGCGTTCCCAGCGTCTTCTGCACTTCGAAGAATACAGATTGCGCTGAAATACACGACAAGAAGATTTATGTAGCGTAATATACAAAGCCACAAGAACGTCTGAATCTACAAGCACGAAGATCAGACAAATCCACGTACTTCTCATCATTCCCATGGAAGGACAACGACTGCAGCGCCAGAGTTCCCTCTAGTAATTTTTGTAGGAAACTCTATGGCGACTGCCTCAGTTTCATATAATAGACTGCCACCCTGAAACGCAGCGTCTTAGAGAGGGCGATAGGTGGCGACACAAGTTTATGCTTAAGCCGGGGCGGCAGCAGCTCGAGTCCCCATAAGCGCAGGCACATTTTCACTTTTTTCTTAGAAAACAGGCAATTAACTGTACCAAGGTTATACTAAACGAAGTCGACACCAAAATGCGACCGCTCCGCAAAATTTGAGCAAGAACGGTTCAGCGGTGAGCGTAAGTTATTATTTTTTTTTAGAGCGCAGCTCTTTGGCGTCCGTTCCTGGGTTTCGCGTCGTCGTCGGCCTCGTAACCAGCTCCGCCCCCCTTTCATCCACCCAGCGCTAGCAGCGACCGACTGATACCGCTGGATGCCGCTGACGCCGCTAGAGAGACAAGATAACGTGACTGCATAGAACACCGTCGCCGCCATGCAGAAAGAGGAGGAAAGGGTCGCCCCCCCCCCCTGTTCTTGTGTGGCGGATAGGGTGCTCTTCAGTTGCCGACGCGCCGGTTATTCGTTGTCCCTGAAACCAACTCCGCAGCTGGGGTTGACTCACTATCGGCGTCAGCGGCATCAGTCAGTCGCTGCTATCTCTTCCCTCCTCCCTTTATCGTGTTGTCCGCTTGCTGCGCGCGCTTCTGCCCCCATCGTTTGCCGCTGGGTGTACACGCCGCCCCCCTCCCCCCTCTTCCTGCGAGTCTCCGGTTGTCAAAGCGCCGGCTCGAACTTAATTCCTTTCTTCGCTCCTCCTCCAATGCAACCCCTGTGCGGTGGCAATCAGAGAGCCAGATCGGTGGCGGCGGATCTGTATATGTGCACCGCCCGAGCCGAAATTGCCGCTGCCGTTCGCCCTGTGCGGTGGCAATCAGAGAGCCAGATCGGTGGCGGCTTGACATAAAGACAAACAGCAATTTCCTAACACTTATGCGGGAGAACATCCCGTTCCTCTCGCTCGTAACGCGTCCCACGGCTGTGACAACCTCGCGAGGCACTTGTATACATCTCGTCTTTGAGAATCAAGCATTGGTGTACCAAGTCGAACATATATCAGTCTATTTCTCCGACCACAAAGCTTCCTTCATGACTGTCAAGAACTGTTAGTGGAGTCTTTGTTAAAGGAATACGTGTGAAAAATAAAAAAAAAATTCTGTGATAGCGCATACATGTGTTGCTCGATTTCTTTGCCCCAATCTATCGAAAAGGTGAAACAGCTTATTTGCTGCGCTCAAATTTCGCATTAGGAAGTAACGTAATCGTCGGTAATTTTTTTTTTTGAAAACGCGCAGCTAAATATTCAGGACCCTGTATACGGATGCTCGAGGAGCGCTCGATCCGTAGCCATCGCAGACGCCGTTGGCGTTGTATTTCTGCCACGGTACCGACGCGCATAGAAGGTAAGGAGGAGGCCTCCAGAGACGCGCAGTGCGTTTGGCTGCAAAAGTGGCGAAGACAAGAGGGCGCGATGCCAGGCTGCGCTTAATCGACTCAGCCACGGCAACGTTGGGGCTTCCGCGGCTGGCTTGAAGCGGCGTGCGGACACGCACTGAGGTTCCCGCTGAGCAGCTGTGAGCAAACCACATCGTGGTGCGCACGCTGGTCTCAGCTGAATGGACACCAACACCCGTGTTCAGAAATGCATTTCAGCACGAAGCCCATGCTTCACATGATATAAAAGACGCCCGGTGCGAACGCGCCCAAGACGCTCATTGCGTTTCCTTTGGTGCGTTCCCAACAGGCGTCATTAAAATCAGTTCAAGCGTGGGCTCCAAGATGTATTTCTGATACATGGGAGGTGAGCGTTCGGCGCTGATGAACGCCGAACTCTGATGCACTCGTTGATTGCAAAGCAGCGGAGATTATATGAAGACCTTTTGCACCACAAGTTCAACTATAGCGGCATCGGACTAAACCTAAGCGCCAACCACAGGCTGCCGAATGAACTGAACTTGGTTAGCCATCCGTTTAACAAACAACTTTATAGAGCATGTTGTAAGAGCAAGAACTGAAGCCAGTCAGATCGAGCAGCAAGCATCTGTTAGCTAATTAAATACGTTTCTCTACGCAAAATTTGAAACATCCATTTGAAGGCATAACTTGTACTTGGAATGGTGTATAAAGTGCCCCCAGAAAGGCCCAATGAAGTTGTTTGCATCACGTTAGCTTTTACGCGATCCCTATTTGGAGGACTCTGAAAAAAGTGCGCGAATATGAAACAAAATAACAATAACTTCACTGTGCGCTCACTTGAGTGGATGACAGCGCTTCCAGTGGTATTTCATAAAAGGAAAGTCATCGTCGTGTTCCCGTTTCTTTTCCACAGAAACCGGAACATACTCGGCCAATACGCAAAATCTCAGGGGTCACGTGTTGCGCTGGGGCGGCGAGGGAAAAGCGAAGGGAACTGTTTGATGGAGAGTCCGCTTGTGAAAGGCTGGCTGGGAGAGGGACGTAATGCTACCTCCTAGTTCATAATCTCCCCTACTCACTCGTACTCCCAGTTAACCTGTACTTGCGGCCAACTGTCTTCACCTCTTTATTCTGTGCCCGCGCTCTTCAGGTTCATATTCGTGCACTTCAGCCACTCGTTTCTCTTCAGTCACGTTCCCGAGTCTGTCTTCAAAACTAATTTTGTTCGATGCTTCTCTTACTTCGAAAGAGGTCCCCAACCCGTGTCACTCTCAACTACCTCATTTGTGGTCGAAGGTTTACTTCAAACGTTTCTTTCGAAAGTTTCGGAAGGTTACCACGAAATAATTTTTCCCCGCTGGACAGCTGGTGGCCGTCATCAAAAGCGAGGAGCCGTGGTTTCTGTGACGTTCGACAGATGGCGGTGGCTACCGACGCTGGCTGCGCCGTAGGCCCGACCTACCAAAAATCGATAAAACACGAACGCGGCAAACAAATCGATACACCGCGCTGTGCCTGCTGCCTCCAGATGGCAGTACCAGCCAAGCGGTTCGCGAAATGAAGCGAGAACGTTCAGGAGTTGCGATTGGGAGTACGGTCAAGGCAACCGCCACTTTCAAATCGCACGACCTCCAAGTGAATGCGTGGCGCGCATGAGTTTGCTAAACTTTGTCTCAGGAAAACAGCAGAGCGAGATTTTGAATTGGAATAATGAGTTAGGCTAGCTGATAACTGAAAGGTGAAGTCTAGAGAATATCGACAACTGGAATTAGGACAATCAGTTAACCAATATATTAAAGACAAACAGAAAATTTTAATGATTCTGCAATTACGATGTCTCACTGAAAAATGCGCAATGGTTAATCCTGGACATTTATATTTTCCTTCAGTAGGGTCTGCAGCCATCATGTTTGTACTCAAACGAGTCGACAAAGCTCTGGCATTGGGATCGGTTAGTATACCATGAGAGCGATGGTTAGCGCTTGAATTTCTCTTGCCTTCGTATTTTTGGCGCCACTCGTTGTTGTGAACGTTCTCGTGGCTTTACTTGAGACACTTTATGTGCTTTTGTTGGCATAAATTTCGGAGCTCTCTTATTTTTCTAAACGTAGAAAGCTATAAGACAACTGCGTAAGTGCACAACAAATGCGAATGGTCGCATTTACAGCGCAATAACATTGTTAAAAATTGTCAATTAGCAATTTCGCAAAGCCGTTTGAAGACAGAATGACAAACTTTAGGCAAATCTGTTTACTAAGTTTTGTGTACAAGCTGATTTAACTGCCAGGCTTCCAGCTCTTGTAGACACTTGAGCCACATTTCCCTCAAATAATATTATTGCAATAGCAATTGCGGTCATGCGTGCTGCTCCTTCGACCACATGCTCTGGCTGTGGCCGTACAACGCGGGCTCCGACTTTCATAACAAGTCCAAGTGGGACGCCTTGCTGAAGAACTCGCATTTCACAAACCAACTACAGGCCGTCCAGAGGGCCCACGACGTCGCAGAGAGTCACGACCTCCCTGTCCTGTCGTGGGCGGAGCCACCAACTTGATCGGGGAGCCTTCGGTTCCCCCCCCCCCCCCATCGAGTTCCTCAGGACACACTAATAAAGTTCTTGTCACTGTCACTGTCAATAGCAATTATATGAACACTCCAGGCGCACTTCTGCCGTCGCCGTCGCCGTGAGGTTCCGTAAGAGTGAAAGCGTGGGGGAGTGAGCCAGCGAACGTGGTTCAATTTCGCGCGCGCGAGCGAAGAACGCGGCCCGGATGCGTGCCCTCTCCTGTCTCGCGCGAGGCGAGGGCGGTCAAGTGAGGGAGGAGTAGCCTTCTTCCCCGACGGCTGCTAGGGTCCCTCGATGTCCTCGTCGCCGGCCACTCCATACAGTGTGGAGACAACGGCAGCGTCTACTACGATGTTGGCCACAAGAATCGGGGACGCCGTAGGGGATATCTTTGGCGGACGCCATAGGGTCGCTTTGCCGGCGCCCGTGTGTTTTGAAAGCGACCTGCGACGTGGCCAAAGTGCGCGCCGGCGCGAGCCTCATCTTCAAAACAATCTGCGATGTTTGCAGAGTGTGCGTAGTGTTGGTAGATTCGTATGCGCTGTGCTTTCGACGTTTCGTTCGCCTGTGAAGCAACACATGCATGAAGGCCGATTCGCTTGCTGCTGCCGCGATTCTTCACTCCAGAATTTTGACAGCAACTCTCTGCGCTCGTCGAGTGAGATGTGTTCATGTTTACCTGTGCACGCGTGACACCATGCTGGTTAATTTAGTTAAAAAAAACGTTCGCAGGCTAGTTGGTTTGCATCCATAATAGAATGCGTAAGCGCGACTGAACAAGGACGTAGGAAGAAGCACACACACAAAGACAGCGCTGTGTCTGTGTGTCTATTTCTGCCTACGTCCTCGTTTAGTCACGCTTACACGTTCCATCATTGTTAATTTAGTTAGTAAGCGAACGTTTACAACTTTATACGGCAGATAAAACTGCTATCCTTACATCGTACAGATATATACTAATTTGCTATCGCAATCAGTGCTTGGCCTTTCGGGCGGAACTGTGGATATTTTTTTTAGGAAACCCTACACGAGCGAAGCATTAGAATAAAATAATGCAGCTCTGACAGTGAAACTGCACCATAGTGCGTTATGAAACAGCAAATTCAAATTTATTCTTTTTAATTTGCGTTTAAATGTTCCGTTAGCTACTTCCAAATGGTAATAAGAAGCTGAATAACATGCTCCCAAACGGGAATAGGTTCGGAGAAGCGAGATGTATTTCGCACAGTGCTGCACACAATAACGCGTGACAAAGTGGGGTTGGGCGGCCCTTTCCCCTCCGATAGTCTGGTTCTTGAAGCATGCCATCCGGGCGCTGTCGTCGGCGGTTGTCACGCTTCGAGACGTCGCTTGACGCCTTGCTCTCGACTTTGTAGCTGCTTCTTTTCACGTCAGCTTGCGTCGTTCTTGCAACGTGTTCGTGGCTACTCGCGCTTTGGGCGGATTACGTGTGGGACACCGCAACCATCTTACACGGGCGCCCACTAACGTCCTCGCCGAACGCTCGGCGCCGAAGGGTGGACGCGCGCTTCAGCAGCGTCAATGGTAGAGTTCCCAACGAAATTTACTGCAGCGAATTACGACGCCAGTGTCTACGTAAGCTGCGATTGTGGCTATTCATAGCCACCGTAGAAATGACTGTTCGTACACAAAGTTGCCCAAAGTTCGTCCTTCTGGCTTGAAACGGCTTTGTGACTTGATCTACACTCTTGGGCTTGCCAGAGACGACGAGCAGAAATCGCGAAGCGCGTCTTGAAAGCCGCAACACGACGCAAAAGAAAGGGTCAAACAAGTGTCCCACACTCAAGAAGGCAAGGTGGAGGTACATGGTGGTTCAAATTGATTCGATCAAATTAAGTTGCTCATAACTCTGTGTTCTGTATCCCTCTGTGTTTTTTTTTTCATGTCGAATATTCTCTAATTTCCTGTCTTGTTCGCGTGAGCTGCGTAGTAGCTCACACTATTGCCACACACACATATATATATATATATATATATATATATATATATATATATATATATATATATTCCTCAAATCTTGGGGCGTAATTTTGCTTGTGACGTAAGTTGTGGAAGGAAATTGTGCCTCGAGAATTGGGTAATCACCAGCCACTACCGCCAAAACAACGCATCAAGCGTTAAAAGCAAATAGCCTTTACGCAGCAATCGCCCCGTCACTGGGGATTGCAACGCTGAGTTACACAGACTAGGAATTTTTACAAAAGAGAACAGTATAAGGAGACCTTATATATCAAGATGCCCACGCTGCCGATACTCCGGGCAGGAAGGTGCTTGAACATTTTTGGGGTGAACGATGGAAGCAGAAAATACGACTGCTCTACACCACTTCTGAAAACTTTATACGAACCACAAGGCAGCCTCACCATGATGACACAAAGAAGAAACGAAAACAAAGATGAAACACGATGATTGTGGGAACCATGTGTTTTTAAACAATAATTCTTGGACCGCCTCGAAAAAAAAAATATTCATAAGTGTTTGGGCACATAAATGCGAACGTAATGTTTCAGGAAACCTTACATTTTAACTTTATAAATCTAGTCTACATTGATATTTGCGGAGTCTAGGAGTAGTAAAGTCTGGTCATGTACCCCAAAGAAGACAAAGGGAACAATTCTTTATTTATCCAACTGTTTTCCTTCCCCGATAGTGCAGAATTTATAGCTACATTTTATATATTGTTTCATTATATATTTATATGTTTATATATATATATATATATATATATATATATATATATATATATATATATATATATATATATATATATATAATAAATGATGAGGTTTTACATGCCAAAACCACTTTCTGATTATGAGGCACGCCGTAGTAGAGGACTCTGGAAATTTCGACCACCTGGGGTTCTTTAACGTGCACGTAAATCTAAGCACCACGGGTGTTTTCGCATTTCGTCCCCATCGAAATGTGGCCGCCGTGGCCGGGATTCGATCTCGGGACCTCGTGCTCAGTAGCCCAACACCATAGCCACTGAGCAAAAACAGCGCGTCATATATATATATATACATATATATATATATATATATATATATATATATATATATATATATATATATATATATATATATATATATATATATATATATATAGCCGCCAGCGGCCACGCGCTATGTGGAAAGTATGCAGAGGAATCTTCGCTCTAAAAACATGCGAGCAGGAGCAACGTTGGTGATGGTCTTCGGTTTGGGAGAACGCTCCTGTCGAAGTGAATGAGCTCCGAGCCGAATGCATCGCTGAAGTTCGCTGCACTTCTTTTTAGTGACTTTTGAAGGAGAAGCTCAAACACGTCGCCACCGGCGATATGCGGCTTCTACTGAAGCATCCAGTCACATTTTCTAAGGCTGGACTGTAAATGTTGGGAAGACTCCACAAGAAGGACTCGCGCCACACTATCGCCCCCTGAGTTGGCTGAGCAAAAACGGAGAAAAATAGTCTCATTAGAGAGCCCTTCAACCGCATCTTTCGCCGTGCTCTGACGCCCACCACTCTCATTTCAGACAACAACGCACAATGTACCTTATTTCCGTCTCTGACCTCGTTTTTTTTTCTACCTACATGTCCGATTTTCTTTCTTTGTACTTCCGTCATCTTCTCTACGATAATAACGATAATTAGACCTAACAAATAAGCGAGTGCTCCTCACGTCGCGCCGAAACAACAACCCCGTAAACTACGCATTATGCGGTTGGTTGACCAAGCGCACCGCCAGTGCTTTTGAAGTCAGTGTCGCGCTTTCGTTGCCCCTTTGTGGCAACGTACTCGGCTTCGGTGAGTCGCCACGTTCCTCCAGCATTCTTCTTTCATTCTTCTTCACAGAAAAGCCAAGCGTTCGCTGTGGCTGGCGATTTCACACACTGCCAGAAAACAAGAGCCATATCGCGAGAGCGTCGCAGGTGCATCGCTGGCTGGTGCAGTGCGTCAGTAACTAGAATCACCGTAAATAATTAAGACAAATAACTAAACGGTCACACCCATACGCTGATGTTCCACATACAAGGGTCGTGTTAAAATAAAGCGTTATCTCGGGGGCCGAATTCCAATTTCCCTATTCAAGCACATGAACAAAACACAAAAATGTTTTTTTACGAGACACGCGAACGAAGAAGTTGAAAGCAATTTGCCGCACTTGGGACAGAAGTATAAATTCTCATGACTCTACTAAGCGAAATTTCAATTTTTGGTGTGAAATTTCATCTAATATGTTGCCAAAACTGATAACCATTAAAAAAAATCTAAGCATTAAGTTTCCAGATCGGTAACTCTGCAGAAAAAAGAACAGATAGCATCGTTCTGTGATCTTCTAGCGCCCACTGACGCCGCTACGCGCGGACTCTAATGGTCGGCGCCCTCGGTCGGCATGGCAAATGATGACGAAAATAAAGTCGGGCAGCCCGTACTCGCGCTGCAAGCAGGGCGTGCACTAGTCCGTTCTAAGGGCTTGCTACGGTAGTCCTCCGGTCTTGGCGATCCGCTGCAACCCCTCGGTTCCCGACATTGGCGACCCGGACGTGATTCGAGCACGGAACGCCGCCTACCGAGAGCGCCGACGTTTAGCGTAGGCGCGTATCGGCGTCAGTGGACGCTACAGGGACGCCCCCCCCCCTCGCCCCCCACTTTTCCCCCCTAGGCGGAGCGGCAAAATGTGGCAAAAGTGGGGCGGTGCTCTCTCGGTTAGATGCAGATACGCGGATATGCCGGCGACATCTGTGGGGAGCTCCGTTGGGTTCCGATCCCTCCGCGACATCTGCCATGCCAGCACCCGATCCAAGCCAGCGCCTCGATACACAGCGCTACCTCTGGCCAAGCATTAACACCGATGTTGGTCTCACGTGCCTCCCGTAGTGCCTCACGTGCCAGGACTGCCAAAGTGACTCTCCACACGAAGACTCCCACGCAGTCGTTCTTGCCCACCTGGCTGTCGCTTTGACCGCGTCCATGTTGATTTGGTTGGACCACTCGCTCCCTCTCACGACTGCGGGTACATCCTAACAATGATTGACCACTTCGCCTGTTGCTCCGAAGCCGTACTCATTCCGGACATCACAGCGGAAGCGGTCGCCAAGGCCTTCATTCCAGCCTGGGTTTCCCGCTTCGGCTGCTCCAGCATCGTGACCACTGATCGCGGCCCGCAATTTAATTTTACCCCCTTCACTTCCCTCAGCCTCCTGCTTGGCGCTAAACACTGTCGTAACACTGAATATCATCGTGGGACAACGGTATGGCTGAACGGCTCCACCACAAGCTCAAGGTTGCCCTCAATGCGCGCCTGGACAGGGAGCACTGGGTCAACCATATTCATATTTATTTATTTATTTATTTATTTATTTACTGAAAAAACCTTACAGGCTCCTTGACAGGGCATTGGGTAAGGGGGGTAATTAAAGTACAAGGTAACTCGACAGGGTACATACGGCTCAAATTTGCAATTTAACGCAAAGAAATGGAGGAATCAATACTGAAGTGGTATAATGGCAATATAAGGTTGGGCAGGACAGAGGGTAACATGAAACATGTAAAATACAAAAAATATTGGCTGGAATTTATACATATGACAAAACTGCACACAAGAACTATAGGGTGTACAAATCAAAATGACGAGAGTAAACAGAAAAAAAAACTACAACCAAGGATAGACAGCCAAATATGCGGATTCTAGGCGCAGAAACAGTAGGCAGTGTTTCAAAGACGCACAACGGTAGGGCATGATAAAAAACGCAGGGGCAAATCGCGTTCACAGTAAAAGCATTTTTCAATACTTAAAAATGCAGTGGGGGCACAAAGTGGAATACTGGTAAAAAAGTTAACAGAAAAACACGTGCAATGGTACAAGAAAGGACGGATTTCATTGGTCTTAAAGCCGGTAACATAACAAATAAATAAATACATGGGTGGGATACAGGACACGGCACAAGAAGTAAAACAAAATCGGGAATACTAGTGGTAAGTTTTTATTGCGAATAGAAAGAGTGCAGAAGTTGACGGAAACTATCGTGGTCTGGTTCGGATGCGATGTTGTCTGGAAGACCATTCCACAAACGTATGGCGCGAGGAAGAGCAGATGAGTTGAAGGCGTGAGTTGACCCATGTAATCTCACGAAACTTAAGTGATTAGGTAACCGACGTGATATATGTGGTGCTTCTCGGCCTACGCGCCGTCCTTCGTCGTGACCTTGGCTGATCTCCGGCCGAATTCGTCGATGGTGTACCCCCTGCGGCTTCCTCGAGACTTGTTCCTTCCTTCGGACCTCTCGCCCCAGCCGCTGCAGTACCCTGAATTACTACAGGACTGCATTGGCAACTGCACTTCGTCGCGGTTCGATCTTCGGACGACAGCACGTATGTGCATCCGGACCTTGCGTCATCGACCCATGTTTTTCTCGTATACGGGGCGCCGGAAGGGCACTTAGACCCTCTTATAGGATGGGCCGTACCAAAATCTGTTATTCCGTAACTTTTCAAGACTTTTCACAAGAAAACTGCCGGCCTAAATAAACAGTCTGCTTCCTACAGTTAAAAAATTGAGATTTTTCCTTTTAAATGCAATGATCTTGCTAAAAATTGAGTGCAGTGGTTGCTAACAAAAGAAATTTCTCTGTTCCCATGTATTTGGCTAGGACTTCCTTAGCTAAAGCTTCCACTTAATTGTGATTGCTATGAAGTAGCACTTCATTGATTATGCTCAGTTAAGTGCTTTTTGCCTCTCACAGGAACACAGTGTTCAAGACAATGGTTCGCCAAATACAACGAAGAAAGTTACGCACTGGTAGAAACACCATATTCGCTCGCTGTTTGCACAGGTGTGCCTGAGATCACGTCCTTGAAAAGCGATGTGATACGCTGCACTGACATCGTTCACCATGATGCCGCCTAGATGTACTGCATGGCTGTTATTGCGATAACGTCTAATGGCATTCGGCAATAGCATGTGCGATATTTGCAGTTCTCATGCGTGACTGGGCGATCATGTTATAACAACATTACGGCGGGATCCATCTGACGATCACTGAAGAAGGTGATGCGATTAGCATAAAAGCAAATATGGCTGCACACTTTATTGCTGAAGTGGCTGACGTTATTGAAAATCTGTTGAAAATCTATTTAAAAGAACTTCCTTATTTCTTGGTCTCACTTCAATAATTAGCCTAATGGGAACCTCGTCTAACCCTGTGGCTGTGCGCTTAGGAATTTTCTCTTCGGCTTTCTTCCTGTGGACATTTCTCAGCACCACGTCCTTTTTTTACGTGGTCCTCGTTCAAGCTCTTCTTTTCTTTCAGAAACCACCTCGTCGCTGCCTTGAAGTTATTTGGCTGTTATTTTGCGAATGTAATTTAAGGCCGCGTGCTCTTCCGTTTTGTTCCTATCTGCGTATAGGTTACGGTTTTTATTCCAGGCTTCCTGCCTAACAAGTTAATGCAGTTCCAAAATATTCTAGATACACCCTTCTTGTTCTCACATATTTCTGACCACCAACGCTCCCGTTCACTTTAATCTTTGCTTGGACGAGTATTTAAACCAAGGTTTTTTTTTATCTCGGTATATGTCCATATTCTGCCGACTACGTCCTGAAGCAACTGCGCTTATTTCGCCTGCCTGTGTTCTCGGGATAATTTCTATCGTGTGGCCGTCGCTTCTCGTATCGCTCTCTTACGCGAGCTTTTTCGGTTTCCTTTATTTTTCCTTTCCAACAAGCATGTTGCCTCTCTTTCCGTATTTCTGTCGTTATTATGCTTACAAGCTCACTATATTCGCATTCATTGCGTGGCCATTTGCCAAGTTCTCTCTCGACTCTTGTGACTTCATTTGTTATTTATTCAGTGCTTGAATTCGGACTGGCCATTCTTCGCTCTATTGTCTTTCCCAGCGGCATATCCTATTATCAAAATGATGCGTTTATGGTCACACCCTATGCTGCTATACCCTTTGTCGTCAATGTCCATTGCTCTCAACTTGTCATCAATTGCTTCTATAATCAGACAGTAATCAATAATCAATTACCTATTTCCGACTTCCCACGTGACTTGGCCCTCACACTTAGGCCCCGTATTCACTATAAAGAGGTTATGTTGCTCACAGAGATCTAGCACGAACTTCCCGTTGTCTTTGGTATAACCGTCTAGATCCTTGGGCAGTCATATAACCTAACAGTATCATTTCGACATCACGGCCGAAACCCTTAATATCAGCACTTAGGCATTCTGCTAACTTCTCACCCTTCGCTTTGTCATTTTTTTTTCAATCCACAAATACCTTACGCGCAGCCAAGTTTTCTTTCCACCCACTGCGCCTTATAACCAAAGATGCTTTTGACACTTTGGAATTTCTGTCTCCTATTTCGCTCCCTGATGTATGGGAATTCCGACCCCTCCCCCCGATCTTTCCTTCCGATTTAGTTCTGTCGCACCCTTCCCAGACGTAATTCTCAATCATTGGTGGCTCTTCTGCGTCTCTAAGGTGCGTTTCTGTAACCGCATACATACCTATTTGTTCTCTATTTAACTGCTCCCAAAACTCTAACCACCTTTCCTTTCTTCTACCGCCTTGCATGTTTATGTATCCTGCCGCACGGCGAGCTCTCTTCTTGCTTCTTTTGCTTCTTTTGCTTCTTTTTCTGTTATTGACGGTGATACTAGTCTGAGATCGCCCTAGGGGACCTTCTTCATTACTACCTACCCTGGCTTCCTAAGCGCCCGTGGGCCTCCAAAAAAAAACAGCTATTGCGCGACCACCGAGTCCCCAGACCCCTCCTTTATTACCATCAACATTCCTTCTCACTTCTCTGTTTACTTGCATAACCTCGAAACCTTTACTTCGGGTCACTCTCCACATAGCCTCATTAGCGGCCGCAACCGCTCATTGTTCGTTACTACTACGTAAAGGTACCTCCGAGACCGTGCAAACTACAGTTTGCACCCGAAGGGACATCTCGCGCAATTCAACTACCCCCCTTCGCCAAACGGCGGGTTATTCCTGCCCCTTTTCTGTTTAGTTCGTCATTTGGCGAACCCGCTACTACTGCAAGGCTGCGTCCCTGTGCCTTATCCGCGAGCTCTTCTCCTAGAGTGGTAGGAAACATCCCCTACCACCACTCTATTGTCGTCTTTCACGTTCTCCACAATCGCCTCTGAGCACCTAGTCAGATCTGAGTCACTGGCGATTATCCCCTTTTCGCTCTCTCCTACTGCCCAGGCCTCTTCCAGCCTCCCTTTGCCTACCTTTTCCGCGTGACGTAAATTTGACAAGGGGAACTGACCCCTTCATTCTTCCTTTCCTTTTGTGGTAGCTTAGAGGCACGTGAACGTCATGTCAGCTGCACAAACCACATGTTGCACGGGTTCCGCCCATTCCACGCGCTTTGTCGGCACTCCCGGTCCTGCGACGCCGGGAGACAGCGTTCCATCGTCACTACCATTTCCGTTCGTTGTGACGGCCCTATTGAGTTCTTCCTCGGCTGTTCGAAGTCCTTCTTTTTCTTTTCTACCGCTTTCCGTGTATCTCGCTCCGTGCTGAGCTCATCTTTCAGGGTGTCCATTTCACAAGCTCAACCTGGACACCCTCCATCACATTGTCTGTCGATCGACTCGATTTCCTCGCCATTCTCACCATTCCCCTGAACTACCTCGAGGGACCCCCTGCACGCTGCATGCTTTGCCGCCTTTCTTACCACATGTTTAACTCAGCTTTATGTAACGCTAACACACAGAATCTTTCAAGGCACTTATCTACAAGCAAAGACCGTAAAGGCAGGAAATGTCGAACGGACTTAAGGTATGACACACGGTCGCACGTGTCAAAACACGTGGCCACGCTCTGATTGTACTACAAGATCAATATTCCCGAGAAAAATACAAACTAAAAGCACTAATAGGCCTTGCCACATCAAACCTACTACTCAAAGGCTAAAAAGACAACGTCCCTGACGATCGCACGTGTTGAAACATGTGGTACGAAAGGACGCTCGGACTGTGCTACCAAACCAAATATACACATATACTCGGTAGAAACAGGCAAGCATTAAAAAAACGAAAAAAAAAAGCATAACAGCTCTCAGCATTGCCACATCCAGCCTACTATTTAAACGCTTAAAAAAGCCGGCAAGTTGAAAAATCGAAGCAATCTCAAAGCATGCACAGCAACTGATGTTTTCATCGCCGTTACGGATCCCTTGAGTGAGTGAGTGAGTGAGTGAGTGAGTGAGTGAGTGAGTGAGTGAGTGAGTGAGTGAGTGAGTGAGTGAGTGAGTGAGTGAGTGAGTGAGTGAGTGAGTGAGTGAGTGAGTGAGTGAGTGAGTGAAAACCCTATTGAGCTCTAGTAATTGTGTTTTCCAGCGGCTGGGGTGGATTCTTCAGAGGAGTCTTCCTCCTTGTGTGTTCCCCGGAGGTCTTCACCCGCTGCTTCGTCTGTCCTCTATCGCGATGGTCGGCTGCCCTCAGTCCAGGGCTCCGCTGGAGAAACACGTCCGCCCACCACAAACATCCTCTTCGAACCGACGGTGGTAAGGAGAGCGCCACCCATAACCAACATTGCAACGTAGTGCCCCGAATCACCACCATCCCAAGTATAGCAGTTGGGGTTAGTTCTTCCTAATGCTTCTTTATTTTACAGCGGAGCTATCTATGGCTAGGATCCCGCAATTTCTTCGTGACGTACGCCGACAGTAAACTGTTGCATGGCTCTTACCGCAATCTGTAAACAATCTACGGCTCATACCTCCATATGCAATGGCTTATACCCCCTTGAGGCAGAGGGTACAAGCACTTAGCAGAGAGAAGCGAACAGTGCGCGGATTTTTTTAGTATCACGCATACAACGTACAGAACAGCATACGTTTCAATAAAGAACAAGCTAAAAACAAGCATCCGAACCACGTAATTGATAAGCTGCTCCTGCCCCTGCATGCAATGCGAAGCACGCTGCTCTCCTCGCATGTGCTTCCCGGTAAAGGTTACTGTTCCGCAAGCTTCCGTGGGGACGGCAGCTTTACTGTAGCCTACTGAGCAGGAAGTGACATAACTACACTTTCGTACGTAAAAGAAGCGTCCGCCTAGCAATTGATTTGTATTGTGATCGTGCTATGCGGAAGGCGCGTATGGTAAGGACTACTGAAGAGAAGTGGTTATTGTGGGAAAGGAGGGAAGGCTGGCACTATATGCTGCAACCCATGCGGTAGCACGGCTCAGCGCCAGCAAGGTGGGGGAGATGGCATTAAAAAAAGAGAGGGTAGGAGGCAGAAAGGTAGAAGTTCGGCCTGGCAGCATCAGAGCAGCCCGTCCGGGAGGGCCCAGTGGGTTCAGCCGGAGGAGTAGGCTGGAGGTAGACCGTATAGGAGGTGGCCCGGTAGAAGTGAAGTAATGGCCGATCAGGAAGCCCGAGGTGGTGGGACGGCCGTTAGTCCATCCGTCTTTGTAGAAATTTCGTATAGTCTCGTCGAGAGCCCGTCGAGGTACTCGACGACACTTAGGAAGGTCGGTAGCTGATTACGACAGGAGAAGGGGATATCTTCCTGTCGTGAACATGGGAGCCCCAGGCGGTGAAACTCTTTCAACGCGGTGCTGCAGGCGAGCAGGGCAGGCCAGCAGGAGGTGCTCCAGAGTCTCTGGTTCACCACACGAGGCACAGGCTGGCGAGGTGGCTTTCCCAAGGCAGTGCCGGCGGGCTGCCGTCCAGTAACAGCCAATTCACAGTCGGAGCAGCAACGAGGCATCCCTTCGTAGGAGGCCGTGCTGTGGAAGAGGCCGTGGAGGCCGGCCCAGGGATACCCGTTTGTCCGGGTGGCAGGCGATGATGTGCCGGCGCAGCCTGTGTCTCGAGAAGTCTGCGGCCGTTACAGCAGGGCTGAGGGGGACGCTTGAGTGGTGGGTACTTTTTGCAAGGGTGTCCACCTCTTCATTGTCCGGGATCCCCACGCGTGCCGGTAGCCGATGCAGGAATAGTGAGCATCCTGCGTCCTGAAGAGCCGTCAGACTTGAAGAGAGCAGCGCAACCCCAAGGCTAGCCCTGTCAGGGTTCTGCAGGCAGAGCAGCGCCGCCTTGGAGTCGCAGAAGATGGCTGCAGGGGTCGCTGGTAGCTCCTCTGCAAGTAGGTCCGCAGCAAGGTGAAGTCCTGCTAGCTCTGCGGCGGTAGAGCTTGCATATCCCGGGAGACGGCACAGCTTGCTCTTTTGTAGGGCCCGTGCAACGCAGGCTGCTGTGGATGAGCCCGTCTCCGGTATCACGGATCCATCGACGAAGATGTGAAGGTGGTCTAGTCTATTCTTTGTAGGTGCACGAAGTAGCGGCGCATGCCAAATTGTAAGCCGTCGAAGCGTCTTATGCTAATCATTAGGTGAAGTACATGTGAATGTCGCCACGCGAATAACGTATACGTCGCATTGAGTGCTCATTCTAGCTGTTGTGTGCAGCTTCTGTGCCCAAACACTTTCACAGCGTGGATTGGACGCCTTTCTTCTTTTGCATTTTGTGCTCATCGGAAGGCTGCTACTATGGACAGGAGTCGAACCCACCCCCTCTTGCTCTACAGAGGAACACCGTTCGCACTGAGCCATCACAACTGATGCGAATCTGCTAAGTAGCATAACGTACTTCTCCCAAAAGCAATTGAATAGCTTTCTAATGTTTTTTACACACGAAAGCCTGTTCTCGAAACGCTATCGCCCCGGCTTCTCCATGGGTGAAGCAAGTCCGTCGCTCTGACCTAGCCTCACCTAATTAAGAAGTAGGGCCGGACTTTTTTATTCGTTAAAACCGGGATAGACTGCTGAACAAACAGGACCTACATATCTTGAACCCGAGAAACAAAACGAATGCGCAACCGCAATACAAACACCAGCGTTCTCACATTACAGTCGTGAAGGCAAGGGCAATTTATCACGAGTCATTCTGCCCTTGCTCTTACGCCTGGCGGGCAAGGTCAACAGAGTCAAGTCATCCATCCCTATGTCTCCATTCTTTTTTTATTCTTTCTCAACCACGTGCCGCGCTAATGACAAGGTTCAGCGGCGAGATGAGACACTATAGGTTCCGAGAAATGTGGGCCCCTCAGTATGAGAACTAACGACCTTTGGTCGTCAGCTAGGACGTGTGAAAACATTGCGCTGCTCGCCAACTGTCTCAACGTTCTTGTGATAGTATTGCCACACGCAAACACCAGCGGCGGCCCCTTGAGTATATAGCGGCGCGATATAGGATGGGCTCATTGAAAGGCTCGCCTGCTTTTGTCTTTTTCGAGGTTACGCTGGTTGCCACAGGAACGGTTAGCGAGGTGATAACGTCGATAAATGGTTGCAGTCAGCTACAACGGTTAAAGGATCATGAAGCCTCCGTGGCTTCTTGTTTGCATTAAACTGCAGCGGTTATCAAAATTCTAACTGGACTGTTGCTACGGCTTAGTGCCTGTGGAGTTCTGCTCCCGAGAACGAGGCCGTAGGGGCGACTCCCGGAAGCAATATCTACGGCGGTCGAATGAAGAAGCAACCATGTACTTAGATTTAGGGGCAAATTAACAAAACTTTAGGTGGTCGACACTAATCGGGTACTTGTCATTACGGCGTCTCTCATCACCAGGGTGCCGTATGTTTTTTAAACTCGATTCACTGCATTCGATTCGATTGAAACAAAGGGCTACCTCACGCGAAGAAAAGGAAAACATCTCACAACTTTCGACGACCCGTTGATTTGCTGCTGCTGTCTGCTTCGCCAAATTAAGTGGGACGTGACCGCATTATATCCGCGAAATTACACTACAAAAAAACTACCAACATGCGCAGGAACTCTCTAAATAGCGCAAGGGAGTTCTAATGGTACTGATGGATAACATTACAAATGCGTACACAATCGAAGCGATCGCATAATTCAGTTATGTGCAATATTCCGGAACATACACATGTCTTGCGGAAAGGTACCTCAGAATGAGGTGATGAAGATTTGGTGCGAAACCAATGGCATCCGAACGGGCGAAAAATAAAACCGAACCCTAGCATTCCAGAAAGCGAACATCAACAGAGCAGATAAAATTCAGCACCAAAGCACTAACACTAACGTATGCACTTGGCGTTTACACTTGTAAAACATTAGTAATGACGAAGCAGATCAAGAATTTTATTGTCCTCGCGTCGCCGGATTTTTCACTTCACTTTCCTCCTTCACGGCGTGACCGTTCTCTTTTCGACAGGGCGTCCGAATTTAGCAGCTGGTTTACAGGCCTCGGTGCTGTGTCTCACAGGCAGTAATAGGGACGAATCTTGTTTTGAAAAACGACCGGTCAATTTTTTTTAGGCCCGTTTGCGATGTTACCCTAGTCTGAGCGAAAGGGTAACAGAAGATGGAGCGGGGATGACGCGCCGCCTGCCACTTTTGGGCAACTGTTACAGGAGACTGTCGGAGTTTGAGCGTCAATCGGAAGATGGGTGAGAATCGCAGAGTTGGTGTTGACGCTGTCGAGAGGGAGTGTGGTCGTCGCAAGAAGTGTTCAGCGCCTGAACCAGCCCTTCTTCTTCTTCACCAGGCACGGTTCCGGTATAGGCGGCTTGAAGTGCTTGCAGACGGTCTCCTTGAAGTGCTTCTGCAGCTTCTTCTGGTAGCGCTTGTTGAATCCGCCGTCAATGACCACGCTGGGCACGTAGTTGATGGGTGGTCGCACGGACATCGTGCGCCAGCCCATCTTCTGCAGGAGAATCTTGCCCTGCGCCGACGAGGCGCAGCCGACGAGCTTGCTGCTCTCCATTTTGTACTCGCTGCTGCACTTCTGCACGTTCTTCTCGGGCTTCCACCCCTTGAGCGTGCACGCAATGAACGGCAAGTGCTTGTCCGTGTCCGGGTACAGGGCGATGGCGCACGCGTGGATCATGCTCGCGTGGCACTCGGCCTGCCCGTGGCGGCAGGTGAAGGCCACGGTCGTGTCGGCCCCCTGCGGCTCCTTCATGCGCGTGCGTCCAAACGGCACCATCTCGACGACCAGCTGCTTGCGCAGGAGCCCGTACACGGGCAACAGCTGCTTGTTGATGAACCACGAACTGTCCTTGCAGTATGGCTCGTACAGGACGGTCACGTTAACCTATGGCAAAAAAGAAAGACGATAATAGAATGAAGTGTGCAGTGAAATGGCCATCGGTAGACCACGTTTTTGAAGCGTACGGAAGCGAGAACACACGCTAATTATATGACGTGGTGGGGCATGTATGTATGTATGTATGTATGTATGTATGTATGTATGTATGTATGTATGTATGTATGTATGTATGTATGTATGTATGTATGTATGTATGTATGTATGTATGTATGTATGTATGTATGTATGTATGTATGTATGTATGTATGTATGTATGTATGTATGTATGTATGTATGTATGTATGTATGTATGTATGTATGTATGTATGTATGTATGTATGTATGTATGTCGCTCTCATAACCATCATCAACCCGTCGATACCCACTGCACGACGAAGACCTCTCCCAGCGATCTCCAATTGCGCCTGTTTCGCGTGCATGTAAGTATGCGTGTATACCAGGCATTTCAGGGAACACTTTCACAATTTCTGAATGTTGTCTGCGGCACACAGCACAATTCTAGTTCATGACGTGGTCCACTCGAAGCGGTGGACACTACTTGCACTAAAAATTAATATGCCTAACCGAGTAATCACAAATTTCACTAATTAATCTTTTAACTAATTACCTTATGGCTCATAGTGCAATTTACAAATTGTAGCCGTGGAGTTCGCAAGGTGGATCCACTTGGAAGAAATTCTCAGGATGACATCAGTTTCAAGATATTAATTCCTGAACTTTGCAAAAAACTGCATTGGCGTTCCAGTTACTTTCTTAACAGAAGTTATTTTATGCACTGAAGCACAAAAGTAACTGGGACGCCCACGCATTTCTCCGCACAGTTCAGTAATTACTATCTCGAAACTGGTGCTATGCTTAAAATTCATTTCAAGTGGATACGCCTTGGGAACTGCACGGCTAGAATTTGCATATTGCAATATGAGCCAGAAGGTAATTAGTTAAAAGGTTATGTAGTGAAATTTGGTCAGTTAGTCGGTTATGCATATTCATTCATTTCTATATCTGTGTGTGTGCAACTACTGTCTGCCGCTTCGAGTAGACGTCCTCATGAACTATAACTGAGCTATATGCCACAGACAACCATTAATAAAGTTTTGAAAGTGTTCCATGAAACACCCTGTATACGTATGTATGCGTGCACGTACTTGTCGTGAACAACAAGTAACGGACCTTTGCGAGCGCGTGGCAATGTGCCGAACTGCGTCACTGCTCCGCCTACTTCCTCCACGCTTAAGCTCGTCTGGTGTCGAAAGGCACGCAGTGCGCATGCGCGTTACTCGCCGGCACGTCTGTTCGCTATTGCGATGTCGTGCTCTAGCTTGATGAATTGTGTCCGAGCCCACACGAGCTGCCACGTGCTGCGGCTAGAGCAGAATTGAGAAAGGGATAGAGGATTGAATTCCGACGTCCGGGGTTTTACGTGGGAAAACCACGATTTGATTACGAGGCACGCCGTTGTGGGGCACTCAGGATTGATTTTTGACAACTCGGGGGCCCTTAGAAAGGCACCGAATGCACGGTACTTGGGCGCATTTTTTTTTTTTTTTGCACTCCGCTCTCATCGGAATTCGACCGCAGCGGCCTGGATCGAATAAATATCCCCAGACACAATTGAGCGAACAGTGGAGCTCCTATCTGATAAGGAGAGCTGCAACTTCAAGGTATTAGCAAGCCGCAGCTCTGCCACCTTGTGTAGGTCGGACTATGTTGATACGTTACGAATAGGCTGGCATGTGGCTCCTAATACTTTGAATCAACTAAACCCTTTATCTACCTAGACTACAGCCACTCATTTCCCTGTACTCGGCAAGAAATTGATACAAATGCTACACAGCGCGTCTCTAAATTCACGGGCACACTAGCGGAAAATCGCACGCGGCAAAACGCGCCATTATTCACAAGGTCACACTTGCAAGCGTCTTTGGCGCTGAGGGAGAAAACGCGACAGATTCGCTCTGAACTGGACTCCCGGCGGTTGTCACCAGCGTTGCTGAGATATTAGAGAGTTTTAGCTCAGGGGACGCAAGGCGTTGGGGCCCCTAGCGCTTGGGTTCGTTTACGTTCGCGTACGCAAGCAGAAACACGTTATATGTTAGCGGCCCCATACACAAGCCGCAGTGAGGTCGCATGCGCTCGCAGCGCCATCGACGTCTGTGCTTTGCTGCGTTATCATTTTTGTAAAATATGAAATCAAGCACATGAAGTACATCAAACTATTATTAGAAGCAGTCAATAGAGAGGTTTAGCGTGTCCAGTATTCAGGTAAACGCAGGCGGACGCAGGTTGGGACGTTGGGGCGGAGCCGTAAACGAGAGCGCCCTGCATGGTGCAGCCACCTGGTGGCGCAAAGCTCAAACGAAAAAAAAAACGGCTAATATTGGAGTAACGAAGTTTATTTTATTTGCTGCGGGTGTAAATTTTTGGCAGCAACACGATTACGTCAGTTCCGAAGATTTACACCAGCAGCGAAGTAGAATAGACATGGTTACAGCAATATTAGCTGTTTTTGTACGTTTGAGCTTTGCGCCACCAGGTGGATGCACCATGCAGGTCGCTCCCATCTACACGAATACCGGACACGCTAAACTTCTCTAATATATATAAAAACGACGTCTGTCGACACTTGGCGAAAGATTTATAACATTATCTACTCGCTAGCTACTCGTGGGTTCTCGTGCACAGCGAAACTCTTGGGTAACGTGACCGCTTAGGGGCAGCGATGTTTTCGGTCACCCCAACCACCTCAAAGACGCAAGTAGACGTAGCGGTCTGCGCATGTGCAGTACCGTCGCCCCTAGTGCTTGCGTACGCAAGCCGCTTGCGTCCCCTAAACTAAAACTCTCTAATACAGTTTTAGATGGACGTCCGCAGCAGCTCTGGGTACGCACCAAACCCGCGGACGCGTCAGTGCGCATGCGCAGTACGCAGGAGCGCGCACCGTATCTTGCGTGCGCCGGCAGATTTTCAAAAGCTGCGTAGCGTCCACTGCGGGCTCAGCGGCCTTTGCGGGACGTTCTCGCGCGTTCTCGCGAGTTCACGAGAGCGCATTTTTCGATATCGATCTTGCCGAAGATATGACTCCGGCTTGCGGTTTGGCTTCGTGGCGACTGACATTGGCTACACAGCTTCAGAAGGTGGCATTTGGCTGAGCTGAGAGCACACTACTGGTTCCTACGCGTGCAAGTCAGCAATCCCCTCTTCTGAACTTTTTGCATCCAGCCAACGATTTCCGTATCGGACGCGCGCGCTCTACGCTACGCACGCGCAACCTCGCACCCTATGCACGTGGGTGGTTGCGGACGCCTAACTAAAACTGCCTGATTTCGTAATTTCGTGTGGCGTTTCCCCACATGATAGAACCGGCACGCCGCAAAAGATAGTTCGGTACCCATTCGCTCCGCGGCAAGAATTGGCAGCTGATGTGGCCGTGAAGAGGGAAACCTCTTTAGAGTAAGCAGGTACTCGCACTTTGCTCTTGCACCGCCAGGGCGTATGACGAAAAAAAAAAAAACAAGCCCTGAGCATCCTCGAAAAACGAGACAATTTTCCAGAACTGTACATTGTCTGGGCCCCGGGACACGAGTCCCTGGCGGGTAATGTAGCGGCTAATGCCGCTGCCCGAGATCACACTCTCCGGGCTATCCCACCGGGTTCACGAGCACAGGTAGACCAACACGATAGCGCCCCGAAAAGACACGCCGATATCCTGAGCCACTACAGACCGGGTAGGAGGATCTATCCACCCCCGCATCCCAAGCTGACAAGAGGCGGTGATCTTCCGAAAACTACAGACCGGCACATTCCCGCGCGGCACCCTGCTACACGCCATGTATCCTACGAGCTATACTCACAAATGCGCCTTCTGCTCTACGCCCAATACCCTCTACCAGATGGTATGGGAATGTCAACAAAACCTATCGACACCGCCCATCACCGGACCAACCGTCGAGCAGTGGGAGGCCCAGCTGACAAGCTCGAGCCCTGAAGACCAGCATCGCCTGGTGAGCAGGGCCAAGCTATTGGCTCAGGCCCATGGCATCCTGGACTAGGGACGCCGCCCACCTCGGACGATTTTACCGTCGGCTCATTTCTAATAATAAAGTTTATTCCTCCTCCACCCGTAGGCCCAAGTACAAGAATCGCACGTATCAATGAAGGTGCATAGGATGACTACAACATACCCTGTTATCCACTACGTTAAGTTTGTGCAACAATGAGCTTTTGTGGCAGTGTCTGCTGGAGCCAGATGTTGAAGTCAGTACTCTGTACTTGTCATCTCACATATCCTGCCTGGGTTTCCTAAGTGTGCGTAATAGTTTTTTCCTTCAGCTATGACTAAGAGCTCGCACAGCTTTATTGCGCAAACGCCTATAATCAAGAACTTCGGACGCTACGTATGCCTTTTAGTCTAATGTCTTGAATACAAGCTTCAAACTTTTAGAAAATGACATTCTGTGCTTTCAATTCTGCACCGCAGTTTCGAAAGGGGCGGCAAAAATAAAGAGGGGCGTCGTCTGACGCACCAGTGCATGGTAACAAGCTAAAAGTCACTATGTTATTACTGTTTGTCCTCGAGAGCGTCTGCATCGAAAACTACGGACAGTTAAAAGCTCGTTCTTTTCTTTCGATTGTTGCTGTGACAGAAAACTTATTAAACGCCTAAGCAATAATTGTTACAGATACCACTGAATATGGCTCTCAAATTCGCATGACGGAGTATGAATATTTCCGCCGTACATAGCTGTCGGTAACGGCGCTTGACCATGGCAACACTAATCATCGTCAACGTGATTTGGTGCCCGGAACGACAGCGCGACGAAGACGGCTCGACAACGAAATCACGACAGCTCAATGACGATGATGACGTGACAACGGCTGCGCTCGTCCGTTCTTTTTTTTTTTTCGCCACTCGTTTACTGCAGGGGAGCCAGATGTATCCTTTTACGAGCATTCGCTTTAAGATTGTGCAGATCTCCGACAACCGGGACTCGGTCTATGGGAGGCTGTGGCGAGCCGGGAAGACCAAACGGTGCATCTCGGCATGAGACTCGCGTCCGCAGAGAGAGAGAGAGAGAGAGACACACACAGAGAGAGAGAGAGAGTTTTCTCAATGCACGGGAAGTGGGCGTTCTTGCACATCGCCCCCCCCCCCCCCTCGTAATGGGGGCGAAATCACGCCGCGCCCGGGTTTTGATTCCGCGACCTCGTGCTTAGCAGCGCAAAACCACAGCCGCTAAGCCAACGCGGTGGGGAAAGTGATAGAGGCATGCGTAAAACAAAACTCATGAACATGCCGGCGAGTGATGCGAGACCCACATGCATAATGCGTGGGTCTCGACACCGATTGAGCTCTAGCGGAGATGAGTTATTGAAGTACGGGATAATGCAGTTCGCCATGTAGCACGACTAGAAGCACCTGGGATCCGCTAATGCTGCTCGCGACAGTACGTCTGGTTGAATGGATGCACACCCAACTAGGGCAACCCCTCATGGTTTGCTTTTTACACGCGAAGCGTTTCCAATCCGTGCCCGAATTCGAGCTTACACTACACGCAAAGCTGCAGTATAAATACCAGGATTTTCTAAAGCTCCCACACGCGTTTCGAGCAGACGTGCAGTCGACCTCAAAAGCTTATGGGCCACGGTATCTCAAAAAGCGTTGAATTTCCGAGCGGCCCTACAAGAAAGCTCTGCTAAAGCTGCAGATATGTTCAGGTTGTTTTTTTTTTTAGATCCCGTGGTCCCATAAAATGTTGTTTGTCCACTGTCCATAACCCCCCAAACTAGCCACCACGTACGGGCGGGGTGCACGCACGCACTGTTGGTTGGTGACGCGAGAGGACGACCCGACACCGATTTCGGTGTGCCGACTCATCGGCTCCGGCGTTTGTTTACTTTCGTGTCGGCGCCTCGGTCACACTGTACCGATGCCGAGCTCTCCCGCGACCATCGGCAGATTGTCGGCGACGGGGCAGTGTGAAAGAGGCGCCGACACGGAGGTAAAAAAAAAAAAAGCGCTGTCGTTGACAGACGGCAGACCGAAATCGGTGGCGGGTCGACCTAGTGGGAGTGAGCCTCAAGCGAACCCTGTCGCCAAGCATGCGATAGAAGCAGCAGGCAGAGCGATATGGCTGTCGTTCGCATTCCCGCAGTCCCCGGCAAACGAGGTACTACGAGCCCTGATAGTTTTGGCTTACATATGTATAAGTGGAACGGGGTAAATGCTTCCCCCTAAGTAAACGATGGCTTTGAGAGCATCGGGAACACACTATGTATCTCACGAGATACGATTCCTCCAGTCGCTAGGGCACGTGATCCGGCGCTGCCGTCAATGCGGCAAAGCCTGTGCGCGCACTGCCTCGTACGAGGCGTGCTGTGGTGCCCACCTTCTGCACAGCTGGTGGGAAGAGGGCCACGGCTGGTTCCGGCTGGGTCTGGCCGAGACACGGGCTGCTGCAGGCGAGTAGGCCCAGCAGCAGGCACCACAGCGAGACGGCCCGCATGGCCGAAATCTTGAGGCGATGGCGACGCGAGGACACCCAAATGCCCCGACGCCGGCCGGACGGACGGGGCCTCGGGTCTACCGCTGGAATGCCGGTCGGGCTAGACGGGAATTTTGCGCTGGCGCGCGCATCGCGTGAAATGCGCCGGTCGAGGCCGTACGACTCTTCCTCGTCTTCTCCCTTTTTGCCGAAAACGAAATGAAATTTCCTATCCCAAAGAATTTAGCGGAAGCGTACCAAGCAGGGTACATTAGTATAGCACGATGTTTATAATTTATTGGGACGAAGTTCCCGTTTTCGTTGAATTGGCATTCATTTTTTTAATGATTTCTGTCTTCATGGACAACATATTTTGCTCTCCCAAGAAAGCTTTAGCTCAGGCCTAACTGTGATTCCGCCTGTTAAAATACACGTGCAACGCAGAAATTCTTTTTTTCAACATGACTTCAGGGAGCATTCTTGTGAAGTTTGTTTCCCTCTAGAGAGAAAGCGGAAATCTAGTGACCGATGGAAGCGAAATTTCGATTTAGGCCCTGAATCGCACTTTTTATTATGACAGCAATTAACGTACACTCCCGGCGCATTTCTGCCGTCACCGTCGCCGTTGCCATGAGGTTCCGTATGAGTGAGTGTGAGGGTGAGCCGGCGAACACGGTTCAATCCAAAGCCACCTTTGTTCATTCTCGCGTGCTCGAGCGAGGAACGCGGCCCGGGTGCGTTCCCTCTCCTGTCGCACGCGAGGCGAGGGTGGCCAGGCGTTCTTCTCCGGCGACTGCTAGGATGCCTCGATGTCCTCCTCGCCCGCCGCTCCGTACGGAGTGGAGACAACCGCGGCGTCTACTATGGCGTTGACCACGCTACTCGCGGACGCCGTAGTCGACGCCTTTGACGGAAGCCGTAGGGACGCGTTCTCGGCGCTCGTGTGTCCTGAAAGTGATCTGCGACGTGGCCAAGGTGCACGCCGGCGCGGGCCTCATCTTCAAAGCGACCTGCGATGTTTGCAGAGCGTGCGTAGCCCCGGTAGCTTCGCACGCGCTGTGCTTACGACATTTCGTTCACTTTTATTTATTTATTTGACGTACTTTTAAGGCCCGAAGGCGTTACAGAAAGGAGTGGAGCCAAAAGAAGAAGTAATGCAGTAAAAATACAAACAAAAAGTATAAACAAAACTACTAACAAAAGGCATTCTGAACAGCGGTCTTGAAGTTGGTAGAGTCGGTGATGAGTGCGATTGATGCGGGAAGGCGATTTCAGTCCGTGCTTGTCCTAGGGATGAATGAGTCACTGTACCGGTTTGTACGGCTCAATGCCACCCCGATTTTAAGGCTGTGGTCCAGTGCGGGCTGAAATATAAGACGGAGGGGCAAGAAGGGTTTCTTTTAGAAGGGGGTTCAAGTGAAAAACTTTGTGAAAAAGGGAGAGACGGGAATATTTGCGGCGTGACGAAAGATCAGGCAAGTTAAGAGTTCGTTTCAGTGAAGAGATACTTGCATAGCGAGAATTTGAAGCGACACGTTGAAGCGACAGATGCACGGAGGTCAATTGGCTCGCGGCTGTTGCCACGATTCCCAACTCCAGCTTTTTCACAGACAGTTTCCGCTGTCATCGAGCGAGATGTGTTCATGTTTACCTGTGCGAGCGTGACACCGTGCTGGTGAATTGAGTTAAAACACGTTGGTGAGCTGGCTGGTTTGAAATCCATGATAGAATGTGTAAGCGCGATTGAACAAAGACTTACAAAGAAGCAGACACGTAAAGACAGCGCTGCTCTGTGAGTCTTCTTTCCTCTACTTCCTCGTTGAGTCACGCTTACACATTCTATCATTGTTAATTTAGTTAGTAAGCGAATGTTTACAAGTTTATAGGCCGATAAAACTATCTTTGCGTCGTACAGCTGTCTACTAATTTGCTATCGCAATCGGTGCTTCGCCTTTCCGGCTGAACAGCGATTTTTTTTTTAATATCAAAACCTCGTAACGATGCATCAAGAAGAGATATTAAAGTTCTGTAAACCGCAACCGTTAGAATGTCCCAAGTGGAAAAATTTGATATGTTATTTACATCTTATGTGAAATGATTGCATTGTTGGCAAGGGCGCTGCAATGTATTACTTACATATTAAGGGCGCACATGCAAGCACTGTACATCAATTTTGGCCGCTATATATTTACAACTAGGCGTAATTTACAGAATTGTGTTATTGCTTTCGTTGCCCAGTTACAAAGTTGTAAACGTGATAGTTTCGTTTCCTGAAAATTTGCGATTTTCAGCAATCTTTAGTAAACGACTGACAGCCTAAACCAAGAATCCGTTTCAACAGACGCTATTTTTTAACTTTTTCCTCACCAAATTTGGTGCAGTAGTTGCCTCAAAAAACGATTTATTTTTTCCCACCTATTTATATAGGAACCTGGTGCAGAATTCTACTTGCCTCTTAAATGTGGAATCAAAATGATGCTTCGGCACACAAGAATGTGTTTTCCCCCAACATATTTCTGGATTGAAAAAGTTTGGTTTCAATAAATGCCCACAATTAAAGAAAACGTAGGGGGTCGGTTTTTCAGCTGGTGCGTTTAGCGTAGAATGACCCCCTCTCCTTCGGCCTCCTTCTCCAGTAGTGTCCTTCTATCGCACAACATTTCTTTTCCTCGTACCATTCTGACCGTTGCGGCCATTTTTTTTTTTGTTTTGAACTCTCTCGTTAAGTTTTGTCCCGAGGCAACTCGAGCTCTCGCCGCTCAATCGCCTGTGCAGCAGTGCCAGATTTTGTCGCTGTCACGCAACCCACCCTCTGACATCTCTACCAACCCCCCCCCCCCCCAAAAAAAAAACAAGAAGTGCTGACCCAGCCACTTCGCGGACACTCAGAGACATCACAAAGTTGATATCCTTGTATCTTCCGACCTCGTAGGTCGACAGCCTTCCTCACCTGCTTGTCACCCAATTCAATATATCTTTTTGTTAATTTTAGCGACCGTTCCAAAGGTTACACTGCGCTTGTAAAACATCGCATACTTGCTTGCGATGCGCCACCAATTACCCAGGTGGTCTTTACACCTTTCAACATACGAGCGCCAAGTTTTTACGCGTGAGTTCGATAAAATGCTTACAAACGGCAATATTTAGCCATCTCGGAGGCCGTGCACTTCTCCTGTTGCCTTAGTTAAAAAGAACACCAGACGGTGTTCCTGCAAAGATTATGGACATTGAAACAAGGTCACGAAGAAAGACGTCTATTCTTTTCTAGGCATATACAACGCTCAAGTGCGCTCATTCCTGCCTCTTTTTCTCTCACTGTGAACTGACGAGTACTCAATCAACATTGTTTTTTTTTTCCGCTGTTCATCGTCATATCATCACAGCTTTCCTACTTCGGCACAGCGGACATATTGTGTCATCTCTCAAAAATATATCGGCACTCGGTTTGCGCTCTTCGAAGATACACAGAGGTAAGTTCAAAATGGCGTGCTTTGACTCGTGTATCATTTTACACAGACTTACCATATACAAGAAAGGGTGCCGAAGTCATAGATTGTAGATAGATTTTCAACAGGAATCGCAAAGAACTAATGCAGTATAAGAAGCCTAACAGGTAGGATGAGCGTTAACTGAACAACAAAATTAAACCACGCAGTATTAAGGATTCAAAAGCACAATAATACGTGAACGTGTTATATCTGCGAACTTATACTTCAGGAAAACTACTGCCATGTACCAAAATTGCCTCTCTAGCACAAGAAATTTCTAATAATACTAAAAGACGACATTCTCAATCTATAGAAAATCGTAGTAGTCGTATAATATAGCTTTGAGCAGATTCAGGAAGATAAAAAGCCTTATCGAGAGGTACCTAAAAACGAATATAGTGATTCGCTACGAAATCACTATAACCGATCGGATGAGAACGAAAACTACTCCTGATACGCATATAGGCTAACACAAACAAGGCAGAAAACGGTCACGATCAAAGCACCAACACACCGTCACATCTCAATGCATAAACAGATCAAGTACGCCATAACGTGTACACTTCGCATTTAAGCTGATCACACTGGTACTAACGGGGTAGGTGCTGCATTTTAGGTCCTCGCATCGCTTGAAACACCTCCACGTCGCTGAATTTCTTTCACTTCGCTTTCAACATTGCCGCGAGACAGTCTCTTTTCGACAGGGCATCCAAATATTTTAGCCGGTTCACTGGTCTTGGGGTTGACTATCAAAGGTGGTCAACGGGTCGAATATTTTCTTCCGAACACAATCAGTCAGTCTTTCGAGTCCCGTTTGCATATGTTAATTTAGTTTGAACGATAAAGACAACGTTGAAAGGAGGGGCGTATCATCTCTCACAATGCGGCTGCCGTTCGCAGGCAGTATCGGAATTTAAGCGTCAAGCAGAACGTTAGGGGAGAGCAGCACCTGTTGGTTGATTCGGTAGAAGGGGTGGGAGGGGGGAGGGGTAGCAAGAAGCGTTCAAAACCAGAACCAGCCTCTACGTTTCTCGACTAGGCAAGGCTCCGGTACGGGCGGCTTGAAGTGCTTGCAGACAGTCGCCTTGATGACCTCCTGCAGTTCCCTCTGGTAGCGCTTGTTGAAGCCGCCGTCGATGACCACGCTGGGCACGCTATTGATGGGCGGTCGCACGGACATCGTTCGCCGGCCCATCTTCTGCAGGAGAATCCTGCCCCGCTCTGACGAGGCGCAACCGACGATCTTGCTGCTCTCCAATTTGTGCTCGTTGCTACACTTTTGCGCGTTCTTCTCGGGCTTCCACGACATCAGCGTGCACGATATGAATGGCAAGTGCTTGTCCGTGTCCGGGTACAGGGCGATGGCGCACGCGTGAATCATGCTTGCCTGGCACTCGGCCTGCCCGTGGCGGCAGGTGAAGGACACGGTCGTGTTGGCAACCTGCGGTTCCTTGATGTGCGTGCCACCGAACGGCACCAGATCGACGACGAGGTGTTTGCACAGAAGCCTGTACATGGGCATGAGCTGCTTGTTGATGAACCACGAGCTTTCCTTGGAGTATGGCTCATACAGGACGGTCAGGTTCACCTGGGGCGAAAAAAAAGAAACAGGACTGGGACTGAGTGAACTAGAACCCAGCCTGTTGCATCTTCTCGAAACGCAACACAGTAGAACGCATTTTTCTGAAGGTTACGCAAGCGAAGGAAATGCCCGCGCCTGAAACGATGTGATGTACCCATACGCCGTGGCATACTTGTAAGAGTCTCCCACCCGACAGTAGTGTGTGCCAACTTGGCGTTGTGGCAGGCCGGTATTAGTTTATCTTGACCAGGGAATCTCGTGGCTCGCTCTAGTGGCTGAATACTTTTAGATGTGCTAGGGTTCTCAATTGTATTGTCATTTTTCCGATGAACCGCGATGTAGGGACCGCATCTCGAGGAGTTACTCTAGTTTTACATCAAATCGTCAGGTGAGCGTGAAGATTTTGGTAGTGTAGCGACTTCCTGCTCAGGTAATGTTCGAATAGACTGAGTGCCATGACATTAAGAGTCACTGCAGTTTCGACCTCGCAAATCTGAATAAACGAAAATGTGGAAATAGAGCGTACCCGATAGGTTGAAGATGTGTTTTGAAGAAATAAATCGTTCAGTGCCTTCGGAAAAGTCTTCGATTTGAACATGACAGACCCGAAACGTTTGACGACTTCGTTCCGCAAATTTTTATGCGTGCTCACTGCGTGTCACCTCTTTCGTGTCACCCGGGCATGATATTTAGCAGGTTTCTGAGCACTGCTAGGTTGATGGGCATGTCATTTTCACTTGACGCTGAAATAATAACACGTGCCATGTTACTCTCTGCATCATATCTTAGAGCGCGTATGATTCTCTAAAACACGCTGATCTACGCTGGGCCAATGATTTAGGTCCATCTTGCAGCTGCGACTCAATACACTCTATGCAAGCTGGGAAACCGGGTTCGAAATCAACCTTGCGGGCCAACTATGGTCACTCGACGTGGGAAACTTGGTGCGTGCTGCTCTTCAAGGAACCTCTTTCGCGCCAGCTTGGGCGACTTATGAGCCACTGCCCATGTGTCACTCTTCAATGAAACTCCTTGACGTGGACTTGGGTCCCTGGATATGTGCCGGCTGGCTCGGGGACGCTCTTCTATGAACCTCTTCAAAGTTAGCTTGGGTCATTGTGTATGTTCCACTGCATATGCCCTGCTCTTTAACAAACTTATTTCACACCAACGTGAGTCACTGGGTATTTGCCAATGGGTATGTATCGCTCTTGAATGGCAAAAGAAAAAGAAAGTTTCTTTTTTTAATTGTACATTTGGTGGGCGGAACTGAACCCATATATGTTCGGACAATCCTGCCTGCATATATAACCAGGTGACGAAGCGCATCGAGCTGAAATCGCTAGAAAGAAACCCGGCCGCGTCGGTGCCTCGTACAAGACGCGTTTCGGCCATCGCAATATGGTCTGTTTGCTGTATTACTTCCATGGCTGATATCGCGTCAACGTCGACATTCATCGAGAGATGGATTCTGGCGGAATATTGTTTTTTTACTGTGTTCGCTATATCTCCGGGATCGATCCGTATTTTTTTTTTACTAATTTTTTAACAGCTCCCTTAGCAATAGCGGGAACGCCATGCTGAGTCAGATAGGCGTGGGCGTCACCCACTCAAACAGATCATAAATATGTCTACGGGCGCGTCTTCACTGGGAAAATCACGTTGGTGGGGTACGTTAATCCAGGATGGTTGCTGGCGTTACCCATTAAAGTGGCTGAGATATCGGTTTACGCGTGTGGGATGACCACTCAAAGTAAGCGCGTAGTTGCTATACCATGTCCAAGGAGAGGCGCAAGCGTCAAGCACCGAAGCGGCTGAGATGTGAGCCCACGCATGGGAGGTCAAGGCTGAATGCATATTCAAATGCAGCGCGTAAGCATATTCACGATAGACGCGCGCATCCCCCATTAAGGCGCACGAGATATCTCGAGCAACGCGGCCGTAACGTATATACGTAGGCGCGACGTTATGGCTCACGTATATGTGCGTAAACGCTCTTGCTGATGTACACCGGAAGCAACGGGTGACGACCAAATAGCGTTGCGGCCATTTCAGCTTCCTACAGGATGTGCCTACGGCAGCCGCTTGGGATACGGCGGAAACGAGACCCTGCACTGCTGAGCAACAGGCGCGAGCTTGTTTCGCGGCTTACTTTTGGTACTGAACCTAAACCTTACAGCGCAAACACCAAAGACGAACCACAAAAGGTAGACACGACACACACTGGCGCTGACTAACAACTTCTTGATTACTTCGTCGTCGATGCATACATAAACCTTAGGCCACACAACCACGTACAACATAAAAACCCAAGGCGATAAATGCATCAGCGACACATCTTTGTCCCTGCGCCCACCTGAATTTCAATTCCTACGTTTGCGTATGCGATAAGTTGGCAGATCTCAGCAATGTAATCTGTGCGCCTGCGCGGTTGTGTGGCCTAGAGTTTATATATGCATCGACGACGAAGTAATATAGAAGTTGTTAGTCAGCGCCAGTGTGTGTCGTGTCTTCCTTTTGTGGTTCGTCTTAGGTGTTTTCGCTGTAAGTTTAAGTTCAGAATTAGGTACCAACTAAGCCCAAATGAAGTTTTACTGAAATTACTTTTGGTAGGCAAAGCATTTCCCGATTTACTGCGGTGTTCGAACTCATGCAGCTTGCGCACTATACTCCGTTCCACACGTAGCAGTCAACGCTGTGCAAGCTACGCAAGAAGTTCGGTGAAGAAAAGTTATCGCTCCCGCGCGTTCCGTCTACGCTTCACGGCGCAACAACGGCGTTCGCTCGCGCGCCATCACGCACGTGAGGCTCCTTGCGACGGGTTGCAAATAAAAAACCCGAAACGAACAACAAAGATAAAGATGATCTAAAACAAAGCATTAGCAGCCGTATGCCACAGCTCGTGCGCAACGTTCGTTTATATAGGCTCAATATTAAAGGAAACAAGTTTTAATGCTTAGAAACAAACACACTCAGTGGTCAGAAACCATCGAACTATATTCAAGTGCGAGCAAAGCCACTCCAAGACGTCTTTCTAGCTTCCACAGCGTTGACTGCTGTGTATGGATCGGAGTAGAGTACTATATTGGACCGGAATATTTTAACGCGACAATATTAACAGTTCCGTGTCGCAGAAAAACGCGGTGTCGGCGTCGCAGACGGCGTTGACGTCCTGTGAGCGAAAAATGCCGAACGTATTCAGGTATATGAATATGCCACGCCTTGCTACATGTCTTCTTTATTTATCGTCTTGCTTGACACAGAGTTTATGAGCTCAGAAGAACAGAATAACCCGCCGTGGTTGCTCAGTGGCTATGGTGTTGGGCTGCTGAGCACGAGGTCGTGGGATCGAATCCCGGCCACGGCGGCCGCATTTCGATGGGGGCGAAATGCGAAAAACATCCGTGTGCTTAGATTTAGGCGCACGTTAAAGAACCCCAGGTGGTCAAAATTTCCGGAGTCCTCCACTACGGCGTGCCTCATAATCAGAAAGTGGTTTTGGCACGTAAAACCCCAAATATTATTATTAAGAACTGAATAACAAGATCATAACACGGAGAACCGTCAGCTGTTTGCCGACTACAAGTCATCGGTATTTCCGGCATGTGCAACATTTCCAATCTTGGAAACCGCTCCGCAATATATACGTCCGCACCTTCTGCACTTCGACAAAATGGGACACAGATTCGCAAAAATATTAGCGAACTGGTCTAGCGTTGATATCCGCATTATGCACAGCAGCCCGAGTTCGCCGTATACTGTGCATGCCCAGGAGCGTCACCAGATCGAAAGGCACACCATCGTCGTTTTGGACCGTGAGATAACGGATTCCATGCGAACTTAATGGGAACTCTTTCTTCAAAGTTTTTTGTAATATGTCCCAGACCCTCCCCCCTCTCCCAGCAATATAAACACACATGCTCAATTATATCTGGCTTTTTGCACGATAACCAATGAGTACCTCACGGGACAAATAAACCCCCATCTTCTAACCATGTTTTAACAGATAAGGTTCCTTTATGCAGCTTTAAAAAATATGGTTTGCTCACAAGGAAATTCATTCACCCGTAGGCACGCTTACAACTGTGGTATGAACGAAAAGTACAATATAACGCGGCTAGCATTTTTTAAAGCGTTTCAGCCATGCTACATTACATGCGGTATATGCCGGTTATATTGCCGCACCACTCTACCACTAAAGTTGCTCATACCATGCCTTACATTCTTGACAAAGTTATTGCTGCGAATTTTGAGAACGACAGTCCTCTAACAAATATCACGAAAGCAAACGCCGACAGCGCATGCCTTTTATGTTATATCTTCTCAGACTAAAATATTAAAAGTGCGAAACACCAACAGAAACCTCAAAATATCGCAATTCTTCTGGCGCGGCTGTGCGCCATCTCGAGGATCAGCCCACGGAAGAGGCCGCGTTCCTACCAGAAAGCTCGCTATCGTGCAGAGCATTCCCCACCGGCATTTCCCAGTAAACATTACGGCTACATAAGCTGCAGTTGCCCGGAAGCGTGAGAAGCAGTAAGCGATTTTAGAATGCCATCGGCGTTCCACTCTTAGAGGCGAACCTTAAGCATCCTCCATTTTTTTTTATGCTCGAGCCCTCTTTTAAAGCAGACATGCATAATTCCGTGCCTAGTCACCATCTGTCGCTGCGGCTCGTGCAGATACGACGGGTTCGGTGACGCGACAGCTTAAGTCGAGTGAGCACTTGTGGCAAACATGCGCAGTAAGAGCAGCCTTAGCACTACCGGTACCGTTCGTTTTTCCCTAGTATCCGGCAAGAAGATGGTTGTCGCCTGCAGGCGCTGAAAATTTTGCTCGATGTAAGCGGAACGTGGAAACGCTTGTCTCGAGATGCTCGGTCGCTAGAGGGAATCCTGAACCTGTTCCAACAAGACGCGACTTCTCCCCTCCATATACGGGATGCGTGATCCGTCTCTGCTCTCAGTAAAACACGTTGTGGGGCTAGTTGGTGCATAGCTTTCAATTGATGAAGCGCCGGTAGTGACGGCACATAGGAAGGAACACAGACAGAACAAGACAAGACAAGCGCCTTGTCCTGTCTATGTTCCTCCCTGTGTGCCGTCACTATCGGTGCTTCATTTATTGTCTGCTCTCAGTGTGCAAGGCTTGTGCCCGCTCCGCCTCTTGGAGAGGTCCTGGCAGCGCCCACCTTGTTTACAGCAGATGGTAAGAGGGCTGTGACTGCTTCCGACTGGGCCTGGCCAAGACACGGGCTGCAGGCGAGCAGGCTCAGCAGCAGCGTGCACAGCAAACACTTGCCCCCCATGGCCAAATTTCGGGCGACGGTGGTGCGAGGACCCCCAATGCCGCGTCGCCGGACGGCCGGCGCCTCGGGTCCGCCGGTGGAATGCCGCTTGGGTTATGATGATAATGATCACCATCATTTATATGCTATGCCACTTACCCACGGCAAGCGATGGGCCAAGGAGTGGGTGATAAAGTTAAATTAGAATAAGCATAAACGAACGCACGAAAGGCAATAAAAAGTAAAACAAATGTGATCAAAAGAAGAAAAACATGCTGGATTGCTTGAAGGTTAATGAGCCTAAACTCGCAATTTACATGGGAAATACCAAAAAAGGAGTCGTAGGATAGTATTATATTAAGATATTATCTTATTGCGTTGCAAATGGAATTGGACGTTGTAATTTAAATGTCGCTTTGGCTGAATCCAAGAGCCGAGGCCTTGATGAAGAGTAGAACTGTGGAGGTCAACGGAAGTCCAAGCTCGCGAAACAGAACCTTCACAAACACTCCTTTTTTCTTGCGAGAACTGACTATAACACAGAAAAAAAGGATCAACTGTTCGCGGTTCATTACGGAAGCGAGATCCGCAATGCTACTCGATAAACCAAACACCCGTAATACGTCACATTTATCGGACGAAGTCTGGAATATGTGAGGATAGTGTGGTTTTCCTTCACAAGCAGCCCCATTTCGATACTTGAGAGCGTACCAGTGTTTATCTTTACCTGTTGCAAGCGAACCGATTAACCTACCGAGCTTCGGCATCGCGCGGGGCTAATTATACTGCGCGACATAGCAGCGATACATCGCATCAAGCTCTTTTATCAGTTGCTGAACGCTCACCTCAGCACCAGCTTCATACCTTTCGTTAACGTAAAGAAAGAAGGAGAAAGTGCAACAGAGAACTCCTCAATCTACAAAGAATATTTATGTGATAACAATACGTTTCGTTCTTATTTGTTTTTTTACCTCAAGTAATGATGTAATGGAACGCGCTCAACCAATTTTATTAACAGCAGTCAATACTGGGAAAACTTGTAGAGAAAACTGAGTAATGTATAATGCATGCGCTCTCAGCAATGCGAAAAAAAAATTTTGTTTTTGTGGGCCGTTACATTCTGAGCGGTCTTATTTATGGTTTTTTTTTTTACATATTTCCTCCGTCATAAGTCGAGCGCACTGCTTTCACCTTTATTGCGTCTGTATTGTACACCCTCTCCTATACAAATCTCGCCTGTAGGGCTGACAGTATACATAAATAATAGATAAATAACAGCGAGGGAGCTGCGACACACCAGCCCTGTGCAAATAAACATTGACCAGTGGAACGGGGCGTCGCCATCTTGTAAATTCAACTTCCCATTGCCGTGATAGACGCCATTAAAGAATTATTGACGAACAGCTGATGCCGAGGGTCAGAATGTGTACCTTGCTAAGGCAAGAGAGTCTGCCGTGTTGTTTACTGTGTTCCGCAGTGACCCGGTTACCCAAAGGAGGTTGTCTACTTGTAAATGTGGAGAGACGAGCGAATGAAATGCTCGTCTCTGAAATGAAATGAAATGAAATGCAATATAATTGAGTCCGCTGTGCCAGTAAGCCCTGGACACACAGATTGGGAGTGAGTCTGTTAAAATAGCGAATGTCGACACATATGCTGGCAGCCATCATGTGGCCATGGTCATTAATTCGACGTCAAGTATAGGCGTAAACTTACGACGGTGAAAGAGAAGCAAAGTTGCGGAGAAAATATGACCACGCTTGATCTCTCGTAACGCGCGAAAGCACGATTAGCAATTGTATATTTAATGCGGAGATACTTTATGCAGTCTTCTAAAAGACCATACAAATAACTTCCGAGTATTAACTAAACATCTATTTTTACAAGATATCGAGGAAGTGAATGTGGAGAGGTGCTGGAGAGGTTGACTGAGGGACAACGCTACGTATGTATACGTTTAATGTTGTTAATTACGCTTGCTCAAAAAAAGTACCAGTGGCAGCGTCTAATTGTGACCGCTGAAGCTCAAGAAATCCATAAGGATTCACTAAGAACCCATACTTTGGTCTTCTGGGAGGATATTCAATTACTTTTCTTTTAAATTTACACTTAAGGTACGGAATCTGTCCGCTGAAGTGTGTAAGCGCTGTTCACCGAACAGCGTAGTATTTGCCACAAACTGAAGAAGTGCCAGGCAATCTCGCAGCGCTTCTATTTCGATTACAGCGAATAAATTATTTGCTCGAGAAATGTACGCGGCGAGGTCATTTTAATTAAAAGCATGAGTGCAAGCTCTGGGTTCGCTCACACCCTCGCGGTACCATGCTTAGCGTTTGGCTAGCTACTGGATGCCCACTCTCAAACATCAATCACTGATATATGAGAAAAACGCGACAGAAAAGCTTACTGATCCTTACGCGCCAGTTCCGTCGCTAACCTTTATGGTCACCCGCCGTGGTTGCTCAGTGGCTATGGTGTTGGACTGCTGAGCACGAGGTCGCGGGATCGAATCCCGGCCACGGCGGCCGCATTTCGATGGGGGCGAAATGCGAAAACACCCGTGTGCTTAGATTTAGGTGCACGTTAAAGAACCCCAGGTGGTCAAAATTTCCGGAGTCCTCCACTACGGCGTGCCTCATAATCAGAAAGTGGTTTTGGCACGTAAAACCCCAAATATTATTATTAACCTTTATGGTCTGCGGCGTGGCTTTTTTTTACGGCGCTCGGTGTTTGTAAGGCAAATGACACTGAATGCGCACTACGGTGCTCGTTTTTATTTACGCGATATATAACGTGGCCGGCGTTTAATTAAACGCAGCCTCAAGGTCGAACAGACACCTTTGCGCTTCGTTATAAAAGTGAAGGAATGCGCCGAACTGCGCTCAGCGGTCTGGCTTCACCGGACGGGCATGTTCACCTTGGCTCCAGCATCGCATCAATCCCAGTCATGTTTGACTTCCGCCGCGGCACATATCGTTGCTGCAAAGTTCAAAATAGGTCCCCGCTTTCACGACTGCCATCGTTTCTCCTGACTCAGGAAAAGGACGTTGCAAATTGCATTGCGACAGCTTGGATTGTCAGCCGATGCTGAAACTTCGCGTTTCATTATTTTTTTTTTCCTTTTTGTAATTCTAATGTTGTACCTTGAGAACAACGATAACAAGGTGAAAGCAGGAGCCAACGTTTCGACAAGTGGACTTGTCTTCTTCAAGGTACTGTAGGAGGAGGAGGAGAAACATTTATTAAAAAGAAAGGACAAGCAGGTGTCTTTCTGCTTGTGCGGGAGGCGCCCTTAGTCCAGGGCTCCTGCGGCTCTTGCTGTCTCCCGGGCCCGCCGCACCAGTTGCTGCTGGTTACGAGGGTCCGAACTAGTCAGCACGGCCTCCCACTGCTCGGGTGTGGGGTTGGGTATTTGCGGGGCCGCCTTCACGTTGGGGCACGCCCATGTGGTGTGATATAGGGAGGCGTAATCATTACAAAGGGGACATTTGTATGAATATAGTGTAGGGTGTATTGCGTGTAGTCTGCTTAGATGGGGGTATGTGTTCATTTGTAGTTGTCGCCATGTTACGGCGTCTTCACGTGAGAGGGTCTTGTGTGGAGGCGGGTATTGTCGTCTGTTCAATCTGTGGTGTTGTAGTATGGCGTTGTATTGTAAAGGTACGGGCTCCATGGAGGCGGCCGTATCCCTCTCTTGTGGCGCCCGGGAGGCATGAGCTCGGGCTACAGCGTGCGCACGCTGATTTCCACGGAGGGACTCGTGTCCCGGAGTCCACACTATTTCAACGTCCGGCAATTGGGAGGCTTGTTTGAGGAGTCGGTGGGCGATTGAAGATATTCTGCCTCTCACGTAGCTACGGCAAGCTGCCTGGGAGTCAGTAATGATTGTGACGTACTCGTTGGTCGGACTAGAGGTGATGGCCAAGGCGATGGCTGTCTCCTCCGCTACGAGGGCGCTGGCAGTGCGGACCGTCATCGAGACCACCTCTTGTAGGTTACAGTCGACAACGCTGGCCGTCATGGCTGCCTTTTGGGGGTACTGCGCGGCATCTGTGTATAGTGTGGTGGGGAGACTGCCATATTTTGTCTGTAGAGTTTTTGTGCGAGCTTGGCGACGATCGGCATGATGTTCCGGGTGCATGCTTCTGGGGATAGTGGCTACCTTGATGTGTTCCCGGAAGTTGGGGGCCAGATGAATTGCTTGTTCGTGGCCTTTGCCGTGTGTGGAGTAGCCTAGGCGCGCTAGGACTGTCCTTCCTGTTGGTGTGAGGGCTAGTCGTTCTCGTTGGCTTGTAAGTCCACCTGTCGAAACGTTGGCTCCTGCTATCACCTTGTTCTCGTTTTGCTCATCGTCTCGAATTTTCATCTCCCGCCTTCCCCTTGTTTTCCCTAAATGTTGTATTGCGTGTAATATGTAGATACAATAGAGTTTATATCTGTATCACATAAATTTCGATTCACGCAAGTTCAAATCCCCACTATTCTTTTTTTTTATTGAAATCATATTCCTCGAAATTAGTTGTAGTATTATTTTTTTCTACCCTTGCACCGCCAGATTCATGGCCCATACTCCAGAGTGGGTTTCATCAGGTCATTGAGAAACAACAACAACAGCCATTGGGCTCTCCCGTTTGTGGCTTGTTCCGGATGGCTTGCTTGCTGGAACATTCCCATGGAACGCGTGAAAATCGCCACAGAAAAATCAGTTTGCGAATCCCACCCTGTTTCTTTTTTGTGTTCTCGTTTTTGTCTCCAAGCAATGGCTTATATCCCCTGCGGGAGTTTGGCGAGTGATCTTGCAATGGTTTCAATGCGATTAGCATTCTTTGGGATCTTCACCCACTTTTAGGCCTGATTGTAAAGTGAGAAATTTTTGCAGGGGTTCTGTAGCTGTTTAATATTTTGCTCGATCGCCAGTTCGCTTCAATATTCAATATTCGCGTGGGAAAGCTGGCCTTTAACGATCCTAAGCGATATAATTCAGCCAGTTCTGTAGAAAGACCGCCTCGTCTAACGTAACGTCAAGTTATGTTAAGGTTCGCCCAAGCTGTGCTCGTTCCTTTTTTCACGGGTTCATCATTGAGGATAACAAGAAGCAGAAGTATGAAGTGATCTAGCCTATAAAGTTTTCTGGGTGCTGTACCTGGCTGGCGGTGGCGGCTCTGCCTCCCACCTACCTGCGACAGAGATCACAGGAGTATTAACCTTTTTTATGTTCTCTTCAAACTTGAAGGTAATATATTCTAGCCCTTCTGACGCTCTGCACGACGCAGTTTACATAAGTGACAGAATATATATTAGGGGGAGACGTTGGAAACGTGTGCCTCCTACTACATCGTCTCACTTGTGCATGGACGAATACGCTAAAGAATTGGCAATTACTCGAAAACTAAAGGGTGCCTAACTCACACACACACACACACACACACAGATAAAAAATAATAAACTATAATTGAGATTTCTATCGCACAGGGATCATTAGTTGCAAAGTAAGCTCCTGAACTTTCTAGAGTTGTCGTTTATGAGAAATTGCTGATTCAACATCAAAGAATCGTTTATTTTCTTTTTTACCAAAATAAAAACACAGGCATTACATTATACGGGAGAGGGTACAAACCCGAAGGTTGCACTTATGCCCTCAGCGGAGATAACAAGCAGTATAACAAATACAACGATCATATCGAACAACAAAAGTAATCCACAAGGTAATAAGTATTCGAAAACATAAAACGCGGACGTATTATACTTATGAATTTGTACTGCAGAGAAACTACTCATGCATTCAGAAATTGTCTAAGAAGCGCAAATTGTAAATCCATACACGATCGGAGCAGTAGGATACACGGGTCAAATTCTGGAAGGTAAGTATGCCTTAGGTAAGGGTACCACAGGATCAGGTGATGCACATTCCTTGCGATACTAATGCATCCAAACGGACGACATGCCAAAATGAATCATGTCGCCCATATAAACGGAAACCAACAAAGAAGAAAACATTGAGGATCCAAGCACCAACAATAGCTTGTACACATGGCTGGTCACCGTGACCGACGCGCAACACCGCGCTGGTAACGCAGTGGTAACCACCGGGCAGATGGAGAATTTTATTTTCCTCGCGTCGCCTACAAATAGTTACGTTGGGGGATTTTGGTCACTTTGCTTTCGCCTTCACCGCTAGATGGTTCCCTAGTCTTGATGATCAGGCCCAGAGGAGGTAGAAGGGTCAAATCGTCTTCTCTAAATAAGATCTATCAATTTTTTTACGGCTAACATAACATGTTACCGCAGTCGTTGCCACAGGGCTAACAAGGTGGAGAAGGGACGTACCGTGTGCGACTTTTGTGAACCGTTTCGAAATAGTACAATGTTTTAGAGCCTCAACCAAAAGGTGGGAGGCTCCGTCTGTTCTGTATTGCGCCGTTATTCGATTTCACTTCTGAAGAAAGGAGGAGAGCCAATTTCGGCGGTGACCGGGTGGGATCGAGGGCGAAGAGGGTCGTCGCAAAGCAGTGTTCAACGGCTGAACCAGCCCTTGACCACGCACGGCTTCGGCACGGGCGGCTTGAAGTGCTCGCAGACGGCCTCCTTGAACTTCTTCCGCAGCTTCTTCTGGTAGCGCTTGTTGAACTCGCCGTCGATGAGGACGCTGGGCACGCTGTTCATTGGCGGTCGCACCTTCGTCGTGCGCCAGCCCATCTTCTGCAGGAGGATCGTGCCCAGCGGCGACTCGACGCAGTCGGAGATCTTGCTGCTCTCAAGTTTGTGCTCGGTGCTGCACGTTTGCACGTTCTTCTCGGGCTTCCGCGCCTTGAGCGTGCACGCTATGAACGGCAAGTGCATGTCCGGGTCCGGGTAGAGGTCGATGGCGCACGCGTGAATCATGCTCGCGAGGCACTCGGCCTGCCCGTGGCGGCAGGTGAAGGACACGGTCGTGTCGACCCCGTGCGGTTCCTTCATGCGCGTGCGTCCGAACGGCACCATCTCAACGACCAGGTGCTTGCGCAAAAGCCCGTACACCGGAAACAGCTGCTCGGTGATGAACCACGAACTGTCCTTGCAGTATGGTTCGTACATGACGGTCACGTTCACCTGCGAATGCAGTATAGCCTTTCGTTTGCTGCTATTGTTTTATTTTAGGCGGACGGAAACAATGAAAATGTGCGCGCGGACGGAAGTGTACAACAGGTCTTTAATTTTTGTTGTGCTTACGCGGTATTATTTTGATAACGATATTAAGATACTTGTTCGCAAACATGTAACATTGCAACAGTACAATGGCAGTACAACAGAACACTTCGTTAAACTACGTTGTCGTACTAATCATGGTAACAAAAGACGCGATTATTAATGTCCCAAGTCTTTTTCGTCAAAGTGACGGTGACCTTGTCGGAATTGCTTTCAAAAGAAGAATGCATAAAAAAGTAGAAAATGGTGTGTGACTCCAGGGGCCAACATACAGGTTGTCCCAGCCAAAATTAGCCCGAGTTTAAAGATATGCCGATGAACTCTAAGGCGACGTGACCAAATGCGTGTTGCTGACTCTCGTATGTAGTAGGTCACACTATATTTTGTATTCTGCTTAATTGCGTAATTGGTCAGGATTAATTAACCAACTTCTGAAGCAACGAAGTTAGGCAAACATTCAATTAGGATGTTGTCGAGCGGTTTTAAGAACTTCTGATTAAACAGTTTCTAACTTTCTATCTATTAAGTGTTAGTTTTCTTCCCCGCTTACTGCAGATGCCCACGAAATACAAAAATATACCGCGTCACATGCCTGCTTGCGCACCGTGACGGCAGCTCTCCCAAACGCCCAGCACAAACGAACATGGCATTTAGCCGGGTATCTGCTAATCTCATTAAACTCTTTACAAGTGTGCAAATCAGTTGAACGGCCATCAAACCATCATTCTGCCGTATATGTTGGACATGGTTTGTTGTTCTTCGGTGTGACCGTTGGCCAATTCCGGCCTATTGCACATCAGATGACGCAACCATTCGCTACTACAACCGCCGCGCGTCTTAGGTTATGTCCGACTTAGCGCTTCCCGCCAGAAAAGGTTAAACGACTAGTCAGCAACACTCCGCACATTTTGCTGTACTTTAGGAGCCTGTGTCTGGCCCGACATATGAGTGCCTTCCAACGTCCTCGCGAAGAAGCTATCTTCGCGTTTACACGCACCGACCGTAAGCAACGAGAGTAATATAGCTGTGGTTACGACACCCTATTAGTTTAACTCTGCGCAACCCTTTTAGGTTTCGTTCGCGCCCTGTAATATCTTTTTTCTTCTTTAATACAGAGCAGGATAAGGACTACGCCAAACAAGGTGGATGGCCTGGCTATGACTACTATAATAATATGAATTTATGGCAACATCCATCCCCACACAGTGTCTTGGCGCTATCTGGCAGAAGCATGCAGAGGCTTGTTTCTTGGCGTTGATGCAGGGGAGGGAACACTATCTCAAGTCAGGCACGAGACGCCCACTCACAAAGCAACTCCAGCGCCAAACAACGCCAACTTTAGCAACGCGCATACGCATAGGTCATTATGTGCTAAACCTTGCATCGCGCAGCCGGAGCACTGAATGATTTCCGCCGTTCTGGAAAGAACTTTAAAGGTTGCATCCACTTTCGGGGACGTTGCAGAAGGCAGCCAAGAACTAGCAACTTGTAAAAAACGGCTAGCAACATTTTTCTTCCTTCTTTTTTGAAACTGCAAGATGTTCTAGGCAGCCCTGGTTAGTTTACGTTCAACATGACAAATGACCCAGATGACGGGACAAGGGTTGTAGCAACAAGACAGATGCTCCATCATTGCCGTTCGTATATATTCCTGTCCCGTCAACTCTGCGGTTCACCACGCATCTTGCGAGTGGCATCAGTTCTGTAATAACAGAAAGCACGGCCCAACGTTCGCTGGAGAATGTCCGTTATGAAGGGCTACGAAGTGAGGTCCCACTGAAGTGAAGCAAACTTATAAGTGCCGTTTCATCGCGAGACTAAGAGCAGCGATGGCCATAAACAATAATGAACCATGGTGTGTAGAGGGTATCTCACGTAACTATAGCCGAAATTTCGAATTAAAATGTGACATCTTAGGCGCACGGTATGAGTGCTATATCGTCTGCAGACGTCTTGAGTCAGACGAATGCTTGAATCGAGATCAGTCAGGCTTATTAAGTTTATTGATGCAAAATTTTTAATATTTCTGTTAGGGCATAGATAGTACATTTATAGTTATGAAACGTGCTCACAAACTCCAAATGTCCGTTTTTATTTTTTACGTGGTCCCTTTTGTGGCCACCTAAGAAATCCCACTAAGAATTTTAAAAAAATGACGTAAGTGTGCTCTTGCGTGTTTGGATGACAGTGCTCGCAGTCGGAGTAAGTATTACTGATGAGCAAATACCGCAGGTGATATAATCGTATATTTTACAAGTTTTATTTTATTAGCTTGATTCAAGTTAGCTGGAACGCCCTGTATATACACAAATACAGGCGCGGGCGTCAAGGATGGGCGCGGGGCGTCGCTTGTCTAAGCGCATATCAATCTACGTGCGTGAGGCCAAGGCTCAAAAGTCCGTAGGTGCTCCTCTATAGCCAAGTATACAAGAGGACGGAAAACACACACAAGCGAATGAGCTTGCGACATAAGCACTGGAGGTATATTTGCGTCGGACATCGTTCGAGAAATCAGCCTCGACATAGTTCAGTAGGACAATCAAATTCCCGTGCCTCCCCCTGGCCAGCCCTGCTTTACTACATAGAGAAGCCGCATATAAACTCGAGCCCAGCCACTATCTGTAGGCGCTACCCACATGGGGACGTCGCCTTTCGTGACGTGATAGCTAAATGTCGATTGAACACTGATGGCAAGCGTTCTGTAGGAGCTGGCCGAGCGCTACTGCCGACTTTCGTTTTTGCCGCATTATCCGGCTTAATATGGCTGTGAGGTGTTGAAGAACTCCGGATCATACGTGCGGAACGCAGAACTGCTTTTTCCCCGAGCGGCCCGGGCGGCTACAGAAGACATCGTGAGCGCGCTACGCAACCTACAAGATAATGATTTCCCCAGTCCCTAGAACGCGTGATCTCGCGCTGCCGTCAATGTGGCAAAGCTTGGTCGCGCTCAGCCGCAGGCGAGGTGCTCGTGGCACCAACCTTTTGCGCAGCGTGCGGGTAGAGGCCCACGGCTGTTTCGGGCTTGGTCTGGGCGAGACACGGGCTGCGTGCCAGCAGGCCCAGCAGCAGCAGCAGGCAGCACAGCGAAACGGCCCCCATGGCCGAATCTTGGTCGACGGCGACGCGAGGAGTACCAGGGCCCCGACGACGGCTCGACGAGGCCGCGGATCTAACGGTGGAACGCCGCTTGGCTTAGGCGGGAATTTCGCCACGCATGGCCATCGCGTGCATAGCGCCGATGAATGTGATGAAGCCTCAATTAATGATGATGATGATGGCCTCGATGAGTTTGGCACATACGCTTCAATTATTGGAACAAACGCGGTGGCGCTGTGCTTCGCCATCGTCGTCTTCGTGTCAATAATGAAATAAAACATTGACTCGCCATCCCGGCCCCGCAAAAGAGGATGTCCAGCGAAGTTGTTGAAAACCGCCACTACAACTGCTGAGGGGTGTATGCAATGCTTTATTGTTTTAGATTAATGGTAATTTAGAATAATGGTACCAATGGGGAGTAATTGTAATTTTAACAGCACGCGGCCACCCATAGCGGTGCTGCAACAACGTCGAAATCAGTTGCTAGGCGGTTATCTTATATACGAAAGGCTGGGGACGTCACTCCTCAAGCTGCCGTCGCCACGGCAGCTTGCGCGACGGCAGTCGTTACTGGTTGGCGTATGCGGGAAGCTCTATGTGCTTCGCATTGTTGTCGGAAACGCCTTATCATCGGTTATGTGGTGCGGAAGCTTGTTTTGTGCTTGTTCTTTCTTGAAACGTATGTGGTTCTGTATGTTGTATGCGTGATTCCAAGGAATGCTTGCTCTGCTCGCCTCACTTTTCTGACTGCTGGAAGCCTCTGGCTCATCGGGGTACGAGCCAGTGCTCCTGGCCTGCACTGCTACCAGGATCTGCATATATTTTTGCTAACGGACGCATTCACGAAAATGCCAACCACCAGGCGGCTAACAGCTTCCCTGTAAAATGTTGAAGATTGGACACATTCACTGCAGGCCAACGCCATGCAAGTCATACGATCTCTGTGTGACTTCTTCCGGCAAGCAGGCTTGATTGGTCGAGTGCGAAGCATCAGACCTCTTTTTTATTATATGGATGCTGGAGGCGTATTCCTGTCCCGCTGCCGCCATGCTGTGCTGCTATCAAGGGCTCATGCATGTGTCGCGCTCCTCGAGGGGTGAGGGGGGGGGGAGGGCTAGAGGGTTTCTAGAGAGGTCGAATGCGTTTGGAAGCAACAACGACAAAGGAAAGCGGACGGCAGCCAACGAAGGGAAGGCCATCGCTCCGGTCAGCTCCGTCTGTTAGAATTTACTGTAGCCAGCTTCAACCTAGGAGTTCATTAGAAGCTGGTGGGCTGCCTCGCGAAGCTCCAGGTCCGCCGTTCCGTAGGCCATCCTGAAGTGGGCCGAGAGGGTGGCGGGGACTACCTCCTGTAGACCCCTCCCTACCGCGCTGCCCAATCCCTACTAAAAATAATCAATAGAGTTGCTGCTACTGCTACTACTATTACTGCATTCATAATAAAAACGAAGGCATCTGCAGTTAACTTATGATAGAGAGCTGAGCCAGCTTGAGTCCACTCACTGCATAAGTGATTTTATTCTGGTAACGGAAGTGCTAAGCTAATTGTAAAAGAAAAGCTCTTTGTTTCGAGCTAAAATATTGCCTTCGGCTGAGTACGCATGTCAGGATGTCCCCCATAATATTTGTCAAGACTTCCGTATTTCAACCTAAAGCCGGTTACACGCAGAAAGATGAGTACAGAAAAATCATCAGTCTTTTAATAGCCAAAAGCACCTGACCGCACGAGAATAAGGACTCCTAGTTGCCAGGCGGAACCATACGAAATTCTTTTCGAGTTAGTGAGGGGTACATATGCCCCTGTATAATTAAGTTGTCGCCAACTATATCTGGGTCGCGGAGCCAGGACAGCGTTCTGACTTGCGTTACTGGCTTGAGCGTATCGCGGGTGCAACGTATTAGCACGCCAGCGCTCCTGCCAGAGCTGCAGCTCGTACGCACTTCCATGAACGCAACGGACAGTAACCGTGAAGCGTGTGTTATCTAGTATTTCACTGGGCGTTGCCTAACGCTGGTGGTCTTTTTTTTTTTTTCGTCCGTGGCTTCTGGTGCGCCACGGAGGTGCGACGCCTCCAACGCCATCTGGCTGCTCCTCACCTTGCCGGCGTTGTGAGACGCCTGGTAGCTGCGAAGGCGCTGTTCCTTCCGCGGTTGCCGTGCGCGCCATGTCGCGTGAACGCGCCGCGCCCGCATATTGGTAGAACGCCATTCGAAGGCTTGTTGCTCCAGGGATGCGTTTGTGCAAAACCACGTTAGGTCTTAGCGCCACCCTACACAGCGCCGCTCTTCGGCAGAAATGGTCCCTGCTCTATAGTGAAGCTTCGCTGCAATTCCTGAGTATCAGGCAGCTTGTTTTGTCGAGGAGCAGCGCTAGGCTCAGTTTGGGGAAATGGAGGAAGAGCTTTGAGTCGACGACCGTCTTGGGACGTGGCGATAAAAAACACTTCTATAGATCGCATAGGCTCATTAACGAACGCGGAAAGCTCACAGAGGGATCGTTCTCGTTCAATGTTTGTCGCATTGAACGAGAAATTTGAACGGCTGGTGGTTATTTCATAAAAATGTAACTTTACAAAAAATAAACGTCCTGGCCGTTAGTTGCGCGGGTAACCCGCGAGTTTTCCCATAAGAATAATTTGTTTATTGTGTGTCCCGGGAGCACTCTTTACAGAGGAACTTCTTTATTTTCAGTTGGCTACTCAGTGATTTGGGTGCTACCTGACTTGTACGCTCCTTTCTCGCTGGCAACGAGGGCTACAACATTCACAAACAAAAGACTTCTGCGCAAGAGGACTAAATTAAGGTCACCATCTTCAATCGTACAAAAGTAAGCGTAGGAAGGCGATGCATGTATTGGCAGTGCAGGCGGTGTTGCTAACAGCCGACCTTGCCTGGCCGTCTCGGTTGGCAATTGCTGTAGTTGGAGCGCCTCTTTTAGGGCCACGAAGTCGGGCCGTAAACCTCGCGCAAGCGTCGATCTCATTTTACGGGACGTGTGTGCTTGCTTGCTTGCTTGCTGTGTGCGTTACATACGAGCACATCTCTTTCTCTGTCACCTTCTGTGTGTGTCTGTGCGTGTATTCATGTGTGTGTGTGTGTGTGTGTGTGTGTGTCTTTCTTTTCATTGCATGGTTATTAGGAAATGTCGCCTTTAATTGGCGCCGTCTACTCTTTTTAACATAGAGATATCAAAAAGAATTCCCTTAATAGCATCAAAATTAGCAGTGACCTCCGAACCACGGTAACGCAAAGTCCAGTCACATGAGCCCACTAATATGTGTCTTGTGTATGTGTGTGTTTGATCTGTGCTTTCTGCGTGAGTGTGCGTCTTCTGAATGCGCGTGGGTGCATTTGATCTTTAGGTGTGTGTCCGTGTGTGCACGTTCGTGCGCGTGCTTGGGTGTTTCATTGAGCTTGATGTGTGTGCGCGTGTTCATGGGCCTTTATGTGTGTTTGGTTATTGCTTGTTAGATGTGTGTGTATGTATGTGCGTGTGTGTGTGTTTGTGTGTGCGCGTGGGTGCGTGTGTGTATTCCTGTGTGTTTGATGTGCAAGTGTGTGTTTGTGAGCTCTTGCTCCTATCCAGGCTCTCTCATTACTAGCATGCATAGCCTCGCAATACAATTGCCGGCAGTTCGAAATTTACTGTTTGCCCGAGTCCGTACATGTCCCCGCCGTTCCTCGGAAGCAGCAGCGTCTTCTCCAAGTTATAAGAGACATGTCGCGACACGTCTTCCGATTCATTCGCCCTTCACCCTACGCATTCCGAGCTTCGTACAATTCGCCTCTCGCGTATCGCGTGCCCACTTTACAAGATTGGCCCCCAGCTCCCATTGCCTGCATTATCGCGTGTTGAATCTAAACGGTGTCTGGTTTGCTGTGGGCCCATTTTTCTTCAGTTTCTGTTCGTCCGCTCTGGCTACGACGTCATGCGGCACGTTTACTTAAAGTCGTTACCTGATTATTTCCTCTCCGTCCGCGATGTTGATAATTGGATTGTCCCTTACATTCGCGATTTCTTTTCCTGTGTCCTTGTACTTGCCTCGCGAAGTGGTAACTGCATTCAAAACCAATGCAATTATATTCTTCTGCCGTTGTATTTCAGTTCTATTCCTTTTTTTTCACGCTTCCGTTGCGACGCTCTTGGTCTTTTGCTACTACTAGTGTTCCTTCTCATTAGTACATAGTAAGGAAAGCTCGTCAGGTCTAAATTTGCCGAAACAATTAGAGCTTGAAACTGGGAATTGAACCTAGGGCACTGCGCTCAGCCGAACAAACTCAGTATCAGTAATACGGCCAAGGGTTGCACTTGGAAGGAACCTCAATTCTTAGCGGATTATAATTTCTTCTTGTTTGCATTTGCAGCAGGAATAGCACAAGGACGTAGAACAACAGAGACATACACAGGCGCTGTACTTGTGTGTGTGTGCGTGTGTGTGTGTGTGTGTGTGTGTGTGTGTGTGTGTGTGTGTGTGTGTGTGTGTGTGTGTGTGTGTGTGTGTGTGTGTGTGTGTGTGTGTGTGTGTGTGTGTGTGTGTGTGTGTGTGTGTGTGTGTGTGTGTGTGTGTGTGTGTGTGTGCGTGCGTGCGTGTGCGTGTGTGTGTGTGTGTGTGTGTGTGTGTGTGTGTGTGTGTGTGTGTGTGTGTGTGTGTGCAACACTTGGCAGCTTTTTCTGCTAGACGTTACACCAACAAGCTCTAATATATACATTGTCTAATTTCTTTCCTACTGGACATCAATCCCTGGGAAATAAGGAGCGTCAAATTCATGCGGGGCAATGACGAAAGGCCAAATGATTAATCAATTACCGTGATTTTGATAATACGGTTCCGAATGCTGCTACTACTGGGACCAGGTGATGCATAAAGTACCTGTGGCCTACTACATACATTATACTTCTGTATGATGCTTGATAGCATATAGCTAATGTCCTTCATTGCACTGTACCCTATACTTAACAACGTTTAACAAGCCGTAAACCGTCCAAAGAGTTTTACGTGTGATGCCATAAGCAACGTGGGCTTGAATGCATAAGTTCTACTAAGTCAGTCAATCAGTCAATAACTTTATTGAAGTCCTGAGGAGTTTCAAGCCGTTGGAGATCCCACGCGAGGAACTCCTCCGGCCGAAACCGTAGGCGACGCCCGAGTCGGGACGGGAACGTGGTGACGCTCCGTTAGTTCTTGGGTCCTCTGGACGGCCTTGAGTTGGAGTTTGAGGTCCGGGCTTTTGAGGGATTCTTCCCATTCAGGCTCACTGGAGAGGAGGCCCTTTGGTTACGCGGTACATTGCCATAGCATGTGCGAGAGTGAGCAGTAAAGTTCTGGGCAGTCGTGGCAATTTTCCGGGATTTCTGAGTTGTAGTGGCTTAGAAGTCCTCGTGACGGATACGAGTCCGTTTGTAGCATTCGAAACGCGGCCGCCTGCGCGCGTTCGAGTTTTGCGCGCGGGAGCGGGAATTTGGTTCTGCCTTTTCGATAGTGTGAGGCGATTTCTTGGTAAGTTAGTAGCGGGTCATGAAATTGAATCTCCAGCCCCTCGGAGGTCGAGGGACCGTCGCGGTGGTCAAGTTCTCGCGCACGGTCGTGGGGCGTTTCATTGAGGTTAGCTTTTTGCGGGTGAATGTCTTTCCCTATGTGAGCGGGGAACAAGGAGACGCACTGTTCGGTCTCTTTTGAGCTCGCTAGTAGTATACACGCTGCTTCTTTAGATACGTTGCCGCATTCGTAGGCCCTAATTGCGGCACGCGAGTCCGTGAAGACATAAGGAAACGTGGGGTCTGCCATGGCGATGGCTACGGCTATTTGTTCATCTTTAGCGCTGGTGCTCGTTTTAACTGATGCGGATGGTCGTAGCGTTTCATCGTCGTCCACGACCGCTATTGCGAAAGTGGATGTGCTGCCATACTGGGGCGCGTCCACAAATTCGGTGGCTTCACGATCCGCGTCGATGCGGTCGAGAATCGCGCGGGCGTGGGCCCGGCGCCTACCCACGTTGTGTTGTGGGTAGACGTTTCTGGGAAACGGTGAGACTTTGTAGTTGTCTCTAATTTCGCTCGGTAGGGTAACCACGTGCTCGAGATAGGGAGAAGGGGAGACATTGGCTTCGTTTAGAATTAGCCTACCGGCTCTGGACGAGGATAGGCGGAGTATTTGCGCCATGGTCTGAGCTTCGATCACTTCGTCGATGTTGTTGTGCATGCATGCCTAGCTGATCAATCTTTGCTGTACTTGCTCTTTGTGTAAAGCCCAAGTCCTGTTTGATGCTCTTGCGCATGAGTGTGCTTAGTTTCGTCTTTTCTATTTTCGTCCAGTTGTGGGCAGAGGCGACGTAATTATTGTGACACATAAGGAACGCGTGGTATCCGCGCAGATGGTTATCTTCGCAGAGACCCTTCCTGCGCCCCGAGACTCTGGGGATCAGTCTGATCATGTTTTTGGTTTTGGCGGTTAAGTGTTTGATCGTGTCCGTGGCATCCGGTGGCTTCGATTAGGAGCCCAAGAATGCGTATGTGGTAGACTCGCGGACTCTGTTGTCCGTCTCTTGTGTGTAGAGTGATCGGAAGTTCCTCTAGAAGAGTTAGGTAGTGGACTCCTTGGCAAGACTTGCGAAATAGTAAGAGTTCCGATTTCTTGAAGAATAGCTTCATTCCTGTGTCCAGTAGGTACTCTTCCGTGGCATCTAGGGCAGACTGTAATCCCTGCTCCATGTCTGCCTTCCGGGCTCCAGATGGTAATGTCATCGGCGCATAGAGCGCAGTTTACGTTTGGGATGTTTGGTAGTTTGTCTGCGAGTCCCTTCATCACTATATTAAATTGTAATGGAGAGATGACTGAGCCTTGCGGTGTTCCGACGGAGCCCAGCGTGTAGGAGTCCGACTTAGGTTGTGAGACTCGCAGTCGGGCTTCTCTGTCTTTTAGGAAAGATCGTACGTACTCCTGAAATCTCTGGCCGAGGCCGTGGCCTGCTACAGACTCCAGTACGAAGCGGTGCGAGACGGTGTCGAATAATAAGTAAGCGAAACTTTTTCATCGTGTCTGACATGGGTTTCAAGCAATGAGTTGACCTTATTTTCAAAAAAAAAATGCTCATCCTACTGGTACTCATCTGTAAAGAGATTAAGAGGGTAACGTAGTCATAGTCCAGCTATCGTCGTTATTATGCCGTCATTTTGCCGCTCCCGTCATAAACATGCTCATGTCGCACACGCCATTCTTCCCCTTCCACTGATATGAACACCTTCATCTGGCAACACTTTCCGTAATTGCAAACAATGTCAGTTTGCGAGTCACGCGCAAAATTCTGTGCGCTACATTGGTTCCCACAGTGCGCGGAAGCTGCATTATTTTTATAAATTTGACACCAAAGTCCTACGTGCAATAACTAAAGCCAAAAGGTCATGTGGCGCAGCAAGTAAAGATATGTTTCATTCGGCTCACCGTGTTTTGACCACGCGCAAAGCTAACTTACCTGTCGGAATTATTTTTTTACAAAACCGACGCACTCGTGATTGATTTGACCACAATGCCGTCGCTCGGAAACGCTGCGCTTGGCGACAGTGGCCTAATTTTTATGTGAGACGCTCTTTAACCTCTCCGTACTCTGAAATGAGGTTAGCGACAGCAACAGGCTCGCCACTATGCGGCACTGTAGCGAAGCTGCCCGAGAAAGCACTAGCATGGGGAACTTCTGCGAGAAACTGCACTTCTTAAAAGTGCGAGAAGTTCTCACATACAACCCCCAGTTACAGCAGCTACACCGCACTGCAATATGTCCATCCTGACATCGAGAGATTTGCCACGGAAGCTCTTTTGAGATCGGCAGTACTTCATAAAGCGAATGCACTTCATATATATATATATATATATATATATATATATATATATACGAGCATAGTGTCGGGTGCACGGAAACAATTCCAGCGTCCGCATCTCAGCAACGCCACTACACGTCAGTACGTCCGAACTGGAAGCGAGAAATTTGACCTTGGTACTATCTCGAAAGATGGTGCGTCATAAAGTTCGTGCGTCCTATTCCATATATATATATATATACATATATATATATATATATATAAGACCCATCTCTGTGCTCTGAAATAAGGCCGGCGTGCGCAACAGCAGTGCCGCTGCAGGCCAATATCACCGATTTAAGGAGGAGAGAATTCGCGTTGGGAATTCAGTGCGAGATAGATCTTGACCTAGACAGTGCGTGCAATTCGCTCATATACGAGCGACGTTCGCGCGGGAGGAAATATCTCCGCGTCAAACGTTTCCTGGTGGCTTGAGCACGCAGCGAAGTTACGTCGTCCGATCTTCTCTTCCGGGGATATCTACTAGAGCTCAACGACTGTGCCAACACCAATGTCGTATTGCGATCGGGCCAATCCGAACTTTGTCCAACTATACGGCTGCGCGACGCTTCCAGTGTCGGTCTCCGAGTGACGCAAGAAGCAGAGGTTAGGGCTAAGACGGGGTTTGCGCGACCGAATCGGCGAGTACGTATGCCCAGGGCTTCAAATATCCCCTGTAAGGCTTTCCTAAGCCCTGCTGCCCAACTTCCTTCGACTAATCCCGCCAAACTACTAAACTCCCGCACCCAGGAAGGACCGTGCGAAAAAAACAAAAAAAGCCCACGAAATGGAGACTGCTTACTACGAATTGAGGACGTTCGCAGGAGGGCTGTATATGTTTTGCTTAATATACTCCTCCACCGCATTTTAATTCATGATCTTGTGGGAAAGCAGGCTTAATGACTTCAGTGTGGGCGATATCCCGCACGGAATATTATATTATGTCCGCGATGTTATAAATATCAGCCTTAATGATCCTAAGATATATAGGCAGGAAGTTAATGTAGGAGGGCCGTATTGTCTGCAGTGCACGGATCTCGGAGGCTGGTAACGTAGCGTAAAGTTAGGTTAAGCTGCACCTAATCTGTATTAGTTATCAGATTTTTTTGCCTTTTGTTCTCGTGCAGGAGCATTACAGAGGCTAACACAAGCCGGAGATATGAGCCGCAGTGTGTGAATTGATTCAGAGTATTAGGCTCTCCTTTTGTTGTAGCTGCGACCGGTGTTACAGCAACTTTAAGAGCGAGCTTTATTTTTCTTCTAGCGTGAAACCATCACACTTCAGTTTTCACAGCTCTACCAGACGTAGTTTAGAGCTTTGTTTAGCTGAGGCATCAGTGGAGAGCTTGGGAACGTGTGTTTCCTGCCACACCTCTATTTGGCTTCTATGTGGGTGAACGCGCAATTATTGGATGATGATAATTACTAGCAAAATAAAAAGAAACAGAAAGAGAAATTTATTAGGGTGAAACAATGAAAAAATTACCGACGATTACGTTACTTTCTAATGCGAAATTTGAGCGCAGCAAATAAGCTGTTTCATCTTTTGGATAGATTGAGGCAAAGAAATCGAGCAACACATGTATGCGCTATCACAGAATTTTTTTTTATTTTTCACACGTATTCCTTTAACAAAGACTCCACTAACAGTTCTTGACAGTCATGAAGGAAGCTTTGTGGTCGGAGAAATAGACTGATATATGTTCGACTTGGTACACCAATGCTTGATTCTCAAAGACGAGATGTATACAAGTGCCTCGCGAGGTTGTCACAGCCGTGGGGGAAGCAGAGGCTAAGCGCCGCCGCCGAGAAGACCCTGCCGTTCGCGCCGCCGAAGCGGAGGCTCATTGCCGCCGTCGAGAGCAACCAGCAGTAAGCGAGGCTGAAGCAGAAGCTCATCGCCGCCGCCGAGAAGACCCTGCAGTTCGCGCCGCCGAAGCGGAGGCTCATCGCCGCCGTCGAGAGCAACCAGCAGTAAGCGGAAGCGGAGGGGGGCGGCGTGTACACCCAGCGGCAAACGATGGGGGCAGAAGCGCGCGCAGCAAGCGGACAACACGATAAAGGGAGGAGGGAAGAGATAGCAGCGACTGACTGATGCCTTTGACTGATACTCTTTCTGCATGGCGGCGACGGTGTTCTATGCAGTCACGTTATCTTGACTCTCTAGCGGCGTCAGCGGCATCCAGCGGTATCAGTCGGTCGCTGCTAGCGCTGGGGGGATGAAAGGGGGGCGGAGCTGGTTACGAGGCCGACGCCGACGACAACGCCGACGACAACGCCGACGACGACGCGAAACCCAGGAACGGACGCCAAAGAGCTGCGCTCTAAAAACAATGAAAGAAACTATTATTTAAAACCTTTTTGGCGCAGATATAGACTGGTCTACGCTTGTTCATTTAGCCTTCTTTTCAGAAAAGATCTGCTGATTATTAGAAATTACCGTAGAACTGTCGGTGCCCAAACAAAAAGAAAAAGAAAGAAAAGGTGCCCTGAGTAATGTTTCGGGTTTAGGTGTTGAAAAGTGTCCTATAGAATGCATTTTCGTGGTTGGTTGTGTATCTATGGTGAGATTGACGTTCGCTTCTAAAATTTGCTGCGCTGTTGGACGACTTTGACCGGCTGCATATGTCCCAACATAAAATATTACCAAAAGCGAGTGACTCTTTCATTTCTTTAACCCAAAGAATACCAAAGAAACATCACTTGCCCCCCACATCCTGAAAGTGTTTAGGATACGTATGTAACCTTTAGAAACGTGCATCATCGCTGTCTTAGATGCCGGTCAACAATGCTTAGTCGCCGTGCGGTAGTCGTCGTGTCATTTTGCCATCAAGCCTTTTTTTTTAATCGGTCGTAGTTGTCGTCGGTGTCATGCTCTTAACCTGTTTGTTTCAGAAGAAAGCTCAACTTCAGGAGGTCCTATATATATTGAAATACTTCATATTTATTTTTATCCTCTTTTTCTCCCACTTCTTCTGGAATCCTTTAATCCCAGTTCCCATCCCTATACAGAGTAGCATGCCAGCGGTTATATACGCGCCGGCAAAATTCTCTGTTTTTCTAATAAAGAGCCCTCTCTCTCTCTCTCTCTGGTGACGGGGAAATCGTGTCGTTAAGAAAGAGAGAGACAGCATATGATAAATGAAAGCTAGGGAGGTTAACCAGGACTGAGCCTGGTTGGCTATCCTACACTGGGGAAAGGGAAAAGGGGACGGAAAGATTAAAAGAAGAAGAGAAAGTCCACTGGGGATATCATTCGGTCACTCAGTCCGCACGACAGACGCTGACTTAATCCGGTAGCTTTCAAATATCGCAGCAGCGCTTTTGTGGCCTTTTGTAGCTGCGATACGCAGCTCTTTCAGGGCGATTTTTCTTAATAATAATAATACCCTTTATTTGTGTATATTACGTTATTACATATTAAGTTGGTATGTTACGTTATTCGGCTTTTTATTTGATTTTCCCACCAAACGTTTTGTTTACTTTTGCACAGAAGACCAATCATTTTTCTTCGTTCGATCCAGTACGAGTATAGGGTATACTTGAGGGGAAACCTAAACGCCAAACCAATACAGCTCCCCCCCCTCACTACTGTACTCCAGTCTCCACTGACGGGGTTAGTCGATCAAAGTTTCCAAGCCCCAGGAAGAACTAGTAGCAGACGCTACGCAAAAGCGCTAAATTGACTGCAACGGCCATGGCAACGCGTAACGATCCTGGTATCCTTTACTGAAGTCGGCGTTGGTGGAGTAGCACTGAACGAAGTCGGCAAGTCAGCCGCAAGAATAAAGTGCCACACAGGGGAAGGAAGTGACGGGGCCGTTAATTATCTACGGACACGGGTGTCGAGACCCAAACCTGATGCAACAAATTGAAGCCGACTTCGCCACCGAACGCGATTGCCCCGACAATCACATTTACGACGCTGTGCTACAGACGTTGTCGGATAAAACTTCGGTGAACGCGGGTCCACAATGTTGGGCCATGGAACAGCTTTCGTCAGAAGTATACAACTACTGCACGTTAGCGCCATACTTTTAACCGAACACATCTTCATGAAACAAAAGCGATCGTACTCTAGAATTATTCGCTCGGACATATAGCTAGTAAAGGCGGTTGACCAACAGCTGAGCGCGCGTACGAGCGAAAGGTTTTGTGAATTCGGCCGCAATTTCTTGTGATACCATCGTCGTGGGGGTGGTCGTGATAATTCCATCGTCGTCTTCACTCCAGCTTCGTCGTTTGACTCACGCCATTCCATCGTCGTCATACACTCGCCGTCACGCTGTTGTCTTCATACCATTCTCGTGACGATATCGCCATTGCCTCCTCGTCACACAGTCGTCGTCATGTCGTCGTGAAAGTTCTATCGTCATCACTCAAACTTTGTCATACCACTTGCGTCATGCATGCCACAATCGTAATCATATGAATGTCGTCAGGGAAGTACTAAAACACCAAACAGATGGCACAAGAAGAGACATGGTCCGTGTCTCTTCTTGTGTCGTCTGTTTGGTGCTTTAGTACTTCAGTAACGTGCACCAACTAGCCCAACAAAAAGTTATGCTGGAATGTCGTCAGGCCGTCGTCTTCGCGCTGTCGTTTACCCATTCGTCATCGCTACAGAAACTTCGTCCCGTCTGTACGTTCCGGCATCATCACCCGGCCTTCATCGGCCCATGGACCTCATTTCTTTGTCACCCTTTCGCGATTACGCTGTCTTCCCTCAATCGTGATTGTGCCGCCGTTGCCATGCCATGGTCGACAGACAGTCGCTGTCAAACGTACGTTGCCGAACCGTCGTCGCTCCGCAGTCGGAGTCGTGCCATTCCAGCTTTTTTGCCGGTTGTCGTCATACTATGGTTGTAATTTGTCAGGCCACCACCGGTATATGCCATCTGGAACCCTCATCCCATTTATATCACGACTGCGCTCGAGTAAGTTCAGAATCGTGCGACTAGACTCACGCATTCTTCGTTTTCATATAACATCAGCATTTCACTCTTACAGGCAGAATCTATAGATTGACATCTCTCGCTTTTCGTCGTCACCAGCCGTGGTTGCTCAGTGGCTATGGTGTTGGGCTGCTGAGCACGAGGTCGCGGGATTGAATCGCGGCCACGGCAGCCGCATTTTGATGGAGGCGAAATGCGAAAATATCCGTGTACTTCGATTTAGGTGTAGCTTAAAGAACCCCAGGTGGTCGAAATTTCCGGAGTCCTCCACTACGGCGTGCCTCATAATCAGAAAGTGGTTTTGGCACGTGAAACCCCATAACTTTTTTTCGTCGTCGTATCGCCACGCTCTCTCTGTATCGCAATTTTTTTTACAGCTCGCTAAGCCGCCCACCTTACGTCACGCCATCATCTTCACGCATGTCGTCGCGCATCAGCCATCAACTCCAAGAAGTTTTTCGCCCTCGAACGGAAGACCGAACTGTCACTTTTCAAGCTTCATTTCTTTCGTCGAGCAGCCAAAAACTAGAACGACCTACCCTTCAATGTCGCTGCCAAGCACATATCATTCAGAATTTCCGGAAACCGCTCAAACTTGTGTTTCACCGTAACAACTGCCTTTTCTTGTGTATACATGTTAACCACCCCTGGGGTCTTTGAGGTAATAAAGTTACATGAAATGAAAAGTAACCCCATCGCCTTCAAACACCCGCAGTCATCACATTGTCCGCATGCCTTCGTAGTCACGTTGTCGTAGTTATACAATCGTTATCATTTCATAATCGTCATCTCGTTGTCGCCACGGCGTCGATGTCAAACCGCCTTGGTCGTTCCATCGACATGCCGTCAAGCCGCCATGCTCATGGGCGACGTTTTCAAACGAATGCCATAGCAAAGTCGGCCGATAGCAAAGGCAGTGTATGTCGCATGAAGCCAAAGCAACGGGAGCATCAGGCTGGACTCTAAAGATTTTAAATAAACGCGACTTCAGCAGAACGGTGTACCAATACGCTGAATGAATGCCAATCGCATTACAGTCGACAGCTATCGGGAGATGGGTTCTATCGTAACGTTTTTTAGAGCGCAGCTCTTTGGCGTCCGTTCCTGGGTTTCGCGTCGTCGTCGGCGTTGTCGTCGGCGTTGTCGTCGGCGTCGGCCTCGTAACCAGCTCCGCCCCCCTTTCATCCCCCCAGCGCTAGCAGCGACCGACTGATACCGCTGGATGCCGCTGACGCCGCTAGAGAGTCAAGATAACGTGACTGCATAGAACACCGTCGCCGCCATGCAGAAAGAGTATCAGTCAAAGGCATCAGTCAGTCGCTGCTATCTCTTCCCTCCTCCCTTTATCGTGTTGTCCGCTTGCTGCGCGCGCTTCTGCCCCCATCGTTTGCCGCTGGGTGTACACGCCGCCCCCCTCCGCTTCCGCTTACTGCTGGTTGCTCTCGACGGCGGCGATGAGCCTCCGCTTCGGCGGCGCGAACTGCAGGGTCTTCTCGGCGGCGGCGATGAGCTTCTGCTTCAGCCTCGCTTACTGCTGGTTGCTCTCGACGGCGGCAATGAGCCACCGCTTCGGCGGCGCGAACGGCAGGGTCTTCTCGGCGGCGGCGCTTAGCCTCTGCTTCCCCCACGGCTGTGACAACCTCGCGAGGCACTTGTATACATCTCGTCTTTGAGAATCAAGCATTGGTGTACCAAGTCGAACATATATCAGTCTATTTCTCCGACCACAAAGCTTCCTTCATGACTGTCAAGAACTGTTAGTGGAGTCTTTCTTAAAGGAATACGTGTGAAAAATAAAAAAAAATTCTGTGATAGCGCATACATGTGTTGCTCGATTTCTTTGCCTCAATCTATCCAAAAGGTGAAACAGCTTATTTGCTGCGCTCAAATTTCGCATTAGAAAGTAACGTAATCGTCGGTAATTTTTTAATACTTCGGCTTCCATCACCCTACTCTGTGCATCAGCTGTTTATAGCAACTATATGGGCACTCCTGGCGAACTATTGCCGTTTCCATGGATGTCATTTCTTTTAAGTTTACCGATTTTCGAGAATATTTCGGCAAGCTTCAGGCCCTAAAGTTAAATTGTGTCACCAGACTCTAAGTTTCTTGCTCAAATGTAACCAAGTTGAACTAAACGGGTCAGCGGTGTTCACATGTGAAAACCATTTCGCTGTTATACGTGCACCTGAACATGTGGCATCGGAGACATCCCGGAGCTAAAGCTTATTGTTAAACGGAATTGTGCAACTGCTAAATGAAAGCCTTCTAACACTCCATACGGGTCCACTAGAAAGAAAGTGTGAAGTTGATATCAGTTTTCAAATAACGGTTTTTTAAGACCAGTGGCCAAGTATCATCCTACCTTACGCAGTTAGGTCCAGCACTGCCTAACAAAGTTTTAATGGAAAAAATTCCTCAGCTTCCACAAATCGACGACATACCACCCCTTTCATTAAAGCCAGCAACTCTCACCTTGGATCATTTTACTTGTACTTATGAATCAGCGCTGCAAGCATGAAACGTACAAAGGACAAGACGAAGCGTAATAGGGTCCTCTTATTCATATTGCAATTATTGCAACTACTGGTGTAAAAAAGCGAGTCAGACCTACAGGCACGTCCATTTTCCAGTGAAAATCGGACCGGTCCCAATTTTGAGACATCTGTTTTTGTAAGACATGGACCGCAGCGTTACTTTCCTGCGGGGTCTCACTTACGAAGTGAGAAACAAGACAACACCTCTCACTACCGAGGAACAGCCAGGCTTGTCATTGGAATTTGTACCGCCCCTATCTGAAATAAAGCTGGGCCCGTCCAAACTAAACGCTGGTGACCTAATCGTGTGTTTCCAGGTTCTAGTTAGGACGGGACCAGCTTGGACCTCAACGGGAGCGGTACGACAAGCCTGGCTCGTCCTCGCTAAAGAAAGGACCAGGACGATCTTCCGCAGAATTTAGCCGCTTTTCTTATATAGAATCGTAATGGCCGTAACTGCTATCCAGTCAATTTCTCCAAGGCCGGAATACTGATAACAAATTCAATTACGCTGCCCGCTTTCCTAATTTCACCACTTCCATAACGCCAGAGGCAATACGCAGCAATATTCCTTGCAGCAAAAAATAATATACGAAAGAAGTAGACATTACGATGTGACAGCGACCAATCGATTCGAATTAAAACTCCAAAGTAGTTTCGTTAACAATTTAACTGTTACCAGCCAAATACACGGTCTCGTATACAGTACTTCTGGAAGTGCACTTTTGTCGCCTAACAGTGTAAAATAACTTACGCCTTTATACACTTTTAAAGGGGGAGAATTTTCTTACGCTGCGTACTGCCACGCAGTCGCCAGCTCGTTCCGGCTCAAGCATGCTTCGGCGCCTGAAGTGTCGTCATATATTGAGCGGGTGGCGTGAGTAAGAGACCGTTCCTAGCTCGCCGAAATGCATAAGCGAGGTAAAGGCCATAAACGCATCGGAAGAGAAGGGCACGAAGAAAAAAAAAAGGAAAGAAAACTTGGAAGCTGCTGACGCGAAACAATTTTCGGAGTCCCGGGTTTCGGTGAAAGAATGCCGATGATAAGTTTAGTAGTCCTTGCTTTAAAACGCCAACGTGCCTTCCGCGGTTGTAAGATGTAAATATTTGAGCCGCGCCGCCGGTGGCTTCGTGTAATGCAGATTCCACGCGATGTTGGCCAAACTAGCCCGGCTTCAACTACATCGTACCGTCACTACGGCTTTGATTTCGCGATGAAGCCTATGCTGCTGACACAGTAGCAAACGTATGCATGCATGTTCAAAATCTTTTTAAACTGTGGAACATTACCTTTTTCATATTGCTTGTGTTTTACAAAAAAAATACTTATTTCTAAAGCGAATGAACTATTTTTTTTTCAGTCAAATTTTACGAGCCGCGAGAAGCAAAAACAGAGAAGGAGAGGATAAAAAACAGGAGCACTCGCATTTTCAGAATTCTGAGCCTGCTATTTGAGAGTTGTCCAAGAATGAGCTTGGCACTTTCGAGTTAAAAAACTGCCATAGAACTATATAAAGACATTGAATTCCTTCTCTGTCCATCTCTCTTTCAGTACATTACATATACATGTAATTATATGCTGGGTACCTGGCCATAGAGGTATCGAGGGTAATGTACTGGCTGATAAGATGGCCACATCACTCACATCACTGAACACTTTTCCTACAGCTGCTGTCCCTGTCACAGATCTGAAGCCTTCCTTGCGCAAGAAACTGCGACAACACTGGCAACGCATGTGGAACGCAGAAATAAACAATAAAATGCACGTTATAAAGCCACAGTTAGGTTCTTGGCCCTCCCCAACAAAATCACGGCAACAGATGTCCAATTCTGCCGCCTCAGAATAGGGCACACATTTGGTACTCACAATTTTCTGCTTACTGGAAATGAACTGACCACCTGTGGTCGATGTGATGAGAGGCTGACCGTCCTCCACGTCCTCTTGGAGTGTCGCAAGGCCGAATTTGAAAGAAAGAAACGTTTTCCTCTTGCATATTGTTATTGCGTACCTGTTAACCCTGCTATGTTTCTTGGTAAAGAAAGTAGTCCTCAATTTATTAAGTGAAGTTGTCCTACATGTTATGAGCATCCTCGTAGAGCATCCTCGTAAATTCGTAGAGCATCCTCTTTCCAGAGGATGCCGCTGTGATAGTTGTTTTATATAGCACATCTTTCCAGGCCCTTGTGTCTCAAGGGCTCTAACGAGGCCATGGTGCTCTAGTGAATTTGAGAAACTTGTGCATTTTTTTTATATCGTATCATTATTTTGCAATGCACCTTAATGCTTATAGTACACGTCATTTGTCATCGCCATAATTTTATTACACGTACATTTTACGCACTTTATAGTGACTATATTTTAGGCCCCTTTACAGCCACGTCACATCAACTTCATAGAACCCATCACTCCACTGCGAAATCACTAACATTTGCATGACGCTCTTTGGCCATACCTGGTCCTTGCGCCAATAAAAACCACACATTCATTCATTCTCGTACAGTACCTGCAAGGGACTACGTGTTTGCGCGATTGAAGATATATTTTCACGTACATAAATTGAACACTGCAAGTGTTGATTTCAGAGCATGAATATATGGTCTTGTTTTCCGCCGTTGCGGTAGATAGCATGACAGCGCTGATAACATAACAACAAACGCATAATCTAGAGGGAGGTGCTGTAATCAATGGCCAAATGTTCGTCATAGTGAGTAAAATATTGAAGGAGGCAAGCAGAAAATGATAACTCGAAAGAAAAACGGTAATAGAGATTTCTCTGCGCATTTTACGGCTACTTTTATGAAGCGAAGGAAGCGGGGGGGGGTCGAGAAAAGGGAGGAGGGAGCGAGAGAAACACTGGTTGGATTATTTCACAGAATCGATGTCATTACAACAACCTTGTTTCTGGCTGATATTTCGAATAATGATAGTATTGCGTACACCATTATGCCCGAACATTCCTTTAAATTACAACTGCAGCCTAGGTTTTCTTTTTTTTTCTAGTGTTAGCCAGCCATCCTAATTATTCAGCCTTTCAGGGTGAACATTTGTAACGATCAATCAATGTTGGAAATTATGCCATAAGTCTCGCATCATAACAGGCACGGCTAGTCATAGAACTCAATGACACCTAGCAGAGCACACATTTACACAAGGTGGTTGGTGCATTCCCGTTAGGCTCGCAAAGGAAATAAAATGTTCTGTCACCAAGCTTGTTGCTGGCGACATATCTAAACAGAGTAATAGTAAGGTAAGTGTACACAGTTTAGTAGACAACCGTTTGTTTCAGCCCCTCCACTGTATGGGGCGGTACTGTATATTCAGACTCGACGCAAGCGTACTAGTTTAAATATACAGTTATTTGAATACTTATCACACTTTGTCACATTGTTCGCACAATAAGTACCATCGGCTGACGCGTCTTCTTTATTTCTAGCAGTCGTGCAAAAAACTGCATCGTCAATTTTACGTCCGTTATCATCGTAACGAACTACATCGTGCCCCTCCCCCCCCTCCCCCCCCGCGAGACACAATATTTTGTCACTCATCTTCGGGTATTATAAATGTTCAAGAAATTTTTTTGAAGTTTCATGCTCTTTTTCACTGATAAAACATATTCACCGCTGACTTCGGGTGCTATTTGCTTTGTTCTTACTGCCAACGCTTCACGCTTTTGCATCCGCTGCCGCAGTGAGCGTTTTTGCCATCCGTGCTGTCGGCATTGTTTCTTTCTGGAGCAGCGTCAGGAATCCACCAAGCTGTCAAAGCACGCCATCGCTGTTTGGAAAGCGCCGGAGCATAAACAACGGTGTGAAGAAAGACATTTGGCATCAATATCGCGCACACCCATGCAGTACACTTCATCGCCCAAACCGTGAAGGAAAATGGGAACGTTCCTAAGCCCTACCTTATGACGTCTTTCATCTCGCTTAAACTAAACATTTGTACAAAGAAAAAAACCCCGACAGCGCTGATGGAGAAACTTTTTGCATCAGTCGTTCCAATTCCGCATTCTGCTCTGGAAAAATATACGGCGTGTTCTCGGCAGCATCTGTCAAAAGGGCTCCTTGAAAAAGGCTGTTGTTCCGACGTGTTTTTGAGCCCAACTACGACCGGGCGAAAGGTTCTTCAGCATTAAATATGCACCTATAGAGGCTGTATGCTATTTGTGAGCTTAGCTGGCTTGACGTTTTAAAAGCGCTGATATATAAGAGGACAGCGGCATCAGAAAAAGAACTATTGTTTCTCGATCGTACCTATATCTTAAAGTAATCACAAGTCATTTATGCCCGCAGAGAACCACTTTATTCCGCCCCCGCACTAATACTTAGGTATAGATATCTGCATTTTTCATAGAACACATAGTTTTTCTTATGGATAAAAGATCACCGGGAGAGTTAACTGCACATGATTGTGCTGATTATATTTTTATTTATTTAGTTAGTTAGTTAGTTAGTTAGTTAGTTAGTTAGTTAGTTAGTTAGTTAGTTAGTTAGTTAGTTAGTTAGTTAGTTAGTTAGTTAGTTAGTTAGTTCACGTACTTTCAAGGCCCGAAGGCGTTACAGAAAGGAGTGGAGTTGAAAACAAAAGTAATGCAGTAAAAATACAAAAGGAGAGCATCAAAATATTAAAAAAAGGCATTATGAACAGCGGTCGAAGTTGGTAGAGTCGGTGATGAGTGCGATTGATGCGGGAAGGCGATTCCAGTCCACGCTTGTCCTAGGGATGAATGAGTGACTGTACCGGTTTGTACGGCACAATGGCATCCCGAATTTAAGGTTGTGGCCAGTGCGGGCCGAAATATAAGACAGATGGGAAAGAAGGGTTTCTTTTAAAAGGGTGTTCACGTGAAAAACTTTGTGAAAAGGGGACAGACGGGAATATTTGCGGCGTGACGAAAGATCAGGTAGGAAAGTTTCATTGAAGAGATATTTGCGTAGCGAGAATAATTAGATAAGACAAATCGTGCACCACGGTTTTGAATACTTTCTAGAGTAGCAACTAATGAAGACTGAGTGGGATCACAAATGACTGAAGCATACCCCAATTTGGAGCGAACTAAAGTTTCGTAAAGAGTTAGCTTCAGGGAAGAAAGGACAGAGCTAAAATTACGGCGCAAGTAACCAAGCATGCAGTTAGCGTTATTAGTAACATAGTCAATAGGCGAGTGCCAAGAAAGGTTATTTGATACGTGAAGGCATATAATGTTATATGCCAAAAGATAGCAGGCGTATATGTTCGGAATTACCCACTGAGTTTGCTAAGATCCAAAGACTAAAGAAACGATTTCGAAGACTAATACGGGTTCACGGTAATGCGGTTGCCCTCCGAAGGTTTAACCGAAGGCAATATTTTGAAGGGATGAAAAAAAAGGATGGCTGTAATAAGTAAATTTACTTTTCGTTCGATTCCATTAATTTGATATCACGCATCCCACTAAGTGGTCAATCTTGGCGATAGCTGTATAACCACAGGCACTGGTCCTGCGATCGGTGACGACGAAGTCATAACTACTTGCGCCAGATGACGTTAGCGGCAAGCACGGCATTTCACAGTGTATATATTGCGAACATCGGTCAATGCCATCTCGTCGGTTCGTGCTTTACATTGAAGGATACAAAATAAACAACAACAACAACAACGACAACAGCAACAACTCACGTATGCCAGCAATTATATATTACGAAACACCCTCCATCCGGCAGTAGCAATGTCTTTCCTTGCGTCTAGAGATATATTTTCTTGCACGGCCTCAGCTCTGGGCTATATAATACACACCACTTAACGGGAACCTATGCTCTGTGATGTGCTCTGCGAAGAACTTTTGCACGCCGCACGAGTAAAGTCGGGTATAAATGTTTGCACACCGAGCGGACAGAGAAAACGCCGATTTTCGTCGCATTCAGTGTGCACAACGAGGAACTGAGTGAGACACTAAGATCCTCGAGCATTCCAAATTTACTTGGACCTTCTCAGATAGTAGTTGCCGTGGCGAAATTGAGCTTTTCATCTATCGGTGCTGTCCACAAACTTCTGTCTCCGACTGTACGTAATTCGCTCTACTATACTATCTTGTCGACAAAAGTACTCCCTCTCCCTTTTTTCACCAGTTCTTCACTTATTGGGTAGTAGCAGGCAGGACACTGGGCGCCTCCAGCCGACCTCATTGTTTTTCCTTAAACTCAAGTTCTCAGTTTTTTAATTCATCTTTAGCATTTCTGTAGACCTATTCAGGGTCCCAGCCCATTGCGTTGTCGATCACCCATGCCCTATACCGAGAACATGCCAGCCGTGCGAATAGCTGACTTTCTTTAGCGACTACCCCGTAGAAGCAGCGATGCCCAAGTCAATACAAGGACAAATAGAGTAACAGCTTATTCGGGCATGTACAAAAATATTCAGGGGCATCGGGTTTAAAGGTATGTGGCTTTACCTGACGAAGCCGCGGTTCCATGAGACGCAACTCATGCAGTCTGAATGAAGAATAAAAATTTTCATACGCGGCAATGCGAGGCGGCTGCCTCACAATTACAACGATAGTGACAAATGATAACCACAAGAATAGCAAACCATTAGCATAATATGAGAATATGATAATATCATACGGGGGGTATCAGGTATGATTTTATTAGGCGCTTAATTACCCTAGTAGATCTCAGATCATTAAAGAACAACGTATACACATGGGAAACGATCAAGAAAACTAGCTACGGCATGTCCACTTTTTTGAGCAACGTACTTAGACAACGACCACTCGGTACAATGGAGCGCATCTCCCTGAAGCTGTAGATACTACATGTCACACACATTTGCATCAATGCGTCCGAATGGTCGCGTATTTTAGTGCGAACAAAACACGGAAACCTCAAGATGAATTAAATGCTAAAAATAAAGTGTCTTCGATCAAATTCAATGTGGCATGGAATATTTTTATCTGCCTCAGCAATAAATAGCTCGTATTGCTCGTTTTTTGTATTATGGGAAGTGCAGAAATATTTCCAATGGACCAATAGACAATACTGTAGTTGGTATTCCACAAGGCTGTCACATAGAAGTAATTCAGGCCACACAATGAAGCAAACGTTTACATTTACTTAAAGTCGCAACAATTTCTATAACGAAGTCTCCTAACAATGCTCCATTCGATATCACAATGACGAATCGCCCTTCAGCTGCGAAGCTTTGTTTATGTGGAACCCTTATTGACTTACTCGTTCCGGGCTACACTAAGATAGAAGTCAATTTTACGCGTAAACGTACATATCCAGTCGGTCAAATCGGCAATATTATGTTTGCCCCCGAGGAGGAGGCGAGTGCAGAAGGAGGAAGGCGTTTGGTGTTGAACAGAATCGTGCGTCAGGCTACCAGACGTGGCACCGTCGGCGTCAACGTAGCGTCCGCGACCGCGTTCACACCCTTTCCGTTTGTGTTTCGACGCCGCGGTGCTCGCTGTGCATATTCGCGGCGTCTCTTCATCGAATGTTTAGCCAATGCCTCCTTTACTAGATGCCTGCCGCGTTGTCCGGTAAACTCGGTTCTGTGCCCTCTCCATTTTCTTGTCTCCGGATGGATGGATGAATGTTATGAGCGTCCCCTTTGGAACGGGGCTGTGTGTTGCGCCACCAAGCTCTTGCTTTTGTACTGCCTAATGTCCTACCTAAGTTAAACAATAAAAATAAAACAAATAAAAAATATTCCGCGAAAAGACAACGAACGCCTCTCATGGCGAACGCCTGCAACTTAGATCACGTGCTGCTGCCTCTGAGATTACCATGGCATCTGTCACCGTCTTGGAGGCCTGCGAGAACGCTCGATAACAGACGCCCGCGCATGTCGGCGCTGCAAATGCGTCGACGGAAGCATTCGTCCGCCGCTGCTGCCACCGCCGGAAGTTGAAAGGGCAACGAGCGCCGCATCACGGAATTTATGCTGAACTAAGGGAACCGCCGCTGCAATGGACAAGCGAGCGACGCGGCGGGCATCTAGTAAAGGAGGTATTGGTTTGGCAATATGGGCTCGGCAAAGCAACGCCACCTAGAGGAAAGCCTAGGTGGCGTTGAGCGAAACGGGGAACGAGAAAGGAGGCGAAGCGTCGCGGAGGAGGAGGGTAGGTGGAGGCGCGCTGGGTTGGCCTCGCCTGGCAGTTCCTACGGGTTCTGTGTGCGCTATGCACGTACCGGGTTCGCCTCGCGATCGAGAGATTGAGTGCCGAGCGAGAAGGAGGGAGCAGCGACGCAAGCGACCGCAGGCCGTGTGCGAATCCACCGACACCGAAGTCGTCACCAAGCGCCGGTCGCGACCTGAATAAGCCCGGTAAAAGGCGTGGCTTGGCGTGCCGAGGAGCCTCCCGAAGAACGTGTTTGGTTACTTGTCGCAATGCGATGATTGAACGCGCAATGCACAAAAAGGCAAGAGAACCTATACGTTTGCGGGTAGTCCACGTTCCCGATGTGAAAAGTCACTGAATTTCTTTTTTTCATTTGATCTTCTGTAAGCATAAGCCAGGATAATACTAAACTTGCTCGGATCGTAATCACGCATCTCGCAATTGAATCCACAACTCTGCTGAATGCAGAAAGAAGGGGAGGGTGGCTTTGGAGTGCGAATTACAAGGCCGTTGAGTAGAAAACTACAGAGCTCGGGATCGCTGGCTGCCTCTGCTGTCTGGGAAAGCAATATATATACGCTGTAGCGGTAAAGAATCGGTTCCACAGGACACGACAATGAAGTAGACATTTGTTGGACCCCGGTTAACTGTCAGGGAGTGAATCGAGAATCATCGGCTTAGGAGGATAGAGCAGGAAGCGAGACTTAGAAGTGAGTGAATATGTTACGTTAGTTGGTCCGTGGTATAAGTGTGAGAGAGTCAGCTAATGCTCGGATGATCGAGCCTGTGAGCAATATAATACGAAATAAACCAGCTATAGAGGAAATCAATGTATACGTAGGTGAGGAAGCTAGTGACATTTCTTATGGCTTTCTTCTTTTCATAACTATCAAGTTCCTTCCCCGCTTCCTCGGGTACAGGGTAGCCAACCGAACATATCCTCTGGCTAGTCCTTTCTGTCTTTCCTTTGCCTTTATCTCTCTGTGTCATTCTCTAGTGAGATTCAGCGAACGAGTGAAAGAGTTGCAATTGAACTATGAAGATTAACGTCTCGAAACAGCACAGTGGGTTATGATGAATGCCGTGGGCGCAGCGTACATGTATCATGTGCGTGTCTGGGGTGGGGGAGCGTTCTATTTTCAATTTTTTCTCTCTCTCACCCATCGCATCCCATTGCGCCTCTCCCGGTGCAGGGTAGCCAACCGGAGATAATCTTTGGTTAACCTCCCTGTCTTTCCTTTGGCTTTCTCTCCCTCTCTCTCTCTCTCTTTGAATTTGACCACCTGGGGTTCTTTAACGTGCACCCCAAGCATGACACACGAGCGCTTTTACATTCCCAACCTCATCGACAGCCGCGAGTAAAAACCGAGCCCTCGACCTTGTGTTCAGCAGCGGGTCGCCGTAGTGACAAAGCGAGCGACCGTCCTTTGATACCGTGCACTATTGAGCGCTATGGTGGCGTGATTAGTCAATACGTGATCAACGTAGCGAATAAACGAGTGAGCAATCAATGAATCGATCGCTGAGCGATAGCGCAATCAAGCAAGAGACTGATGAAAGTGAATGAGTGAGTGAGAGTGAGTGAGTGAGTGAGTGAGTGAGTGAGTGAGTGAGTGAGTGAGTGAGTGAGTGAGTGAGTGAGTGAGTGAGTGAGTGAGTGAGTGAGTGAGTGAGTGAGTGAGTGAGCGAGCGGGTGAGTGAGAGAGAGACACAAAGAGAGAGGGACGGGGGAGCCACTGAGCTGTAATTAGACAATGGACAGAGTGAGTGGTCGACCTAGTTAGTCATTCGAGCTAAACAACACAAGCAACACCTGAAGCCCGTTAGAGTGCGACTGACCTTTCTGCAAAACAGCCACTTGCGACAGACTAGTGAGTCATATACATCGAGCGAGTCGTGAACCAGACGACGACTGTTGCTTCCACGAAAGTGCCGCGCGTACCCAAACAGGCAAGATTCTTTGCCCTCCCATTGCAACCTTAACTTCCCATCACGCAGTGCACAGTTTCCCAACTGCCGGTCTCTTCGAGAATGTCGAACCCCGCTCTTGCCACCCCCCCCCCCTCTTTCCCCTTGTTGAGCAACAAAACGTGGGGGAACAGAAGGCGGTTCCAATTTGACGTCGAGGCATCTGTCCCGCCGGAAATGGGGAGATCAGCCTTGACTAAGCAACTTCTTTATCTCCTTCTTCATTTCTTCATCTTGGTCGGAGTCTGTTTTGTTGTCGTTCATTTCCCGCATCTTTTTTGTTCATTCTTTCGTTTTGTTATCTTTCGATCCAAGGACAACGAGAATTTCATCCTTTACTCCAGCACAGAGAGAAACGACGTCGCAACACGCAGGAAAAATAGTTGGGAGTCAGAAACAAAAGTAAGGCAATCGCGCAAAGACTGGAGATCGCAGAGGAAAAGAAGCAACGTGGAAGAACAAATAAACCGAGGGAGTGAGACCGCGGTGGGGGAGGTAGGGGGAGGGCAGAGCGGGCTATGGATCCAAGTGGAGCCTCGTAGAGCAACGGCACATCGCGTGATACGACACCCGCGCGTCCGCACACGTAGGGCCTTCCAACACGAGAAGGCCGTTTTGTACCGATAGGAACAACGTGACTCGGTACATTGGAAGGAGGAAGGCGTGCGGCCTATTTCGGTGCGACCGTGTTTTGTTTTTTTGCGGCGCTAAACGCCATCGCCGCACGCGCGACGTTTCCGTCGCCAACAGGCGAAGAAGTGCACGGAACTCGATTGCCCCTTTACTCCGTTGCCAAGCAAGGATAGGACGACCTTCAATTTTTTTTATATATTTCGACAGGGCTTTTTTTGGGGAAGCTAAGCCGCCATGGTATGACCAGGGGCACTGCCTTGCAGAACTTTTTGCAAGGTAGTTAGCGAGCGTTCTCTCCTTACACTCGCTTGGAATGGACCCAAGAAGTGTTTCCTACAATTTAAAGAGTCCCTTCGAACTGTCACTTTCAAGATAAAATTATCTTCCTTTATTTTTCCTTTCGTGCAGTGGGGTGGGTGTACTGCAGGACAAACGACGGCATACGAAAAAAGAACAACGAAAAACTCATCCTTCAGCACGAAGTTAAGGCCAATATTCTAATTTCTTTTTTCGATGCCCCACTATACGGTCACAGCATGTTACTTTTTCTGTCTGCTTCCTTTTCTCTGAGTATTCCGCAGCGTATAACTTGCTAAAGCTTTGACTGGACCTGGATAATTGTGGCTTTGACACGGTCAATCCGCAGAAATCGGGAGTCACAAACCGGTTCCAATCGCTAGTGTTCGGCTCGTCTCTTTATTCCTTATTTTCGCCGTCTTGTCGGCGGGTAATGGTTTGCATGGTATCAACGGTAAGCCGAATGAGACGCCATTTGTCGAAGGGACCGCGCTCCTAATGAATGAAGCCTTCTGCAATAGCTTTACGCAGCGTCTTCCATTGCCTTTTGCTGTGGGCATATGTAATCAGTTCGTGTGAAAGCTAGCGCTGGACGTGGCTTTTTGTAAGGTTCTGGTCTTTTGAGAGTTATCCACGTAAAGTTTCGCTATTGTTCTTTTTTTTTCGTGCTTTCGTGCTTTTGTCACTCAGTGCACAGGACCTCATTATAACTCAGCAGGAGAAGCACTAAAATAAATGCAGCCAATGAAAGAAATGGAGCTTGAGCTTGAATAACCGGGAGATGTGTCGTGGTGCGTGGAACGTTTGCGTAAATAAATTGAACAAATGCACCAGAATAAATTTTCGATTCACCGAACTCCACACATCTAACGGTAAGCTTTATTATAAATCTGCACATTTAAGTTTTTCACGTGTAAAAGGCGCGTTCTTGCCTCAAACAGTGGTGCCAACCGTGTTGGGTTTCTTTTGTTGTTGTTGTTGAGCGAAGCAACTTTTGCCGACTTCTCCGAACTTTTTTTGCTGAACTCTGCTTAATTTTTCTGCTGCTGGTGTCTTGCAGAATAGCTCTCACACAGGACAGCGCACGTATAACGAATCGACGTGTACGCAGCCCCGTCTGTACCCTCCCTACAGATGTTGGGGTGTGGCTCTGTTCCGCACGGAAATACGCAATGAAGCCATAAACGGTACCTAAATATTTTAACTGCAATAAATGCACACCTCCAAGCGCATCATCACTTTATTAAAGCGGATATTCTGTGCCTTCTTCTTTCTGGGTTCGGCGCATTTGATCGTTCGGATTCTTGCCGAGTCAGGAGAGCCGATGTTTGAGATAGTGGCCGAGCTGATAAACTAGGCTGATCCCGCGGACGGGCTTGATGAAAAAGTGGGCCGAACCCGGAGACCGTGTAATCTGCAATCGCGTGGATGACGTGGTTCACGTGATGGGTGTTTCCGCGTTGCGCTAATTTACTGGGCAGGCATTTAATCGCTATGCTGCAAAACTCATTGCAGAACGTGAACAGTCTCATAACATTTATTTAAACGATTCACGAAAGCCTCGCCTCTCATAGAATCGAAGATATGCATCGATACTACACAAATTTCTTTCTTTTGTTCTTGTTTGTTTTTTGGCTAAACGTTACGTCAGTCGGAGCAAGGTTTGTGGGGTCTAATTACAGGCGACGGAAGCGCCAAGGATCTGCGGCTTGCAGATCCTTGGCAAGCTTGCAATTCCAAACTCGTTGTGCCTCTAAATTACTGCTTAGAAAACTGGCAGTATCTTTCTGCTGAAGCTTCTCCATTTGGCTACCACGGAAATTTCTTCCGTTTCTGGTTTGAAATAAAAAAATTACGAAAAAGAGGGACACTTGAAACGTGTATTGTTTTAAAGCTGACTAAGCCAAGGATTATGTAACTGCGGAAACTTTCGGCAGAACATTACGCCGTTTTCCCATTTAAGACTCGAGAGCTCATCGTATGTTCAAGGTTTCCCGAAATGTTTTTTTCAGTGCTTTAGATTTCAAACCCGCATTACATTTATGAAAAAGTCAGGAGAGCGGCTCTGCTTGCGCCGTTCTCTGACTCACCAAACAATTTCTATCGTATTCAGCTCGCCCGTATCCGTAAGTCATAGAAAAGTTTATATGGAATCTTTCTAAGCGTTTCGCTCATGGACCTGACGGAACTAACTAATTGCTCTTCGATCCGCTCGCACCCGATTCCACAGTCGGCACTCCCACTACTGCATGTAATTGGGCGCAGCACAGTTCTCCGAGTCTCGTCTCCCCGATGTCTTGCACGTCGCCGCAGCCCAAGTACCAACTCGTTCTAATTTGCTCTTGTGCGATGTTCGCGCGGCATTCCGCGCAGTCTGTTATTCCAGCGACCCCATCAAGCCAAGATGAGGATATATGTCTTCAGGCGGATACCCGTTCGGCTCCCACTTCTGCGGGAGGGAAGATCTTTAGCGCAAACCACGGCGTCGAATATTTGGACGTCGTAACGCCTATATAGTCTATCATCCATGCAATATACCTGTCTTGGTGCATCCCTTCGTCCGTGCGGACTCAATGACCATTGATATCAGGCTGACGCGATTCTTCCTGGCCGGGTCAGAATGGTCGTCCTTTTTTTGTTGTTACCCTAGCAACTGCGCGTCTCTCGTTCACAAGTAATCAATCGCAAACGCGGCTTCAAGGTCGTAGCTCAGAGCTATGGTGCGTTGGGAAGGCTTCTTCGGTTGCGATGGCGCAACGCGCTCATTTTACTGATCGGTACGCACTGAGCAAAGAGTTTCCTAGGAAAATCACCAGGGGAAACTTTGCCGCTAGTGTCCATGGGGAATTGCAAGCATGACGGTTCAAAGCAAGCGTGGAAATCATTGTTAGCACGAAAGATGTGCCTAAACTTTCTCCTTCTGTCTTTATGTGCTTTGTTTGACTGCTGATCTTCACGTTGCACAAAATATTGTGTTATAACTGCAACAATGCGCAATCTATGGGCATGCGCGCAGAGTGTTATTGGTTTCTACGTTAAAAGAAGATGGGGTCCCTACCAACTTTCTGCCAATAAAGGCAGATAAAGCGTAGTAAGTGAAACAAGATCTGGAGCCGCAAGCATGAAGATAAGACAAATTCATGCACTAACCATCATTCCCGTGGCAGATAAAAGATTGTGACGCGACAGTTGCCACTAGCAATTTTCGTAGGAAACCGTGTAACACTCAAGGCTCCTGTCAAAGAAAACTGCTCGTACGCTTCCCGTGCGCGATCCAGTCGAAAGGCTGTGGACGTCAGCGCGATGTGCGTCACTATAATAGACTCAAGCATCATGAGGAAATGGTTGAAGGATCTGCGAACAATACGCTACGTATATCCGCGGGGCAATTTCGTTTTCTCAGCTCTTCGACACCTACGCTTGCCTTTCTTTCGAATCTACGTCTATAGGAATTGCTCGTCCGATGGACCTGAGCTTCTTTTGTCCATTTCCGGTTTTGATGTCTAGCGAAGCTACACATCAAATTTAGGGGTGCCCAATTTAGGGGTGCAGTTGCAGCTTCCAAGGCGTTCTAGTTCATGTAATGCCTCGCTTCGATGTGGCGTCACGTTTTGATTTTTCGAATATCACCTATAAAGGGCTCTCAATATACGCACATATCACAGTCTCATTCAGGTAAGCTATTACTGGTAGTCGCATGAGTGTCTACGTGACGTGATTAAGTCTTATGAGTGTGCTATGGATGTATAGACCAAGCGATTTCGTTGGTCCTAAAGTTTAAGAGAAATACGCTTCTTCTTCACTGTACAGAACTCACTACAATATAGCTTAAAATTCGAATACAGTTTCCCTGCTTTAAGGTGCGGTGCTACATGTTTAAGAGGTTTTTAGTTTTTGAGATCGAAGGAATCTATCATGCTCTTTGATATGCTTGAATTCATAGGAGACACCTCGGCTTAGTAAAATTAGATGTTGCTATGTATATTTTTTCTTGCTCACTTGTATTTGGTTGACTCCGAGTAAGCTAAATTCATTTTTGTTTTGCTTCCTGGTTATTTATGCCTTGGCTCTGTATGTCTGGCTTTAGTTTTGTCAAGCCCATCGACGTCACCAAACTTCACCTCACGTTGCGAAGCCTCATGTAGCACAGTGATACGCCCGCCTGTTAACGCGCAATAACTTATCAAAGGTATCGCTGCACTATCAGCTGCAAACTTGTATTTTATCTACACTGTTCCTACCTCAAATGGCCCAGCGACTAGTCCCACAAATTAAAATGTCGTATTTTTCTTCCTGTAAAGCGTGCTTCATTGCAGTAAGCTTATTGTTGAGGTGGAGACGTCATTGTAAACCCATATCTACCATTAATTTTAAATGTCTCGGGAAAAAAGAAGTCCAGTGAGTTTTAATGAACATGAACCTCCCAAAAAATCGACATTCCATCCGTACACAAATGATTGAATGGCCGTCACTACAAGAATGAGCAAATTATATTTGCTGTAAGTTATTATTATTATTATTATTATTATTATTATTATTATTATTATTATTATTATTATTATTATTATTATTATTACGAAACAGGGATAAGATCAAAGCGTTGTGCACATAAATCGCCAATCCAGACATAAACGCCCATCTACTATATAGTGCTGCCGCAAAACATCCGCAAAAACTACTCCAGACTGCGCGCCTTGCTTTCAAGGTAAACGCCACAGATCGCTACTCCTTGTACAGCAAAGCGCGCCTTCTAGGCGAAAGAGCCTTACAGCCTCAGCGGCTATGCCAGGCACGCACTCATCAGGGAGCACGGTAACGGCATTCGCGGTAGACCACAATCTCCCGAATCGACGGCTCCTGCTGGGACGACTTCGCCAAAGCAAACATTCTCTTTTTTGTTCTTTTTTTTCGTCTTCGTTTCCCCGAGACGGAGCAAACACTCCTAGAGTACAAGCGCACACAATGCGTATCCGCTTCCTTCGGCCACCTCCTCGCCGATAACCTCAAAGACAAAAAAGACGTTGGCTGCGGACAGGGCCGAACAATGCCCTCGTCGAATTGGCGCTTGCCTCATGTAGAGTGCTAAAGATCGGGAGAGTAGGGCACGCGGCATATGCTTGCCGGTAGGTGGCGCAGTAATCCACGTTCCGCAAACGATGGACATGTGAGCACGTATAGCGTTCCGTGTTGTGTGTTTCGAGCCTCTCCTTTCGCGTTTTGTCGACTACGGCACCCTCTATCGGCAAGCACTGTAACACAAGACGGCTCGTTCTGCATGGACCATCGCTTACGTCTCTGCCGGGGTACTCGCTCGTTCAATTTTGTCTGAGAGGACCCTTTCAAATGTGTGTTAATGCGTTAATTACGCCGTGCCTGCCGCTGCAGTGGTCTTGGTGGTCTGCTGCTGAGAGTTCGATGTCACGGTTGCGATCTTCGACAGTGGCGGGATTTATTTCGATGGAGCAGAAAGGAAAAAAAAGACCCTTCTCTCAAACCCGTTATTTGTTTTCTGGCGCTGAACAGCCTAGTTTGAATTTATTTAATTACGCCAATGTTGCGCATGCCTGTATTGCTTCAAACCACAGTAATTAAGACAAAAGGAGCTCTCGACATGGCATTTACCTCCTCTGTTATGTCTCATGTAGCAATTTTGTCAATTAGAGTGGTACAGGCCTGTTGCGCAGCCCAGGTGGGGCTGCGAAAAAAAAACTGGTCAACAGCGCCTTCCATGCAGCGTTTATCGGTTTCGGGTAGTACAAAAGCTGAGCCTCTGCTAAGGAATGAATGGAGCGGCGATATATCTGTTTGTATATATATATATATATATATATATATATACACACACACTTTTTATGGCATTAAAGGCCCTGTCGAATGCCGCGTATCCCACGAAAAAGTAAAACACAGTGCCTATTACGTATGGGGCGCGCGAGGATCGCATTAACTTTTCTCGCGCTGCCGCTTTTAAACACAGCTCCAGTTAGACGACGCAAAGCTGCAATAAACTACTGGGATGCTTATCTATGCGCTTCATGCGAAGTAACTTTGACGTGTGACTCCTGAAAATTGATGCAATCGAAAGTTAAGCTAATAAAACAATTAAAACTATGAACTGCTGCGTCGTTAACATCGTGACCGACGGTCCGAGCGCCTCTGCTCCGCGCTCAAGCTGGCGGCCACTAAACGGCCAGACGCAATAGTGCTTCTACAGCAAATGCAGAATTTCTGACAGTTACAATCGGTAAATCGCGTGACAGAGTTCCTGTAGCATCTACGTCAACGCCCAATAAAACTGATAATAGAGCCCGAACGGAACAGCACAGTTGTTTATTTGCTTTAATTTTATCTTTAACCTTCCTTAAGCAACCAATGCTATAAGTCACAGGTCCCTCGAATGTCCTCGCTCTGTACCGCGTAAGCCACTTTTTTTTCAGTTGTCTCGGCAACATGTTTTGCATGTGCAGCATGCGTCTGCTAATAAGACGCTTGGGGTTTTGCGTCGTCATCTCCGTCATGCCCCTCGACAGGTAAAATTACTAGCACACAAAACTCCTGTCATGTAGAAGTTAGAATACGCATCCCCTATTTGGAAACCGCATCCCGCCTATCTTATTAGTGCACTTGAATCACTTCAAAAACAGAGCAGCCAGGTTTATTCCCTCATCTTTTTCATACGGACATCAGTGTATCAACTTTGAAAGTGGAATCGGCTTTATTACAAATGGCACTGTATTACAACTTTCGCCTGTATTGCCAGTCCTTGCCCATTTCACAAATTTTTCCACAGTTCCCTATGCTGCGCACCCTATATTGTTCCGCCAGTCCGCCATCAATTTCATCCGTCCATTTCAAGTTTCCAGGCCACGTGCCGGAACTATCACTTCTGCCACCTCATCTTTTTCCAGTGTTGCAGCAGACTGGAAGGACCTATCCAACGACATCGCTGCGATTACGTCCTCATCCACTTTCGCGGAAATCTTTACAAATCACTTTTCACTGCGCTGAACACTGTAAGTCAACTGAATGTTTGCTCCCACCCCTTACGTAAGACCCCTTGCGGATCTTTAACAAAATGAAATGAAATGCCTAGTTCTAAAGCTCATGCCGCTTCGTTAGACAAACTTACTTCAACGTTAGACAAACTTACTGCGTGGTAACTTATACACAAAAATCAACATGAAAACAGCTCCAGCAACGGTTTAAGAGACCCGACGACATTGTTTTGCATCTGCTTTTTGTTAAAGTTAGGCAAAGAACGAGGCGCAACATCAGAGCAAGCTGGTACACAGGGCCCTAGTGAATGCGGACACGTTTTCCGTTAGCTGGGCGCCTAGTCAATGGCAGAAATGAAGCCTGAATGCGCTTACAAAGCAATAAAGACAAGCTTTAGTGCTCGGTGACCGCACAGTTCAATGCACCAAGTTGATATTCGTACTACCCAGCTAATTTAGTTGTTCGCCGCCCATATTTCGGCGCAGTGCATTCAAACCTCCAGTGCAACAGGCCTACATAAAAGGTTGGAGAGGGGCCAAGGAGAAAACAAAGTGTTTTTGCTGTTTGCTTTTACGACGTTCTTCAAGCAAAACTTTTCAAGGTGAAGGTGTGTCGAAAGCCTGAACAGTCAGGATAAAGCATGGTTGCTGAGAAAGCGTTGAACATCATGCGAAAAAGAAAAGAAAAACTTGGTGATGAATAAAACTGTATATCGTGAGCATCTCACACAAGGGAACTGTTTTTTGTCCCAAGACTCACTTGTTAGCGCTGAAACCCCTTCGTCTGTAGTTCTTTCTTCTTCTACTTTCTTTATTTTTTTTTTGCCCCCCAATTTGAGTTTTTGTACTAAGCACCGGGAAACTATATAGCAATGAAACCGACGTAGCTTGAAGAAGATGCCGAGCAAAGCACTAGGCATTACATCGATGAAAGGCGTTATGGCATAGTTCATATCATACAGAGAAGGCGCCTTGTCGGGCTCGGTAATTCTTTTCCACTTTTCCACTCCTCTTCGTCTAACCATACTGACGTAAAGTTAGTGAACGCCAGTTCATTAGGAACGCTTCTCGCCCAAACGCAGCATGCGAGGTGAGCTTCATAAATTGCCGGAAGCTGCTGCGCTACGGGTAGCTCGTAAAGTGCGGCTATCCAATGGCCAAAGCCTCTGAAGGCGCGTGACAGACTATAGAGTCTGTGTTGCATCACACATTGCGGAAAGAACTTATCAGACGCTGAGCGAACGCCAAGATGCGCCTGCTCGAAGTGCGCTCGACACAATCTTTCTTTCTCTTTTGGACACTTATCGCATTTTTGTTGATTCATACGTATAAGCTCCGACAGGGTGCACTAGGGCAGCTTAACTCCCGACGAGATTATACTAGGAGTGGGATCCTCACATGCTCATCTCGTTTATTACCGAATATTGTGATCAGCGGACCTTAAACAACGGCCACAAAGAAATACAATATCTGTAGATCGTACACCTCGGCAACGGCGACGCTCTCCAGAATCATCCCCCTGTCGTATTTCCCCACCTCCTTCTCTATATCTCTGTATCCCCATACCGAAGTAATGCAAGCATTCAAGTGCATAAACCTGCACATATCTGAGCAGTTGCAAACAAAGAAACACACACACACACACACACACACACACACACACACACACACACACACACACACACACACACACACACACACACACACACACACACACACACACACACACACACACACACACACAAACAAACACACACACACACACACACACACACACACACACACACACACACACACACACACACACACACACACACACACACACACACACACACACACACACACACACACATACACACACACACACACACACGCACGCACACACACACACACACATGAGCGCACGCACGCACGTTTTCTGAATTCGAGAAGTGACAGACGCACTCCGTAGCTGCCCACTTACAAAAACAGGCTCCTTCACATCCCTATAACCCCGCTGACCGACAGACGCCCACACTTACGCTGAGAATCACGCTATCACGTGTAAAAACAAGTAGGTTTGTGCAAAAACGTACCGACATGCTTGCGTGTTTGCGTGCGCACTGATTCACACGCATGCGCAGGGAAACGCAGTAACACACGTAGGCATTGCCAGACGCGATGGACGGACCCAGCGACTGACCGCTTAAAAAGACAGATGCGTCGCTGACGCCATCGTGAGGCCTTCCACATACGAAGCCTTTTCACTGTTACCAGATCCACTGCCTCGCGAATGCGACGACGAACGAAGCACAACGATGAAAGACCTTCGCCCCTCCCTTCTTGCCTCCGAACGTCAAAAGAGCGTTTCCATGCTTTGCGTTACAGACTGTTCAACGTTGAGTGCTTCTCTCGTGGCAGGCTCTCTGATGCGAGACGGGCACTGATGCCGCCTTTCTTTTGCATTTCCTTTTTACTTTCTTTGGCTGTTCGTTATTTGAGTTTCTTTCGCGCTCTTTTCGTATTTCTCTGAACGTTTGTTTATTTTTGTGGCTGCGTTTCTTGTTTCGCAGCTCCCCGATAGTCTAACGCTAGAGAAAGGAGTCCTAATAAAAGGCGAGCAGCCTCTCTGTTTGCACACAAGGAAGGGAGATGCGAAGCTTCAGCGGTGGCGATGAGAGAAGAAGGCAAGGGGGAGGAGCGGTGAGGCGGTGAGGGGGGGGGGGGCGACGTGACGACGTCGAAGATGGTATTAACTAACCAAACAGCCCGGCGCGATGAAATTGTAAAAGCAAATGCCCACAGCGGTCCAAGTGGTGGCTGCGCTGGAAGCAAGAAGACCAATATATGTAAGTGACGCCGGCGAAGTGCAAAGACCAGAAAGGCGCCTATAAATAGCCAGGACTTCGCAAGCGCGCCAGACCGAAGCGCACAGTTGTCTCTACAGTGTGGTGTTTCATGGAGTCACGCTAAGGACATTGATAAAAATGTTCTCTCGCCTGTAGTTCAAGGACGCATGTCTCACGTTCAATGGATTGATTGTCGAACTTTTTAAAAGTATGGCACCTTTTTTTTTTTTTTACCGGGCTCTTTTTGACCCCTGCTCTTAAAGTGGGTGGTTATTTTTGCGTGACCTCAAAAAACTACGTTATTGCGGTATTTGCCACATAACCAAACCGTTCCGTGCGATCTCACGAAGATGTCTTAAGAGGAGCGGCTCAGGCTAACCGGGTTGACAATATTCAGGTAGAGCGATGGTGTGCTGTAAGGATAAGATATTCTCCCAGCTGACGACTGCTACACTCGTACCTTTGCCCTGAGCCCTATTCAAGGTGAGCTTGATGCGTAGGGAGGCTGGTGACTTCATTCCGTGTAAGTTCAGCTGCTAGACACAATTGATCGCCAGGCTAAACTCGCTATTTGCTACAACCAACCACCCCCACAAATAAGCCAGAGATAGCTGTTACAGCATTTATCGACCATCAGTAGAATTTCAACTCGTGGCCTCGCTCTGTCGCGATGGGAACCCATACCGCTAGCCAACTTTTTAAAGCTTGGAAAGTGACATCGAAGCGCCCACACTGCAACGTTACAGGAAATACCGCATTTATTCGCATACTGGCCGGCCTCGATCCTAGAATGCAGCTTTCTGCGCACAAGACGAGGACGAAGAAGAAGCTGAGACACACGGGTGCAGACTTACAACCATTTTCTAAGTCCGCGCTCGTGTGTCTCAGCCTCTTCTTCGTCCTCGTCTTGTGCGCAGAAAACTGCATTCATGCCGTTCCAACATGGCCAAACAGTCACCGTAATGAACTTGACTGTAGGCCAACCCCTCAATTCGCAAGGTCGTAAAGAAAGCATTCCTCCAATGTAAGCACAAAGAAAAGGCATTTGAGTGCAAAAAAAGAAAAAATAATAACGAAAAGAAGCACGAAACATGGTCGAAATGCCGCACTTCCGGAATTATCTCATTATAGTTTTGGCCGGAACGACATCCCATGCCAGCACGACCCAGTTCACTACCCCTGACTAAGGGAAGTAGGCACGGGAGAGTAGATACGCGTCTGAACTTGTTTAGAGCGACGCCTCAAACATTTCCTGCCTCCATCACCTTCGCCTGTATGACAGCCGTCATTACACGCATTACTGCTTCTCTTTTGCGTCATGATAAAGTCAGCAACATCTTTTTTTTTTTCATTTTGTACAATTGAATTTTCTGCGGATAGCTGTGCCTCTGACGGTTGCTGCAAAACCATCTCCTCGAATATAACCTGACCTCCGAGGTTCGTACATTATTTTTTTTCCTAAAAAAGAAAGTGCGACCTGCATTCGAGTAAGTGCGGTAATTGTTTCTTCTCTTTCTTTTTTTTTTTCGCCAGGGCCAGTTCTTACGCGGCTTTTAGCGGTGATGTGAAGGTAATTCAACGCATATTTTATTCTGACGAAAGGTAATAGCCGGAAGTTCACCAATACGTTACTAGTTTACATTGCTAGTTAATATATATATACAATTACAATTAAAATATACAATTATAGTACATTACCAGTTACAATACGTTACTATATTACTGGCTTACCAGTCAATATTCCGACGGAAACTGGAATATGCATCCGCCATATGAATCCACACCAAACATATCTCATCAACTCACTCGAAGCCGTTCAAAACCGCGCCGCAAGGTTCATCCATTCTAATTATTCAAATGACGTTAGCATAAGTTACTTAAAGAAAGAATTGAATTTACTTCCTCTTTGTACGCGCCGGCGCACTGGGACCCTTTCATTTTTCCATAAGGTTTACCACAGCTCGCTTAATCAACCACCCTATATCCTGTTTGGATCGCACCGCTGGTACGATCTGTTGGGAACTCGGCGCTGACGCCCGTGGTTGTACCTGGGTCGCAAGCCCCAAGGGTAGCGTTGGCCTGGCGGCCTGGGGTACAACTGGAAGCATCCGAAGGTCCTGGCAAAGCATGAGTCGACTGGTAACAACAAAACAACTTGTTTATTTTAACATCGCAAAGAGTTGGCGGTCAGGTTTGACCGAAGTAGAGAGACGGGAGAGCACTTCACTCAACAGAAGAAATCGGAGCCCTCCTTTTGGCGTCCGGGGGCAGCTGTTTTTATACTCTCGCAGTTGAGGGCAAGAAGGAACCCCTCAAAAGACGAGCACGTGAATGTACAATGGGCTAATGGTGACGCACACTGTCGTAGCGATGCCGTAGCACCATGTCGAGCACGATCTCGTAGCACCCTGTCGAGCACGATCTCGTAGCACCCTGTTGTAGCGCTGCCGGTCGGGCACAATGACTGTAATGAGAGGATGATCCCTGCTTTGGCATCGCCTGTTTCGGGCACAATGACTGGAATGAGAGGATGATCCCTGCTTTGGCATCGCCTGTTTCGGGCACAATGACTGGAATGAGAGGATGATCCTTTGCGGTCGCATCGCCGCAGTCGCGCCTGGAAACACCTGCCGATGAGTGTTGCGGCGACGACGATCGGGCCAAAATGTCTGCCGCCCCGCCGCAGTCGCGCCGGCAAAACCACGTGTCGCAGGCGAAACGCAACAATCCTCGCCGCAGCCCGTACATCTCATCGTACACGCCACACTTTTCAAGTGGGCCACCCTCGCACGCGCACTGTTACGTTTTCTGCCTCGTTGTTTGGAACAACCTGTCCCACCAAATCATAGCCATCATTTGCCCTTGTACGTTCAGGGAGAGTTTGACTGCGCACTTTTCACAATAAAAATGACTTGTGTTAACAGACTTATATGCTCGCACAACTTTAGTTTGCATTATTTAGGTCTATGTATTTGCGCTGACATATGAAACACTTTAGCTCATGTAGCTTTTTGTTGTTGTTTGCGTGTTCAGTTATGTATTATGCAAATTATGTACTAATGTATTCCCACCCCTTATGTAATACCCCTATCAAGGGGTCTTTAGGATAATAAAATGAAAGGGAACTAGTTTATAAAATTGCAGGTTATTCTCGCAGACCTCAAGGAGCGGGTAAATTCGTTCAGGTTCCGTACACGTGTTGTCGAGCCGCTTTTGGTGTTTCAAGTGCAACCATCGTTATTTGCATATTAGCTGTTGAGAATAACTGGCCAAAAGGCAGCGCCAGATCGAAGACCCCACGTGTGAACGAATAGTAGTAACACTACACGCCACAGTTGCGAAGTTTGGTTACTATTTCAGAAAAGCAGGATTCCCCAAGAAACTACGAGATTCTTCGATGTGTGCGCGAAGTACCTGAAACCTTAGCGTTGCGCTGAACACGCATTCAAAGAGCTTAAAAATAAAAAAAAATATGTTTGTTTAACCGTTCTTGGCGTTCCTCTCGTAAGGGCCGGGATTATGTTTAATCTTCGTTTATTATTTAATAATACCTTGTAGCGGTACTGACGGAAGAAATTGCGCATAACACTCGTGTTTTGTAAATCTATGGTATTGTCAAGAATTTGCCCAACTGGGCAAGTGACGGAATGCATAAACCTCTACGCATCTTTTTTGTTCCACTTCCACTGCTGTGGCGCACTAAGCAGCCACGAGAAGCAATCTGACGCCTAGCATATGAGCCCCCGATCGAAGCGCGATCGTGAGGTTAGAATCTCCAACGTGATGTGTATAGTAAAACGCGTTATGGCAATTTGAATGCCACGCATGACACAGCAGAGCCAAGAGAACACTCCAAACGCATGACCTGTGACGCTGAACTAGACGCATCATCTGCTGTGCGCGAGAGAGAACAAGAGAACGAGGGAGACATAGAGAGAGAACAATTGACGTCACTTTCAAACATCTGCTGCACAGACCGTCTCGGAAATGTTAGCCATTCCATTAGCGAAGGTGTATCTTCATTGGTTTATACGCGTGACTTATCGCGGGCAGATCAATGTGCTTAATTTTTATTTCAGTTTCGAAGAAGAAAGTGAGAGCGGAGAGAAGAAAGCAGTGTTAGTCACCGCCCGACTACAGCCTCGTTCCCCCTCACAGTCCGTCCGACAGTGTCAGCGCTTGGCGCAGACGGATCTATAACGGTAACTGCGCCCGTTCTTGTTATACAACACAAACTACAAAACTAAAAGCACAATCCTAAAGGAAGCATTATTTGGTTTACCCTGAAACGCAATCCAAACAATATATCCAGCTAATTACCACTCATATTTAACAAATTAGGTGCATATGCAGCAAATAACAATAAAAGAAAGACTGAAATTTCAACTACATCAAATAAATGTAACGGATATTCGATCTGCAAATTTACGCAAGTACGACGAGATCACATAATGAAGGAATCCCTGTAATTTGGATGAGACTATTTACAATAAGAAACACGAATTTGGAGAGGCAATACGCCGTTCGCATAGTACGCCTTACAACGTAACTGCGAGCAGGGCTAGCATACGCAGTAACCACGTTTCGCAATGCTATAGCCATACCGTACTTCAGCTCGTCCGGGACATTTCTTTTACGCCGGAGAAAATGATTGGTTCGGGCAAGCTCTCTGGGTCCAAAATCAAATATTCTTCCCTCTCGTTCCCATCTCGAACTCACGCGAGCCACTTCTACGGCCTCTCGGGAATAAAAGAGGTTCTCGCGGATCAGGGCACGCATTTCCTAAAGACTAAAGCTGAACACCTGCGGCATCTCGCACAGGCAGTCAAGTTCATAAAATGATCCATTCGGAAAGTTTGCAATGGCGCCTCCTTTTCACTGTCTTATGAAAGCTGTCAAATTTGAATTCTAGAAGTAAAGAACAAGAAAGCGTTACTAATGGGGTTTCCTGGCTCCCAGGCAAGATGGTAGATTCCTTGGACCGGATTCCTTATGACTGGCACTTCGAACTTTTTGCTTCAAATGAAAATAGAGAGCTCTTGCTCAGAGTTCCGAAATATACTGCGAATGCGTAATGGATCGCTGAAAGCTCCATATAGTTCCGCCGCTCAGATATTTACCTCGGCCTGACCCCCATTTCTCGAAGCGTTACACTCGGTAAGCAGGAAAGCCCGGTAGCTCTTAAATATTATTTCCAATCGTTTCTTTTTTTTTTTCAGAGAGCTCTTTCTTACCGTTGGCAAATCTCTATTTCATCACTCCTCGATACGAGTAAACAAGAAGTGTTCTTTTGTTTCTTCTTTTTTTATTTTTTTGAAGTCAAAACATTTTGATTCGAGGTACTCTCGTACTCCACAAGCCAAAAACAAACTGTGCTCTACATTATATCAAAAACCCGCTCCGTCTGCTCCTGTTCTCAGGAAGAGACTGGTCTTTTTTCTTTTTTGTAACTTCTTGCCAGCGTCAATTTCCTCGAAAAGCGTGCATCATTCTTAGTTTAGGCCGTTCTCAAAAAAAAAAAAGAAAAACGAATGCCGTTCTTCTGTTTCGATTTCCTCAGCTCGAAAAAAGCGCACGCAATGCTGCGTCCATCAGAATTCGTGCGAATGTCCCGTTTACGTTAATGGCAATTCCAGAAATCTTCATTGCAGAAAGGCGCAGTGTAGCTCCAAGTTAACGGCTAATGCGACCTTAAATGCGTCACCGCCGTTTAGCAGCATCCACGACAGTACGAACCATACGAACTTAATTCATTTCACAAAGATGGGGACTAATTTTCTTCTTTGTTCTTCCCTAAATCTCACGCATATATACTGCGGAGATTAATTACAGAAACACTAGTTTAGAAAGCCCTGAAAGTTAGCCGCTGCGATTTGCATATAGAAAATAATATTTTGCGGAGCGCCACGCCGCTTAGTGTCTCAAGTTTTGAAGTTCTAGGAACTTCAAAAAGGACCGCACGCATTAGCAATGTAAATAACTGCCTGTCGTAGGGCAATGTATCGATCCAGGAGAGACTCACTGAAAATTGTATTTTCGTCACGTACTAATAGTGTAGGGGTATTGGTGGTAGCACAGTAGGGTAGGAAACATTCGTTAGTGACAAATGGGGATCTATTATTAAGCAAGTTCAGGCCTAGTTTTCTTAGAATTTCGAGAAACCTTAGGCAATAACTTAGATTATCTTTGGCGAAGCAAGCTATATAATATATATGCAAGTAAACAACAATTCAGTCGCATAACAAGGAACGAATGTACATTCTCTGCCTCGCTTTCGTGACGAAGTTGGATGAATATTCTAGCACCTTCTATTGGTACCTATTCTTCGGCCGCAACCTCGTCTTCCGTTGGGGGCATTGCGAAACAGCCGATCTTTTTGATCACTGCGGCCTTATGCTATCGTACTAGTTAGGTGTAAGTTATTTGCTTTACTATACAAGGTAACGTCCAGGCCGACTGTGCGGCCAGAGCTGCACACGACACCGAGAGAGAATTGGTAAAAGAAATACATGTCTCGAGAAAAAAACGCGGTGACACTCACATGCTTGGACATCCGCACAGGCTTGACGTTTACAGCGACCCCCTGGAAAGACGCTAGACATCTGTACGTAATCCCATATGAACTTTATCTCTCTTGGGACTTTTATATGCCGTCAAAGGCCCTAGAGACAATGCCGAACATGCCTACGGCGCATCAGACTCGATGCGGCTGACGCGCACTACTTCAAGTGCAAGATTCAACTGATGGATTCGCCTACGTGCTCTGACTGTAATGCGCCTGAAGGCCTGCCACATGTTCTGTGCGACAGTCGCCGCTTCTTGCCAGAAAAACGGTCTTCAAAGGCGGCGCTAAACCTGCAACGGGACTCGATCTTGGAAATGCGGCACATTCTGGGCCCGTGACGAAGCATCATGTGCGCGTTACCCGCGACGGAAGCGCTGCCGATGTTTCCTGCGGGCCAGAAACATTAACGAAACTTCGTGTGTGTGTGTGTGTGTGTGTGTGTGTGTGTGTGTGCGTGCGTGCGTGCGTGCGTGCGTGTGTGTGTGTGTGTGTGTGTGTGTGTGTGTGTGTGTGTGTGTGTGTGTGTGTGTGTGTGTGTGTGTGTGTGTGTGTGTGTGTGTGTGTGCGTGCGTGCGTGCGTGTGTGTGTGTGTGTGTGTTTGTGTGTGTGTGTGTGTGTGTGTGTGTGTGTGTGTGTGTGTGTGTGTGTGTGTGTGTGTGTGTGTGTGTGTGTGTGTGTGTGTGTGTGTGTGTGTGTGTGTGTGTGTGTGTGTGTGTGTGTGTGTGTGTGTGTGTGTGTTGTGCAGTTGGACTAGTTGCGAGATTCAATGTGACTATACCTATGTATTAATTCATCTAGGCACGAGTGCACCTACATCGTACCCCATACTTCGTCTAAATTTCGTGGTTGCGGCTCACTGTAACTCCAAATGACACATTCTGGCACAAATTTTTAAAGGCAAATGTAGACGAGTGGTGGACTGGCGCTAAGCTTCATTTGATCCATTCGTGTAAAGGCCAAAGTCATTGAAGCACAGTCACAAGTGTACCGAGGCGAAGCGTTCAGCCACTCTCTTTAAAAAAAATTAAATTATGGGATTTTACGTGCCAAAATAACTTTCTGATTATGAGGCACGCCGTAGTGGAGGGCTCCGGAAATTTCAAAAGCATCGGGGTTATAACTTGGCGAAAAAGAGACAGTTGTAGCATTAAATCAGTGCATCTCTTTCCCTTAATGTTACCTTTTATTCATACATTTCGGCACGTGAATAGACGAATTCACGTTCATTGTAGCTCCTACCCCCTCCATAAGTGTCTTTCTAAATTTATGCTTAACATAGAATCAATGAGCTTGTAAGCAGGTCGCCGGAATACTTCCGGGCTCCGGAATAATTTTGACCACTTGGGTTTATCTAACGTGCACCTTATGCACGGTACACAGGAGGCTTTGTACCACCATCGAAATGCGTGTCCACTGTTGCTTTGCAGGGGCTCTTGGAGCCCAATTACACAGTCTACCAATTCCAGGACAACAAAGTGAACTTCACGTTGTTTCTTGTTTTTTGCATCTTTATCTCCAGGGACTATAACAATGCGTGTCGTAATTTTTTTTGGAAGTCGCGATGAATTTAAAATTTTAACATTTACAATATTGTGCGTTCTATAATAGCTGGAGTGTTCATGACGCAGTTACGCTGTGTGTGTTCCCCTGTTGACATTTTGTCATCTGAGCTTTCGTGCTTACGTCATTTCGTGAAATGTTTTTGTTTTTCCCATTGTGATGTTATATTTCCGGCGAGATCTGTCTATGTCTCTCAGGTGAAACGTCGCAGGCGGCCCGATCTTTTCCCGCCCGACGTCTCCTTACTTATTCATGTGGGAAGGGAAGAAAGACTAGCAAGTCGATACATAAAGGCAAACTATATAGTCATTGGCCCACTTTGGAAGCCATTCCGCGTACAGCTCTTAGCGCTCGCCTAAGAAGAACGGCGTTAACCATAACGCGCGCCGCATTCCTGCCGAACATGCTCTGCAAGAAGGCAGAGTGACGAAAGCGAAGTGTGCAGTGCGGTATGGCTGCCTTCCCGACGAACAGCCAGCGAAGCGTAGTTCGCCGAAATATGTTCGGGGCCCGTCGTCCTCCCGGTGGCCACTGTACCTTCCGTACGAACGTTGGGCTTCCATAAGGGAAACATATAGAGGGAAAAGAAAATACGAAGGAACGGACTGCGAGGGCCTTGTCAGAGCAATCCGGGCCGTAGCCGACAGCGTGCGAGGCGAAGTACAGGGGACGCTTGTAGCCGCGGCTGTTGAGAAAGGAGGAGGCGAGCACCAATCACGAATCACGGAGACGCGGGAAATGAGGGGTTTAGACGGAGACCGAGACGCTTGGCGCCCGCTTCTTCACTCTCCCTATCCCGCTTTAGATCTCCTCAATCCTACCGACTACACTGGGACACGGCGTGCGGGGTTCCACTCGGTGCGGAGAGAAACCGGCCGCTACGAGCGGAGCGATGTCAATCGAAAGCACACGGGAGATGTGGAAAACGACAAGGAAAACGAGAGGAGCGAAAGGGCAAAGAGGGGGGCGGGAAGGGGCAAAGGATTGAACGACGCTGCGTTCGCGCTTCTAATGTTTGTATTTCGAGACCCTTCCTTCCTTCTCGTTTTCTTTTTTTTTTTTTGCCGAGCCTTATCGTTTGTGTCACATCGTTGTGGCATTTAACGCCAATGGGGCTCAGAGGCGCATGGACGGACAAGTTGCTCGGCAATTACAGCGCTGGAAGTGCGTGTGAAGATTGACAAGTCTAAGCCGCACCTTTGAAGCAGTCGTTTCATTGTTTGCGCACACTATTCTTTCCTGTGTAGAAAGAAATGTACAGCTGTCGGTGTGTTGGATAAATTGAATGATATATTGATTATGATGACTGACCGACCGACTGACTGACTGCGCTATTGAGTTCTCGATCGATTGGTTGACTAAGTTACTGTCTTATCAACCGAGTGATTGATCAAATTATTTATTTATCAACCGATTGATTGATTGATTGATTGATTGATTGATTGATTGATTGATTGATTGATTGATTGATTGATTGATTGATTTAGTTGCTGATTAGTTTAGAAGGTTGAAAGAAACAATATGACGTCATATCTTGTGATTGTAGCTTCAGTCACTCAAATAAAATTAAAAGAATTTAAGAGGCAACAGCCCTCCTAAATAATATGTACAGCTGGTATTCCTTTTATTTACGAGTCACGAAGCTCGAGCCGACGTTTTTACTTTGAAGATTCCTTTGCAAATTTTACATTTACCGCCTCTCTTCACTAAGAGCAGAAAATGCCAAGGGCAACAAGCAGAGCGAGTTCCATACGAACTAATCTAAATTCTGTTCACTTGCTAGTGGCAGAATTATTCGCTCGCAGAGTTTCCAATCTGACAGTATATGTTTGGAGTTTATCCGGGAGGCAACTTCCACCCTCTGCTTCTTATTTTGTTAATGAGAGGCGAGACATTAGATCCCGCTGAGACTTTCTTTTCCAGTTAACAGCAAAGTGAGCGCTTTATTGATCCTTCGGAAGAAACTTGTGGAAGACGAAGTCCTTCCTTGTTGAAACGAAGAACCGTAAATGCATTTGTATTGCCTGCTTCGCACAACGACACACCTTTTGGTCTATCCCCCACAAAGGCTCTCCCCTGTTTCCAGGGGAGGTCAAATACGATAAGCATATCCTCAGACCAACCTAACACTATACGCCTAGAGGGCATATGGCAGAAGTGTCTACCCTTGACCACTTCATTACCCAAAATATCGCTCTTTCTATGCGGTCTTAACATGTGTGTGTGTGTGTGTGTGTGTGTGTGTGTGTGTGTGTGTGTGTGTGTGTGTGTGTGTGTGTGTGTGTGTGTGTGTGTGTGTGTGTGTGTGTGTGTGTGTGTGTGTGTGCGTGAGTGTGTGTGTGTGTGTGTGTGTGCGCGTGTGTGTGTGTCGACCAATCAATCGAGCAAATAATCAACCGGTCAGTCTGCCTATCGATCGATCCGTCAATCAAGCAGTCAGTCTGTCGCCGGCCAACCAAGGCGATCACAACTCCATTCATTTGCTTCTACATTCGATAAAGCAGGCTGTATGGACAAATAAACGAATTCACTCGGAGGTTAAACTTGCGCATTTATCGTTATTTTGCACACAGCAACGGCTGTTACGTTGCAGAGCAATTCGTGCAGCCAACAGCAGCCCACTTCCCGCTGGCGTTACACGCAGCCTCGATGAGGCACAAGGGATGAAGGGCTTCAAAAGGAACGGAGAGAACCTCCTAACACAAACGTCGAAAGTGAGGGCAAAGCTGCAATATGGCACGCTTCTCCTCCGCCTGCTCCTCCTCTTCCCTTTCTCTCCTTCTATCCCTTTCCTCCACTGCCACGCGCGCGCGTGTCGCTGACGGTGCTCTTCCCCGTATCCAGGGGTTCCCTCCGTTACCCTCCTCCTCGTATCCTCCTGGGCGTCATCGCGACACAGGAGTGAGCGGAGTGCGCGGCGGCGCAAGTTTCGCGCGGCGCTCCTTCGCTGACGGTGGTGTGCTGTGTGTCAGTTGGTACAAGGAAGGGCCTTCTTAACGCGCGCGCGCGCCGGCACTACCGGGGCCGCGCACTGACGTTCGCCTTGCGCTGGCACCGACAATGGTGGGAGACAAGATACCCCTGGTCACAGCCCTGCGGACCGTTCCCATCAACTCGATACAGCTGCAGAGCCTCCGCTTCCGACCGCGCCTGCTCGAACCGACCGCGATGAAGGTGGTCAAACTGCTCAAGTTCGAGCGCAAGCTCAACTCGACACGCATCGACGCCGCCATAGGTGAAGCCCTGATCAAGGTGGGAATGGTTCCTGGCTATCGTACGTGGCGGTTGTCGCCGACTTGCTTTCCCTGGCAGTTACCTCTGGCACGATCTGACCTTGTCTGTTTGACTGAGCGAACGAAATGATTTCTCAAACGTGACTGGCAAATGAATAGCCTGTTGATTTATACTGTGTAGTTTCTCGCTTAGAAGCCCCGGCTTGACTTCATGCTCTGGCCGGCTGGCCGCCATATGTGTTTTTTTGAGAGTGCAGATATGTTGTGTGTCACAATGTCATCGCTAAACTGAATTCAAGACAAATGTGCATCGGCAACACCCGGAATACCATTTAGTGTCTTGTGAATGTTCGACTCATCGCACGTACAGTGCGTGACAAAGAATTTCGAAATAACTTTTGCAGCTTGTCGGACGCACTAAGCAGCTCCTCCGGTAGTTAAAACGAAATGGGAAAATTGCTTCTCGCGAAAGTTGTCTATTTGGACGCTTGTGCAAGACCAAGCGTTCGCCGCAGCTTGAATGTCAAGATTCCAATTCACTGAACAAGGACCGTTGCTTTACAGAAATCGTTCGAGTTGCTTCAGGCAAATCTACATAATAATCGTGGGCGACGGTGTTCAAAATTCAGAAGTGTAAAACTGTTCTTTTGTGTCTCCTCTACGCACCACGCCTACTTCAACAATACAAAAAGCAACAGGGAGGTCTTGACGCAGCAAGGTTCAGCGACATCACTTTGCTTCTACAAAGTTCGCTGCGTTTTAAAGCTGAAAAAAGCAGGTTGCGGTATTTTATTTGCTCAAGTTCTTCTCTATATTGCGTCGTGTATGTCTAATGTGTGTCTGAACCAAGTGCAAGCAATTTTGTTATGTACATGTCAATCCCATTGTTATTCAGGTATTCCAAGTATTTCACGCTTTTCGTTCTCCTTAGTGGCCTTCTTGCTGCACCAATGCGCGCTGCGTGCAAATTTTGGACAAATCCGGTTCATTTCTTTAATGACACAAAAGTACCTACGTATGTTCATTCGGGAGCAATGTTAGCATCTACTTTGCCACGCTCACTTCTCCTGCAACGATGCTTCCTGGATCTCTCTCCATTTTCTCTCTCTTCCCCTTCTCCCTTCCCCCAGCGTGGGGTAGCCAACTGGACTCTTGACTGGTCAACGTCCCTGAATTATTTATATTCCTCTCTCTGCCTCGCTATCCTTCCTGGTTATCAGGTGGGCCCTCTGGAAATCTGCGAGGGCCACTTCTCACGGGGGGACCCTCACGCTAGGCCTATTATGTCAAGGTTATGTTCTCGCAGACCGTTGCGCTGTTGCTAGGGTGTGAAAAGAGTTCTGAATGCCCCCTTCCCTTTTGCGAACGACCCTCGTGGTGTTAGTCTGAGTCACCCCGTCCTTTCTGCTTTACATTGAGCAGGGCCCAGTGATTTCATGTGGTCAAAATGCTTCCGAGAACTTAGTGAGGTCCGATATCGGAGCTAGTCGATTCTCCGTCATCCGGAATGCCACAGCGTACCTTGAAGCAAGGACGTAAAACGCCAAGCGGACTAAGATAAACGCCGACTTTCAACTGAAGATCTTGTTTACAAGCTAGAAATATACGTGTGAAGAATGATGAAGTCACTAAACTAAGGAATAGGCAAGCAGCGCAGCACATATCGAATGCCAACGAGAAATGTCACAATGACAGTTTTTCATCTACGATTTCTTTCTTTCTTTTTTTCTTTCTTTCTTTCTTTCTTTCTTTCTTTGCTTTTTGTGCTTTTTCATTTATACCTTTGCGTCGAGTCGCGGTGTTACATTTTCAGTCATCCAGAACAGTAACTTCATCAGTAAAAAGCAGCCTACCATCATTCGTCCACGGAATTAGGTGGTATGGGTACGCCTGCCATCTATCAGCTGCGTTTATCGCGTCGGCATCGAGCCTGCGGAGTACAAGGACTGCATCGCGGGAGTCTTAAGTAGTGACACAAGGGGGCGCCATTGGTCCAGCAGCGTATATAAGGGGTCCGTCTTGGGGGTCCGTGTCTTGCGCAACAGCACACAGCGCAGCAACTATGCGAATAGATAAAACAGTCGGAAAGGCTCTGTTCTTCGCGGCAAGTGTCATTCTGTGCTCTGCCACCTACCTCTTGGCATAGCCGCCTTCCGAGATGTCTTGATCGTTAAAGGCGACTCCTCGGCGGTCGCCTCAGCGAAAGTGTGAGTTCGCCGAACGCTTGATCTGCTGCGACGGACGGTTCGATTTCTGATGACGTCCGCGCAGCTCGGCCAAAGGGGGTTGCTTCTTATCAACGCCTCCATTTGCTTGTCGGTTGCATGCCGGCTTCACCTAGCACGTAGCGGTGTGCCGTTACGTTTATTTTTGAGAGCCTCCTCCGGAAGAGGACGACTCTTGTTTACATTTCTTTTGCGCTATTGGCTCCGTGCCCCAACTCCTCGTGCCAGATGATATATCTCAGCTCTCCTCTGCGATATATCTCAGCGCTTTGCCAAAACTTTCAGTTCGGTAATTCATCGAGCAAGTCGTCTGGGTTTGCAAATACGAAGCTGCCCCCGACTAGACTAAAAAAAAGAAGAAGGCATTCAAGCTTGTTTCTTTGTTTAGTAGCTTTGTATAAACAACCCTCAACCTCCTGCTGCGCCATTGAGTGTTGTTTCAGATGCCGTTTTTTTTTCTTTCTTGCATATTTAGCTCGCGGCCATGAATTCTGCGACATCTTTGATTTTATGCTACAGCGGTGCTGCTGAAATACTTCGCTAAATTCGTGAAAAACCGAGCCAACTTTAGTTGAATTACAAGGTCGTCTAAGCACGCTCTTTCGCCCGGCAGTTATTTAACGCCATATATCAAACTAACGCGTTGCTCCAGCTATTTGTAGTCACGTCTTTATCTTTTTATGCTAAGATTTATTATCATTTATCAATTATTAAGTTCACTTTATTAAATTATTTCTTTGGTGGTTGTGAAACTTCTCGGCTACTTTTATCCTAATTATGGTTATGTTTCTCTTCATTTTGGATTTATGTTACTTTTACTTTAAGTATTATTTATAGCCATTCGTATTTGTTTAATGGCTTATTGCCTGCACAACAAAAATAAACGGAGTAGCCCAAGTATGTGCAAGCTCACTTTCTCCGCAGCAGTTCATTTATAATCGAACAAAGCACTAGTTGAAGATGGGATATTTTATTTGTTGCTACCACGTTTAAATTGTGTTTCAGCCCTTTAATCTTATATTATTGTAATGCGTTTAGAACGGAAAGAGAATATAAGTGTTGTTCGTACGCACGCTGGATTTTTTTTTTGAGTTCAAGTACCCGTTACTACAGAATAAGGCAGGGGTCACTATAAAATAAAATAAAAGAGTTCACATAGCCAGAAATGCCTTTTTAATTTCATAGCTGCATCCTTGCATGATAAAGTTTTTTTTTTAGATTTAAATGCCAAATAGCGTGAAGAAAACATGCTAATGGTTTTACTTCGATGTTCCCTACACTGAAGAGGCAATGAGAAACGGTGACTGAATCTTGAATAATGCGACAGAGCAACATGCTATCTATATCCCTGAGATTATCCTATAAACGAAGGAATGCTTATGATAAAAAGAATAACATGCTCTTCTCAACTGTTCACAGTTGAGAAACCTAGTGCTGCACAAAAGATAATGCCGTCCATCCACCCGATATTATAGACTTTCGTGGTAGATCGGCGATAGCTGTTATTCTCAACCGTTATCTTAAATATATTACAAAAGCCTATATTGGAAATTCAAGATCAACTAAGTACCTGACGGATGGAGTAGCACAATGTAATATAAAGGTCATCAAGAGAGCTCAAGTGCCTTTCTGAGACACTTTATCCCCGTTTGTAACATTTAAACCACAGTATATTAGAAATATACTAAGCAAGGCAATATCATCAGCGAATCGCAAGTTGCTAAGGTATTCTCCATCAACTTTTATCCCCAATTCTTCCCACTCCAGGCCTCTGAATACCTCCTGTAAACATGCTGTGAATAGCATTGGAGATATCGTATCTCCCTGTCTGACGCCTTTCTTTATAGGGATTTTGTTACTTTCTTTGTGGAGGACAACGGTGGCTGTGGAGCCGCTATAGATATCTTCCAGTATTTTTACATATGGCTCATCTACACCCTGATTCCGCAATGCCTCCATGACTGCTGAGGTTTCGACTGAATCAAACGCTTTCTCGTAATCAATGAAAGCTATATATAAGGGTTGGTTATATTTTGCACATTTCTCTATCACTTGATTGACAGTGTGAATATGGTCTATTGTTGAGTAGCCTTTACGGAATCCTGCCTGGTCCTTTGGTTGACAGAAGTCTAAGGTGTTCCTGATTCTATTTGCGATTACCTTAGTAAATACTTTGTAGGCAACGGACAGTAACCTGATCGGTGTATAATTTTTCAAGTCTTTGGCGTCCCCTTTCTTATGGATTAGGATTATGTTAGCGTTCTTCCAAGATTCCGGTACGCTCGAGGTTATGAGGCATTGCGTATACAGGGTGGCCAGTTTCTCTAGAACAATCTGACCACCATCCTTCAACAAATCTGCTGTTACCTGATCCTCCCCAGCTGCCTTCCCCCTTTGCATAGCTCCTAAGGCTTTCTTTACTTCTTCTGGCGTTACCTGTGGGATTTCGAATTCCTCTAGGCTATTCTCTCTTCCACTATCGTCGTGGGTACCATTGGTACTGTATAAATCTCTATAGAACTCCTCAGCCACTTGAACTATCTCATCCATATTAGTAACGATATTGCCGGCTTTGTCTCTTAACGCACACGTCTGATTCTTGCCTATTCCTAGTTAAGAATCAGACGTGTTCGTTAAGAGACAAAGCCGGCAATATCGTTACTAATATGGATGAGATAGTTCAAGTGGCTGAGGAGTTCTATAGAGATTTATACAGTACCAATGGTACCCACGACGATAGTGGAAGAGAGAATAGCCTAGAGGAATTCGAAATCCCACAGGTAACGCCAGAAGAAGTAAGGAAAGCCTTAGGAGCTATGCAAAGGGGGAAGGCAGCTGGGGAGGATCAGGTAACAGCAGATTTGTTGAAGGATGGTGGTCAGATTGTTCTAGAGAAACTGGCCACCCTGTATACGCAATGCCTCATAACCTCGAGCGTACCGGAATCTTGGAAGAACGCTAACATAATCCTAATCCATAAGAAAGGGGACGCCAAAGACTTGAAAGATTATACACCGATCAGCTTACTGTCCGTTGCCTACAAAGTATTTACTAAGGTAATCGCAAATAGAATCAGGAACACCTTAGACTTCTGTCAACCAAAGGACCAGGCAGGATTCCGTAAAGGCTACTCAACAATAGACCATATTCACACTGTCAATCAAGTGATAGAGAAATGTGTAGAATATAACCAACCCTTATATATAGCTTTCATTGATTACGAGAAAGCGTTTGATTCAGTCGAAACATCAGCAGTCATGGAGGCATTACGGAATCAGGGTGTAGATGAGCCATATGTAAAAATACTGGAAGATATCTATAGCGGCTCCACAGCCACCGTAGTCCTCCACAAAGAAAGTAACAAAATCCCTATAAAGAAAGGCGTCAGACAGGGAGATACGATATCTCCATTGCTATTCACAGCATGTTTACAGGAGGTATTCAGAGGCCTGGAGTGGGAAGAATTGGGGATAAAAGTTGATGGAGAATACCTTAGCAACTTGCGATTCGCTGATGATATTGCCTTGCTTAGTAACTCAGGAGACCAATTGCAATGCATGCTCACTGACCTGGAGAGGCAAAGCAGAAGGGTGGGTCTGAAAATTAATTTGCAGAAAACTAAAGTATTGTTTAACAGTCTCGGAAGAGAACAGCAGTTTACGATAGGTAGCGAAGCACTGGAAGTGGTAAGGGAATACATCTACTTAGGGCAGGTAGTGACCACGGATCCGGATCATGAGACTGAAATAACCAGAAGAATAAGAATGGGCTGGGGTGCGTTTGGCATGCATTCTCAAATCATGAACAGTAGGTTGCCACTATCCCTCAAAAGGAAAGTGTATAACAGCTGTGTGTTACCAGTACTCACATATGGGGCAGAAACCTGGAGGCTTACGAAAAGGGTTCTGCTGAAATTGAGGACGACGCAACGAGCTATGGAAAGAAGAATGATGGGTGTAACGTTAAGGGATAAGAAAAGAGCAGATTGGGTGAGGCAACAAACGCGGGTAAACGACATCTTAGTTGAAATCAAGAAAAAGAAATGGGCATGGGCACGACATGTAATGAGGAGGGAAGATAACCGATGGTCATTAAGGGTTACGGACTGGATTCCAACGGAAGGGAAGCGTAGCAGGGGGCGGCAGAAAGTTAGGTGGGCGGATGAAATTAAGACGTTTGCAGGGACAACATGGCCACAATTAGTACATGACCGGGGTAGTTGGAGAAGTATGGGAGAGGCCTTTGCCCTGCAGTGGGCGTAACTAGGCTGATGATGATGATGATATTAGAAATTAACATGTTTGAAAAATTTTGTTCGCGATTTAACTGAGCAGCTGCCTCTTACTTCTGGTCACGCTTTTCTTTTTCATTGTTTGAAGTATTGACCACCTGGGTTTGCTAGGCTCATCTCATCTTTTTTTTCTCGTCAGGCCTTTTTTTTATGTCTAATTTAATGCGAATCGGCATTCCTACATATATGTTACCTTGAATCGCAATTTTCGCCTGAGATTATCATCAGCCTGGTTGCGCCCATTGCAGGGCAAAGGCCTCTCCCATACTTCTCCAACTACCCCGGTCACGCAGGGGAGGCCCACACCAGCTTCGTCCTAACGCCTCTATTTTTAAGTTCACTCAAATTGGTGACTACAAACTTGAGGCGAAACCTGACTGTGGCTTCATGGATGACATTTGTGAATGTTTATCATCAGAGTGTTGAACTTGCTTTCACCTTTGCGCTTCCCTCTTGCTATGTCATCATCATCTCTCAACACATCTTTATGTCCCCGTTCCCCCTCCCCCTGTGCAGAGTAGCAGGCTAGAGCACCTTAGCTCAGGCCGACCTAATAGACCTAAGTCTATTTCATTTCTAGTCTCGCCATTTGGGCTCCTCCACGTCCACTTTCGGCTAACCCGCTTGCGGAAGAAGGTATTCATTATCCGCATATTTTTCTGTTCTACAAATTCTACTAATAACTCTCCCCTGCTATTCCTAGAGTCTATGCCATATTCCCCTACTGACTTGTCTCCAGCCTGCTTCTTGCCTACCTTGGAATTGAAGTCGCCCATCAGTATAGCGTATTTTGTTTTGACTTTACCCATCGCCGATTCCATGTCTTCATAGAAGCTTTCGACTTCCTGGTCATCATGACTGAATGTAGGGGCGTAGACCTGTACTACCTTCAATTTGCAGCTCTTATTAAGTTTCGCAACAAGACCTGCCACCCTCTCGTTAATGCTATAGAATTCCTGTATGTTACCAGCTATTTCCTTATTAATCAGGAATCCGACTCCTAGTTCTCGCCTCTCCGCTAAGCCCCGGTAACACAGTACATGCCCGCTTTTTAGCACTGTATATGCTTCTTGTGTCCTCCTAACCTCACTGAGCCCTATTACATCCCATTTACTACCCTCTAATTCCTCCAATAATACTGCTAGACTCGCCTCACTAGATAGCGTTCTAACGTTAAACGTTGCCAGGTTCAGATTCCAATGGCGGCCTGTCCGGAGCCAGGGATTCTTAGCACCCTCTGCTGCGTCACAGATCTGACCGCCGTCGTGGTCAGTTGCTTCGCGGCGACTGGGGACTGAAGGCCGGGGTTTGATTGTTGTATTCATATAGGAAGTTGTGGCCAAGTACTGCACCAGGGCGGCCAATCCTGCTCTGGTGAGAGAGTGCGTTACCGGTTCTGGTCACCGGGATCAGGCCGCACTCCAGGCCTGTTTGTGGAATTTTCTCAACACACGGTTTTTTTTTCGGTGGAAAATTGCGCGGCACCGGGATTCAAACCACGGTCCTCTTGCACGCGAGGCGGATACTCTACCGCCACCGCAGGAGTTGTACGCCTCATTTAACCTACAGTGGTGCCTTCTTTGATCAGTCAAGGTGGACCAATCTAAGCTCGGTTAAACACTCAACTAGAGAAGCCTGGTATTTCTGACCTGCACATGTGTGGCCATACATAACAGAGGATATTTTTTTAAAGGGGTCCCCCCGTATAGTGATCAACTAAAAGAAAAGACATATTAAAAGGGGGGAAGAAAAAAGAAGGAAAACAAAAAAAAAGGAAGAGAACAGGAGATTTGAACTTGTGACCCTTGGATGTTGCCCGGAGAGATAGCTCAGTCGGTTGGTCCGTCAGGCCCCAGGTTACATTGAAGCGCCATAGATCCTGTCCAGAGCCTCATACTTAAGTGGAAAGAGACTGATGTTGTCCGCGATGGTCGGTTGGAAGGCATACTTTCTTGGAAAAATGGCCGCCCGTTGATAAGAGCGAACTCGAGTGGCTGTAGAGTCTAGGAAAACCTTAAACAGGTGCGAGCGCGGCACGCCTAGTGTGGGAAGGTAGCCCGAGCAACTATCTCAAGGACTGCTGCTCACGAGAGCGAAATACTTTTGTGTTTTTTAATAAGGCTACTTTCGAAAAGAGAACGGCCCAGAGGGCTGTACTGCGAGTGCTATGACTGATAATTCTCTCTCTCGCTATATATATATATATATATATATATATATATATATATATATATATATATATATATATATATATATATATATATGTATGGGTGTGTGTGTGTGTGTATATATATGTGTATGTGTGTGTGTGTGTGTGTGCGTTACCTCAAATCGCAATTTTCGCCTAAGACGACCTCTTCTAAACGTAACTTAGCGAGCTATTCTTGAAGAATTGTAATTGTGATACCGTAACCACTTATACGGCACTATAACTCGCCGTGTTAGCCTGGGATCAACTCTTCTAAATGAAGGTTAGGCGAGCTAGCCTTGAACAATTGTCAATCTGATACCATGACCACAAATAGGTCCCTGTAATTTGTAGTGTTTGTCTGGGATCTCCTCTTATAAACCACACTTAAGCGATCGATTCTTGAACAATTGTAAGTATGTGATGTCTTAATATAACTTTCCTCCTTCAAGCACAGTTGCCGGAATATATTTATGGCACAACGTTGGGACGGCCGCCCCGGTTCTCCTTGTTTCACTTAAACAATCGGTTTGCCTTCAAGTGAATAGATTTGTGATGCGGTCTCCCAAACCGCTCTCAACTTTACTTTTCTGTTTGAATAAAAAATGTCGTCTGAATACATCTCACTTCGTGGCCTCGGTTATAGAGACTTCTGCGTTAGGAATCGCACCAAAACGCATCTGAACATAAATACAAGCCATTACATTACTTCCACCCACAGAGATGGAGTTGAACATTCAGTTGCAGTCCGTATTTATGATCCAGGCACAAACGTCACCGCATTCTATGTTACATGCTACATTGATGAACGCTGCTTTTCTTTTTCTTTTTTTTTTTGAACAACGATGTTGCATTTCGAATGGTGCAGGAGGCACTTCGAAATCTGCCGTCGTTTCTTTCGAGTGCCAGTACATTGTTATTCTGACAGCCTTAAGCGAAGCGCTTTTTCTTGAAGCATCACTACGGCCCACCGCTGTTTTTTCCGAGCTGTCATCTCGAAACCAGAGACGCGCTTGGCGAAACTCCAAGCTGACTTTTCGTTCCAGGCCACCTCATGTTGGTTTACATAAAGTACGGTCTCTGGCAACGTCTGTTTTGCTGGACAGCACGGCGTCGAATTCGCGCAGCGTTGTTCTTGTTAATGCTGTTTTTTTTTTGCCATTGGTCGACAACCTTCAGTAATAACATATCCAACATCAAGATAGGCTCAAAAAAGAGCCTCGGTATCATAGTTAAGGGGCAGCAGATTACCATCAACGGTGGTATAGTAATATTACTAGCTGTCTCGATGCGAATTTCAACGGGCGAGTATGCTTAATCTCCTTACCGTCACGTGTCTCAACCTCGATGTCATGCCATAGTTGACTTATTTCAATAAATATATCGGCCTCTCATTTGGGTTTCAGTCAAGTAATCTTTGCAGAAGAATGACACGCTTCTGTGGCAAGGTCGTAATTACTGTACAACGACCAACACTGTCCCACAAGGACAAAGATGACTATGCCTACCGGGCATGTTTCCGTTGCTGTATTCTTTCTCCCAGGATCTGGCCATACCTTCAAGGTTATCATGACTTTCGTCCGCTTGATACGCGTTGCGACGTGTCCAGACTGTGGCGTTCCGAGTCCACTGATTAGATACCGTTTCGAGTTAGCGGCTTCAGCTGTAAGAAAGCAGAGAATCATCGTAACTCCTTTTCCGGAAAACCTGCACGCGTGTCCCATGTTTGACGCCACTTCTGAGAGTTCATCTTTTCCGTGCGCGAGTACGGTCACAAGACTTTGAGTACGTTGACAAGCACCGCGACCTGGCGCTCGGTTGCATATACGGACTATAATCTTGAAAAGGGGCCGCATAGTGATTTGCGGAGGTTCCTCTGGTGTTCCCTGTCCCCAGAACAATTTTGATACAATATTCGGGCATCCGCCGCTGCTGTGGGAGGTGGACGAACGCAGCCGCTAGTGTCCTACCGGTAAAACAGGCACGCGCGCGCTCCCGGTCAGGTCCTCGGCAACTACGGGAATTTAAGACTCATAGAAGGACACCCACCTATTAGGGAGTTGGCGGCATGGGACCATCAGACTCTATTTTCGTGCCCTGTGGCCATAGGAATCCGACCCATGACCTCCCACAGCCAGGAGGGGGGAGGGCGGGGGGAGGCAGGCGGCTCTACAACTGGGCCACGATCAAGCGCGTAGCCGGGATGGGCTATGAGGCTTCAGCCCCTCCTCCCCTGGAATTTTTTCGTGCTGACATGCACCGCCGACAAAAACAACGCCCGGCGCCGGAGGACATTGTGGATTTTGTCTAGAATGTCTTTTACACGCTGGAGCGCGAACATTGCAAACTCGGGCTGGATTTCGCGGCAACGCCCATGGACCGGGAGTCGCACTGCGCAAGGAGCCCCATCCGAGCACAAAGTTTCAAGGTCGTTTTGATGGCGAGCGGGCTCGTCGCGGGGTCTTGCGGAGGCCGCAGAATCCACGGTGCGCATGGATTTCAATTCCGAAACTTTATGGTTATAAAGTTCTCGTAAACATTTGATGCGAAAGGTGCCTCGACATTTCCAAAGTCTTGCTTTAGATTTTCAATTTCGAAACCCTATGGGTTTAGTGGTTTTATAAACATTTGACGCTAAAGGTGCATCAACTTTTCTTAAGTCGTACATCGGACCATACAACGAGACAAGTCAAATAAACACACTACCAGACAAGTTGACAAAGCATGCAGTCAGGCCTGATGAGACGAAGCGTTGTGGTGGTTCATTTGTGCCGTCATGACACAGAGAAGAATATCAACGCTTCACCTGCGCCAAAGCATCCATGTCACGACACTAAAGCCAGCGAAGGTAACAGAAAGGACAACGCTGGACTTACAACAGTTGTAAGTCCAGCATTTTCCTGTCTGTTTCTACTTGTTGTGCTCGCGTCCGTACTTGCTGGAAACCATTATACGTTGAATGGCACAGTTTCGTTAAAACATTTGTCCTCAAAAACTTTGTCCTCAACTTCTTCAATTCACGGCCTTTACTTTTTTATATCAGAGGCGCGCAATGTTTTGCTGGTAACTGATATAGTACTGAAGTTAGTGTGATATATCCTGTATTTGTTAAATAGACGAAAAAATGTGGAAGCATTGATATCAGTTATTTCGGGCACAATTTTTGGGACATACGAGCGTATTATTTTATGAAAAGATACACATTTTACTCGCCTTCACAGTGCGTAGCGTTCGAAAATTCGTTTGCAGCATCTTTGGCGATGGCACTGCAGTTATTATTCATGTATTTGATCCGTCGACAAATTCTATGAGGAGGAGGCCGCGCTGCAACGTGAGCCCCCCCTCCCCTTCTCCCGAACGAAGTTTCTGGCTTCGCCACTGGTCCCGGCTTCGGTCATTCTGGGAGTGCGATGACTCCGTTTGTGCACGAGCAAAGTCAACTTACTCCATTTGAGAGTACGTTGACTACGTTTATGCGCAAGCAGAGCTAACTTTCTCCGGTTGCGAGTACATTTACTCCGTTGGCGCAGAAGCAAACTAAACACATTCCTCTGAATAGTACATTCACGCCAGTGTATGTACGCCGGCGTAGTGAAAATGCTTTGATTAAAATACCACAAGTCGAAAGTGAGGTAAAGATTGGACACACAGTCCCTGGCATATATCAGAAACGGGTGTTTTTGATGTGGCTGGCAGGGAATGTGATATGCGTAACATCTGAAAGTTTAGTGAATGTTTTGTCTATTACGGCGTGCGCTAGAATTGGGTTTAATGCATGCCGCACAGACCAGCAGCAAAGAGGAGGATACATATGTAAATGCGAACGTGGTTTCTCAGGGGAATGATATCATACTTAGCTTTCACAACGGTGCCTGTAGTCTAAGCCATTGCAGAGCAGTGTACTTACACAACACCGAGGTAACAACTTGAGAAAAGTCTTTGGCGACATCGTCTATGCAGGGTTGCAAGTTAATCGGAATTTCAGCGCGTCCAGTCGCAAAGTGATCTGATTCTAGATTTTAAAAGAAAGCCTTATTTTCTCTTCGTTCCAACTAGCTATATCTGTATTGGGATCAGATATGGTATTGTTCATGCGTATAACGTGAGAATTGATTTTACATTTTTTACACGGCGACGTTTATCCTAGAGTGGGACTCGCTTCTTTCGCGCACATTGGCGCACGGAGGGAGTGATTAAAATTGCTAAACGAAAGGGCCATCTTTTTAACAACGTGAATTTGACAACTCTTATGCGTTCGTATTTTTAGTTAAACTTTATCATGTTCACGTGAAAGAGCCCTAGAGAAGTTATTATGCAAATCCTACTATAAAACGTCCCATTTCATCTGCGTTTCACCTAAGAGAGAAGTGTACTTTCTTCAAACTCGTTCAGGGTGGCACGTAAAACCTTCGGGTATTGTAATCCGACAGCTTTGTAATTCAGATGAGGGTTATACGCCAAACGCGTGACATTTCGATTGCGTATTCATCGTTTCGGTCACGCTCTGTTGCCGATTGCCTCCGAACTCTGCATTCTTATACTCGACGCCTCTTCATACGCGAAGGGCTGTTCAAAGGAAGTGATGTCTCTTCGTGGCAAGCACATCAAATTTCATGAAGCATTCATGAAACGAATTCTGGACCAGCGGAATGAAACTGGAATTTTTTTTTCTTCGATAACTATGAAACCAGTATACGTGCGGAACACTCCACAAAAGCGCGAACAAATAAACGTGAGCGTTATAGACGTGTGCCAGACAAAAACGTAAACAATGAAAACGTTGACAGACTACCGCAAAAGATTAACCTTCGCATTTTTTTAGACAACGCAAGAACAGTAACTTTGGCGATAGATTTCCTCAAGAATACGGCTTTTTTAGGCGTTTGTTCCTCCCGCTTCGTGCACGTCTCTTTCGGCGTTTTATTCTTTGTTCAGTCGTAGCAAGCTAGAAGGAAGGAAAAATAAAGACGTTTCTGTAACGAGGTCTGGAGCAGGAGGTAGGCAAAACAGTCACCATGACAATTTTCTTGCAAGTCACCAAGAAATCAGAATGGGTAGAATTTAAATCACGAAATGTAACTAAAAACATGAACTACAGTACTTTCAATCCGACTAATGTGCTTGCGCACTTTTTGACTGTGTACAGGCAGGGTACGCGGCAATTATCGATTTTAGGCGAACTTTTTCTGGGTTTAGTACTTGTATTTTGCTTCTGCCTGCGTCTAAAAATTGATTTTGGCACTGTGAGGTCTCCTCTAGAAGCAATTACGAAGATTCCTGCAGTGAAGAGCTTATTCAAAGCCAACAGGACAATTAAAAGGTAGTATGTTTGGCTCACTAATGACTAGCAACACTGCTATAAATTATGTTTCATAGATTTTTCTTCATGCTAGTTATCTGAGTTGATAAGTTTCTGTCACGCATTCCTGGTTCGCAACCTTATGACGGTCAAAATATTTAGAGCACTATAACAAGCTCCACCTAGCGTTAGGAAACTTTCGAGCGGAAAGACCACAGGATATAATGAACTCGGGCGATTCCAAGAACATAAGTATGTGCATCAGACGTTCATCAGGATAGCGCAATGCGATCATGCTATAAAATTTACGAAAAAATATATCGAGGCCAGGATAAAAAAAGTTATCTGTTTCGCCCGAAAGGCGCAGCACCGATTGCGATAGAAAATTAGTAGATAGCTATGCGAAATAATGATAGTAGTTTTATCGGCCATGTAAGCTTGTAAACACTCGCTTACTAACTAAATTAACAATGATATAATGAGTAAGCGTGAGTGAACGAGGACGTAGAGAGAAACGAACACGCATAGATAGCGCGATCTCTGTGTTTCTTTCTACGTCCTCGTTGAGTCACGCTTGCACATTCTATTATGGATTCAAGCCTACTATCCCGCCAGCGTGTTTTAACTAAATTAACGAGCACGGTACGTGTCACGCGCGCACAGGTAAACGTGAACACGTCTCGCTCGATGAGCGCGGAAACTCGCTGTCAAAATTTGGGAGTGAGGAATTGACGAATTGGACCTCGGTGCATCTCACCCTGCAGCGCGAGCGAAACGTCGAACGCACAGCGCGCACGAAGCTAGCGGCACTACGCATACTCTGCAAACATCGCAGGTCGCTTTGAAGATGAGGCCCGCGCGGGCGCGCACTTTGGCCACGTCGCAGATCGTTTTCAAGATAGGGCGCCCACAAGGCCGCGCCGTATACAGCAGCCGCCAATGAAGAACGCCCCTACACCAGCACCACCCCCCCCCCCCCTCACCTTACCCCCGTGCCTCGCGCGCGACAGGAGGAGGCGTGCTTCCTGCTCGCCGTACTTAAAGCGCCTCAAACTTCGTTAAGTACTGCCACGTTTTGAAGCATGCCGCCTCCTCCTCGCGCGCTCTGGCCGAGGCCGACGCCGCGTCGCTATTGGCCTAATAGCGTCACGTGGGCGCTCGCGCCATGCATCAGCGCCATTTTTGCTCGAGAAGCGTCTACGGAGTGGGCGAGCAGCGCATGCTGGCGCTGTCGCTACGCTCGAGCAGTGAAGGCGGCGCCACGGTCGAGGAGTCAGCGTTAAAGAAAGGAGTAACGAGGAGTAAAGGTGGAGGAGGAGAGTGACGCTACTTTACGAAGTTAAGGGGTTTTAGCCGTACTCGCTCGCACACGCGAGAATGAGCCGCGTTCACAGGCTCACCCACGCACGGGTTTCACTCGAACATACAGCATACGGCGCGTGGCGACAATATTATGGCCCTTGGACTTTATACGGAACCTCACGGCGACGGCGACGGCTGAAATGCGCCTGAAGTGTCCATATAATTGCTATCGCAATAAAAGAAGTCAACGCTTTATGATAAGAGATGTTTTCGGCGCCCTCCGCTATAAAATAAGGAAATGTTACGACAGCCAAATATTGTTAGTCAATCATCAAAAATACTAATATTTTTATAGGTCTCATAATTTCCTTATCTTAACATCTGTCTCGGAGTTTCCAGAGGGCCCAAGTAGATTGAAGCTGTCGCGGAATATTCACGGACGAAATGTCTGGTCAAGCATCGCACGCGTCAAATTGAGGTTGAGGCAAACTGAGGCAACTTCTCACCCACCGGTGAGAAGTTGCCTGTTGTCTCATTTTTTTCATTGCCATCACCATAATCACTTCCCATTTCAGTAGAAAAGCCCAATTTCTCCCATGCTTCCCTTGGGTTTATCTTTCATTGCTGCACGTCGTTCATGCTACAAAAACTCCAGCATCCTCGGCGTTCCCGATGCTGCTTGCGCGCGTTAAATGTGTACGCGCAATACACTTAACCGATTTTCGCGTCATGTATTGATGTACAGATGCAAAGAAACCTCAATTGTTATCGTCATTTCCTTCTTCCTTAACTTCATTTCCTTTTCTGCGCGCTTCCTTCTCCCCAAAAGTAAGATAGCAAACCAGGTGCATCCTGGTTAACCTCCCTGCCTTTTCGCGTTTCTTTTTCTCTTTCTTTATCTCTCGCTTAAGGGAACTAATTTAAGAGCTAACCATACTAAGCACTTCATGAGCCATCGCAGCAGAGGGCGAAAAAGGCATTGTAGCCATTTTTAACCGCAATCATCTCGAACAAACAACTTTAGCCCTAAATGGGGTACAATGTGCTCTACGAGATCCTGAGCTGAGTCCCACTGCACGCTTGTTGGTGCGTCACCCTGGAATAGTGGTGTTGCGCAAGCAATACGAAGGAACAGCAGAGAGCCTGCACAAGCGGCGTGTGGTTGCATTCATGTTCCTTTTTGTGTCCTCGTCTTGCTGGCACTACGCCAGTCTCCTTGTGTTGTGATAGTGTGCGGTGATCCTGACCAACTGTGATCGTGCGTCCCTGTGCTCTCTCTCTTTCTCTACTTAATTTTGATTTTTATACTTTCCCCTCCCTCGTCTCCCCAGTGGACAGTCTATTCACGTTCCATATAAGTTCCACTAAGTAGAACATCTTTGAACATACTTTCCATGCACTCAGGTGAACATTTGCGGGAATGCAATAAACTGTACCCCTCCTAATTAACATAGTTCCGCTTAGTTCCCCTCAGTTGCACATATATTTCACAGAGAGAATGAATCAATTGTGAAAATATGTGCCGCTTACTCGGCGGGACCTTTGTGGAAACATATTAGAATGTCCCACTTAGCTTAACTTATGTAGAACAAAATGAAGCGTGAAATTAAATATAGTAGCAGTGGCGAGACGGTTCCACCGAAGGAAGAACCAGTGCTCAAAGCCATTCCATCCATCTAGGCTCCACTAAAAGTGGAGCATTTTCTTTTCTTTCTTTCACATATGTTTCACTTACTCATCGTTAACCTATCTGCAGCGATACTAACGGTGTAGATTAGCAAACCCAAATTTTAGATGCTGGTTAGCCTCCCTGCCTTTGTCTTTTCTCTCACGTCACCCTCTGTCTCTCGCTCACGTTCAAAACGTTGCCATATTTACGTCCACCGTGTTTGAAGGACGCTCCCTGAAAACACAGCGTGTCGAAAGGCCCCGTGTACGCGAGAGAACGAGACGCGGCAAGAAGCTGAGCACGTAAACGTGCTGGATTCTCGTTCCTTAATTAAGTAGGAATGACAGACTGGCCAAATGCTTCTGCGCGAAGCGAAACGTGGCCAAGCTCGGGCATGTCGTGGACGGCAAAAATGACCACGACAGCCTGTGTGGCGCCGTCGACATCGTCATTAGCGTGCGCGCCCGGTGCAGATGACGGGAGGTACGAAGCACGTGGTGGGGTGAAGGAGGGGGGCGGGAGGGGGGGGGTTGCCATGGAAACGTTGCATAACCATTTCCTCGCCACGCGACAAGATGACATGTCAAGAGGGGCAGCAGAAAAAATGCGGAGAGCGCAAGGCAGGAGGAAAGGCGAACAAAACGACCTTCGCTGAGCGAGCGAAATGCAAGTACTAACATCGAGGACATCAAATTTTACTGAGTCAGAGTCTCCTGGTGGCCAATAAGGCACATAAACAAGTCCGCACCTCACGTTTCTCCGGCAAAGCTTTCCACGGTTCCCAAACGAAAAATGCCTTTGAAGTTTCTTGACAGCCGTAGCAGGAAGAATACATAGCCGACATTTATACGTTGATGTGCTACTTTAAAGAAAGGGGGTCTTTTGTATATTTTGAATGAAGAATGCTTGATGACAAGCTAAATAATTGTGCTTTTCTTTCGTTTACGTATCGCACTTCGCCGTCTGATTCAGCGAAGCATGGCACAATGTATTGGACTGTGTGAAAACAAAGCGCTCGCGAACGATTTCAATGTTTTCTTTGTTGTTCAACTCGAACTTTCGCCATTGTGTCCAGTCACACTGTTTCAATCGAGAGAACTGTGCGTGGTCGCGAGAACGTTTTGTGTTTAAGTGAACGCTCGAATTCATCTCGATATTTTTTGTCACACGTCGTTGTAAAGCTCTCGCGTACGCTGTAACCATATGGAGCGCTTTAAGAGCGTATTTGCCGCGTTGCAGTGTGCGGGGTTCTGCGCGGCCATGTAACGTTGCACGGGAACTATACGCCATTACTTACACAGAAATACGTACAATTTATCTGAATTCTAAGCTGTCCTTGGCGCATGTTTAGGGACATTTTACTTGCCCTGCCATCCCACGTGATCAAAACGAACGCGCCGTCGCATAGCGACGTGACGCCACAAGTACGCCGTGTAGTTTCATGTAGCTGTGTCATGCGTCAATTTCATGTAGCTGCAATCGACCCGCATATCCACGACAGTCCCAATTCCAACTGACTTACAGAAAGAAGGTTCATTTTCCTTTCTATGAAGTGATGTACGACCTTTTCTTTTTGTCCCTCGTTTGCGACATTTCGTGCTTTAAGTTCACCTATAGTGTTTGTGGCGCAGCTTAAGCTGTGCTTTCCTTCCTGTTGCGCTGTTTTGCACTCTTGAAACCTGCGTTTAGAAAAATTTTATGTGGGGTGTCCTTCATTTGCTTTGAGACGCTCTCGTAATTGTGACATACTGGTATGTTTCTCATGCAAAATAAGTATAGGGATCCCAATTTCTAGGGGCCAAACATATTAGTTTCTTAAAAAATTACAAGATGACATTCTGGCTCTCCGATCTTCCAGCTGATAATACAAGGCAGCGCACGGGTTTTTCTAACTTTCGCGCTTGTGGCTTCAGACGTTCTTGTGGCATTGCCTATTTAGCTTTATTTTCTTTGTCTCTTAATTTTATAACCACATGAAGGTAATATATTGCTATGCAGATGTCTCATCATTGCGAAATGTTGCATTTACGACGCGGTATGTCTGGCTTTTTTTTTATTTTTGAAAACGAGCAACTTTTAAAGTCACTAAACCGCTTGAAGCCACAAGAAATAAGTTTTGGCAAATCAGCGTATACTGCTCGTCCCTTCTTCGCAAGCTGAAATGCCGTGCTTTCAACTCCCACAGACACTAGCGCCGGAGTTCCCCTAGCGATTTGTGTATGAAACTATGATTAGTGACGAACTATGTGGTGCCAACTTTTAAATCGAAGCTAGCTTTCCGAACCTTCTTGAACCTTTCTGGCCGTGTTAATAAGAAGTTTATTTCAACAAGAGACTATACGAACACTGAGTCACAATCAAGGCGCAATTCCACCAGGACGATAATATGGCCGCTGGATAAGTGTGGCTGAGGTGCTGTCTTACCGAAATGCGGGTACACAGGATAGCACCGCCGTATCTGCCACCCTTATAGGTAGCCGGGCTGCTGGCTTTGTTTTCTACGGAATTGCTAAGCGAGAAAACAAATGATACCCGCATACCGTCATTGCACCAAATACGCATAAAAAAGCACAATTTCTTTTAGGGCAAGCCGTTGTAACATATATCTACTACTAACCTACGCTCCTTAACCTTGGGCCAAAATCGCACGTATGCATACATCATGCCAACGCCGACTACCTTATTGCGATGATCACCGCGTGTTGTTCATGATGATGATGATAATGATGATGATGATTATTGTTGTTGTTATTATAATATGATGGCGCATACCCACGACAGTGAATTGACGCAGAAGCGGGTGATACATTTGAGATAAGTAAGAACATGCGAAGAAATACAAGCCAATATCGGAGTTCTTGCATTGCCTAGTACGGGTGCGCGAAAGCGCTTGCGCAGGCGTCAGTTTACATTGCACCAAGGACGATGGAATGAGAATGGGCAAATTTATATAATTTCATTAGCCACTCAACGAAAGTTTCGGTTCACATAAATTCCAAACCGTGCGTTGGATCTTCGTAATTTCTTCTTTCGTTATTTCGTGATGTGAATAAAAAAAATTCGCGCTTGTAATTCAGTGCAGCGGAAGACCAACTCAAGGCAATCCAGCAGGCCGAAGATGCCGCCAGGGCCCATGGGCTCGAGGCCGTCATCTAGGTAGAGAGGCCTAGGTCTCAAGCCTGCTGCGCACAAATAAAGTTTATTCCTGCATCCTCCTGGTAATTCGCGAGCCACTGTCACGTTAGGAATGGTTTGTGTGTTCGGACTGTCCGCTCATGACCCCACAGCCTTCGTCGTCCACAGCGCTGCAGTAATTTATCTGAGGCCGAGCGTATGACAGTCGCCCTGTTTAGCCTCGTCAGTCACAATTAGGGCGCCCAACATGACAGGTCCGGCAGACATTAAATCTGTAAAAAAGGACGAGCACTTATACAACGTATTCTTGTTAGCACAGGGTAGCAAAGCCGGTCTATGCACTGGCTAACCTCTCTACCTTTCCGTTTCGTCCTCTCCTTGTCTGTGGCTTGACTTCAAGTGGAAAGCTCGCTCATAAACTTAATGCGTCTGGGAAAAAGAAGTATAAGGGAAAATATGGAAATGTGCTTTCGTTCCTCCTTGCTTCCTAGGCGGCCAAAAGCCCCAGAGGGACATCAATAAAGATTCTGTCGGCGCAATTTTTGTTGGACTTGATGCACCCAAATAAAGGAAAGAGAAAATTTGAACTTTTACTGCAAAATGAAGCGCAAACGAGTGGGGTCAAAGGAGGAAACTAAGTTGTTTATTCATCGCTAGCAAGCGGTCTGGAACACTACACGCGTATAATGAGACGCCAGATGCCCCAGAGACTTTCGAAAAAACATTGCGTGTTGTAACGTCGCACGCTTGTAACGGAGAGCCACGTGCATTTTAACGAATGTTCATTTACTTCGACATTAAATATTTGACGATGGTTTTAGCTTCGTTCACGCAGATATGGTTCGAACGGAGCAAGATGTACAAATTCACATAAGTATAGATAAGGTCGAATCAAAAACGCGCAAAGTAAACGGAATAATATCGACGCGAAGTTATATCCCTGACATTTGGGAAAACCAAAGTCATTTGAAGTAAGCACCTTTCTGTTACGCTAAGCACCTCTTATCAAAAAGAAGTTTCGCTGCTGACACAGGGTTCTGTGCCGTCTACTTCATATGTTTTACGCTCATGGCGCTGAATAGTTAAACTTACACTGAAAAAACGTTAAGGACGCAGTGTATATGGGCAAAAATTTGGAGGACGCTCAAGCTTTGCGTTTAAGAATGAAACGCGAAAGCATTCGAAAATCCCCGACTGCTTCTCACGCTTCCCGGCTACTGCAGCTTATCTAACAGTAATGTTTCCCTGGAAACCCTGGCGGCGAACGCTATGCACGAAGGCGAGCTTTCTGGCTCTTTTTTTTCTGACCCCCACCCCCCTTCCGACGCGCACCGCCGCTGCCGCGAATGCACTGACGTTACCGCCCTCTGGATGGTGTTGCAAAGAACCGAGCGTGGCGCGCCGCTTCTATTAAGACAGACCTCAAACGGCAGCTGGAAAAGTGGTTTGCGTTTAAGTTTCCGCGTAACAGAATTACGTTTTCACGTGTACCGAAACTACAGTCCGATGCTATCATGTCTGTAGGTTGTGTGCAAGTTGTGCTTTACGAATTTTCTGACGCATTTTACTTTGAGAAATTCGATTAATTCATTAACGCCTATGCGCCGTGCGGAGGGCCCGCGTCGATCGATATGTGCGGCTCGGGGTGATTTTTCTCACACGGACATCGCCGCCGGCGCCGACACCGACGCCAGACTTCCTGCGACACGAGGCCCTTAACGCGTTAATATGCGAAATTACCGTAAGCAGGCTTTCGCACGCAGCTAACCCGTCCTAACTAAGATGAACGAGTTCCTGCTAGAAGCACTGTTAAACCCGAGACATGCGTTTCGAAAGCTTGGATGCTGCTAGCAAGAGAAAGCAGCATGAATGCTGTCTTCCTTGATTCACTCTAATTAGGATTCTAAACCGAGGTACACCATCGGTGTTAGGCCGAACTAGGTGTGTGTAGAAGTACTCTTGGAGAATTTTGCATATGTCCCGTTGCGTGACTGCCAACTATAAATCTTTTTCTTTCTTGAAGCACTGAAATTATTAATGTGGCACCGTTGTGTTCCGTCAAATCTTGTGCTGCGGAAGAGCTGCGCACGAGGCTACCCCCTTTGGGCCCATAAAGGAGTTCGGACATCTCCCTATCTGCGAGGATGATTTGCGGCAAAGGAGATACCCCGTTGTCCGGTGTCCGCCAACGAGAACGCGCTCTTTCCAGTAGACGTCCCATATTGCAAATGCCTTTGTCGTAGCCTTGCCTTGTGTCAAGGACGTGAGATAAGTTTGTCCGGAAGCTCTTCCCGTTAAATTTATTGCCGCAAGGGACAACAATCGGCTACCCCTAAGGTCATCGGCGTCGTTTATGGCATTTGCTAATATCCTGCACCCACTACTCGCCTCAGTATTTATCGCTTAATTTGTGTTCTTTTTGAATACAACAAACTTTTGTTAGCCTGTGAGCTCAATTGGCTATCCTTTGCGCGTTTCGCCAAGTTTGCGCGTAACGGGTAAGGCGTTACACCCATACAATGACATGGTTTAATCTTATGCGATCTAATAATAACGCCCTGTATTGTTGACGGATGCCCCTTTTCGTATAATAACAACAATATAGGGTGGGGGGGAAATATTGTTAGATAAGAAGAAGCGCTGTCATAGGGCCGAGACATGTACAGCACACAGTCTTACATATTCACAAGAACCTATACATATAAAATCAGAGGACAAGTTGCGCCATGCTGAGTCCGTACGTATACGCGTAAGCAGAGTGCCGAACACATGCATGATGCCGCGATGCAGTCTGATATGAGCAGGCGCACAGATGAGCAACATACACATATGACACAATCCACACACAGAGAACGAAATTCGAAAGTGAGCTTCATCTCAGTTGTAGGAAACGAAAAGAAAAAAAGAAGAAGAGTATGACACACATAGTATGCAGTGCACATAAACACAAATAAGGAAAGCACGTTGCGGTTACATTGTGGCACAGCATTCAGTGGAGCACCTGGTACACGTTGTCATTGTATCTATTATGTGAAAATGAGTCGGTGTCGCGATTGCAATGTGGTATCTGTTTTTTTTTTCATTTTTAGTTATCAAACGGAAAACATAGTTTGATGTAATCGAACGTTTAATAGGATCCCGTCCGTTCAGGTAAAAGCGTGATCGATAAAGTGCTTTTCAATCGATAACATAGGTAGATGTGATTTCCAGACATATGAGAGTTGGCTATAATTACACGGGCATTATGATGTGGACGCAATGTGGGGCATTACGAATGTAATGTCTCGCTCTGATATGTGTACCGGCTATCCCGCGTCAACACTTTTGGTTTTGAGTACGAGTATCGGAAATGCCCTCACTGCCACTCATATGAGTGTCGACGTGCCAAGTTGATTCTCTGGACGTACAGCATTGTCCTCAGTGCGAGCGATGTGTTCGGCCCTCGGCGGTGCAATTTAGAAGCGTGGAAACTGGAGGCCGAGAAAAAAAAATACGTTTAGTCCGATGTTCGATTCATGTTTAACAGCCAGTCGGATGTTGCATGACTCGCGCTTACCTTCGCCGTCCGGCTTAAGCAGCGGTGGATGCTTACGCCTCTGCGATAGGAGATGTGCGAAATACCGAACGTAGGCCTTCCCGATTCACAAGGTTGTTGTACTCAAAATGGCCGACTGCGCAATCGAGGCACTATTGAACCTGAACATAGAAAGCATGTAGTAAGGAAAGAAATGAACAGGATAAATGTAATGAGGGAGGGCAACCAGGAATGAGCCCGGTTGGCTATCCTGCACTAGGGAAAGGACCAAGGGGAGGACAAGTTCAAGAGAAGTGCTGATGTCGCGAACGTAGTGTATACCCTCAGTCTGGTAGCCTTCATAAATCGCACTCACGCTATTCTGTCCTTCTGACGCAGTGATACGTGAAGCCATGGTTCCAAGATCTTGTCCAACGAGAAAGGCCTTCCGTCGAGCCGGTTTAGAGCTGCGCGCGGATGCCAAGCTTTTCGTTTTCAATGGGCGGGCTGTGAAACAAGAAGTTTCATAGGAGCGGTAGGGGCAAAGATACCGACACCAGCTTGCGCGCTCCGGTATTATTTCTACTTCTAGGGCTAACTCTGTCCATCTTATGGGGGGGAAACTATATGCGTGGGAATTCATATCTGACGTAGTCCTTCTTTCGTTCGCGCAGGACGGCGCAAACCGTCTCATTATTCTTGTCTCGCTGAGACGTATGAAGGGGTTGAACAAAAAATAAAAAAAGAACGCTGTCTTCTAAACGCCAAGTGAAAAAATGGGAACGAAAAGCGCAATGCTAGAAAGAGAGATGCAGAAAGACACTACATTGCAAAACAGCTTGGTCAACCGCACGTACGTACACGACTCCAGAAAGAGCAACAACATCCGCACATGCGGTAAGCTAATTGAAGTTCATGTAACATTGGCGCCCTTCCAGTAAACATGCGCTTTGGTTTGACAGGCGCGCTGCGGAAGCGTTTAATTTTTGAGCCGAAATTAAAGCGCATCAAGCTCGTGCGTCAGGCGGTGCTTTTATAACAGCGACGCGACAGGGATTTGCTAGTTTCTTCAACCAGTGATTACGTCACGCGGATTGGCAAAAATAGGCTAAGCGAACTGTAGTAGGCTGCTTTACCGCCACATTTACAATCTTCCGGATCCGAAAGTTTTAGCAGACGACGTCTGTCGCGCTCTAGCAAACGACATCCGTCATTATGACGTCATTCCCGCTGCTTATCGGCGTCTGAGTAGCGCATGTTAGCAAGCGCGGGCTTGGAACGACGTGTTTGTGGCGGTCACAGTGTGCGTTCCCGACTTTTTAAATCCACAAATATATCCTGCGCTTGAGGTTATTATCAGCGACTAAAATGATCGTGATAATAGGAATCGTCATGTTCGTGTCCAGTCGCAGGTCGACGGCCTCCGTCAGCTGGCGATCGCCAAATAACCCCTTGTCTTACGTTAACCCCTATCACGCATGCGACGTCGCATGCGGCGTGGGCACTGAAGACTGCTGCGGCTTGTTGGCTCCAGCAGCACGTATACCACTGTGGTATGTCGCTCGCAGCGCAAACGCTCGAAGGACTGCTCTACGGCGTTCAATCGGAAAATAACGCGTTCGCATTCACAGCTCATAAGAAGGGCTTAGGTCTCCTCGGATTTATTTCTTTTTTTTTTCTACTCGCTAGGGTTTAGAAAAAAATAAATTATAGCGTTTTACATCCCAAAACCACTTTCTGATTATGAGGCACGCCGCAGTGGAGGACTCTGGAAATTTCGACCACCTGGGGTTCTTTAACGTGCACCTAAATCTAAGTACACGGGTGCTTTCGCATTTCGCCCACATCGAAATGTGGCCGCCGTGGCCGGGATTCGATCCCGCGACCTCGTGCTCAGCAGCCCAACACCATGGCCACTGAGCAACCACGGCGGGTTTCGCTTGGGTTGCCCCGCGGCTTAACCTCGGAACTTACTATAAATGTAATCACGTAGGCCCACTTGATGCTGGTAGTGCCAAAATGAATTACGAAACGTGTTATGCATCGGCCATCGCTCATTGTCTTAGGTTTGTGAAGTTGTGAAGCGCTCAACCTTAAGTACGCTGTTGAGGACTACCTTTGTCCCAGGGCACCCCCAAAGTATATGGCGGGCACCCGCTGCCGACACAGGAGCGTAGCACTTCGGGCACGTACCATCATATTCACATGGTTCTGACGCCAAGAGCAAGCGGTGACCCTAACTTGCGACTTCGCCTGCCACCTGGACTCCCTCATGGCGAAGCAACTTCACTGCGTCGCATGTGGTTGGGCGCTGCATTTACCAACGCCTATTCGTTCCTAACGGGGACGGCGAACAGTGCGGCGTGCAACTTGTGCGGCTGCGATGCGATTCTCAGAGCATCTGCTGTGTCACTGGCCATCCTTTGACACTCAATGACGCAATCTACAAGCTAAACTCAACCTGCTAGATAACAGAGTGCTCTCAGAAGATCCTTGGACCATGGTCTACGCATTCTTGCATGCAAAAGGCCACAAAAGCCATTTTGCACTTCGTGAAAGATACTGGATTGTATGAATTCTTCTGACAATGGAGATTGCTCTGCGACTGACTGAAATTACTATTATTTGACTACTACTAATTACTACTAATGACTATTATTTGTCTTTTCTCTCCTTAACCATTCTTCCCCTTTTCTCCTCCCCAAGTGCAGGGTAGCCAATCGGGCACGTCCTTCGTTAACTTCCCTACATTCCCTCTTCGTTTCTATCTATCTATCTATCTATCTATCTATCTATCTATCTATCTATCTATCTATCTATCTATCTATCTGTCTGTCTGTCTGTCTGTCTGTCTGTCTGTCTGTCTGTCTGTCTGTCTGTCTGTCTGTCTGTCTGTCTGTCTGTCTGTCTGTCTGTCTGTCTATCTATCTATCTATCTATCTATCTATCTATCTATCTATCTATCTATCTATCTATCTATCTATCTATCTATCTATCTATCTATCTATCTATCTATCTATCTATCTATCTATCAGCTACACGATATCGCAAACGGCGGCTCACAAACCTACGGTCATTTAATGAACCGGGTTGACCTACGGCAACGTGTCGCTTTGACTAGAACCATGACATAACATTTCTGCTCACTCCCTTATTTCGCGTGCAGGCCGGTGTAAACCGCACCTCTTACACATGTGGAAATAAGTTCTATTTGTTTGTTTCTGTAGCGATTTCTTAGTCGAAAATAATTTTGTCCGAGTCAAACCTTCCGTTCGAGTTCACGGGATGATGCACATTGCGAATTCTGAAAAAAAGGTAAATGTAGTGCGTGCGTCAGATCACACAACAGAGGAGGCATATTTTACCGGGAAAACTGCGTCTGAGCGGCCAATGCATAAAGATAATTTTTTTTTTCATTTTCTTCGCATGAATTCTCACTGAATGGTACAGTTGACTACCAGTGAAGGGCTATGTGTCTCGTTTTGCAAAAAAAAAAAAAACAGTGGAGAAAGAAACATCTTTGTTCTGTCTTCCCTGCCTAAGCGAGGCAATAGCTGCAAAATCACGTAGCAAAAGTCTGTCGTTACGGAGACGACTATGCCTGTGATGCTACAAACGGCTTGTTTTGGCAGAGCCGGGGATAATATTCAACTGTATGTAATGGCAGACAAGTTGCGCGCTTAGTAATTTTTGTGGTCCCGTGCGTGTGTTCAAATTGCTTTCGGATGCTTTGGGATGCGTTTGAGCTGCATACCTTTTCTTTCGGTATTTCTTCGGTGCTGAACAGCCTGTCCCTTTTACGCTTTTCTCGTGTCACAAAGATAGCCGCGTTACGATGTCCTCATAAACGTCGTGAATATTTGCACCGCCAATAGGACGTCAATAAAAAAAGGAAAAAATAACAAGGAAAATAAGCGTAATTGATAAGGATAACACAATGGTGCAACTGCAGAGATAGAAATCTAACTTGTGCTAAACGCATCTCAACTTTCCAATGCTGGGGTGGAAAAGAGCAAGGAACACGGCTACTGTTGTCATACATGTATTCGCGTTTATAGTAAAGTCCAAGACCAGCCTCGGTTGTTCAGTGGCCATGGCTATGCTATCCCGAGCGCAAGGTCACTGGTTCAACTCCCGGCCAGGGCAGCCGCACTCGGGTGGTAGCGGCATGCAAGAACGCTCGCGCACTTATACTTAACTCCACGTTAAAGAATTACAGGTGGCCCAAAGTAACCCGCACATCGCCACTGCGGAACGTCCCTCATAACACACTGTGCAGTTGGGTAACGTTGAATTCGTTAATTTTAATAATAAGCACTCCACCATTTTAAACCACTCCTGATTACGCAACACCACGCATCGTTCAGGTCTCTCCGTTACTTCGGGGCATAAGACGTTCGTGCTGTTGAATGTACGTGCAATCGAGCATATATGTATTTACTTGCTTGAACGAATGATTATCTACCGTAATCGTGGACGCCTTATCAAGAAGGCACGAAGGAGGAAAAAACTGCAAGAGCCGTCTTATTTTCCACATTTCGCGAGGCTCCTTCCTTCTAATTTACGGCCTGCGTCTCGAAGCTTAGGTTTTGTTTCTCTCTGAAAATAACCTCGACGGAGAAAAAACATGAGCATCCCGCCCCTTCGAGCAGATCAATGAGGCCGGGAGTTTCGTAAACCAACATACGTCGTCTAGAAAATTGCGGGCTTCATGGGCGTCACGCATTGAAAAGAAAGAAAAGGAAAGGAAACAAGACGAGTGACTCGGTAGTCGAATTCATAACCTACGCTCAAAAACGAAGGCTTCGGTTGAAGGTCTCCCCACTGAAACAACACAGTGTAAGCTAAACATAACTTGCGTCTTCAACGAGAAGCCTGTGCGTCATATTGATCCCGGCAGGCAGTATAAATCTTGACTACAAATTGCAGCTTTCTCTGGCTGTCGCCTGCATCACAAAAAGAAAAAAGCTTAAGGCAAATGCTTGCCTCGAAATCAAGCTCTTCGAGGCGGAGATCATCGATTTATGGTTATATTTGATGGGACAGTGGGTTTCATAGGAGGGCGAAAACTGGTTCCAGTGTAAATTGGTGCTGCATTTTTCTTTTTTCTTTTTTTCGGATCGTGAGGATCATTCTAACATTTTACGGCTGGCGATGTGGGTGACCTACAGAACGGTAAACTTCAGAGTAAACCTAAGGTGAGAGGTTCCTCGGAAATATGATACCTAGAGCTCTAGACAGAAAAAAACAGGGGCGATAGCATCAGATGCACTTACGACAAAGAGGGCGTAAGCTCATGAAAGCGGATATTTTGATAGCAATGCGTTGTCCCTTCCGGAGGCGATCACTTCACGTCGTTGGCGAAGGATTGATGATGCTATTGCAGTGGTTAAGTGTTATTACTAATCGACATCTAGTACGTACAAAAACTGTGATGATGTTAACCAATATGCATCTTCAAGGTATACGCGCCCATTGGCTAACATAGAGGCTTTATACAAAAAAAAATAATAGGAATAAATCAGTAAATCTTAGGGCGCTTATGGCTTTGACGTCAAGCTCAAGTCAGCAGTTCCGTTGGACCCCTTCAACCTAAACATTATCCCAAGCCCTAGGTATTTGGACATAAATATAAAGCGTACTGTTTTGCAAAGCACGCAGGTAGCTTTTATGTGGCTTAAAATGTGTCATCCAAATGTTAGTATTCCAGATTAACTTTTTTTGATTCAAGGTCGTAGGCTATAAAAATTTCACTTTCCTTCTGAATGTCGGTACGTTTATTATAGACAAACTGACGGTTTCTTGTTGAACATATTTTTCGGCCTTAGCGACCTTCATCAATATGGATAATCCGCCAATCGTTACCCAGCGACGTGTCACGCATAGAATTATCTATTTTTGATCCATCAGCTGTTCGCGTAAAACCTTTTTTAAATTCGTTAGATATCAAAAGACAGCAAACCCAATTGAGGAATTCATTTGTGAACCTCCTTTTCTCACTCTTCAGTTCGAAGCATTAGCTTCTCTGTCTTCCGTGAGGCACCTGTCTTTACGGATGTGTGATGTTCCTGATCCTACATCATACGTCACCTGTTCTGCCTGCAGCTTTATATATAAGTGCTCATTGCGCTTTAAAAGGGCCAGCCTTAATCTACGTTCCAGTGAAGATTTCGAAGGCATTCTATATATCGGATCTTCGACGCACCTCGGCGATTTCTAATGCACAATGTTCTGCCGCTGTTGAACTTCAACATGACAGCGCGCTTTGACCGAGATAGATAGATAGATAGATAGATAGATAGACAGACAGACAGACAGACAGACAGACAGACAGACAGACAGACAGACAGACAGACAGACAGACAGACAGACAGACAGACAGACAGACAGACAGACAGACAGACAGACAGACAGACAGACAGACAGACAGACAGACAGACAGACAGACAGACAGACAGACAGACAGACAGACAGACAGACAGACAGACAGACAGACAGACAGACAGACAGACAGACAGACAGACAGACAGACAGACAGACAGACAGACAGACAGACAGACAGACAGACAGACAGACAGACAGACAGACAGACAGACAGACAGACAGACAGACAGACAGACAGACAGACAGACAGACAGACAGACAGACAGACAGACAGACAGACAGACAGACAGACAGACAGACAGACAGACAGACAGACAGACAGACAGACAGACAGACAGACAGACAGACAGACAGACAGACAGACAGACAGACAGACAGACAGACAGACAGACAGACAGACAGACAGACAGACAGACAGACAGACAGACAGACAGACAGACAGACAGACAGACAGACAGACAGACAGACAGACAGACAGACAGACAGACAGACAGACAGACAGACAGACAGACAGACAGACAGACAGACAGACAGACAGACAGACAGACAGACAGACAGACAGACAGACAGACAGACAGACAGACAGACAGATAGATAGATAGATAGATAGATAGATAGATAGATAGATAGATAGATAGATAGATAAAGGCAAAGGAAAGACAGGGGTGTTAACGAGACATTACCTTCGGTTGGCTACCCTGTACCGGTGGAGGGGGAAAGGGATGCGATAGATGATCGACATCATCGCCTAATTAAATGACCTCGTGCCAGTAGGTAAAAAAAAACACGTGTCCGAGAGACGCTTTAGGGAAACTTTCAGCGTCATTATTGCGAGATTCAGGAATGTCACGTCATTAAAGAAATGGCGTCTCTAAGGATTGGATTAAATTTCACGTGTTGAAACCCACTTCACGTCCAATTCTAGAGACGTTGAATAACACAGCTGGCAGTTTCGGCCACGGGAAGCTTGTGCTCGTAGCTCTATGTGCCTGACCTTGGCCGTGAAATTTTTTTAACAGTTTTTTACTGCGCTGCACCTTTAGGCGCGAAAGTATGGTTTTGGTGTTCTTTCACGCGAACGCTCGAAAAATATTTTTTAAAAGGACACATGCCATGCTACAAGAAGCAAAGAGAAAATTTACGCCAAGCATAGGCTGACCCCAACAACCGTCCCGCATCGCGTGTGGTGGCAGTAATCTTGCCCAAACACGAATGCGCAGCTTCAAACCAGCGCAAATTCACATGAATCATGTGATCACAGACGCGTGGTCACTTAAACCATGGTTCCACTGTTGCTGATAATGCCAAGTTCACGATAACCTCGTACCAGCAGGGCCATTATGCCCTTAATGACTCTCTCCTACAGCACTTACATCCTTGGTATTCCTGCATTCCTGCTTCACCAAATATTTTCTTTTCGTCCGTCGCCACGGAATGGGTCAGATGCCACGATTAATATAACCACTTTGTCGTTACCACTTTCTTTTACATCACTTAGTTTTCCGATCATTCACCCAGTGAAATATGCAAGCAGCCAGCCGACAGCGTCGTTATGACATTGTCACGTTCACTGAAAAACTTGGAAAAACATGATAGACCAACTAGCCTAAAAGTCAATCCTTAATAAAGGTAAATTGAAAAATCTACCCAATCGTAGCAATTGTTACAAAGGAAACCCATACGGGTTTCTCGCAAGGTAAGCAGCCTCAGAGCTGAAGAAAAAAACTCGTCCTGGTCCGGGACACGAACCCGGGACCACAGCGTTTTCGGGGCGGCCGCTCTACCATCTGAGCCAACCAGGCCGCTAGCAGATGACAGGGCGAAGTCGAACCTACCAACTTGCGGCGTCACGCTCAGTACAATTTTCCTGGTTCAAATTATCGTTCAAGAGGAGGGGGAACTTTAGGCCAGTTGGACCAACATGTTTAAAAAAGAAAAGAACCGCGACTTCAGGCAGTACGTATGACGAAAAAGCGGACACGACGAGCGCCCGCTCGTTCTTTCCACTTCTTCGTCTTACGTCCCGTCTGGAGACGCGGTTCCTTTGCTCTTTAAAGCGAAGTTTTCGCTCTTGGGTAATGCTTGCGCGAAAGTGCACCACTCTGGAACGTCCATGGCTGAAGGGCCCTCGAGCTCCGGCATGGACTAGTAGTAAATCGGACGTCCGCCGTGAACCAGTCAGTAGAGGTGTGGGGGGCCTAACCTAAAGATGACATTCGAAGCTCGTTTCGCGGCGAATGCGAGCCGTCTATGCACGCAACCCTTCGTGTCGCAAAGCCAGGTCCAGCGCACACATAGTTCATTTCCTTTTTAGAGCGCAGCTCTTTGGCGTCCGTTCCTGGGTTTCGCGTCGTCGTCGGCGTCGTCGTCGGCGTCGGCCTCGTAACCAGCTCCGCCCCCCTTTCATCCCCCCAGCGCTAGCAGCGATCGACTGATACCGCTGGATGCCGCTGACGCCGCTAGAGAGTCAAGATAACGTGACTGCATAGAACACCGTCGCCGCCATGCAGAAAGAGGAGGAAAGGGTCCCCCCCCCCCCTGTTCTTGTGTGGCGGATAGCTGGGGTTGACTCACTATCGCCGTCAGCGGCATCAGTCAGTCGCTGCTATCTCTTCCCTCCTCCCTTTATCGTGTTGTCCGCTTGCTGCGCGCGCTTCTGCCCCCATCGTTTGCCGCTGGGTGTACACGCCGCCCCCCTCCGCTTCCGCTTACTGCTGGTTGCTCTCGACGGCGGCGATGAGCCTCCGCTTCGGCGGCGCGAACTGCAGGGTCTTCTCGGCGGCGGCGATGAGCTTCTGCTTCAGCCTCGCTTACTGCTGGTTGCTCTCGACGGCGGCGATGAGCCTCCGCTTCGGCGGCGCGAACGGCAGGGTCTTCTCGGCGGCAGCGCTTAGCCTCTGCTTCCCCCACGGCTGTGACAACCTCGCGAGGCACTTGTATAGATCTCGTCTTTGAGAATCAAGCATTGGTGTACCAAGTCGAACATATATCAGTCTATTTCTCCGACCACAAAGCTTCCTTCATGACTGTCAAGAACTGTTAGTGGAGTCTTTGTTAAAGGAATACGTGTGAAAAATAAAAAAAAAATTATGTGATAGCGCATACATGTGTTGCTCGATTTCTTTGCCTCAATCTATGCAAAAGGTGAAACAGCTTATTTGCTGCGCTCAAATTTCGCATTAGGAAGTAACGTAATCGTCGGTAATTTTTTTTTTTGTCTTTCTTAGAGCTGCAAACATACTTCACGATGCCGGCGACCAACTCGCTCAGCTTTCAGCAATAGTCATGGTCCACAAATAAAAAAAAGGATAAAGAAAAAGAATGAATAAAAGCATAGAAAGCAAGAACGCGTGATTTTTGTGTATGTCAAAAAGCCGTACGCACCTTTTTTACGGCTGTCCTCGATATGAAGTACAGCGCAGCTGTCCCGAGCCCGCGTTACTCCAGCCGGACTAAAGCACATTTTCCGTGACGAAAATTCTTGGGCGGGCGCAGAACGTTATTTGACGCGCAATATTGCAGTCCTCCCCCCCCCCCCCTCCCGTAAGATATCAGCACCGGTCATAGTGGTCGTTTTTAGTCTTCCTGGTGCGTCTACTTGCGTACACGCAGTGTTCGCTCTCTCTTTCTCTCTCACTCTCTTTTCCCCTTTAAATTCCTTCTTCTCTTTATCCCCAGCGCAGAGTAGCAAACAGGACGCTTGTCTGGAAGAGTCTTTGTTTTTTCTCATCCGTCATCGTCTGACCTCGTGTAGCCTGTAGCTTGACTAACTTCTCCCGATACAATTATGCTTTCCTTTCTCCTTTCTCCCTGCCTTTCTCTCGTTTGCATCTCTCTCTCTCTCTTTCCTTACCGTTCTTGCGATCGCTTTCTCTCTTTTTCTGCTGCAGTAGCCGAGAGAGAGAAAAAGTAAGGAGAGGAAAAGCAGGGAGGTTTACCGGACGCGCGTGCAGTTCGCTACGTTACACAGAGGGTAGAGGGGGGGGGATAGAAACAGAAAAAGCGGGAGGGAGAGAGTGAGCACCCAGCGCACGCATGACACGATGCACCGGAGGACTACATTCGATCACTGAGGCCGGTGTTCATCAAAAACTGCAACGGTGCCCGAATAGCCTCCCGCACTGGTGACGGATGTAGGCCAGGGGCCAAGAAATTATGTTTCCGAAAAAAAATCTGTAAACAGATACGCCAGACGCCTTATTGATGGCAAGTATAGCCGAAATGCAACGACAACATGACGAAGGTAGCAAATCCGGCAGTTGTAGTTCAACTTCCGTGTCGTATTATACATCTTCTTGATGGTCTCGTTTCCTTCTGCTGTGTGAACCGAATCGAGGAGAAAGAGAACGCTTCTTTGCCGTGGCGTGGTATACGTCGTAATACGGTTTGCTTCTTCACGACAACGACGTTATCACTGCCTCGCTTGTTAGCCGATGCTTCGCGAAGCGAACAGGCGTACAAAAGTCACGTGCCCCGTTTTCCGCTTCCCGCCTGAGAACCGATGCTCTCAAACTGACTTATTTGAGGCGTGTAGTTTACTCCGTCGTTAACGAGCCGAAGTTAGCCCCGAGGTCGTTCCCGCCGATAATTGACCAGGTAAAAGGTTGCGCTGAGGAGCAGACGGTGTGATTGTGACTTACTTTGCACGTGAGCGTAACTAAACCCCTGTCCTAAGTATACTTGCTTAATATAGAAAACCTCTAGCATCGCTTGCCACAGTGATCGCGTTTGTTGCACTAACCCGCCTCCTCGAAGATAATATTAACTTCCCTTAGCTCAATGAACGTCTGCTTTCTTTTTTCTATGTCAACGGGAGCGGCCAGATAAAATCAGGCGAACAAGTGGATGGCCCTTCGAAACTAAGCCGAAGCACGTAATTGGGCAGCTTGTTCAAAAATAATTTGAAAGAAGCGCAGTGTTCTGGTGCAAAGAAGCTATATAGAGAACTGATTCATTTTTTTAGTAAACGAATACTTTTTAATAAGTATGCTCTCGCGCTCTCTATAAGTGATGTGTGAGAAACCGGAAGTCAAACAGCGATCCATTCGTCGTCACAGTTTTGTTCAGTATTTCGCGAAGCTACTACTAATCCCCAGATAGAAAAAGAAAGAACCAGGAAAGGCAGGGAGGCAACTTATAGGCACGTCCGGTTTATTATCCTGCACTATAATAAGGAGAAACAAAAAACAAACGAAAAGAGAGAAACAAGGAGGGGAACGCATTCGTTACGCTCACACTTTAATGTGTGCTCCAAGTCTGTGTAAAAGGTCGCGGAGACATGTCGACGTGAGCTGCTGTAGCAACGCCCTCGCGTTCTTGCTAACTAAATTTGCATAGAGTCGGCTGTTTTAGCTGACTGCATAATAACGTTGGCAGCGCTGTGACAAGAACTATTCCGTTCCGTCAACCCGCTTGTCGTGCTCACTTTCCGGCCGGCAGCGCCTACAGCGTCTGCGTCTGTGTATCTGTTTCTTTCTTCGTCCTCGTCCAGTCGCGCTTATACACTACCATGGATTCTAACCAACTAGCCCGCCAAGGTGTTTTAGCCTACAGCACGCCATATGGTAAGTTTCGAGAAGCGAGACCACGTAAGCTCGACATGAGCAATGGCCGCTCTTGCGCACCGGAATGTCGTTGAGGTTTCGATCTCTGGCCAGCGAGTCCTGGCATTCGCGGCAATAGAAATAAGCCTCTCCCCCTCCCCTTCCCCTTTCCGGCTACTATCCCGTTTCCCTCTTCTTGGGCTGAGCTCTCGCAGTGGAGCGCCTATAATCGCAACGCGCGCAGCTGCTGGTCCCCGAATCACGAATATAGCGCTCCCGAAAACAAACAAAAAACCCACGCGGCTACACATCTGCGCAACAGTCTGCGCAGCGCTTTGATGCGCGTCGCCGCTAAGTGACGGGATTACCTTATCCCGTTTCGCCAAAGAGGACAACCCGGTCGTCAACCTTAATCAGTAAACACCTGGCGGGCCGCAGAGGACGACACGGCGACGGGCAAATCCTCCGGCTTAGTTCGCCGAGCCGAGCCTGGCCTTGGAAGCCCTGGTGCGTCGCGAGTGCGTCTCTGTTTCGCAGTAACGTGAACTTGCCTGTACTGAAATTGAAGCTACGAGGACTTACGCTCGTCTCCTCGAAACCGAGGAGGCTAGAGCGATTGATTGATTGATTGATTGATTGATTGATTGATTGATTGATTGATTGATTGATTGATTGATTGATTGATTGATTGCGAATTCTGTTGACGGCCCCGTAACAGACTAGCGCGTGGCTCACAAGTGAACATTGATGAACAGTGTAGGGAAGGCTGGAGAAAAAAGATAGCAGAGATAAGAGGGAATATAGTGCTTAGAGCGCCTGAAACACACAGGTAGGCTGCGCATGCAGAAGTGGATTCAAATGTTCATGCTACTGCATTGATTGGCTGATTAATCAATGGATAAATCGATTTATTTATTCATTTAGTTATTTAGTATACTATTTATTTATTTATTTATTCGACATGGTAACTCACTGGCTATGGGGTTCCGCTGCTCAGCACGAGGTAGCGGGTGCGACTCCCAGCCGAGGCATCTGCCTTTCGATGGCGGCACAATGCAAAAACACTCGCATACCGTGCTTTGCATGCATTTTGAAGAACGCCAGTTGTAAAAAATATGCCACACGCCTCCCGCATAATCCCCCATGACACGCTGCGCATTTCCAGGACGTTAGATGCAATCATTTTCATTGATTGGTTAAGTTCCGATTAACTGGCTTCTGTCGGCCATCTGTCTTCGGACAAGTTGCTGCGTTCCTTCTTTGTAATATTATTTCGGCCTCTATGTTTTGCTGCTAACCATTTCTGAGCTAACACCCAAACAAGACGGAAGCTACGAGAGACGTCGCGAATAATCGCCACCATCTAGGTATTCTTAAGTAAACATCCAAAGCTCCTCACACGAGCAGTTTTCCATACAGCCTGCACCAGAGCTCCTTAAGTTCACTGCCGCCTGATGTAGATTACAATAAAGTGCCACATCGTCATGAATCGGCATGCAATAACTGTGCAGTTTTCCCGTATCTCAGCGCAATGAACAGGTCTAGGAATTTGTTTTAATGCGAAATCGTCAAATGGAGCATGGAACGAAAAAAACGGCGTCTGTCCCCTGTAGCAGCGACACGTTGCCGAAACTCGCACTGCCATTGGCTGCGACGCCGCGTCACGAGCCGACGGGGCAGTGCGGGCGAAGGGGAAATAAGCTTTCGCGATAGCGCGCCAGATGCTGCGTGAGGGGAGAGGGCATCGCCGCGACGCCACGTCATCCTCACTCTCACTCTCGCAAGCCCGTGTTATCCGCACGATCAGCGCTAGCTCTCGCCTGCGTTCTATCTGCGCCTCGCTCGGGCCAAATCAAAACGAGCCAAGCGTCTCAATGCGCTCGCTTACCAGCGAGGCGTTCACAACTGGAAGGACCGGTCAGCGGCGTTCCATTCGAAATTAATGCTTTTGCATTCACAACTCATAAGAAGTGCTTAGGTGTCCTCGTATTTTAACGCGACAGTGTTAAGGGCCCCGCGTGGCAGAAAATCCGGCGTCGGCGTCCCGCACCTAGCGTCGACCGTGTTTGAGCAAAAAAATCATTCCGAACCAGGCATACCCAGCCCCGCAGGCCCTCCGTGAAGCGCATTGACGTTACTGAACTAATCGAATTTCTGAAAGTAGAACGCGTCAAAAAATCGTAAAGTGCGACATACCCACAACCTACAGACATGATAGCGTCGGATTCTAATTTGAACATGCGAGAAAACATTGATCCGCTTTACCTTTAACAGCGTTTCTACCATTCATTAAGCAGCGCGCCAAGCTCGGTTACTTGCAACAACGCCATCTTCCCTGCGTCTTCTCTGGACCTAATAAAGTTATTTCACTCACTCAATCGTTCATCCAGATGGCCATGCAAGAGGCCGCATTTCTACCAGAAAGCTCGCCTTTGTCTGGTTGACCTCCCTGCCTTTGCTGTCCTTGCTCTCTATCTCTCTCTCTCTCTCTCGCCTTTGTGCATAGCGTTCGCCGACAGCATTTAAAGGTAAAAATTACGGTTACATAAGGTGCAGTTGCCGGGAAGCGGGAGAAGCAGTCAGGGATCTTTGCATGTTATCGCGTTCCACTCGTAAAGGTGAAGCTAAAGTGTCCTCCAATTTGTATTAGCTTTTCTTTGTGTTCTTTAAGAATGCAGTCACTTTGTGCAAGTGGGTTGGCAGGTGGTGTATCTCGCCGTTTTCGTGGGCTCATCCCGTTGATTGTGCAGTTTAGAGAGAGAGAGAATGAAGAGGAAAGGCACAGAGGTTAACCAGATATGAGTCTCCGGTTTGCTACCCTACACTGGGGATGGCGGATAGGGGTTAGGAAGATGACAGAGAGGAAAACGTTAAAAAAGGAGAAAGAAAAGAAACATGCACACTTGGAGACACACACACAAAAGGCGTTCCAGTTAAAGTCGTTCACACAGGCCGTAGATCGCAAAAAGCGCAATAGCGCTTGCACGGCCTTCTTTTGTGACGGTAGGTCATTTCGATGTTGTAGAATTCTTTTTTCGGATAGCGGTTGGTCATCCAGTTGGTCAAGTTCGTGGCGAAGGCATGCCCTCTGTGGACTGTACTGCGGGCAGGCGCACAAAATATGGCCAATTGATTCTTCATGGCCGCAGTGGTCCCAGGTTGGGGTGTCGGTCATCCATATGCGGAATGCATAGGCTTTGGTAAAGCCTATGCAAAGTCGACCAAAGTCGATATAAAAGCGTGGCGTCCCTACGGCGAAGCTGGGATGGTGCTCGAAGACTTAGTGTAGGATCAAGTGAGTACAGTCGCGTATTCCTAAATGTGGCTCGTTCCACTGCGACGCGGTGCACTGCCGAGCAAGTAGGCGGAGCTTCCGTGCTGCGTCAGTTCTAGAAAGAGGAATTTGGACGTGGCGATCCTCAGTATGGGCTGAGCGGGCACCGTGATCCGCCCGCCCATTGCCGATAATGCCGCAGTGACTTGGAAGCCACTGGAAGGTTATTTCATGGCATGTATCACTTATATGGTGTCACGTCTCTGTAATATGGAATATTAGTTGTTCGTGCGGTCCGCGTCGTAAAGGTGACAGTAGAGACTGCAATGCTGCCTTCGAATCGCAGAATATTGTCCACTTGTGTGGCGGTTCATCACCGATGTGATGAAGGGCAGTAAAGAGCGCTGCGAGCGCTGCTGCCGTCGATGTTGTCGCGTGGGTCGTCTTAAATTTGATTGTTGTAGCTTTCGCCAGTATGACGATTGCCGCCGCGGAGCTGCTTGGAAGGACAGATCCATCAGTGTAAATATGCGTAGAGTCACGGTAGTTCTCGTAAAAATGTAGTCGCGTGAGCTGTCTAAGGGCTGGTGATGAGAGATCAGCTTTTTTCGAGATACCTGTTATTGCAAGGTTTATTTGTGGCTGAGCGAGGCATCATGGAGGGATCAACGGTCTCGCAGCCGGTGTGAAACAAGCTGGCAATTATTCATCATATGCGGTTATCGTTTAGCTGAAAGTTGTGTGTGATCCGTCCGCAGGTAGAGAGGCTAAATGGAGACGAGGAGTCCTGGCTAGATGCCTTATATGGGTCCTGAGTACTTCACTTTCAATATGGGTCTTGACAAGGTGGTCTCTAGCGATTGCTATCGTAGCCACTGTTGAAGCACTCTGAGGCAGGTCTAGACAGATCCGGAGCACTTGACCCTGAAGACTTTGTATTGTGCGTCGATTCGTTTTACCTGTGTTGTTTATTGCTGGCAAGCTGTATCGCAGAAATCCTAGAAAAAGCACCCTGTACAGTTGTAACATGGCGCTTGCCGACATTCCCCAGGTCTTGCCAGCGAAAAACTTGAACAGGTGGCAGATGCCTGTCAACCGTTTTTTCACGTATGATACGTGTGGGCTCCTTGACAAGTCCCTGTCGATTATGACACCTAGAAACTTGTACGATCGGACCCGTCGTATTATTTGGCCATTTATCATTACACTGTAGTTTTCCATGGGTTTGCGCGTAAATGGCACTAGTGCGCATTTCTCGGAGGAAATTTCCAGGCCTTGATTACGAAGGTAGATAGCAGTTTGCGTGGCGGCTCTCTGAATTCTCGCTCGCAACTGTAGGCGTTTTACTGGAGACATTGATACATTGGTACATTGATAGCCTTACTGTGGTTGGCGCGTGCTCAAGGAGAGCAATTAGTGTTAGATTAAATAACACGGGGCTAAGGACACCGCCCTGGGGGATGCCGCGGTAGCTATAATGTAGAAAAGTATGACCTTCTTCTGTGCTTACAAAAAAGGATCGCATGGATAGATAGCTCCGTATCCATTGAAACATCCGACCACCCACTCCTACCTCTGCGAGAGCAGAGAGGATGGCTTCATGTGTAACGTTGTCATACGCCCCTTTAACGTCGAGGAATAAAGAAGCGCAGAGACGCTTACGGCATTTCTCATGTTGAATGTAGGTGACCAGGTCGACGACGTTATCGATCGATGATCGACCGCGTCGGAAGCCCGCCATGGCATCTGGGTAGGTGTCAATTGTGGTAATCCAAGTACCACTCCAGGCGTCCTAGGACCATCCTCTCCATTACTTTGCCCACATAGCTCGCCAAAGCGAGTGGCCGATATGATGAGAGTTCCAACCGCGACTTGTCAGGCTTCAGCAGTGGAACAAGGCGACTTTCTTCCAGGTTGTTGGCAGCGTGCCATCTCTCCAAGATTCTTTGTACACCTCAAGGAGAACACCTCTCGCTCGCTCCTCCAGGTGACACAGAGCTCGGTAGGAAATTCCGTCAGGTCCTGGCGCTGATATGCGGCTACACAAAGCTAGTGCTGCCTTAAGTTCGTGGATTAAGAATGGTAGATCCATCCGGTGATCACGTGGTCGCGGACAGCTGCTCGAAGGCGATGGGATGTTAGTAGCTGTGAGTTGGCCGGATAATCTGGCGCAGAAATCCTCTGCCACGTCAATCGCCTATCTCCTTTGAGAGAGGGCAAGCGCCTTGAATGGGAATCGCTGTACGGGGAGCGTCTGGAGACCGCGCACCGTTCTCCATAGTTGCCATAAAGGCTTGCGTGGATCTAGCGACTCACAGAAGGCAGTCCAACGTTGTGATTCGAGCTTGTCGAACCGGTGCTGTATCTTCTTTTGCGTGCGCCTGGCGGTTCGTAAGGCGTCCATTGTCTTCCTACGTCGGTATCTTCGTTCAGCACGTCGTCGGATCGCTCGAAGTCGTTCTAGTTCTACATCAAATTCATTCAGTTTCGAAGAACATGTGAGAGTACGCATAGTGTCTTGCTACGCGTGCCACACTGGCAGCTGGATATGTGCGTAGGCGCTACTGGGTGTGTGCCACTGAATATGTCCCGCTGGGCCGCTGGGTTCCTGCCACTATGTTTCAGTTTGCTTTCAATCTTATATCTTGCTGTTACAAACATTCTGTCTCACTGATTATAAATGTAAACCCCAAGAGCATATAATGTCTACGTAACTGCCCACTCCTCCATTATTACGTTACTCATACAGCTGCTCTCTACAAATCATGATTGCCTCACATTACGTAGACGTCAACTACAGATGAGTCTGCCAAGTCTTCACCTAAATTTCTGTCGAAGTTCACACCGTCAAAAATTCGCGAAGGAGAGGTGAAGTCTAAAGCGCTAGCCTGATAAATATTTTGTTAATTTTTATCCTGTGCTTAGTTTAGGAAATACGCGCCAGCGCAATATATGCAGAATAGTTGGATCGTAAAGACGCAATAATATTACGCGACAGAGAAATCTATATAGCACATGCATCATCGAATGCAGGCTCTGGTAGCGCTGAATCGTTAAGTACACTCTTGCCGACTTCAATGAGTCGCTATACTACTGATCGTAGGCTGCAGCAGCTGCAGTAACGTATTTCTGGTTCGCGGGAGTTTTTCTCGCGATGTCCTATCTTGCCTTGATAGACGTCATTGTATGGGCGTAAGTTCTAATTTTATAACGCCATATTGTTTCCTGCCATCCTGCATTGTGCATGCTTACCCTCGGCACCCCTCTGTAACACCTACAGACAATCGGCCATCTGCCCTGTGCGTTATGTGGCCCGCCCAGCTTAATTTCATCACCGCTATTGTTGCAGCCAATTTACATTTTCCACACAGAACCTACATACTTTGTGCGCGTCAGCAAAGACGCCCAAAACTACTGTCGATACAGTTAAGAATTGTATAAGATCGGGCTTCTTGGGGAAACATGCAAAATAGCCCTGTGTGACGTCAAGTGACCTCTCCCTATTGGCTCCGGTTTCCAGATAAAAACGCTGCGTCTCTTCCTACGCGTCCCCGTGTCTAATTAATACCACCCTGCTGGACCTAAGTACAGTGACGCGGGGATATACATTCTTAACGAACTAATTAGCCCCGGAAGAGGCCTCGCACAAGCATTTCGCCTCCGCCGCCTAATTGCACCGATGGATTGTGCAATGAGACGCGGTGGATCTGAGGGCCACGCCCACATCCTATGAGGACTTTATAGAGAACGGCCGTTTAGCTTTATTCCCTGCATCTTGTTATTAGTCTAGTCTTACGTGGGGTTCTCGTTTCGCTGAACACTGAAGAAAACGCTCCGAATTGGTTCAATAAAATTTTTAAGCGCTACAGGCATAAGTCATCCGCCTGCCAGCGAGCCTCTTTTATGGCTTCTTTACGACACCTTGCATAATCGTTTCTGGCCTAATTGCCCGGATTCATTCTTCGCAAAGTCTAATTGATTTCAGCCTGCCGATTTGTTCTCATTGTCTTTGTACATTCTTTTTTTGTGTGTGTGGCTAAGCTCTCGTGAAACGGCGCATTCCGACAATAGACGCTGAGATGACTTGAGCAACCGTCACTCCAGCCAGTGGTGTTTATGGGGCAGTTTTTTTTTATTTGCGACCCCTTTGAAACAGGACGGCGACAAATAGTCATCTAGCCTGCTTGACCTAGCTAATTATGTTTAACCACATCTATCGCAGTGTAGTATTGTGACTATCCTTGATCTTTCCATTCTTCATTGGTTTATCGAACAATGAGATTTTATTGTTTCTGATTCATATAATAGCTTGTCATTATATGCAGCAGGAACAACAAAAATTGATTGATTGATTGATTGATTGATTGATTGATTGATTGATTGATTGATTGATTGATTGATTGATTGATTGATTGATTGATTGATAAATGAGCGGAGTCACTACCGAGAACAGCATCTTAACCTATAGAACGCAAATAAGGTCTCGCGTCAGGCAGGGAGATACGATCTCTCCAATGCTATTCACAGCGTGTTTACAGGAGGTATTCAGAGACCTGGATTGGGAAGAATTGGGGATCAGAGTTAATGGAGAATACCTTAGTAACTTGCGATTCACTGATGATATTGACTTCCTTAGTAACTCAGGGGACCAACTGCAATGCATGCTCACTGACCTGGAGAGGCAAAGCCGGAGGGTGGGTCTAAAAATTAATCTGCAGAAAACTAAAGCAATGTTTAGCAGTCTCGGAAGAGAACAGCAGTTTACGATAGAGAGTGAGGCACTAAAAGTGGTAAGGGAATACATCTACTTAGGACAGGTAGTGTCTGCGGATCCAGATCATGAGACTGAAATAATCAGAAGAATAAGAATGGGCTGGGGTGCGTTTGGCAGGCATTCTCAAATCATGAACAGCAGGTTGCCATTATCCCTCAAGAGAAAAGTGTATAACAGCTGTATCCTACCAGTACTCACGTATGGGGCAGAAACCTGGAGGCTGACGAAAAGAGTTCTGCTTAAATTGAGGACGACGCAACGAGCTATGGAAAGAAGAATGATGGGTGTAACGTTAAGGGATAAGAAAAGAGCAGATCGGGTGAGGGAACAAACGCGAGTTAATGACATCTTAGTTGAAATCAAGAAAAAGAAATGGGCATGGGCAGGACACGTAATGAGGAGGGAAGATAACCGATGGTCATTAAGAGTTACGGAATTGATTCCGATTCCAAGGGAAGGGAAGCGCAACAGAGGGCGGCAGAAAGTTAGGTGGGCAGATGAGATTAAGAAGTTTGCAGGTACAACATGGCCACAATTAGTACATGACTGGGGTAGTTGGAGAAGTATGGGAGAGGCCTTTGCCCTGCAGTGGGCGTAACCAGGCTGATGATGATGATGATGAAGAAGAAGCTCTCGAGTGAGAGCACGGGAGTCTAATGAGAACTGGTGCACGAATGTGTTTTTGAGTGGTCGTGCCACGAGACTTCTTGCACGCGCCAGCACTCTCAAACAGCTACTTGACGTTGACAAGAGAGATGTGCGCGTTTGGTTGTGGCCTAACAGAGCATTGGGCTGTTAGGCTGGGGTTGTCGGACGTGTAATTATTTAATTATTTTCGATGTGTAGGCCAGTTCGGCAAGACAGCGGCAGCAGTAGTAGTAGTAGTAGTAGTAGTAGTAGTAGTAGTAGCAACAGCCATGGTCAGTAATGTTGTCAACGGTTCACTATAAGAAAGCTTTGCTTCAAAAGAAGGCGAGAGTGGCAGAAGCGAATGGCACCATTAGTGCTCTGCTTTGAGTCGCCCTCTGCCGACGCACTGTTCACTGTCGCTTTGTCCCGACCGGAAATTGCTCGGAAGAGGAACTTCATACAAAACTTTACGGACGTAGGTTTGGAAGGGAAGTACACAATGCTGCAGTTGAGCACGACGGAGAACGAACGCGAACCTTTTCTGCAATTAGCACGCAAAGAGCTGCACACTCAGACTTCTCTAACCTCTCGGGCCTGCTTCGGTATGCAGAGGCTCCGTTTTTTACGGTGCGCTCCATTTGTCCTAACGGAAATGCCAACTGAGTTAACATTCAGTGCTCATACTTGAAGGCCACTGTTGACTATTGAAGCAAACGATACGCGTAAACGAATACACAGCACACGCGGAGCCATGCCGTTTAACTCGAAGTGCGTTTTTTTTACTGCAGTCACTGCTAAGGGCTACAAGCTGGGTTTTCTCTGTGCGTCCGTCTGCCCATCCTTTCCCTTAAGCCGAGGTCGTCGCCATCTCCAAGCCGATGTCCATCAGACCACCTCCTCTACTTCACCATTAGCTTCGCCGTACGGCGAAGCAAAAGAAAGCAATACTATTCCTACCACCGTTCGCAAGTTGGCGGATCAATTGGATGCTCGCTCACACTGACTTATCAATATTTTTGTAGGCAATGTACGGAATATGTTGTTGTTATTTTGTACACTATGTATCCCCTCACACACACAGCCGCACACTCACGTTCCTTCTAGCGCCCACATCTACTCGTCAACACATACCCGCCTACCTACTCGCTTCCCCCATTCACACTTACCGGCATCCATATGTGCTCGCAGTTGCGTCCACTTACTGCAGCGCTTACTCACTTTCGTATTCACACTCGCCGAAACTCGCCAACATTCGTACTAACGCCCACTCAGAATGGCATCCACTTCATTTCGTTCATGCTCGCGTTAACCGGCACTCACTCCGGTTCCATCGCACGCCCAGTCAAATTAACTCGCCCTTGATTACCGTGCCTCATGCCTATGTGTATATACCCACATCCACGGAAACCCGCCTGTACTTTTGGCGCCAAGAGTAGCGATAAGATGTTTGCTCATTTCCGTTCATACCCACGTTCAATCAGATCTCCGTCACTCCCTCGCACTCTATCGCAGGTCTGTGAAATCAGTTCGGAGCGACGTGTTAGTCAGCGTGTTCGGGAGTGATGAGTGGGCGTCCCGACCTGTGTCACCACTGCAGAGATTCGAACTCATATCCTCGCGGCCGTGTGCAGTTGGAGTCTGGAAGCGTTAAACTCTGGTCTCCAAGAACACAACGGAGTACGCCCGTGTGTGACTTCGTAGGTCACGGCAGAACTTTGCGCTGCGATTCAGGGCCCTTATTCAGTAAAACATCTTACGCAGAAATTGTTCGTAAGAGCAAATTTTCAGCCGATCCTAGTGCTGGACATATTATTAGGGAAGGTGACTGGCTAATCGCAAAGAGCGCTTACAAACAAAAAGCTTTGCGAATTCGGCGCCTGGTTTGAAACTTCGTGATTTGGGGAGCGTTTCGAGCTCAACCAGACTTTGAGATGAGTGGCGGCTTTGCTCGAATCTCGGAGGCTACAACAGGTAATGCTGTTGCGGATGTGTACAGTGTAGCGCGCACCGAAAACGTTAACTTGTTTTTACAAAGATGGTGATTTATGCTTCGAGATCCTGGTACGGTCCCTGTAAATGAGTTCAAAGCCCGAGGAACCGTTAGAGCCTGTTGATTCTTTTGTTCCTTCTTGAAACCCTCTACGATGACACTTGCTGAACTGCGAAAATAGATGCTGCATTGAAATTCTGCTAAGAGACGACAGACTGGGTTGAGAAGGGTATAGGAAGCTTTCGTTTACACTTCACCCGCCTGTGAATTGTGTTTTATTTTCCACACAGCACATTAAACAGTTTTTTGGCAGCACAAGCGAGGGAACCTGAAGCTGGCTCAACGTGTGATAAAGCGTCATGCGTCGCATTATCAGAGTGTGACCAGCATGTGATATACCAATGAACTTTTGTCGTTGTCATCATTTTCTAGATCCCGTTGTCTTGCGCCAAAGCGTGCATAGGACACACTGGCCTCTGCGCAAATGAGTGCCTACGTCAGCACAACACATTTGATCAAACCTACCTCACATCTCTCAGCATATCTTGACGAGTCTGGTAGCAAGCCTTTCTTTAATCTAACTAACATCATGATCATCAAGCACAGAGATGAAAAAGCCGTTGAACTAGCAGAAAATGACAACATAAAGAGGCAGCATAATTGTTTATCCGAAACTTCTATCATATTGCGAGTCTCAGTTCCTTGCTGATGTGTTCCACGATGTCACTTGATGGTATGCACACTCAGGCAGTGTTTTTTTTGTGTGTGTTTTGTTCCCAATTGTGATTTGCTCCTAAGTTATTATCATCGCTCGTTCTCTGTTTTTTTCTTCGGCGTCGTTCGTTCCATTGATTTCAATAATCGACCTAAGATCAGGAAATTGTTCCTCCGTTGACATCCAAACTGTAAATGTGCTTCTGTGCACAACTCTCCAGCTTTTTTGGATAGTTGCAAAAAAAAAAAAAACAGTTGATGGAATTCGACAAGTTAACTTTGGCGGGCCGTAAGTAAATTCCAGTACCAATGCATTGTTCAATGAAAGTTTAATTTACACCTTCTGTTAAAAATGGTGATTTTAACTCGCGACATAGTGCGCAAGATTCTTTACCGTCGTGACAACGTTGCCTTTCGACTTTCATTTGCTTCATAATCGGGCGTTGTCATTTTGCTTCATAATCAGGTGCTGCACTTAAATTACTGAGCTTTAGCTTTGGCGTGCCCATTTCCGTACTACCTCCGCATGCCAGTTCCTTGCCGCGTCACTGCCTTCACCCATACTCTCAGATAAATTGTCTCTTAATTTCTATGCTCCATGGTACTTCTATGCACCATTTCGTACTTAGCATGCTGATTTACGGAAGCTACGTAAGAAGTTAGGTAGACAAAATGTATCTCTCCTCGCACTTCGTAGTCACGTCTCGCAGTCACACGTCGTCGTGCAAAGCCCAAGTAGCTGGAGGGGGAGCCCCCACAGATTCTTGTCAGCAGAAATGGAGTCAGAGCTAGCCCATTCATCACGTCCAAGAGAAGGCCGCGACAGCTCGAATCCTTTCCCAGTCCCATTGAATTTGTTCAGTTATTGTAAACGCTATACTAATTGGAAGGCAAAACACTCGTGGTTTCTGGATAAAGCATTGCCTTTGGCAGCGCACCGATATCATGAAGTGCCATCAAATTTGCCAAGGTGTTCAAGCTTCCTTCTCAAACAAGTGAAGGAAAGAAGGACATCACACAATACATGTGCAGCGAAATCAATCAGCTTAAACCTGCGCGAAGGGAGAAGAAAAAACTTTTTTGAATTCTCCGCTATTCACTAACATTTTTGCGTGCCTGTGGTAAGATGGCGGTGGTCCGGCGTCACTTTTGGCCATCATCTCCACTCCAGCAACTTTTTTGAACCTTCTTGGCCCAAGGATGCGAGCCGCATCGAGCCAGCATTCGAGGCTACCACACAGGGCTGCGAATGAAAAACCCGAAAAGGAAAACAACGAAAAGCAAAACGATCTGAAACTTTCGCAATAACTGCCATATTACATGGTTTGTTGATATTTTAGGAATTGAAACTTTTTTTCAAGTAATACTGAGGCTAAGTAAGGAACAGTTTCACAAAATTTCTTGCATAAAACACGGACCAATTTCTTGTTCCCGACGCGGCTACTGCAAGAACCCTAGCTAGCCGCCGCAGCGTTGTACGCTATGCATGAAACAGAGTGTAGTAATCTTGAAAGCGCATAAATTATTTTTAATGGAACTACCAGGAAACAGCGCTTACAGCAAATGAAGGGCGAGTGTGGTGTTCTCGTCATTTACATTGTTCTGTTCGTTAAGCAGTTTTACCGACTCGTCCAAGTCGCCATCTTCTCACGGTGCGTCCCGAACTATGCCAGGCAACGCTAAAGCAAATATTTCGCTTAGCACCGCAACCGACGAGCCTTATTTTTATCTAGAAGCCAGGACTTGTAAGAGAAAGAGAGAGAGAGAAAAAAATGCAGTAAGGCGCTCCTGCGCGTAGTCTGCTTCATTCCTCCATCGAGTTCTTCATTTTCCGAGCCGGAACGGTTGATGAAATTACGACAATTCAGTTATCTCTCCCTACGAGCTTATACTCATTCTGCTCCGACGTCTTTTTCCTTTTTCTCTACCCCGTACCGCAGGCGGCCGAGAAAGGAAACCTACGTGAGTTCGAACGCCTCTTCACGGCCGACGAGAAGCGACTCCAGTTCCGCGACAGCCGAGGTCGGGCAGCCGTTCACCATGCTGCGGCACACAACCGGGTCAACATCCTCGACTTCATCCTGAAGCACGACGGCGGTGAGCGCCCTCTTCTGGCTTCGTATCCGTTTCCCTCTAGACTGCGGAGTTTCCCCCACAATAATTGACAGACAATAATGTGGCGCATGAAAAGCAGGTTGCCATTATCCCTCAAGAGTGTATAACCAGCTGTGTCTTACCAGTACCCTCGTACGGGGCAGAAACCTGGAGGCTTAGGAAAAGGGTTCTACTTAAATTGAGGACGACGCAACGAGCTAGGGAAAGAAGAATGATGGGTGTAACGTTAAGGGATAAGAAAAGAGCATATTGGGTGAGGGAACAAACGCGAGTTAAGGATATCTTAGTTGAAATCAAGAAAAAGAAATGGGGGGGGGGGGGGCATGGGCAGGACATGTAATGAGGAGGGCAGATAACCGATGGTCATTAAGGATTACGGACTGGATTCCAAGGGAAGGGAGGCGTAGCCGGGGGCGGCAGAAAATTAGGTGGGCGGATGAGATTAAGAAGTTTGCAGGGCCAACATGGCCACAATTAGTACATGACCGGGGTAGTTGGAGAAGTATGGGAAAGGCCTTTGCTCTGCAGTGGGCGTAACCAGGATGATGATGCTGATGAATGTGGCGCTAGCACCCAATGCATGTCGGAATTTCAAGGACTCAAGACATTCCGGCTGGAAATGTACTGGCGCAAGGAGGCGACATCGTCTCAGGACTGTGTCTGAACCCGGGCCAACTTCAAAAGGCACTCAATCCTCTGTGGAGTTTTGGAATGTAAAGCTGGCATAGCGACTCATTATTAGCTCCATTCTCTCTATCCACTACCCCAAAAGCCAACGCTTAGATAAATTAGTTCCTCTCTCTCCTCCCTCTACATTAGCTGCAAGTTTCCGAAGAAGCTACCAAAGAAATGGTGAGAAGTACATATATTTGCCCAAACTTCTATCTTCTGGCTTCGAGCGATTTCGTCACACCGGGAATTTATCATTTTTTAAACAAATTAATAACCTACAAATGCAGCAATTTACAATAATTACGCGTGTTCTGAGAGTCTAGTTGCCTTGCTGTGTTTATAAACAATTAGTACCTTCGAAATTTAGAAACACAAAACCTAATGAAACACCTAAGAAATACATTTGAAGCCACAGACACGAGGAACAGAGAAATCCACGTACTAATCGTCATTCCATTCATGGCTGAACGATCGCAATGCCGGAGTTTCATCTAGTAATTATTGTATGAAATCTTATGAGATACACAAGTTAAGTGCTATTTTTTCCGCGAGCGGCAGCAGCGCCGATCCCTCCTCTAGCGGAGAGATTCGAACGTGGAAGAGAGCTTCCCGCCTCGTCGTAGCGTTGTGTCGCGTGCTGCTGGCGTTCGGTAAGCACGATGGCTTGTGCATTTTACGGAATAAGCGTATTTTCAAGATCAATGTTATAGACGACCTTGTCACTGTTCTGCGGAACACATTCGGCGTTCGTTATGGCGCATCTGTCCAAACATTCTTCTCCGCCGTAAACGAGAGGCGCGGCAGACTTTCGGAGAAATCGGCAGACACTTATTTTGACAACACGGAAGAAAAACGACACGTTGCTGAAATACCAACAGAATGTTCAATAAATTTCGGAGGGTTTGTACGAGGATTCATGACCAAAAAACAAACTGACACACAAAAAAGATGTTGACAAACATATACATTCCCTGTTGTCCAGTATAAGCCTATGCTAATTTCCAAGAAATTATGAGCCAGCTATAGCTCAGCTGAGAACCATCGAGTAGCAGACACTCGCCTCGGTGTTCCCGCCGCCTGAAACCAGTTCCGCCTCGGACAGTGCCTAGTAACCACGAAACCGAATTGGAGTCTGCACGTTGCTGTTGCCAAACCAGCGTACGTGTTGCCGTTCAAAACACAGCACGAGTTCCACGAGCAAACAAGATATAAAGCAGGCAGCCTCTGCGTAAACAAACCATCGAGGGAGTGCCGACGTGATTGCCGACGTTGAACGTCTCTGTTTATGAAGGCCCCTTAATTCTATGAACAAGGCATGAAGACGGCGTTCGTCATCGAACTAAGTTGGTATCTAAAGGCGTTGCGGTACAAGGTAATGCAGTTGGTATCACCGATGTGAGCAACTTTATTCGAGAGACACATAAGAGAGCTTTGTCTTGGCGTAGCCGCATTACCATTGCTCCGCAGCCGATGAACCGAGAGTTGGTGGGAACGCGCAACACGTTAAGCAACATACGAAAAGGGTGTCTATTTTCAAGGTGTGTTTGCTCAAGTATAATCGCACTGCGGTATAAGGCGTGGTCACGCGAATCGCCTTTTGTTGTGCAACTGAGATACATATGGGAAAGCTTTAGCGCGATGTTGCCCCATTGCCGCTTCCGCATCACCATAGTGTCAAGTAGGTGCCAGAAACCAACAGCGCGATGAGCAACACAGTAAGGCGGAGGCGTACGTCGTGAAAGAGTGCTGAAGTCTCTCTGCGCGTGACGGTTCAAAGTGGGGCTGTCCACAGAACGGCGGCGTCAAACTAGATCGCCGCGTTAGTTAGTTTAACTTGACGTAGCCACACTACCGTTGCCGCGTTACCGTCGTGCCGAACAGGTGGCAGGTACTAACAACAGGGAAGCATGAAGCGAGTCTTCGTAATCGAACTGCGCTAAAGTCTCGGTTCGTTGCGGGGCAACGCAGGATGATGCCCATGGTCGACGTGTGCGACTAAACAAATATGAGAGAGTTTTAGCTTGGCGTAGTCTTATTGCCGCTACTGCCTTATAACGACATACAGCGGAACCTGACAAAGCGACAAAAACAAAACACAAAGAAGACGTACGTCTTCACTGTATGCTGAAATGTCCATGCGCGGCGGTACAAATGAGGACAATATACCCTACAGTTAACTAAAGCTGGCAGGTACGTTAGAGAGTTTCAGAATGGCGTAGCTGTGTTTGCATTTGCTGCATTACCATCATACCAAGAGCAAGCAGGGACCGACAAAGGTGTGAGCAGTACACCAGCTTATTGCACTTGCGGTGTAGTGCGGCAATCCACACCTCCATTGTAAACGCATGAGATGTGCATTAGAGAGTTTTAGTTTGACGTACTTATACTTCCGCTGCTGCGCTACCGTGGTGTCGACAGTTGGCACGCAAAGACAGCGCATTGAAGGAACATTCTTCAATCAAATTATGGTGAAGTCTCATTTACGCAGCAGTACATAAGAGCACCAACGATATGCGTAACGCACCACCGATATGCGTAAATACAGTCAGTTGACTGCGTTCATTGTCCACGCGACGGCGTTGCTTGCATCTTTATCTCATTCCATGTACGTTCCGCTTAGAAAGTACAGCATTTTTGCGAATATTTTCAACTTAATTACTTAACGGAACTTCTGCGGAGCGACATTAAGAATGCAGCAGCGGCAACAAGCGGCGCTGAAGGAAGGATGAGCGCACAATGGAAGACATTTCTTTCCCGCAGGTTTAAACTTAGTAAGTGAAACATTTTTTGCTAATATGTTCCACATATATAGCGGCACTTCTGCGGCAGGCTACTAAGAGGTACTCATTTTAACACTTCTATACTTTCGGGACAACCATATACTGAAGTTCTATCTATCTATCTATCTATCTATCTATCTATCTATCTATCTATCTATCTATCTATCTATCTATCTATCTATCTATCTATCTATCTATCTATCTATCTATCTATCTATCTATCTATCTATCTATCTATCTATCTATCTATCTATCTATCTATCTATCTATCTATCTATCTATCTATCTATCTATCTATCTATCTATCTATCTATCTATCTATCTATCTATCTATCTATCTATCTATCTATCTATCTATCTATCTATCTATCTATCTATCTATCTATCTATCTATCTATCTATCTATCTATCTATCTATCTATCTATCTATCTATCTATCTATCTATCTATCTATCTATCTATCTATCTATCTATCTATCTATCTATCTATCTATCTATCTATCTATCTATCTATCTATCTATCTATCTATCTATCTATCTATCTATCTATCTATCTATCTATCTATCTATCTATCTCTCCATGATGCATATCAGTGTATATTCAGCAGCTACATTTCACCGGAAGAGTACTTCGTTTATGCAAGCAATGCCACGTCACGAGCGTATGGGGTCATTGTGAGCGGCGTGGCTGCAATTCCATTGTGTCGGTGCTCCAAAAGTTCTCGTTTGATGAAGCGCCTTGGCGCACTTAAAAATGCGACGGTTGAAGTTGGGCGACGGTCTATGAATTGAGGGCACGTAGAACGTAAACATTACAGCTTCTAGTCTCTTTATTTCTCCCTCTGCTTTATTACGCTTCATTTTTGTTTCTTTTTGCTCAAACCAGAGCACTATCTTCAAGGACAACCCACTGGCCATTGTGCGTTAGCAGCGAATATTAAAAAGCCGCTGACTTGGCGACCTTCTGCAATCGAGCCTCTCTTATTCAAGCTCTTCCGGCTCCTTAAATGCCACTCGATGTGATTTTATTTTTCTATATTTAGTAAATCGTAAGGTACTCGACACTATACATATACTTTTTTTCCATATAAGCTCCCTGGCTTCCGCGCTTCACATGACTGGCTCGTTTTTCGAGCACGCCCATGTCTGGAACTCTGGCCGTAGAAAAGTGCACGACGCTAAAACGCAGTTACGACGATCGTCTCGATCAAAGGACGTGCTGTAATTTGTCGTAGTGTGCACTTTTTACAGCGTGGTCTTGGTGTAGCAGAACCTTGCCGAATAATAAAAAAAAGCAACGTCAACGCCTTTCGACAGAAGGGCAGAGAGGTGCTTCACGAGATAATAGAATACCATCACGATAACACATAAAATTCGCAAACTATATATATATATATATATATATACTAAAACAATGCAGTTTAGGTCCTAAACTTAAAAAATTCTCCGTCCAAAGAAATACCTTTCATCATAGCCTGCATTTTTAAAAATCAATCAATCTATGCGAATTTTATTTATCTTGTGGAAATAGTTAATTCGCTTGAATCACGCTAGCATATTAAAAGCTCACAGATTTACTGCGATATGTTATGCGCACCACAATACGTACCCGATATAAGGACTATAACCGTGAACTACCTCTATTTCCGTACTATAGACAGCTGTAGTTTGGAACACCTTACCGCATCACATCACATCATCCACAGCATTTCCCTAGTATAGGCAACTTATTAGCTTTCCCCTATATCGTATCTCTCAGCTAACAGTAGCCAGGCTGTTCAACGAAAAAAAAAGGAATATAAAGAGAGCAGTTTGCAAGACAAAATTTGAAGACCTGTGGTATGCTGTTGTCAGAACGCTGACAAGCGAACATCGTTGGTCTTACAATTGTACCTTGCACCATGTCCTTTAAACATTTCTTTGGCAAAGAAGCATTACTTCTTTGCCCAACTAATGGCGGCATCGACAATGATTCAATGGAAGACAAAGTACTAGCTGCACATTCTGTCATTTGTCTCTTGCGCACGGGTTCATCACGAGACCCATGCTTGCATGTTTTTTCTCGTGTAATAAGATAAGCAAACTCTGTGCTTATGTGTCCACCATAAGTGAACATGCCGCCATTACCTGGGCCAAGTTGTAAAGCAAGCTTTACAGTTATGAAACTGGGCAATTTTTTGTACGTAGCAATATTTTACCATAAACGGCTTTTCTTCAAGGACGCGCTAGAATAATGTTCAATTTTAGGCTAGGCGCCGTGCCTTACGTCCCTCTCCCCTGCGTCCTCGTCTTCTTGCGCTGAATGTGCTTGGAAAGTCTCACCGGCTCGCCCAGTGAAGTATGTTATCCGTCATTGAATCCCTGTGAGTCGATCCGGCACACTATAAATAAAGGAGACGGGCACCAGCCTCCAAAGGGAGTAATAAGAGAGTTTTAGCTGTGCGGGATGCGTAACACGTCATCGTGATACGTTAGGCCTGCTGGGCATGCGCGCGTCTTCAACCACTGGGTACTGCACAGGTTATCGTGATCAGGAAACGACTTGGCGGCACAATTACCAACCCGTGCAGACAGGCCACTTCGACGTCAGTTCGTGCTTGCCGCTTCCTCGTTGTCGTGAAAGAAACAAATAAGTGGTAAAATGAGCCACCATTTATTTCCATATCTCGCTGAGGTCAAGGTATTAGCGATATTTTGGTGTTATTATTGAGATCAGCTGTTTTTTTAGACGCCCCCGAGCTTGCAGGAACGGCATCAAGCCGGAAAAGTAATTTCATTTCCACTCCCAGATGGTGTCACGAAATTAGCGTTGTATGTTCGTTGGAGACGCGGAAAGCTTTACAAGAGCAATTCTTTATGGCATCAATAATTTTATTGCGCTCTGGCACGGTAGGAACAGCGCCATCTACTTTGACTGCCGATCGTAATTACTTTTCTTATTTAGTTACTGACACGTAGAAAAATCAGGAGATGTCGGCACCGACAGATGATGGCAGCTGCTTCTTTTGGCACGAGAAACATGAAAACGTTTGACCCATTCCACATGAACACAGAGGTTAAAAAGAAAGGCGCATTATGGGATGGCACCAGATAAATCTACAAAGCCCGAAACGTCGCTACGCAAAACAAAAATACAGCCTAAGGTGTTATGTAAAACTAAAGATAGCAGCATAAACACAAAGAACGTCACCAATTTATGTTGCCGGGTATTATTCGAGTTAACAAGGCATCGACGCGAAATCATTAGAGCAAGATCGCCGGACGCGCAGTTCAATCTATTCTACTCAAACAGTTTGTAGAGAAATGCACAGAACGGTCCTAGTATACGCGAAAGCAAACGAGACGCGAGAGTTGTGCCTCAATGTCGTGCACGCATTCTCTCAAGCCATATTGTTCTATTCGCGCCAATTTTCCGAAGACCTGTGTATGCGATTACCGAAAGCCCCCATGTGATGTCATTCGAAGCGGGTTAAGTTTCTGCAAGCAAAGCTTAACCTCAGTAGGATGCTTTGGAAGCGCTTCCGAGTTCGAGCTGTACTTTTGATGTCGCTTTCCGTCAAGAGTGCCAGAGACCCGCACCAGTGGTTTAGGCCGCAACATCGCCTTCCTTTTTCTTAAAAATTGACTAGCCGCACTTATTAATTCAGCTCGTTTCGGGTGAGTGTGAGGGTGGCCACTCTAAGCCCTAAAAGAATAGGCTGCGTGGGATTGAGAAGTCTGCGCCAAATCGTTGAAACCTGCGACAAAGTGCTTAACCGAACTCTGCTGCGCTAATCAATTAGTCCCAGTAAGTACGAGAGTTCTTATTTTTTGGACTTGTCATAAAATAGAACATCCATAGTTTATTGTTCAAAGAATTGGTCTGCGGGTTTATGAGATAAGAAATTTTCCTGGCAGTTGATGGGCCCCGACGACGTTCCCCAGGGTTAGCTGGAGATTTCTGGGAGAAGTATTTGCCATGCAGAGCGCATCGGCTGGTGAAAATTAATATAACGACACCCAAAAACACGGCATGCTGAGTGATTTTTCTCTTTCTGTACTTGCGTTGTGCTCCGGTGCTTTTGTGCAGAACCACTGTTAGCGCAGTGGACAGTGGATAGTGCAGGCTTAGGTTAGCCCGTGTTTAAATTTGGCTATGTAAAGCTTTACTCCTCTAAACTAAACAAGAGAAAGGAAAAGCTTTCCTAGATATTGCCTGAACGTTCCCCGATGAAACGTGCTGTTAAGTTTTCCTATAACTTATGACTACAGTGACTACGGCCGTCGTAAGTACGTCGTCTGCAGAATAAAAAAAAACAAGAGTGCTTTAGAAGAGCAAAACGACCTAAAAAAATAAATTGACTAAGACAGTTTTGTTGCTCGAGCACTTCTAAAAATGTAACAGGCAGTAAAACTATGATAGACGCATACAGTTTATTGGTCGTATAGTTAGGCTGAATGCAAACGTCTGGTCGGACCCGCTACGATGATCCCTCTTGAAGCTTTGCTTTAAGACGAAGCGCTCATTCTGTTCGTATGTTTTTAGCAAGAAACTGTAAAAAAAATGCACCTGTGCTGACCTGCATAATCAAACCAACAATTAAGACTAATTTTGTGCATGCGCCAAAGTAAGTTCTCTTTTGTTTTTTGTTGGGACGACTAAAGACTTGCCTACGGAACCTATGTACAACCAACTTTCTACAGATGGGCCTTGGACCTTATCCCATGGCGCATGCATTCGCTTGATTTCTTCACAGCAGTTTTTTGTTTACGTTTCTTAACAAGCGAGCAAAAGACGGGGGAACCATTCGTAGGCAAGGCACATCATCGTAATATACTGTCGCTGAATTACGGTGAAGAAACCAGCCGAAGTAAAAAAAAATAAAGAAAGGAAGCGAGACGATGCCTACTGAATGCATCCCTTCAGGAGGGACTCGAAAGAGGGTCTGAGAAAGCCCAAAATTGGATTCCCTTCCGCATCCCACGACGACGAGCACGTTCGAGGGATGAAAGAAGAGATTGTTGACGTCAAACTACTTCCGCATTCAGGAACGGCGCCGTAAAAACAAAGAAAGAATAAGCCAAAGTCGCTCGGTCCATTTTGTTGCCTCCGCGCTGTGTTTCAGTCGTTTTATGCCGCGGGATAAAATAAACCCGCGCATAGAAGAGCAAGACCCCAGAAACAACACTCGGTCCGAGTCGCCGGGTCCAAACGACCTTATTTATATAGAGGGCGTGATGGAGGACGCGCTACGCGAATGAACAGCCCGCACACTCTGCGATTATTGAATTCGACCTTCCATGTTGGTCGGCTAGAGCCAACATATGCGCCAATGTGTATGCACAGCCATCTCGCCAAGCGGTTTCCGCCAAAACTTATCTCCATAATCATCGGCGAGTTTCGAGAGGTAGCAACCAACGCGAAGAGTGGCTATGCATAATTTGAAGCAAACGTTCACTTAACTGAAACTGCGCTGTTCGTGTTGTCGCGGTGGACTTGACACGGCCTTAAAAGTTGCCAACGTTCGTCAACTCACAAACGTTTTCAGTGGAAATCAAGTTTCTTTGTACAAATTTACAGTACTTATCACTCCTAATTAATATAAATTGCTAATAACTGTGCTTACAAATTGAACCTCCACCTTCTTTGATAGGATAAATTCAAAAGTGTAAGTTTAGTTTATAGGTAATCGATGAGAGACGCGGTTGGTTCAGCTAGATTCAACACAATTGAATGGAATTCAATATCGTATCGATTAAATTCGATACGCATAAACAGCAGTGAGCATTAGGATGCAGCGGTAAGGTGCCAACGGCTTAAAATAGTTTGCTATTTCTTCTGAGCTACGACGGAAGAAAATGAAGCTGGATTTAGTTTCTAGTAACGAAAAAATAAAAAAATAAAAGGAAAAGAAACTGTCTATTGCTGGAACTGCTTTTCTTTATTTCTTGTTTTATGATTTCGTGACGCTTCATAACCAATCTAGTGCACCGATACTAAAGTGTATTTGCCAAGAACTTTAGCACATTTCTTAAGTTCTGCAACACCGATTTGCCAGTGATAGATGTTCACGGTCCTACCGGGCAAGTAAGCGGTGCGTGACGTAGTGATTTATTCGCACGCACTTTCCACCCTGACTGTACATACGAAGATAGATCGTATGAAGTGCTAGAAGGGCACTCACATGTTATATATGATAGAGCAAGTGCCAACAAAAAAAAAAAGGAAGCAACACGTCACTATCCTTTATAGAAGTGTAACTAAGCCCCTGTCATCCATCATTGTCGCCTCTTTTGTCGTCGCATTAACTTGTCCAAGCATGACAAGCTAGTTGGACAGAATATAACGCTGAGTGAGCGGTCGCTGATCACTTATGACATCTCGACACGCTTAGTGGACACAACCACTGGGCTGTAACTATATAGCGAGCTGGTAAAAGTACACGACTGTGCCGTGCTGACAAGTGCAGCCACAACACACCATTTGTTTTAACTTGCGATCTCTTAGTTATATGCAGACGTACGTGCTTACGGAATGAAGCGCGTCAATTTAAGGCTAGCCAGTGCACATTACTTTCGTTCACACCGTCTGCATTTCGCGTAACATCGGATTAATTGGGATAGTGCACGTATTTAAGAGTTCTCGTACTGAAGTAGTACTTTACAGCAGGGTTAAAAATTTAGCTTGTCGGTACACGGAAACTTTTGAAGGAGTCTAGTTTTGACTGGACGGTGCGCAAGATTATTCACAGTCTTAAGGAGGCAGCAGCTAGATACGCCGTCCCTATTTCTTTTTTTTTTTTCGCCACCAACAAACTAGCCCAATTGTGTCTTCTTACCACGAATCCTAAGAGACAAGTGCGTAGAGCAAGCACGCAAAACAACTTGTGTGCGCTGCTGTAGGGAACTGTCATGAGATACCTCTCAGTAGCGGAAATCCCAATGTGGGCCAAACGGGCCGATGTCTGAATGGCAGACTGAGGGAGGGCGTGTTCCAACAACTTATATATATAGGAGGGTGCGTATCTTAGCGCTCATTGTAATGACTGCGCACGTCAGCCGTACAATCAGCGCGTTGACATTCTGGGCAGGAGTCGCATCAGTGCGGCGCGCGAATCCTTGGAGGCACACTTTATCCGAAGGAAAGGTCCCACGTATGCCAGTGACACCACTGTCCCGTAGTATTCGTCAGAGAGGCAGCTTTATGAGGTAAAACTTTGGCAATGCAGAGTGCCGTCAGTGTCACGTCATCTGTCTTGTGATGCGCGGACGCGAAAATTGTGGTATGCTGTGTTTCTTGCAGCGTCACTTAAGTTGGTAGTTGGAGCTCCGGGCGTGTGCGTGTCCTTCCTAATTCGAATGTCCCATCTAGCTACCCTTCCAAAAAAACAATGTTTAGTAATGCTCGTATCGTTCTTAAACCGTTTTCTAGCGTTGTGTTAGCGAACGCTCGATTAGCACTCGTCCTGATCAGGTGCCCAAGGAAAAGTACGCCCCATATCACGAGGTACAAGTTCAGAGATCTAGACAACGTAGTTTAACGCGAGACAAGCTCTTACCGCCGCAAGTCGCGCAGTCGCTAGCGCTCAAATGTTTCCGGAGTATGCGTTAAGCGCAGTCGTGTACTCGCAATGGGCAGTGCTTTCGTCACATACTTTTTTTTAGGAATACGTTTTTTTTTTAATTATTATTCTCGGTCTCGTCCTCCCACTTTCGTGCAGACTTGACGATGCTGGACTACGAGGACAACACGCCCCTGCACGCCGCGTGCGAGCACGAGGCGTGCGACGCCATCACTTTCCTCATCGAGAACGGAGTCGACACGAGCGTGCTCAACAAGAACGTCCAGAGCCCGCTGCACCTGAGCACGCAGCTCAACAAGGTCAAGTCGCTGCAGGTATGCCGTGCGCTTCACCTTGTGACCGATTATAGGCCGCGTAGCTATGGCCATCCGCACGTACTCGCACGGATATAGTACCTTCAGGGGGGGGACACTCCGTATACATCCCATTGGCCGTTTTCGAGCAGACGCTCTTTCGACGGTAGCGCCAAGGTCCCCTTCAGTTACGGCCCTAACCAATGGGCGAGGCATTAAACAAAATGGCGGCGCACATGATTGTTTACGTTGTCATGGCAACAGCAACAGCAGCCGCGTGGCACCTCCTCTCCCAAACGTTTTTCTTTCCTTTTTGTTTTTATTATGCCGACCCGCTCCACTCCCTTTCTCCCTTTCCCCCATGCCGCGCGCGCCGCTCACTTTTTTTTTGTTTTTACCCGTAAGCGGCGCGTTTTTTTCTTTTTTATAGCGCGCTTGTTACCGCGCGCCACGCGCCAGCTCGCAAGCAATGCGCGCGCTACGCCGCGCATTGGCATCGCTTGCGAGCTGGCGCGTGGTGCGCCGTGGGCTATGCGTTGGCACGCACGCAGTCTTGCCCATACTTATATTATACCAGCATGTGCCGGGACATAAAAAAAATTCCACTTTCAACACAACAGATGTTTAGTCTCGCTTTATTGACTTCGTTTCCGAAAAGAGATTTTTCTTACAACGTGGTGTGATACAGGCTCAAAAAATGAGCAAAAGCGAGAGGTGCATGACATATACAAGAGTACTAAAGACAAGAGTTCACCGATGGTGAAATAACAAAAGAAAGTGCTAGAAAACGCGAAGGCCATTTCATGTACACACATATAAAACAAGATTTTTATATAACGTCCTCAAGACCTAAATGTAGACGAGCTCCTGATATGTGCACTAAGATATTGCACAAAATTGGACGACGTGTATGACATAGTCATGACAACTATAAAAAGGGAAAACTCACTAGTAATGGCAAAAACAATGACACGCAAAATACCTGAAAGACAGAATAAAATGCTAACATTGTTTGATTGAGAGCCATACCAAAAGAACGCTTACTTATAAATCTGCACGAAAGTATATGAAATGCTTGACATGTTCATTACTGCTGAACAAATTGAAAAAAACATGGCAGAAAAAAATAACATTGTACTAAAAACTGAAACACACATTATCACATTATTTTGCACTTGGCCAAAACTTGAGTAACGGTGGCAAGGGAACAGAAGATAGTCGGCTTTTGCAGCAGCACATAGAAAACATTCGCAGAAAGGCTTATTCCTCAATCAAAGACCAGGTAAAACAGGCCAACACGACTTTTCTTTCTACCCGAATGCAATGCTTAGCAATAAAATTACGTCACTTAAGGCACTAAGTCGTACCTACTGGGCTCTCCCTTGTATAATAAACACGCACTGCAAAAATCTGCATGTAGGACACTTGCAATGCTCATGCTTTCCAGAGGGAAAGAAAGCGTATCATGCCTACACATGAAGGTTGTTCGCGCGGTTTTCCCATCGGGGGTTACTGAGATAGTACACAAACACTAACAGTAATTTTTCAGCTGTTAGTCGGTTTGTAGAACGTGATACACAGAAAAAGCACTGAGGGCGGTATGGCAAGCTGGGCAAGTTACTGAAGTTGCAGAATGAGACTTGGCACAGAAAAACACAAGTCACAGACCAGGTGACAATGAGGAGGAACATCTATTTGTCAGCTTTCTCTACCGGGAAGAGGCAAGTGTAGCACAATCAAGGCGCAACGACGTCCGGAGCCTCATGGAGTACACAAATGGACAGGGCTGTATTCGTGTACATGCGCCTTCTGATGTCCTTGCGTCTGAGCGCTCACCTCTTGTCTTTAGGCACCCGGAACAACCTTGCAGGACTTGTTTTTGAGGTATTTGTGCACCACTGTACGATGCACGAGCGGTACGAGTCGTGAAACGGGTGAAACATCGCGGAGCACAAGCACACAGCTACCGAGGACCACAGAACTGACGAAACTAGCCACGTCGGTCAACGCACAGCAGCGCACGCATCTCGATGACAGTAGATAACAAAAATAAAGCGTTACGTAGCGGACTAAGCAGCAGCCGGGCCGGCGGGGATGGCACGGCGGCGCGGACGCGTAGACAGTCGAAGGAGAGGGAGTTGAGAGGGTATTACGAGAGAGGGCGTAGAGAGAGGAGTTGAGCGGGGGGAAGGGCTTGGCCACCTGGATCGGCGCGCGTGCGCGCGACGATCTACGAGGCCGTGCAAGGGAAACGGATTTTTGCGTCGCCCATTACAGAGATGGCGCCAATTTCCTGTGCCACCGGAACCGGGGAGTGTCCCCCCCACTGGTACCTTCTCTCCTCCCTCTCTTTTCTTCCTTCCCTTAAAACCCTTCCCCTGCGTAGGGTATCAAACGTGCGTCTGGTTGACCTCCCCTACCTTTCCTTCCTTCCTTTTCGTCGTCATACTCCTCCTCCTCCCCCTTCTCCTCCCCCTCCTCCTCCCCTCTGCGGTGCAAGGGACGTGGCATTCACTCACTGGAAGCACGGACTACGCCACCCCGTCAGGGCGGTGGTCTTCGAACCATAGACTATATCTATCGGAGTTCGGGTGCGAGACTGGCCTGACCGGCAAGATATGATCGTGACTTTTTTTTTTCTTTTGCGTAATGACGATAGTCTTGTAGGCAAGCGCAACCCATTCTGGAGAAATGTGGCAGAAATTACTGGGCAATCCTGAAGGCAGAGCGGTGTACCGAGGGCAGTGCAGCATTGCACAACTTGTCAAAGCGATAGCGGCCACGTGGGAGCGATGCGAAGAACTGCATGGCGTGAAATGCGAGCGCCAGGCGTTTCAAAAAGCGGGTTTGGCACCATAGAAGCATGAGTGCGGTCGGTGCCTAATGTTTGGGATCGCCACTGTGCTTGCTAATTTAATTATTAAGCTAACGTTTACTCCAATTTATCCGGACCATGAAACTAGGAACCTTTCTTTGTGTAGTTGTAAAATGAAACTTTGTGATCGTTACCAATGTTAAGCGTTTCAGTAGAAACTGCGACTAACTGTTCTTAGATAGGCAAGATATCGAAACTTTTCAATATTGCACAACGAAATTCACCACACCACTTCGTCACCACACAAATTGCGGAGTAAGTATGGCGAAAGCCATGCCGCAAGTAGAGGTTATTTGGAGAAAACGCTAAATTAATAACAACATGACACATTCAAGGGACGCACCTGGGAAAATCGGTTCCATAATCTTAGAATTATTGGCATTAGAGAAAATGACTGCGCGACTACGCTATCCTCATTCAAATAGCAAAGTTGCTTATGTGTTTAGGCAGCGCTGATTTTGATGAAGATATAAAACCGCAGCGCTTAGAGACACAGTTACTGTGCGCTGCAAGTTATTCAGACAAGATCCCACGCGTCGACAAAATCTATGTTAATGCGAAGCGTCTCCTCCGCAACCCACGTAATAACTTCAACGTTCTCGTTTGTAGGCACTTCACTTCCGCAGTGCGACTGATGCTACCCGAGGGAACGGACTAGGAAAACAGCGGGAGAAATCCTATAAATGCATCGCAGCGAAAAAAAAAAGAATACTGCTTCCCTGCCCTATAATAAAGTTAGTTTGGAGAGTACGACAAATTAGTTAATGTGCTGCATCTATATGCGTGACCTTACGTAGATAGAATTTATTGCAATCATTCTGTTTATAATGTCACCACATGCAAACAAGTCGTTGGCGAACACGAAACATAAATCGCAATATGGTTTATTATTCTGAACACTACGAGCCAGTTTGGCAAGTCCAAAGCGGTGCCTTTGTCTTTTTTTTTTACCGCAAGAACCTCGCGATGGTCTACGATAAGTCCCGTCTTCTTGCGCAACCCTACGTAAGCCCACGCGCTGTTGCGCTCTCCTCGAAGACTCTGCAGCTTGATCATCCGCCTCTGCCGGTTACCATCCTAATTTCTTTTCTTTTGCTTCCGTTCCTTTCCTCAACGACACAGGACGAGTACTTCGTAAGTATGCATCACGCGCACATAAACTGGTTCACCAAGATGGTCAGGAAGAAATCGTTCGTTTAACCAAACCCTCTGACGTAAACTCTTGATGTTCCGCGCTCTAGGCTTGACCATTCTTAGGCTCTGCATGCTCGCTCACTACGATCCACACAGTTAATGCAAGTGGCGGACGCAAGGAGATTTTACTACGGCAGCAGTTAAGAAAGGCTCCCAAGTAGGTTTGCGGCGTCCATCTGCCCTTTGCTTTACGATGTCGTTGTGCAATGCAGCTGTCACCGTCCTGTCATCCTTGGGCGACCTCCTCATCTTCCCGTTCACGCTCACCTCATAAGAAGCCAGCAAACGCTGACACCAAGGACAGCATATTGGAAATTACTCGTGCTTAATAAATGAAATAAAGAAACGATGATTTATTGGAAATGAAAGTGGATGAAAAAAATAACTTGCCGCTGGTGGAGAACGATCCCACAACCTTCACATGCGAAGTTTGCGGGATCGTTCTCCACCGGCGACAAGTTGTTTTTTCATCCACTTTCGTTTCCATTATTTATCACTTCTTTAATTCCTTTATTAAGCACATGTAATTTCCCCTATTTTCTTGGTGTCAGTGCTCGTTGGGCTTCTTATAATATGACTAATAAATATCTGCCCTCTCGGTTAACCACCCTTCTTCTCGTTTATTAACGCTCACTATGCGACGAAACACGTTTCTTTCTTTTTCATGCGCGCCCGCCACAACGGGGATGTGTCTCGTGACCAGGCATTGATGAGTTGGTGGTTGTCGGGTGCGCTAATCACAGCGCTGTGGCGCAGTATTGGCGGGGGGCCACTTCATGCAGATGCCGACAGTGATGGCGTTTGTTCATGCACTGAGTGCTAGATGGATAATAGCACCATCTGTACATTACTCTTCTTTCCAAACCACTTGTTCGTCGCCTCCCCCCCCCCCTTCAAATGAAAGAGGGGTAGAATTTTGCATTGAATTTCGTTTAATATCGCCTTTGCGGCCATTACTTACTGCTTCTGTCAATAATATATTCGAGTGGATATTGTCTGTGGCAACACCCCTGAAAGATGCCCGACTCCACTGCAAAGGAACGTTGGTGCCGTGGGACATGGCTACAACGAAAAGAATGTGTTCGCCGTAGCAGTGACAGGTGGCTCCACCGTTTCATTTTAGCGAAAACGATGCATTATTTAGTGACGTCGCCGTCGGCGACATCCATTTATGTTTGTTGTTCGCGAAAGAAATTGGTAGGAGACGCACGTAAACGTCTTAACAAAATTTACAATGGAATCCTTCTTCTGGGATAAAATTAACCGTGAGCGCATTAGCAATAAGAGTCATGTATGAATGGTTCTCCTATTTATATAATACTCAGTATATCGGAAACTGCACTATGTAATAGTGTATAGCGCATGCCGCTGACGTTGAATGCATCGCAGAGATCGTGTTTGTTCACGATTGAAGAAAACCACAGGGCACTTTGCAATGCACTCGAGAAAATTATAGAAGGATCAAGCTGGTTACGCTGCTTTGCTCGGGGTTCTATTTCCCTGCCGATATTTTTGTCCAATGTCCTTTCAATCACTCCTTTATGAAATTTTACAATATATTCTCAGAAGGAAGTGGGCAGGCAATTCAACTTCTAGCTGAAGTCGATCAAAGTCAGTGTCTTCCTGATCGAGTAGGGGGTGTGAACGAGCACGGAAAACTGCGCATGGAACTCTATCTCGTCAACCCTCAAATGACGGTAGAGGGGGGCGGTATCTGACTGTCGAAATTTTTTGCCCACACTGTCTGCGGGATCGCCTCACATTTTTAGACTCCTGGATCGGGACATGCGAACAGCTAAAAACAAGCGTACCTGGTACGGAAAGGCTCCGGTGACCCGCTAAGAAAGACATTTTCCATAACAAGCCTATTTTCTTGCTTTTTCAAAATTTTGTCGTTTATAGATACTGACTCAATTTCTGATTTACGTGGTCAATTTTTCCCATGACTTTGTGCCATGCTGAAAAGGGCTCAAACACAACGGTGGTGGTGTTTGCTGCGAAAGCATGCCACTTCCGCAGTAAATGAATTCAAGTCAGGAAGAATCGCTGACAATTATGTATTAAGGCCATGAATTTTTTTTTACTAAACTCGCTGAATTTTGAAAAACAAGCTTAATATGAGTAATGAAGCCTCACGCTTACAGCACAGACTAAAATAAAAGCAGGTACCTCAATACTCTATCAGTTGATTCGGCCCCTTTCAACTGTAGCGTTTTACATACTGTAGACTTTGTGTTCGTGTTGTTTTTATTTCGATACTGCGCATTTTTTCCTAGTCTGTAATGTGAAAGATTCCATGCATTATCCTCATGCTTCTTTTACTTGCAATGATGCTGTGGCTTTAAGATTATTGTTTTGCTCATTTATGCGCAATATATGTTTTATTGATTGCGTTGGGATTATTCTTTCTCTTCCATATTATCCTGATCCTGCTATATGTATTGTGTCGGGGTCCTAGTCAAGCCCTTGTAGTGGCTTTTTGTCTACGACCCTCGGCACCTTGGTTGTTAGAATAATGTTTCGAGTTAGATACAAATATATTTTATAGCCTAAGGCAGGCAAATTCATATGCTGTACAAGTGCACCCTTGATTAAAAGTAAGCGAAGCATGGGTCCTGCGAAAAAAAGAAACGAATTTTCCCGAGGCCTTGGCATGTAACCTGAAGCTGAAGACTACAGTTCAGACTTGGCATTACAACATAAGTGTATCCATAGGACGCTGTCGGTGTGACTTGTCTGTATAGTTATTATTTTTCGCAGATATCTTGATCTGCACAGTATTCATCACAGGTGAACGTGTATATCACCCTCATAGATAACAATTATTTGAAAATGTAAACTTCTGCTCAACTCGCGTAATAAAGTAGCAATTTTCGTAAGTTTACTTGCATCTTTACTCACTCTGAAAGTTGAATCCTACCTGACTGTAACAAAAATTGTTTTGGAGAAGAGCTACTATACTAATCTTGAGGAGACTTTGAGGCTTGTCTGAACATCTTGTTCCAAGGTTCCAAGGTCTGCAACCGCCATTTGCCGCAAGTATAAAAGATATGAAAAGTGAAAGAAAAATTAATGCCGGTACTGCTTTAACTAAATGCAGGTATCAAGTACAAGCCTCAACAAACTTTCTTTTTATGTTAAGGGAACAATACAAGCATAACTTAATCAATACCACTTACACATAAGATGTTTGCGATCTGTACTGGCTTCAGCCAGGTTAGTGAAACGTATGTCATGCTTGTGTCTTCGTTATTATAGGCATTAAATTTAAACTTAAACCTTCTCACAGAAACAGCAAAATAATTATCTCGTCGTCAATTATATTCCTCTCAAGAGCTTGACAAGTTACACTTAGACAGATTGGGACCTTTCAATCCTGTAAACAGCGATGACGAGGCCTCCCCGAATGCGTTGTCTCGAGCAGATGTGTTTGAAGAAACGAGGCTGCTGTCAGCAACTTCATCTGACACACCTCAAAATATGAAAGTAATCTTTCTTTTTTTTCAACTTCGTGCCGAGAAATCGGTGATGACTCGTCAGTGTGGTGCCCCAAGATCTACTCATTTCTGTGCGTTTTCGTGTGGAAAAGTGTTCTCGAAACTTGCTAGGGTTCGATCGTGTCCTTGGTGCCTTTCACGAACGCCGCGGTCACTTAACTGACGTGGACTTCGCAGGAACTTGTCAAGCACCGAGACAAGCTCGACACAAACCTGAGGAGCAAGCACGGACGCACGGCCCTTCATCTGGCTGCCATCTACGACCATGCCGAATGTGCAAGAATACTGGTCCGTAACTTTTGTTCGGATTAATTCACTTTTCTCGGCTAATTTGCGCTGGCAAATTTTTTTTTTCTGAGTAATATGTGTCTGTCGAAACACGATAAAAATTCTATAGTAGCAACTCCAACCTATAGCACGGGCATTTATTGAAAGGCTAAACACAAGCGTTGTATCCAGCTTGGAATGGCGAAGTACTCTTACAAAGGCCGATTTTTTATTCGTTTTGTCAGAAGAGTGTTGACTTATAGCCAAACCGAATGAATTCCAACTTTAGTTTCTTAAACTTCGTCCCGAAACCTCACTTCCATGAACGCCAGTGTAACGTCACAGACTTCAAGGTCATCATCATAATAATAATAATAATAATAATAATAATAATAATAATAATAATAATAATAATAATAATAATAATAATAATCATCATTATGGTTACGCGCACTGCAGTGCAAAGGCCTCTCCCATACTTCTCCAACAAGCAAAAGGCAAAGCAGAAGGGTGGGTCTAAAAATTAATCTGCAGAAAACTAAACTAATGTTTAACAGTCTCGGAAGAGAACAACAGTTTACGATAGGTAGCGAGGCACTGGAAGTGGTAAGGGACTACATCTATTTAGGGCAGGTAGTGACCGCGGATCAGGATCATGAGACTGAAATAATCAGAAGAAAGGGCTGGGGTGCGTTTGGCACGCATTCTCAGATCATGAACTGCAGGTTGCCATTATCCCTCAAGAGAAAAGTGTATAACAGCTGTGTCTTTCAGGTACTCACGTAAGGGGCAGAAACCTGGAGGCTTACGAAAAGGGTTCTACTTAAATTGAGGACGACTTAACGAGCTATGGAAAGAAGAATGATGGGTGTAACGTTAAGGGATAAGAAAAGAGCAGATTGGGTGAGAGAACAAACGCGAGTTAGTGACATCTTAGTGGAAATCAAGAAAAAGAAATTGGCATTGGCATGAATGTGATGAGGAGGGAAGATAATTGATGGTCATTAAGGGTTACGGACTGGATTCCAAGGGAAGGGAAGCGTAGCAGGGGGGCGGCAGAAAGTTAGGTGGGCGGATGAGATTAAGAAGTTTGCGAGGACAACATGGCCACAATTAGCACATGACGCGGGTAGTTGGAGAAGTATGGGAGATTTCAAGTTACCTTATCGTATTTCGGCAGTTTTGGTGCAAGAAGTGGTTTCAACACTTCAGCGTTCAAGCTCAGTCTTCGTTTCCTTTGTAATGAAACGAAGTCCTGCTTTACCGATAAACCATCAGCTTGATCTGAGCAGACACTTGCCAAATTCGTAACACGATGTGTTGCCCTGCGTAATATCACCGTCATTATTGTCATGAGAGCATGAGCGAACCTCAAATCACTCGTAACATTTGAACATAATGATGATGATGATGATGATGATGATGATGATTTGTTGCCTTATCATCTGAGACGCGGCTGTGTCAGATAGTCACCTAGCCTGTAGAAATTAGTCAGGCACGCTATAGATGCTTTTCATACTAGCGTTTGTTATACATCTTCATATTTTTTCCCGGCCTCAATACATCTCTGCCTTGTACCACTACCTATGCCTGTAACGAATCCGGTCGTGTTAAACTCTTCCCTACGTTTTTTACTAATACCGTAAACGTCTCTTGCATATCTTGACTGCTGACCGGTTGATGCTTCCGTCCACTTTAAATCCTAGAGCTTGTGGAAGGCGTTCGTCACCTACGGGTCTCGCTGGGTGAATCCCTTCGCATTCCATTAGAATGTGCCAAATGGCCTCCGGATTTGTGCCGCAGCATACACATGCATCGTTTTGCTGCGGATATTTTCTCCAGTATGCATTTGTCCTTAGGCAACCAGCTCGACCCTATAATAGCAAGGCACTGGCCTTTGTGTTATCGTACATATTTTCTCTTCTAATTTGTTTCTTCCCATTCATGCAAACCCCCATTCTCTGTTTTGGTTCCATTTTTTGCATCCAGTTCAGTCTCGGTTTCTCTCACTTTCTTTCTGACGACTCCTGAGGAGGTATTCTGTAGGAATCCACCTAGTGCACTGTCCGTTTCGGTCGCTGCTGATTGGCTGGGGCCGTTCGTCTCCTCCTCGCTCGTACAGCTGCGTCCAAATGGGCAGTCCACTAGGTGGACTCTTACAGAATGCGCCCCCTCCCCCCCCCCCTGGTTATCGATCTGCACTTTCGGTTACCCTGTACTTGGCTGCCAACTTTCTTGACCTGTTCCTCAATTCTTTGTCCACGTTTTGCAGGTACACGTACTTGTGCACTTTAGCCGCCCATTTATTTTCATCCCCATTCCTGATTCTTTCCTTAAAACTAATTTCATTCTGCTCTCTTCTGACTTCAAAACAGTCCTATGTCGGCCTACACTGCCTCACTTGTTGTTTTTGCCTTGGACTTCCAAAGCCAACCTGTCTATCAATATTTGGTTAACTTCCAACCCCGACGAGATATCCAATTTTAGGCATAGAATGGCACTTGCGAAGGACAGCGCTGGTACCATTACTCCTTTCCAGATTCCCCGCACCACCTCATATTTATTGTGGCTCAAAGTGCTCTTTGTTTCACTATTGCTGCATTCCGCTTCCCCTTTATTTTTATGTTATCTTGGTGGGAGCTTAGATAAGTATTTCCTTCGGTTAAGTTCCCGCCTACGTATTTATGTTTCTTGACTATAGGTATGACTTGCTTTTGAATTTACACCACGCAAGTACTTGCCCCTTCATTAAAGATCACAATTCCCGATTTCTATGTACTAAACATAAGGCCTAGATTTGTCGCTGAATTGCCACAGATGTTCGCAAGTGTCAGTACATCTCTTGCATTGGCCGTTGGTAGCACTATATCGTCCGCATACATCAGTCCGGGGACCCTCTGTTGCCCCATTTGCCCGTGGCACATGCAGGATAAATCAGACCCTAATTCACTGTTTCCTAGTCGACTTTCTAGGTCCTTAGGATAAAGCGTGATGTAACGATATGCGCCGCCTGACGTCTAAAGTCCTCGAGGGGCAATTGGGGACATTTGGTTAGCTTATTCGTGCGAGTCACCTATCAGCATAAACAAGTTTCGCTTCTGTATGAGTACTCCGCGCTATCTCAAGGTTTAGTCGGCTCTATTTGCTTTATTCTGAGAAACATCATCACGAACACTAGTTTCATTTCCTACTAGCTTTATATATATTTTTCTCGCCTGTTTAACGCCTCAATTAATTGATGCCAGTAGGCTGTACACTGTGCTTTTGTTATTTTGCTCCGCTTTCATAAAACTGCGTTCTTTCAGGTTTTGGATGTCTTCTCACCTCTGATCTGCCACAGTGCAAATCGCCTTGTCATTCTAATGAATGCACCTGTCCGATTCGTCTTTCTGAGAAAAGTTGATTTTTTCCCACAAAGCAACTTGGAAACAGGGTGAACGCGGATGTTATTCTGTAAACCTAAAACATTCACTGTCCTTCTGTGCTTTTTTTTTTTTGCTTGCTTTTGCCTCTTTGCACTGTAAGATATTGACAGACAAAACTCATCATACGCATTTCATTTTGCAGCCACAAAGTCTCTCTTTCATTGAAACAAAACAAAATGTCGTTGGTGGTGTCATTGTTACCAAGTGGTTCATTAATCGCTGTTCGTCTCGACAGTCCAAACTTCCCGTCCTGCTTTCCCCTAAGACATATAATCCCCCAGCGGCTCAAATCCATTAACGGACGTTCATCTCGATGTTTTAAGTTCAGAATTTAACACCATTCTGATGGCGTCATGTACTATCGTTCTCTATTCCAACACAGTTGAGTCAGTTTGGAGCTTCGCCCAAGCTAACGTGCGATAACGGCTACTACCCTATCCACGAAGCGGCGAAGAATGCATCGGCTAACGCCATTGAAGCACTGCTGGAGTGGGGTAAGTTGAATCATTTCAATTCCACCGTTCAACAACTTCGTGTTATATGCCTTAGACTCGGCGACAATTTCAACCGGCGAAGAAGAGACTTTCGGTAACATTCGGATTACAGTCAAGCCCAAAATAGAAGAATGTGGGAATTAGAAGGCATTGGTCGACGTACAATAAGCTACTCACCTTTTTTTTTTAAACGTGGTGTGCATGCATCTTGTGAGATACAAGGTTACGCAGACATCGCTCAGTGATATTGTGGTCAAACAAACAATTACATCACGTTTGAGCAGGAAGCTGTCATTTCTTATATATCTAAGAGGTACACGCTGCTTTTTACGTTTAAACACCAGAATACGATGCGAATTATCCAGAGGCATTTTGGCATCTGTTCACACCTTGGCGGAGTTTCGCCCCCGTTATCCTGGGGTGCAGGCCGCAGGGCACTGGAGTGCTCGGTGTCAATCCGCAACGCAATTTGCGTAGAAGTCCCACGTTCTCGCTTTAAAATGTATTTAGTAACGGCTACAAAATAAAAGCTTAATTGCGCACACCTCCCACGAACAGGCACCATCCTCACTGCGTGGTTTTTTGTAACCTGTAATTCCTCATTTTTGTTTCTCATGTCTCGTTTCATCGGCTCTACGGTGGCGGGCCGCAGGAAGTTTGTACGGCTGCAGTCGTAAAGAGCAGCCTGCAACGCAGGTTGCGTGCAAGCACCAAAGAGGCCGAGTGAAAAGAGGGCGCTTGCGTCGGTGATGGATGATCACTAAGAACAACCGGCACCCTGACCCCTAGTACTTTCGATGAGCGTGACAACTCATTCAGCTTCGCTATCTTTGATATATGTGTTTCTCAGATTGACGTACGCACGCGAGCGATTCTGTCTTTCTTTTCCAACAATAATTTCGTCTTCGTGCTTCGACATCAGACAAGTTCGTTCTTCGCAAGAGGCCCACGTGAGTGTAGTACGGAGAGGCTTGAACGGGCGCTTTTTCAGCGCATGAAAATGTCGAATTAGGAACTAGTTATTAGCACATTTGAAGATGCTCTGTCCAGGCCCACGGTATCTGATTCGGTCGTCAAGTACCCAGGTAGCGTAAACTGCAACGAAGGCTCTTCGCATGGGTGCTTTTAAACTGCGGGCACGTGCGCTTGGGAAAAACCACTTCATGGACAAGTAGACAAAATCTGCTCACACTTAGCGTACCTGCCTGGCATATATAGAGAATTCCAGCTAACATTAGCCAGTGTGGACAACGAAGAAATATCTTTTTAAAAACACGGTGCCAGATTTCAAGAGTTACGTTGTTTGGTCGTCACACCTGTGGCAGCTGAACACCACTTTCAATTTAAAAAATCAGTTAATCATCGCCACGCTTTCTTTGGCTTCCCTCACATAGGCGGTATCCACCAGCGTGATCGACGTCGCCATATCGTCGTGCCGACAACAGTGTGAGAAAACGTGGGTGTTATCTGGGTTCGCTTATCCCCAGCATCACAGTGGAAGCTGCGAATAGCACTCCAAAATGGCACCCTTGACGTGATGTGAATGCTCCCCATAGACCGTTGACCTTAAGCTCCCCCTTGTTTGTGATGCGTTCGGCCCGCCCGAACTTCATCTCCTGCAAAAGAAACTAAGATCAACCGTCTCATCGCCGTCACGTAGCGTTCGATTCGCGCAGTCATCGCTCGTCGTCTGTTTGTGGGCCTTAACGTTGCAACTCAGTCTCTTGTTTCTCCAGCGTGACGTTGGCGCTGGACCTCCACAAGCATGCGTCTATTTTATCATTTTAGTCAAAGATACTCGGACCGTGGCCACACCCGTCACTGGCTCGAAAAGCGATTCGTGCACTAGTGCGGTACTTGAAGTGCACGGGCTTAAGAGACCGTTTATAGTGTCCTTGTGTATGGTGTCCCTCCCACACGTACTCAGTGCTCACTCTCTCTCTTTCTTCCTCTTTCTAGTCCCCTTTCCCTCACCCCCAGTGTAGGGTAGCAAAGCGGATGCTGTTCTGGTTGACCTCCCTGCCTTTGCTACCCTTGTTTTCTCTTTAGTGCGATCATTAATTTCGAAAAAACAGTGGGACCCATCGCACAGGCAATCTGTACGCAATATATGGCTTCCGGCGGATAACCTAGACCGCTTTCTCAAAAGTTAATACATTTCGCTATTTTCGTCAGCATAGGCCGGCTCATGAGTGAGAATTTTCCATTGCATCGCGAAGCGTTGCAACAGACCCATGACAGCGCCTTTTTGAATTAGCAATGGAGATCAGAAACAAATGCAAAGGCGGGGAGGAGCGTCGCACAATCGCATAATGTTAACAAGTGGGACACACTACTCCATGCAAGTCCGCTAATCACCCAGGTTTCTCATGTCCGCTCCTCAAATGCTAAAGCTAGACTCAACTCGCCGACGAAATTCATGCGGCTCTCCTATGATTTCGTTCCGGAATAGATTCTCAGCTGAATATGCCTAACGCTCGAGGGAACATTTACATTCTTGGGGGCTGTGTGAAAGCAGCCCCTTTGCTTAAAAGCGCTTCCGCGTGCGGTGTCGCTTCGACCGCCGCCAACAAACACAGCTAATTTGCTATCTTTCTACTTGCTGCTGATCTGTCTATACAGTTATAAAGTAGACAGCTTTAGTTTAGTGTCCGCGAATGCTTAGTACGCGACACGCTATGGTTCTGCACGCGGAGTAAGCTCTTTGGCAAACCAGTTTTGGTTGCCGCTTCCGTATACGCCGCAATACGGACCACTCTCAAGATATTTTTTCTGTTTTGTTTATAGCGCGTTCACCAGAACCATCTCATGTATCGCTGCAGACGCTTCAGAACATCACGTAGTCATTACCCTTGCTTGCGTCGCCAACCGTAGAGCTCGCCGTTTTGCAGACTGTCTGACACTCTCATGAGCAACGGTGCCCACTGAACACACTTCATTAGCCGCCTACAAGACGTCTTGGAAAGATATTCAGGATTTCTTAAAGACATCGAACCAAAACTTTGTCAGACGTCCTAAAACGTCTTGTAGCCATGGTCAAGACCGTCTAATGCACCGCCGAATAAACGATATAAGACATTTTGCAAGACATCTCGCAGCGATTCTAAAGATCGGCTGTAAGAAATTTTGCCAGACGTTTTGTAGCAGTCTTAAAAATGTTTTCTCAATAGATTAAACAGATTTTTCAAGAGCAAGGCACGATATTTTCTAGTCAATATTTACATAACGTAGACCTATGATTTAGTAAAGCAGTTTGTTGAGTGACATTTAGATCTCGCGAGAGCACTCCGCAAGAGCCTGCAAAGCAACGCGACTGCGGTCTACTGAGCAACCACAAACATATCCAATCGTGTGCTTAAATGTACCAGTACACCAGAGCACTCCAGGTGGTCAAGACTTCCCCAAATCAATTCTTGTATTGGCAGCGCCTAATCCCTCCGTTGGTTTAGGCTGCTAAACCTGGTGCATCGGTCAATCAATCAGCCAATGTGCGACCGGCATGATCGACAAAACATGCAAACGCGCCTAACGTAAAACAGTGCGAACTCCGGTGAAAAGACTGAAGTGAGCACGTCTCCTGAAATGACCGCGTACGGACTAGCTGACCTCCGCACTCATGCGCGCACTCTGCCGAAAAATACCCTCTGGCGAGCTTCGGAACACGTGTCAAGTGATTTCAACGAGACCTTTCCGATCTGTGCCTAACTTTCATGCTGTCAGTTGCAGTTAGCCGGTCACGACGGCCGACTAGACTCGTTGTCGTTGACAGGATTGAAACGCTCGCAAGCCGCTCCAATTTTTCCGCGTAAACACAGTGCCAGTGCACCTTCACATGGTCGCGCTCTAGTGCCGGCTTCTGTATGATTAAAACGGGGTAATTTCAAACGTTCGTACGTCCACGAGCGATCGCGTGCAAACTCTGCTTAATGCACTTGCGGTGACCTGAGTGTGCGCGGCCGCGCAAGGTCGTTGCACTTTGACGGCGCCTGTCAGGAACAGCTTTCAGCGCTCTCGGAAGTTCGGCGCCGGTTAAACACGGCGCGTGCACTGTCCACACCGCTAATTGTTGTCGGGCCCATCAGCTGTCATGACCAGAGCACGACAATTGGCGACCGGTAGCAATCAGCAACGACACTTGAGCTAAACCTTGCATAACCGAATTCTTGTTAAAGAAACAACAGCGAAAGCTAGGAAACAATTCGCATAAAACAGCTACTGAAAACACTTGAAACGCTTGGTTCGTGTCTATATTGCACTCGGTGTGGTTGACGCAGAGGCTCCGTAATTTCTGTTCCGCGTGACAGAATGCTTCGCTGCTGAACGAATAACGAATGAATGCCTTTATTCGCACCACTTGAATAGGGAAATGACCTCAGACAAAAAGCCACGTGAAACGCACCTTGTGGGCCAAGAAAACAAGTACATACAGACATCATGCAATGGCGGCACGTGGTTATCATCTATGTAAAGCAAAGGATCCGATGACGAAATATTTCAGTCATGAAGGGCACAAGGCACAACAAGAAGCATTGAGGAATGAAAAGCGTAAGGACAAAAGCGCACATAATCATATATTCGAGGGCAAATCAAGTGTTTGGAGAGCAGTGCTACATCGCAAGAAAAAGCCAGACGAACCTGCACATAGCATACTTTCAGTACCGCATCTTGAATATAGAGAATGCAGTGAAACTGCGCTTGGCCTTTATTTACGGCACTATGCTGCACTGATCTAGGCAGTCGTGAGGATTGTTGTGCTAGTTCTTGTTCGTCAGTCGTCATTAGACGTGCAACGTTGACGAACTTGAACTACGTGCAAGACGCATAGACGCAACAGATACTGCATGCGCCTATAGACCTTTTATACAGCGCCGTCGCACGGGCGCTGCTGTCTTTGAACACGTGACCACGCCGCCATTGATCGCCTTCCTCCCTTTTCGTGATTGCGGACGACGTGCTGCGTTAATGCAAGAAAGGCGCTGCTCTAGCTTTCTGAGCGAATTATGAACTCGCCAATAATGCGACGTTTTCGACCAAAAACGGCTAACTGAACGCTAATGCTTCTGATGGTTTACACAGAGCCTTCATTTTAGCTCGATGTCAGCGCATCTGCATCCTTCAATGATGTTATTTTCCTGATTGCGCGTACTTCTATTTTTTATCTAAATCTTGCGTAACAGCAGATAGCTCTTATCGCCTCAGTACAACGTAATTCGTTGTGACAGTCGTTATGTGCCAGCAATGTGTCGATAACGTTATTTTCATTTCCACTGGAAATGCATTTGTTGTTTCTACTACCTCTCGCAACCATCAGTTCCTCTGAGCATGCGGGGAACTGAATAATAGTCTCCTGAGATGCATTTGCAGCGACGACAGTTGGTGCTATACATACATGAAAGGCCTACCGATTAGATAAGCCGCTTTTTACATTAGCTTATGAGTAACCGAGTTACTCATTCTGATAAATAAAAAGGATAGAAGTAATTAAATTCTGCGCAAAGTACCGTGTGTTTTGCGCTTCAACGAAACTGCAGTCGGTTAAGGACATTTTGCTATGCTATACGTTCCCAGAAAAAAATTTGCAACTAAACACTTATTTTTTTAATTTCTGTACTTGCCACAACATTGCAACATGTGTTTACACGGAGGATCGTCTCAGTGTATCACCATGACTGCATACGCGATCTGCTACATCTACGCGCACTTATGACCCCTGACTGGGGAGCTCCTGGCACCTAAAATTTTCGTTAAGAATGAAGACAGTGCGGCGACATCAAAAGTGCGCGAAAGTACACTAAAATCTTCCTCGCTCTCTCATGTTCGTAGCTGTTAATATGGCATTCGTACTGCAGCTCAATATATTTTTTTCAAAGCCCAGTAGCCTAATCTGTAAAGATATTCATCCACCTATGACAGAAAATCATTTATTTTATAAAAGACACTGCCCGCATAGCACGCGAACTCGCGTTTCCGCTTGGTATCGCGTCGTGCGGGAAGATACCTTTAGGTGTACCAAGGCACACTTTGATGTTCAACATGTTATCATGCCCAATCAATGGAGTTATCACAAGCCTTTTCTCCTTTTGTGGCAATTCAGTCATTCGGCTTCATTCAGAAGGCCCTCGGGTGAACTCAAAAGGCGTCGTACGGCGTCCGGGATCGGTTGCGCCATCTATCTTGCTGTCCTCAAGCTAACCTCTTTACAAGGTCTGCAGCTGCTGTGTTTGCTGCGGAGCGCTATTGTGTCGCCATCTTGCATTCATTCGTCGAATCGTGGATGTTGGCTGCTAGATTTGTGCGGATACATGTGCGTCTCCTTCTGCGTCCGCTATTTAGTATTTTGCGATAATTGTTAGACACGACCTAGAAAAGGCTTCGACAAGCAAACACAAACCACTGCAAACAATAAGTATATGCGCAAGTAAAATGCATGATGTGCGCACTTCCTTGAGGTATGGATGACACGAGATGGGCTTCAGAGTAGAGGTGTCACCAATGACCACTAAAACTAATTGTAGCTTGCTATTGTGGGCAGAATGGCCCTTTCGGAAGGTGTGTCGAGGAGGATATTCTATCTCAGGGGAGGCCGTTCACTGACACGGTGACTGTCTCGCTCTAAGAATGATAACTCAGCTATTCCTAAGAGCTACTGCTCTTAGGTTCCATGACTCGGCTTTGCCAGGCTGTCTTCTTAACGAGAACGAACCAAAACCAATGATGGTAAACTTTGGTGATCTGGCAAAAGCTGGCGTATTCGGCATGTCAGGATTGATGCGCAACACTTTAAGCAACATGTTGCAACAGAACTGCTTGTTGGCCTAGTTGGTGCTTGCTAAAAGACATGTTCTTTTGCCGCAAATTAAAACACACACAAAGGAAGGCACATAATGACAAGACGGGCGGCAGGCCGGTATGGCGTACCCATCGTTTTTCTGCCCCCGTCAAACTGGGCCGACTCTGTTCGAGAACCACTCGCGAGGCGACCCGTTCGCAAGGCTGTGGCAAGAAACATGGCACGTCCGGCTGGAGATGCGCTACGGGCGTGGTGTATGAAATTCCCCTTGAGTGCGGCAAGCCTTACGTAGGACAGACTGGGCGCTGCATAAATGAACGAGCCAGGGAGCACGAACTAAATCTAATGAAAGATGGCGTGGAACATTTGCCAGCGCACTGCAAGGCCTGCATGTGCAAACGACGTTTTTCTGAGAGTAGGATTCTTGGCAGAAGTAGAAATGAAACAGCACGTGAGCTAATGGAAGCTTACTATACAAAAAAAAGAAAGGTTCAGATTGCATTAGCGATACATCTATCCGGCTCAACGAATCGGAAACAAACATAATCAAATATATTAGGAACAGGGCTTCAGCTTTTAGTTTCTTTTAGACAAGTGGTTTGCGTTTAGGTTGTCTGGACTTTTCATAGCGGGCGAAAAATGATCCTGAATTGCAGAGAAGACGCCCTTTCCTCTTCTTCCCCGTTGGCCATGCCTGAAAAAAACTTAGGAAAAAAAAAGAAAATATAATCCAACCATTATTCGGTAACTCGTGTTGTCTATAGCTTTATTTGGCGAATAAGGATATTTAGCCGTTTTAGGGAACATATGCAGGGTGATCATTTTTAAATTTTACAGAATTTTTAAAAACCACCTGTTGCATGACATAATCCTGGTCCTCGAGCTAGACTGCTCACAGTGGCGGCCATAACTCGCACGCGAAGACAAAACACGCATTCAACTAAGTAACAATTCACTACTTACCTTCCAAATTGATTACCTTACAGCACATATTGCAATTTACAAATTGTAGCCGGTGAGTTTTCAAGGCGTATCATACGACTAAGAATGAATTTCCAGAATGACACCAGTTTGGAGATATGCGGCGTCACAGTCGTCGTAAAAATGCACTGTTGTTCCACTTACTTTTCTTTTTTAAAGAAAAGGCTCTTTTCGCCATTCAAGCACAAAAGTAACTGGAACGCCCATGTAGTTGACCCCGCGCATTGGGAAATAAAATCTAGAAAGTGGTGTCATCCTGTAAATTCATTTCTAGTGGATCCGTCTTGGAAACTCACCGGCTAGAATTGGTAAATTGTCACATGTTCTCTAAGGTAAATAAATAACAAGGTAATTAGTTGGATATGTCTTTCGATTTCTCGTGTCAGTAATGTCCGCATCTTCGAACAATGCGGCTCAAGGGCACGGATTAGGCAATCCGCCACAGGCGATATAAAATTCCGCAGAACTGAGAAATGATCCCCAGGTACACTGAAACCGTTATTTCCGAATATTCTAGTCGATAAGCCGCTAAATTAGCAAACTCCCTAACACTATGCGGTTTGCGTAATTCAATATTGAATGCTTTGGAACTCTACTTTTACATTCACTTTAGACAAATCAAAGCAAGACACACCAACGCAAAAAAGTAATTCCGCACTAATCATTTTCTAGCTAGTTCAAGGGACCTACTGTGCCCGCCTGGTGGTCACCGCCCGAACTTCGTGGGCGGGAGGAGTTTACTTGTTCACAAGCTCCGTAACTTTGCAATGCGCATGGCCTGTGATAAATGGAGCTGTAGCCATTTACCGAAGCCGTAAAAGCTGCGCGGACGACCAGAACAATTTGGAAGCAGTCCATGCGTACAAAATCACGAGGTTTCTCATGGCATGAGCAACACAGCTCACGCCACGCTTTCTGTGTGCAAGTACACCCATTACTTTTCTTATTAGTTTCTTTAACGCCGCTCGACCATTAATTGTTTGCGAGTAGCATGCCTGTTCCGGCGCATTTGGTATCCTCCCCCCCCCCTTTTTTTTTCTTTCTTTGCGCTACAGCAAAATTCTGAAGGAGCAGCAACGCCATGATCCGAGGTTTTGTAGCTTCTCGCTCTGTAGGCATTCTGGTTCACTTTATCGATGCGACAGTTTTATTGGCGCGGCATTGGCGCGTGCGGCTTTACGACTCTCGATGGGTGGAAGGATCTAATACTGAGAAATGTAGGAGCACTTGTTTGGCCGCGCACGATAAAATTCGCGACAATGAACCGTGTCACGGCATTTGAAAGGGCTCTTATGAGCGACGACACGCAAATAATGGTTATCTGGAACTTTTGTGTTGATTTCTTCTGTCTCTTCTCTTTTTTTTTTTTTTTTGCTTGTAAGCTGCCGCCGGTATCGAAACTGGTACGTGCCCACAGAACTAAAGGCGAACCAATAAGTAGTGGAGCGGCGCTCAATTTTTTTTCGGCATGAAATGGTGCGTGTTCGCGATTTCATTGTAGATTACTCATTTCAACAGGGTCCGGCCAACAGGAAGGGCGATCGCAGACACTCTTCTGATATAATTGGCCCTTGCACCACAAAACACCGTGTACCATCATCATCAAGAATTAGCGCAGAGGGGAGGCTTACAAAAGTAGGCTTGCAAAACTGCAGGTGTGTTACAACCGACCAAATTTAGAAAATTGTACAAATGTATAAAACAAGGTTACGAAGTTACAGTGCCATCAAGTGCGGGGAAGCATTTGTCTCAGGGGCCGCGCAACACCTTGTATCGAAGTCGAGAAATGCATTAGATGCTAAAGTATGCTATTTCAGAAATGCTTTACAGAAAAAAAAAAATCACTCAATGCGTTTAACAGAGGCGGAGTTATTGACTATCAAAGATAGCTGTTCATCCCCTTTGCGGTGTTCGCGCCTCGTCGTCTACTCTCTACTCTCTCTCTCTCTCTCGTCCTCGACCCTCTTCCTCACAGCCAAGGCTGTGAGGAAGGGGGTCGTGCCCACGACTTGTGGCCGAATAAAGCACTTTCGAGATAAATGATGATATACACCTAAAAACAAAAGTTAAGGAGCTAAGCAGACGCGGAGGAATCGAGACACAAACGACATATGCGGGCCGTTTGTGTCTCATTTTGTCGTCGTCTGCTTAGCGCCTCAACTTTTAAGTCGTGAACCAACTAGCTCAGCAACAAGTTTCGTTAAATCGTGATTACACCTGCCTGCGCCAACATTGTAACGCACTATAAGCGTACATTTTCCTTTTTCCCCACAATAGCCCAGTCCGCGCATATTCCTTCATTCATTATGTAATTAAGCAACAACATGGGCGTTACCATGAGGAGTGATGTGTGCACTAAACCAGCGCTTGCCAGAGAAACGATTGGATACGGCTGCACCGACATTGTAAATAGCCAAAGGCTTCCTTTCAGTTTTTTTCTTCGCGAAAGCCAATCTTTACGTATCCGTTTGTTCATCGTGCCAGTCAGCGTAAGCGCATGCACTATAGTCGGGATCGAAGCATGTGCCGAGCCAGCGTTTTCCAGAGAAGCGATTGGACTTAGCTTCGCCGACACTGTAACGTGATATAGGCTTACCATTAAGTTACAGGCTGCTTTTTTTTAGCTTGTCTATTAAATACTAGAAGAGTAGGTGACGCGGCCTAACAGGTACCAACGCCTCCTTGCGTGCAGCTGGGTAAAAAAAAATAGATGAGTCCGCCGCGGCTGCGAGTTAAATCTTAGACGTCTAGCTCGTCACCAAAACGCCAAGGCGCTGCGCCATCGTGGTGAGTGTTGACCGAACCTTACGCACCGTGGTGGCGTAGTGTCACCGTTATTATCTGGATTATCACCGTTGCGCTGATAATCCAGAGGGCGCGGGATTGAATCCCGGTGGCTCCGGCGGACGCATTTCGAAGGGATTGAAATGCAAATGAACGCCAGTGCACCATGCATTAGGTGCACGTTTAAAGAGCCCCGGGTAGTCAAAATGTTATCCGGAGTCCTCCAACTTCGGCAAATGTCATAATCATGTCGTGACTTTAGCACTAAAAACCCAAGAATTAGAATTTTAGTGTTTGGGATACATTCTACTTTACTGATTATGCAGTTTCTACGTCCTAAATCAGCAAAGCACTGTGTGCGAAAGAGATTTATGCGCATGGAAGATTTACAGAATACGAAAGAAGTGTGCCTAGACTCCAGCATGGGTGAACCTTGCCGCGGTTATGAATAGAATGAGGAGAAATCAGCGATGCTGCGCATTTCACTGGCTTCAGGCTGCGGTTCAAGGTCTAAACAAAAACGTTGCCTTGGTGGCTCGCAGAGGTGCCTTCTAAGGACCAAGTGCTAAAAGATAACAAGGCTGATTCTTGGGCTAGTTGGTACGGTTTACTCATAATGGCAAAGCCTTTAGCGACAATTCAAAAAGACAGGGACGAGACAGAGACACGGTACAGCGCTAGCTTTCAGCTGACGTTTACTGAAACGCAGAGACAGATATATAGCGAAGCAGGTATCTAAAGATACAAAAAGATACAAAAACACAAAAGATAATTCACACTCTACGCATGCGCACGCCATTACCGTCTAGGAAGGCGATTTCCTTGTCAGATTAACTGACGGTGTGCTAACACAGTCTGCTACCTTTTTTAGAAAGACACGTCGTGCCACAAAGGTCCCCCTCTCTGGATCCTTCAATCGAAAGTTGCTCATTATTACACATGATGCCTGGAGCCTTATTAATTTCTCATGTGAAGCTTCACTGCTTTGGTCGCTGAATTAAAGGACCCGTTGACTGCTCTGTCTTACGTTGTTCACGTATGTTATTGCCCGTTTGTTTCCCTTCTCGCGCATGCGGCATATTATTCAAAGCTTAGCAAAATAATTTCCGGTCATATGCGGCATCTGCTGCACGTGTACAGATTATTCACATTATTCACATTATTATTGCACATTATTATTGCACATTATTGCACTGCACATTATTCCTCGATACTGTGCATCGAGGAAGAATGAACTTCGAGCCTGCGGGTGCAGCACAAGAAGCTAAATCTTTGAGCGAACCGGAGCACCCCAATGTTTACTATTTGATGCAAGGGGTCTGCATATCCAACCGACACATTCTGTCGCATACTCTTTCGAAGAAACTATAGCAGTAGCCGCTGTACTACGCTGTAATCCGTCAGGGTTTCGACCGTGTAAAGAGAATAGTTGGTGTATAACAGCACTCCTACGCTACTCGTTTCAAGGCGACGCAGTCTAGGCAAAACCCTACGTGATCGCGTTGACCGTGTAGCTTTTGGGTGCTTCCGTTGCTGTCTGGCCAAAGCACTCGCACAAGAAATACAAAAAAATGCGCACGCGAAGGTGGGATTGAGTCTAGTGTTCCGGCACAAGAGCACCGGATACTTTTTATCACACGCACATTTCTTTCGTGGCAACGCAAAGCGGCCCTCAGACAGTTCCTGCAAGCCTAACGCCTTGTGACGTCCCTGTGTGACGTCACTGACATCTCACAGCGTGTATTCACATGAACTGCTGTAGGTATTTTTGCCATAGCTGGTGAGTTGTTGGCTTGATAGAAAAAGGTTATAACGGCACGTTTGAACACGGGACAAAGAAAGATAAACGCGCCGTTATAACCACGTTCTATCAAGCCATCGACCAACTGGTCCATCTAAGTCTCTTGCGAGTTGTGCGTTCCATATAGATAAACACTGAATGACATTAAAGTAGAGACCTGTGGGGCAGCACAAAACAAAACAAAAACGAAAAGTTGCGGGAGATCACACCTTGCGTATGATGACAGACAGTTGTAAGCATCGCGTTTAGTTTATTAGCATTTCGTTAACCGCTTCAGAAAAGCTTCGAATTGCCTAGTTCCTCACATGTGTGTTGGATCAGCATAAACTTTTAATAGGTTCTAACGTGTGTGTGTTTTATTCCTCTGAATTTACGTTTTCCGAAGTTTCACAACATCAAGTAGTGTTTTCGCATATAATTTGTATGTCAAGCGCCAACATTGAGCGGATAGAATGACTCTAGCGGGCGGCAACGCGGGCCCGCCTGCGCACTCGACCCCTTGTAATGCATGCAATTCTGCGACATTAAGGTCACTGTGATTGCTTCAGTTGAACGCCACTGTCAACAAGCATTATGAAAATTAGAGGCGCAGCACAGTCGGCAGTTAAACCTCTGCGCCTGAGGCTCTGCTTCGGGGAATCGCTTTTCCATCATTTTCATTGAAGGCGACGCGATGGTAAACATTATGCGAGGCGTATGTAGTACGTACACTGTAACTGACTATACTGTAGTTCAATAACTGCTGCTGTCGACACGAGGGCGAAATTAACGAAAACAATAATAAGTACAGAGTAGTGGCTGTTCTAAAAAGCTTTTGCTTAGATTGCTAGAACTCCTGAATGCAAAGAAGCGAAAGATGAGCGGAGTTCGATAACAATGGAGTAGTCATACGATAACCATTTTCTGACGCTCACCTAAACTTTGCGTATCTTCGTTAGTGCGTTATTGCCATTCTGTTCGATTATCTTCCTGCTGGTGCACCCAGTGTTGTTATTGGTATTAAAGGTGATACGCCCACAACGTTAAATCCGCAAAGAAAGAATAGAAACTCGTTTCGGGAAGCAAGCACTGTATTTGTTCGCAAAAGAATTCACAGTTTTCACGGGCTAAAACTACGATTTGACTACGAAGCAAGCAGTAGCGGGAGACTCCGCATTAATTTTGGCCACCCTGGGTTTTCTAACGTTTACCTAAATGTTAGCACACCAGCGTTTATTTCTTTTTTTTTTGCATTTCACTTTATCGATATGCAACCACCGCTACCGAATCGGACCCGCCACCTCGAGATCAGCAGCGCTATGCCATAGCCACTAACCTGGTGTGGTGGGTTGTATTTATTCGAATTGCATTTCGAGCGCCTAGCACCATGGTACGCACTTATACAAAGTTCATTGCGGACCCACGGACGACACGCTTGGTTCCTTCAGAGCACAGACCTTGCTAAGGGGGCCTTTTTAAACAGTTAGGTCAGTTGCGAGGCTCGAAATCAGAACAGCCGCTATCGCGACCTGTCTGCGTTAGCTACACGAGTAACGATCAGAACCGTGAACGTGAGAGGCAACCGATGTCGCCATCTGTTAGGTTCACGCGTCAGCAGAGCCCTAGACGTCCGACGTCGTACCCTCTGTCCTTCTGCTAAAGTCGAAATCGTACATGACTGAGAAGGCCTCTTGGCGTTCCGCAGACTGCTCCTAACAATGCAGTACTTTATGAATCTCTATCCAGACCTCTTACCTTAGTCGCTTCACAAAGGTTATTGATGCAAATTGGCCGCCTCAAACAGACGGCAGCCGGCCGAACCCTTCTACAGCGCCTTCGAAAGAGATCCGAGTCCCGAGCGTACTTGGCCCTTAATACTCTTGGTTACCTGGGTCTTGACGCTAGAGGTCGAACTAAGAGGTTGAAACCACCTTGGTCTTTTGCGAGCCTCGATTGTTCGTTGGCAGTTCCTCACGTTCGTGCTAAGCGGAGTTCTCCTTTGGCGGCAACGCGTTCGCTCGTACTGGAACATCTTGAAACTGAATATGCACGTCATCTTCAAATTTTTACTGATGGCTCTGTGGACAAGGTCAGAGGATCTAGTGCAGCTGCTTTTCACATTCCCTCTTTGAAGTATGATGTGCACTCTCTTGTTCAGACTGTCCAGCCTTATACATTCGCGGTCATCTTGCTCCACTTCCTCCGTCGCCATACTTGTTTTTCCTTTCTTTTTGCGTTCCTTTAGAAGACCAGACTTCGTTCTTGTGTAAGGTCTAAAGTAAATAGAACCAGTGAACACGTGCTCAAACCTATGGCACGGCGGTCCGTTGGAATTCTTGCGTCACTTGTCGAGTTGCGAAGTCGCACACTGAAGTGTTTTCCTATTTATCATCGTCTCCGACGAACAATCGTAACGCTGTGGAAATTTCACCGCGCGTGCCTCACCAAGTTCGTCAAACATGTTGGCGTCTTGAACACTTCTGACAGCACACCGCGTAGTCGGCCGGAAAACTTCGCGACCGGGACCACGCATAGCCTATCGCTATACAAAATTGATTTTACTGCGCCAGAGGTTAAAAACGTGAAACTGTAATTGCTTCATCCGTGCTTCAGTAAGTCAGCATGTCTTCCTAGCTACAGCGTCCATCTTGTCATTACCAAGTCCTTACGATCATGGTGTGGTTGTCAGGCCACTCTTCACTTTCACCTTCACTATACGGCAAATAAAACTAATGTTTGCCCACAACCAGCACTGGAGATCGAACTTACGCTTCTATGGCATCGTGCAGTTGCGGGCCGCACGCGCTAACAACTTAGCTGACCACCTGCAAGGTGGTTAGCTTTGGCACTTGGCTTATACTAACCTTAGTTAATGGTTAGCTTAGCCTAACTTTAGCTTAACCGAACCCTAGCTTAGCTAGTGGTTAGCTGAAATATATCTGCTAGCTAAGTCAGCTTTGGCGCTTGGAAATTTGTGCACGGTTTTTCGAAACATGGTAGACTGCGAGTGTACGCGACAGCATCTGTGCGAAGGTTGTGGAATCGTTGCCCAGCTGCGGCAAGTTCTTCGTTCATTCACTTTCATTTCCATTAATTTATCATTTCTTTATTTCATTTATTAAGCACAAGTAATCTCCCCTATGTGGCCGTTGGTGTCAGTGTTTGTTGGCGTCCTATGCCATGACTAATAAAAATCGGGCCTTTCGGTTAACCCGCTTTCTTCTCGTTTATTAGCATCTGCGCTTGTATTTCGTAAACCGCGGCGCGCGATTCCGTAGCGGACGAAGGCAACGCTGCGTGAATTGCGAGAAAGCGTACCTTTAATGGAAAGCATCCTCCTTGAGTGCCAACTGGTTTTTCCTGCCATCCGTGTGACTATTTTCGCGAAGCAGCTAGAGTCACCAAGCGCGAAGGTAGTGAACAACTAGCTGCAATCACTTATCCATCGCTTGACACATCCGCAGTCAGCTTCCCGCAAGTCCGCGCCATGTTTTTCTTTTCTTCTCTTTCACAAGTGGAGATTGTTGACGTTGACGTTAGCCCTAAGCGTCTACCGATCTAAGCGACAATTGACCCTTGGCACCGTGACGTCAGTACTCTCTGTAAAAGAGTGGCTCGCCCCTTCCCGGTTCAGTGAGCCACGACAGCTGCGTATAGTCTTCACGTCGCTTTGCAGTACTCTTCCTCGCCAACATGCCGCGCTTCTAGGAGGTTCTCATCCCCGCCGGGTTTGCGGAAAGTAAGCGTAAGCTCGCGGACGGGAGCTCGTTGTCATTAGGCGGTTCATACGCATGCGGCCCACGCGACCCCGCTGAAACTGAAACATATCGCCGGGCGTGAACGCTAGTTGCTCCAGTGTAATAAAACACTCTTTAACATTGTTCGAAAACACACCGTTCAACAGCCGCTGCTTCATTCCGACGGCACAAACCTTCGCGCACTCGTTACAGCTGCTGTCACCGTGTGGCCAATTAAAGTAACACCATTCGTGATAATCCTCGTTCTAACAAAACAACAATGCTTCGCATCACGTCGTGCCTAACTGGGGGTTGGGGCTACCGGAATCGGATATGGTAAACCACTGTACTAGTCTGAAAAATGCTGCGTTACCAATGGTGTTTCGCTCTAACTTCGTGCAATTTTATTCTATTACCTGCATTAGATTGCATCTAGCGAATAAAACTATACTTGTAGAGCATCATTTATTGTTAACCCTTTGTGCAGTGCTTCTAATATATTGTTACGTACCCTAAAGCTTGGTTTTCCTCTCGTGCTTAAGCCTCAAATATGGCCTCGCAGTATCCTGCAAAAGAAGTAAACTATACTGTTATTTCTTAACAGACGAAAAATAAATAAATAGCACACGGTACATTTGCACCTCCATGCTGCGTAAGTGCTAGACTCTACGACTATTGGATTTCGTTCGCGCACGACGAAAGCGCGATTATCATTTCATTCGCTTCTTGCGCGCGGCCATTTCTCCGCAGGCGAGTCCAGCGGCTACTCCAGAGCTGAGATGATGAAGCTCTATGACGCCGATGGGAACGTGCCTCTTCACTCTGCGGTCCACGCCGGAGACATAAAAGTGTGTATAGCTCAGTAGCCCCACAAGTGTACATAATTAGAAGTGATCTTGTACGTCTTCTTCTTTTTGCCATCAAAAAAAAAGTCCCGTGATACTTAAGGACAAAGCTTTACCTTAAAGGCTTCTTCTGTCTAAGTACGTGGAAAGCGACAAATAAACTCTCTCAGCATTCAATTAGTCACTGCATTTGATGGGATTTGTTGCATTTAACGTAGGAAGATAAAATATAAAGCGTAAGAACTGAAGGAAGCTGATCTTTGAAGTAGGCCATCAATGCCTTGTCAAAAACAAGTTGTAAAAAATGGACATTAAGGGGACGCGAAGACGTGAAGTCAGTCAGTCAGTCAAGTAAGACGAGTCACACGCTACAACAGCTGACAGAAGCGATTCTGAATATTTGGCGGGGTTCATCGTTTGCAGGCTCGGAATTCTAAATCCTGCTAGCTGTTTTTTCTTGTTATTATTATTCTTATCGTCGTTATCATTATAACGCGCGTCACTTTCTTCTTGGGGGACGCGTGGCGTCGTGATCGCAGGCGGTTCAGCTGTGCCTCGAGAGCGGCGCGCTGATCAGCACCCAACAGCACGACCTGTCGACGCCCGTGCACCTGGCGTGCGCCCAGGGCGCCATGGACATCGTGCGGCTCATGTTCTCCCGGCAGCCGGACCAGCGTGTGCACTGCCTCACCTGCAGCGACGCCCAACAGATGACGCCGCTGCACTGCGCCGCCATGTTCGACCACGTCGAGCTCGTCGAGTACCTCGTCTCCGAGGTGCGGGCTGCTCGACCTTACGCGTATTCCAAGCTAATGAGTCCGACCAAACCCAGACTTCCTGTATACTGAACACTCTAAAAGCAGTTGCACCCGCCGTGGTTGCTCAGTGGCTATGGTGTTGGGCTGCTGAGCACGAGGTCGCGGGATCGAATCCCGGCCACGGCGGCCGCATTTCGATGGGGGCGAAATGCGAAAACACCCGTGTGCTTAGATTTAGGTGCACGTTAAAGAACCCCAGGTGGTCAAAATTTCCGGAGTCCTCCACTACGGCGTGCCTCATAATCATAAAGTGGTTTTGGCACGTTAAACCCCAAATATTATTATTACTAAAAGCAGTTGCACCCTTCGGGGTGTATATCTGCCACACAACAACGATCGTCATCTGTCTTGCCCGCATTCCCTTTCTTTGACGCTGCGAGCCCGGTACTTCCAAGCCACGAACGGCATGCGCGTTCTCAGCATGACAGAGCATTCTCGACAGGAAAGTAACGAGCGCAGCGTTTTCAAGAAATGAAAGGCGGGCAGGAGAGATGACGATTATTGTTGTGCGGCAAATATGCACCCCCAAAGGGTGTAATCCTTTTTTAGAGTGAAGCAGGGTTTTGGGTACGGGCTAGTTGGTATTCCATTGCAAACATCACTTACGGCGCGTACGTAGACAGAGGGAACGAAAGAACTAGACGAAGACTAGTGCTGCGTTTGATTAACGCGCGTCGCGTAGGATATAGTCACGTTTATTCCTCAAGCCGGCTGCTGATATACGCTGTAAAAATTTTTACGCCCTTACGGGTGTTTTCTTGTCTCACTGCTAACAGCCTTAGCGTTAGGGTCCTACGAAAAATTTACGGAGGAGGACAATGCAGCTCTAACTAGACGTGCGATGACAAAAGACATAATTGAAAAAAAATTGAATTATGGCGTTTTACGTGCCAAAACCGCTTTCTGATTATGAAGCACGCCGTAGTGGAGGACTCAGAAAATTTCAACCAGCTGGGGTTCTTTAACGTGCACCTAAATCTAAGTACACGGGTGTTTTCGCATTGTGCCCCCATCGAAATGCGGCCGCCGTGGCCGGGATTCGATCCCGCGACCTCGTGCTCAGCAGCCCAACACCATAGCCACTGAGCAACCACGGCGGGTACATAATTGAAAGCTATCTAATCATTCTGACAGCCTTGTGCCCACAGAAGTATGCAACAAGAAAATTTCTCAGGGAGAGATATGAAACTCTCCCGTCGGATATTTCTGTGCGCCCAAGGCTGTCGGGATGATTACACAATTTTCAACTATGTCTTTTGTCATCGCACGTCTAGTTAGAGCTCCGCTGCACCCCTCCATAATTTTTTGTAGGGCCTTAACGGTAAGGGTGTTAGGAGTGCGACAAGAAAACACCCTTAAGGGTGTAAACATTCTTAGAGTGATATGCAGCTTGCGACCCTCTCCGAATTAGTCGGGGCGCTCAGTAACAGCTTCGCCCCAATGACGTGAGGCCGTTATGTCGACGTCACAACTACGTCGTGCGGCACTTATGTTCACATAATAAAACAGATGGCGCGCAGGAATGCTCTCTGCCAGAGATATGCCAAGGCGCAATTACTTGAGAAGAGTTTCGTGTGATGGAATTACCGCGATAGGAGGAGGCTTAACCCTCGGATAACAAGCTCTGGCTTCGAGTCCTGCAAAATAAAAAAAGCTCCGTTGGGGTTCTCGGCTAGCCGAATTACGTTTTGGAGTGTAGCACGTGAATGTCGTGTCAACCTATCCCTATTGTCAAAAGGGCACAGTTGTGGCAATTCGTACAAACGGCGAGTTCACTGTAGCAAACTTGTGACGCTGTATACAAACAGGTGTGAAATGTCACAGCGAAACTGGCGTCTCTCGCAATATTTACCGTCGGGAATTCTTCTAAAACTGCAGACTCGAGCGAGGCCGTGCTTTATTGTCACAAGTTTTTCGATAGATTTCGACCTTCTGGCTTCAAATGGCTTTGGAACTTTAAAACTTATTTTTTTTTTTTCATTTTCAAAGAAACATTGTATTTTAAACCCAACGTTTTACAATCATTCTTCAAATTCCAGAAGGTTAATTGCGTTGCTGTGCCTTGAAAACAATCTATTTTGTTCGAAAATTCAGAAAGATTTGTTGCCGTTAATAACGTCGCCCGAGCGTCTGAAACCCACAAGCTCGAAGTTCCCGCGGTAGCTGAACCACGGTGGCGCCCAAAACTTTCCACCAGAACCTTTCCGTATAGAAAACTCTATGGCTCACACATGACTTCCGAGATCGGGCGGCGACCCATCTCGGAGTTCACGCTTCCGCGCAATTCGTGCCGCGTGCTTTGAAACAGGGTGCCAGCATGAACGCCACGGACAAGGAAGGCCGCACGGTGATCCTGCTGGCGGCTGCCCGCGGCGCCTGGAAGACGGTGACCGCCCTGCTGAGGCTGGACGCCGACCTGAGCGTCAAGGACAACCTGCGCCGCAACCTGCTGCATCACATCGTGCTCAGCGGGGGGCTCCTGGACGACTTCCACGGGGAGATCAACGAGGTACGCGGCGGGCGGTCGCACTTTGACTGGGATTCGATTTGTTAGTGGCCGCGAGTGGAAACGCTGGCAGCTGTGAACCACTGTGACGCCGGCGTTTGCTAAGCAAACGATAGAATTTCCAGTAACTCGAGAATGGCGATAGGAGGTCTTCACTGTTATTAATGATATTATTATTATTATTATTATTATTATTATTATTATTATTATTATTATTATTATTATTATTATTATTATCGTGGTCGTCGCCGTCGTCGTCGTCGATGATGATGATGATGATGATGATGATGATGATGATGATGATGATGATGATGATGTACGTAATATTGAGAGACAAGAAAACAAGGGAAAAGCAGGCTGGCAAGTATAGAAGAATGACCACAACGCCTGTCTAGCCCGCGGAAAAGAGAAGATAGCAATACAGAAATAAAAGATATATGAAGAAAGGGCGTGGAGGAGGTCGTTATGAGAGCGTTCTGGCGCTTACAGCGCGTTTTCTATAAGTGCAATATCGCTGGAGCTCATACGAGAGCATTCGAGCAATAATGAATCCTGGAAACGGGCTAGAAGAGTCTACGGGAAAAAAAAAGAAATTGAAAAAGAAAGACAGCAGTATTGCAACAGGTTCTACAGTTTCCACTAGTAGACACAAGCCAATCAATCAAGGGAATGCAATAATAAGAAATACCATGCAAAACTTGCCTATACACAGTTGCAATATCACTATTTGAAAGCACGCCTTATTGATGACGACTGTGGAGAAGCAACATTTGTTGCTGGCACAGTTAGCACAAATCTGTACACGCAGACAGTTCAAGCGAGATACCGAATGGGGTATCTTTGTTTATCGTAAACTGCGCGGTCGAGGTTGATCGCGAGATAAATCAAAAAGAAACACTTTGAGCCACGCGTAAAGAAGAAATAAAATTATTCGGACTGTAGTTGTTTATCTGCGCCCCGTCCAATAGCACCACTACAAGCGATGTAAATGACAGTACAAGGACCTGACAAGCGCAGGCCACTGTCCACGTCTCTCCCGTCGCTCTCTGTCCACCGTTTCTGACCCTCTAACAATCGATCGTCGTGCTCGCAAAAAAGGGTTTCATATGGGAGGCTGACAAAGAAAGGGAGGATTGCCCCCGGATAGCGAAACCCGATAGGTCGATTACTTCTCGTTGCGAAGTCTTACTCACCGTCTCTACTACTGAACCTGCCCTGTCGTGGCCCTTGATCACAAAGCTTCTTCTCGATCGTGTTAAAAAAAAAACAGCCTTGCAGCTGGCGCTAGCTGTAGCTATGATCACTGCACCGTATCCTGTTCGGAAACCTCGCAGCTTCGCAGAAGCGAGCGTCAGAATGAGTTCCAGCTGAAGGTACTGACAAGGGCCACAGGCAACCATAGATACCATACACCGCTGGGGCCGTCGACGCCAGTAGTCATGCGACACTGGCGTCTAAAGAGTTCAGGCACCAGCCATTCGCGGAAGCTAAAGCTGGCTTCAACTATACACTTATAGGCATATATATCGACATTATGTCGACTGTCTGTAGGCAGACTTGTATAATACTTCAATTTCATGCAGAGATATTGTTGTCGCGTGTATAAGCTGCGCATGCTGCTTTCAAATATTAGACCATGTGCTCTTAAACAACCAGAGTATTTGAAATCGCGGGCTTATATGAAATTTTAATCAGCAGTAAAGCTGCTTACTACAGAGCAAAGTTCAGTTAAAAACCTTGTTTCCCTTCGTCACCGGCGCGCTATTATTGCCCTAAGATTTCTGTAGCGTTGGCTCTAAATATCAAGACACGAAGCCAACGCCAGTGGTGCAACAGGTTTCGTGGTCCACCGTCTTGTAAAATTCATGTGTAAACCGTAATCAAGACACCCGCCGTGGTTGCTCAGTGGCTATGGTGCTAGGCTGCTGTGCACGAGGTCGCGGGATCGAATCCCGGCCACGGCGGCCGCATTTCGATGGGGGCGAAATGTGAAAACATCAGCGTACTTAGATTTAGGTGCACGTTTAAGAACCCCAGGGGGTGAAATTTCCCGGAGTCCTCTACTACGGCGTGCCTCATAATCAGAAAGTGGTTTTGGCACGTAAAACCCCATATTTATTCAAGACGTTAAACGTAACTTGTGTCAAACCATTAAAAAGGATATGAGCGCAGCGCAAGTAGGACCAGCGCATCATTTTTTTATCTGCCCCAATGAGCGACTCACGGAACTTTTTTGACACCGCGGACACGGGATGACATTTTTCTTCCATCATTCTTCGATGACAGGGATGTACCGACTATGCTTATGGAAGGCTAAGTCTTCTATTTGTTCCCTCTATTTTGCGCACGCACACATCTGCGATCTAATCAGCTCAAATTAACGATAAAAGTTACGAACGTTCCCATAGCCTGTGGGCAACTTTTCTTTGCAATGCCTCTCTATCCAGGAAGCAGAGGATACCAGCATACGTCAATGATTTGGCCTTTGCTACCTTATTCTTTTATGCTTCCTGGCTATTTGGCACTGTCTTTCTCTACATCTGAATAATCGCGATGAAGAAGCCAGCAATAATTATTTATGAAATATTATTGTTATAATCAGCCTATTTTATCTCCGCTGTAGGACGAAGGCCTTTCCCAGCGATCTCCAATTGTTCCTGTCTTGCGCCAGCTTGCCCTGTCTTATACCTGCAAATGTACTAATTTCATCACACCACCTAGTTATCCCATTTTCTCAACTGCGCTTCCCTTGTCTTAATACCTCATTCGGTAACTCTAATAAACCACCGGTTATCGGCCTTACGCATCCCATAGCCTACCCGGCTCCTCTTTATGCCGAATTGAAGGAACATATACGCCCGGAACTCCAATTCCCAATAGCAAACTTTCATCATTTGAACATGTAAGTTTCATATTCATATGGTATTTTTACTGCGGAGTTACGGGCATGTAACACTCGTAAAAATGAATGTTTGAACTCTGTTGCTCTTGCAGTGCCGAAAGTGTAACTGATGAAACTTCTTCGCACGGTGTTATTTTACAGCGACTGAAAGACTTCGCCGAGCTGCTCAACGAGCGCGATATCCAGGGCTGCACAGCGATGCATTACGCTTCGAGAAACGGCCAGCTCAAAACAATCGAAAGCCTGCTCCACTTTGGCGCCATCGTAAACCTCAAGAACAACGACAATCAGTCGCCCCTACACTTTGCCGCAAGGTGAGCGACCAGCAGTAGCCGCAGTGAACAGGGGTGCATTGGGATATTCCTTTTGTTCCTTTTTGAAATGTTCTAGAGGGGCAATAGAGTCACGACAAGTGTTGCAGAATTACAAATTGTTAACGACTCTGCAACTGCAACATTGATAGCGCGAAAGAAATGCACCTCTCGCATCGTGATTCGAAATGTTGCAACGATTGATCTATTTCGAGGCACAGGTCTGATATCTCTAATCAGCGCTTGAGTCACAAGTTGGTGTAAATAAATCCCGAACCACTCCCCCTCCCCTTCTCATTCTCTAGTCTTTTCCTCGCAAGGTCACTTCAACCTGTCATTCACTAAACCATGAAGTGCAAATCCTTGCAATTTTAAGTTTCGACGATGTTAAGATGTTAACCATGTCGCTTTCCCGGAGACGGCTAGATAAATCAAATATAGGAATGCCATGGAGAGATTTTGTTTATTGACTGTAATGTGCCTCGTGAAAAGCGGCTAATGGCAGGACAGACGAAGAGAGGAGCAAGCAAATAGATAGCAAAGTAAAATATTCGTGCGCTGGACCGGGTTACTGAGTCGCGCGTGGCGGTTCAGGTGAAATGACTTTGCAAACTACCGCAGCACTCTCGCGGATTTGCGCATTGCGCACGTACATAGCCACAATTGGAAAATGTTGACTTATGAGGATGAACAGCCACCATACAATCTGGACGCTATGGTGGAGCGAGTACTTCAGCTTCAAAGAAAATGCATACTCACGGTGTGTATTGAACAGCGTCGACGCAATCACAAAAAAATTTTAAGGCAACAACGTGCTATACAGTCCCATAAGAAACGAACGTTGTTACGTACCATCGAGTCACTTTCGACTCTTGGTAACGCCATGAACATAGCAATGCCACTAAAAATTGCTTAAAACAAGTTTTTTTTAAGCTCACTGAGACGATTCCCTGTAGCCCGAATGATGACATCTAACCATCTCGCGCACTGGCTTGCCCGTTCTCTCTCCGGTCTTCAGCTTTAGCAAGCGTTAAACTACGTTCCGTTGAACTGGCAGCCGGCATGATGTGACCGAAATACGCGAACGTTAGTTTCATGGATTTGCTTTGAAGGAACATTGGGGTTTAATCTCCCTCAAGTCCGAAAGAGTGGTTGGTCTGACAGTCAATGGATTTCTCAAGGAATGAATAGGGAGCCAAAAAATAAAGGCAATCCTTGCTTGAAGCCAGACAGGGTCGTTTGCCTAAAAGAGAGAGAGAGAGAGAGAGAAATAACGGCAAAGGAAAGACAGGGAGGTTAACCAGAGATTATTTCCTGTTGTCTAACCTGTATTGGGGGAGGGGCAAAGGGATACGATAGGTGAGAGAGAGAAAAGGAAAGAAGTGAAAAAAAGAAAAAACACACGCACACACGCACACACGAGCTATTTTTATGGGCACTGTCACGCAGCCTGCAAAGGCGTTCCTAGTGTTACGCAGTGTCACCTTCCAATCCTAAGTCACACAGTGTACAGTCACACTTTGTCAGAAAGTCCCGTGTCTTTTAAGTACTGCAGCAGCGCCTTCATAGCGGATCGCGCTGATGATCGCGTAGGCCAGTTTCCAAGGATATTTTCTATTATTGGGCGCCTCTCCAGTTTGTGTAGAGCGGCTGAGAGGACTGCTCTTTGTGGATTGAAACGAGGGTACTCACAAAGAAGGTGCGTGATTGTTTCATTGTACACGCAGAAGTAGCAAAGTGGGTGGTTGGTCATTACGATAAGAAAGGATTACGCATTTGAAAATGCTATTCCACGCCATAGACGGACCAGAAGGGTGCAGTTACGTCGTGGAAGGTCGGGCGGAATATGGAGCTGCAAATTAGGGTCCAGGGTATGAAGGCGTGCACTTGTTAACTCGGATGAATTCCATTGAGTCCGTGTCAGGTCACGCGGAAGTGCGAGTTTATTTCTCGGCGTCGGCTCTCGAAAGAGGACGGTCAAGGAATGCGGGTTACATGTATACAGCTGCGCAGGTTTCCCCAGTTGGGAGTTCCTTACTCTCTCCCTTTCTTGCTCTTTCTATTCCTCTTTTCTCCACCCCCAGTGTAGGGCAGCAAACCGAGCTCTCTTCTGGTTAACCTCCCTGCCTTTCCTGTCCTTGCTTTCTCTCTCTCTCTCTCTCTCTCTCTCTCTAGGGGGATCAGTAGGCACTCGTATGCGATACCGCGTGACCTTTAAGCTTTGAAGCTGTAATCAAGAGGGCTAGTTTTATTTAAATACGAAGGATTTCGTCATGTTCATGATGTCATTCCTTGAAATCGAGCTTGGCGTTCTTTGATGGCCGACAATATGCACGTGGCGGTTCCGAGGCATTGAAAGCATAGGCGACCTTATATATATGCACCGAAAGGAACCGCATAGCCACGCCACGAGCCCTTTGGCTCTGCGCCATATTCGTAAATACATTTTGAAGAGCCAGAACTTTTGAATATTTATAGTGTTCATACCGTGACCGGGAAAATAAAGGCAACAAGGAGTCAGTATTACACAAAACGCATCACGAAGTTAATGATCATTTTGCCAAGGAGGAAGATATCACATTTCCCGCGTCACAAGGTTTTGCATTCTTACCGCCAGTGAATATTTGTTAGACTGAAGAACTTAATTATTAACTCTTTGCTGGTTTCCCTTATTGGGCAGTGCTAATGAGAGGGAACTACTTGAATATTTCAATATGACAAGTCATCTACATTTAGCGTGCTCACTATTTACTCAGAAGTTTCGGAAAGCCTGATTTTATGTTGTAGATGTTGATTTTATTGTGTAATGAAGCCTTGCGAGCAGCTCAACCTACTATACAGACTCGAAAAAGTCAATCATTCATTGCGCTTCACAAACGCACTTTTAACGACCACTGGCACCAACGGTTACTGAAATGTGAGAGCAAAAATGATTTTTTTTTTTTTTTGTAAGCTCGCGCCAAGCATCCAGCAGGAATCGTGCATTTGAAGGTAGTTTTGCTTTCAGAAAATGTTTGGACGTTCGCGCGTTACGCGGGTATTTAAGTTGTGCAAAACTCGCAATGATCGTTACCAACTGAACCATTTCCTCATCCTGAGAAGTGCTAGCGTGAGCGTTGGCAAGGTATCTGGCACAACCTTCGCCAGGTCTGCCGCCGTTTCGGTGAAATGCCATCCCAGCGACACCAATCGCGACATCTTTCCCGCGCTGTAGGTACGGTCGTTACAACACGGTTCGCCACCTGCTCGAAAGCAAGAAGGGTCACCTGATCATCAACGAGATGGACGGTGAAGGCAAGACGCCGCTACACATAGCTTCGCAGAATGGACACACTAGGGTGGTCCACCTACTCCTGGTGAAAGGCGCACTACTTCACAGGTGAGTGCCAAAAGTTCGGACGTCTCTTTAGAGCCTGTACAAGAAGTCGACACCAGCGGATTGCTATGGATACACGAGTGCCTTACTTACCGAACAAACGAGAAGAAAGGGGGTTGATCGAGGAACCCAATTTCAGTTAGTCGTATCACATAGAAGCCAACAAACAGTGACACCGAGGACAACATAAGGGAAATCACTTCTGCTTAATAAATGTGATAAAGAAACGATAAATAAATGGAAATGAAAGTGGATGAAAAAGCAACTTGCCGCAGGTGGGGAACGATCCAACAACCTTCTCATGGGATCGTTCCCCACCTGCGGTAAGTTGTGTTTTCATCCACCTTTCATTGCCATTTATTTATCATTTCTTTATTCCATTTATTAGGCCGAAGTAGTTTCCCCTATGTTGTCCTTGGTGTCAGTGTTTGTTGGCTTCATATGATATTACTTAACGAACACTCATATAAGTTCTTTGTCGTAAATTACCCATTCTTCAGTGCCAGAACTACGCATTTACTGACAAAATTCATTCCTCATTTTTCTGTTAAGCATGTAACCCTGAGGCAAAGCAGTAGTAAGTGAAGGAATGCAGCCATGGCCAACTGCATTGGTAAAGCGGTGGAAAAAGCTATTCCTGCTGGCCGCATTGACAAAATAAGTTAAAGAATGTACTTTTCTTCCTTGATGAAACAAGTGAAATTCATGATCGGTAAATCCAGATGTGAAGACCCGTCTAGCAGTGACTTGCTGAATGTGCGACCACGCGCAAGTTCCTTTATTTTTTGCATGATTGCCAAAGTTTCTCGTGATCGCGTGCTTGATGACTCAAATTCCAGTGCACATTCTAGTGGGATATGATGATCAGGAGCCCTCCACCAAGACCTTTTCGGTAAGCTTGTGAAGGCGAGAAAGAATAATGATATTTTAGGAACGTTCACCTCGTCCTTAATTGAGGAACGGACAAGAAGATTGCTTCCAAACTCAATTCTCTCGGTTGTCTAGTCAAGGTTAAAGCCGGTGATTCAAAATATCATTCTATATAAACATCCAATTAAATATGCGCTTTCATGGCAATAGCAATGACCAATCGAATAAACATTTTCTCCTAGTTTCGTAAAACGCCGAGGCAAGCTGTTTCTCCACTTGCTGCTCCGGTATCGATTTGTCGACAATCGAAATAAAATAAAATAAAATTCAGGGCTAAACGCGAGGACACCGGTGTGTCACCTTGAATCCTTTCTTTCTTTTCTTTTTTTTTTGTCGTGGGCTATGAGCAATACTTTAGGAACTTCGCTGGTGCAGCTTGGGGTTACACAACGCCTCAAGAAGATGTCCTTTCGTTTGAATTCCATGCGTCGGGTAATTGAACGGTGGTCCTGTCACGGACATCTTTCTTGAGCGTCGCTTTATGCAGCTGGACAAAGACTCAAGAGAACGTGGGCTCACGTTTGTGCCAACGCTCGCTTGGATGAATCTTTCCGTTTTGTAATCGGATGGATTTTATCCCAGCTTTACAGAACAGGAAGAAGCGTCTGCTGATTTCATCTCCCTATTTTGCTGAGTGAAGAGTGTTCTCTTTTTTTTCTTCTTTGTGAGAGAAGTAAGAACCTTGTGGAAAGCCAAACTGCAGAAAAATACTGGCAGATGATCTGAGATGCATATGGCCAGCACATTGGATTTTTCTTTTCAATTATTGCGAAGTATGGCACATCTGTTTCGATATAATGAACAACAGTATATGCCAGCTCACCACAAAATGAGATGTTCTGTGTCGTCATAATTGGTCTCATTCACTCTGTTTTGAAGCGACCCTTCTGGCTGCAGCACCCCTGTGGTATCATTAGCTGTAGGCAAGCATTGTGTTCTATTATCAGCTTCTTCAGGCACAGCCTCATGCCCTTGTCTCGCACGAGTGAACAGGCAGCAGGCATTACATGTGTGTTCCCTCGAGCATCACTGCGTTTTCTTTCTAAACTATTTTGCCTCACCACTTCTCTTATAATCATCATCCATCCCAATACTTTCACTCCCCTTCCCTCTTCCCCAGTTGCAGAGTAGCAGACTACAACGCACTAGCTCAGGTCGACCTCTCTGTCTTTCCTATCAATAAATTCTATTAATTATTGCCTCAAGCTTTTGATACATGTCGTCGTTTGAAGCAATAACTTCTAATCAGAAGAAGAGTATAGGATTACTTTTTCGCGAGCCATATTTCTGTCCAGAAACGCGGCGTCCGTTAATATTTCTGCAGTTATTTATCGAGTGGAGATTCCCTACGAAAAAGAAACTTGCGCACGAAACGTCGGCGATAATGCTCAATGTAAGCGATTAGCCGAGCGCCTCTACAGAGCCATTCAATTTATGACAGGAGTGACGGGCTTTCAGACGCATATATAGTTGCAGTCGGGACATTGGGGCAGCATTGCGGTAGCGTTTGCTGTTTTATTCCGTTATTCCGTAGAGAAGAGGGCCATTGGCCGGCGTATGTATGGCCGCGTGGTTTAAGTGGCTATAAATGCAGGCCGATTCTCCCTATCTGTGTTGTCGCAAGCAACGCGAGCGCCGGCATGGGAAGCGACCTGTAAACCTTTTGGCAATGCTCTCTCTTCCGACCAGCGCGTGCATCTCAAATAACTACACGCATTGGCGTTTCGGCCGTGAATGTACCTCGTCACCAAACACCAACCACCAGCCACCGATCACCAGTCACCAGCCCCCATTTACCGACCAGCCAGCCACCGACAACTATAACGGGCGAAAGAATCAAAGGAAGCTATCCGCATTAAAAAAAATTTCTGCGATATTAGGCGATTCCTTGGAAGCCGGCACAAAAGTTTTAGCACATGTGCAAATAACATCATCTTCGTATAGACAGACAGACAGACAGACAGACAGACAGACAGACAGACAGACAGACAGACAGACAGACAGACAGACAGACAGACAGACAGACAGACAGACAGACAGACAGACAGACAGACAGACAGACAGACAGACAGACAGACAGACAGACAGACAGACAGACAGACAGACAGACAGACAGACAGACAGACAGACAGACAGACAGACAGACAGACAGACAGACAGACAGACAGACAGACAGACAGACAGACAGACAGACAGACAGACAGACAGACAGACAGACAGACAGACAGACAGACAGACAGACAGACAGACAGACAGACAGACAGACAGACAGACAGACAGACAGACAGACAGACAGACAGACAGACAGACAGACAGACAGACAGACAGACAGACAGACAGACAGACAGACAGACAGACAGACAGACAGACAGACAGACAGACAGACAGACAGACAGACAGACAGACAGACAGACAGACAGACAGACAGACAGACAGACAGACAGACAGACAGACAGACAGACAGACAGACAGACAGACAGACAGACAGACAGACAGACAGACAGACAGACAGACAGACAGACAGACAGACAGACAGACAGACAGACAGACAGACAGACAGACAGACAGACAGACAGACAGACAGACAGACAGACAGACAGACAGACAGACAGACAGACAGACAGACAGACAGACAGACAGACAGACAGACAGACAGACAGACAGACAGACAGACAGACAGACAGACAGACAGACAGACAGACAGACAGACAGACAGACAGACAGACAGACAGACAGACAGACAGACAGACAGACAGACAGACAGACAGACAGACAGACAGACAGACAGACAGACAGACAGACAGACAGACAGACAGACAGACAGACAGACAGACAGACAGACAGACAGACAGACAGACAGACAGACAGACAGACAGACAGACAGACAGACAGACAGACAGACAGACAGACAGACAGACAGACAGACAGACAGACAGACAGACAGACAGACAGACAGACAGACAGACAGACAGACAGACAGACAGACAGACAGACAGACAGACAGACAGACAGACAGACAGACAGACAGACAGACAGACAGACAGACAGACAGACAGACAGACAGACAGACAGACAGACAGACAGACAGACAGACAGACAGACAGACAGACAGACAGACAGACAGACAGACAGACAGACAGACAGACAGACAGACAGACAGACAGACAGACAGACAGACAGACAGATAGATAGATAGATAGATAGATAGATAGATAGATAGATAGATAGATAGATAGATAGATAGATAGATTTTTTATGCATAGAAAGCCAGGGAGGTTAACCTGAGGCAGTTTCGGTTGGCTACCCTGCACGGGGGAAGGCTTGAGGGGAATCAAAAGAGGAAGAGAGCGGAAAGGGGGATAAAGAGAAAGAAAGACAGGCACGAAAAAACCGCTTACACTACATAGCGGTAGTGTACTTCGATACTGAGTGTCAACGACCAAATGCAGAATGCGCAGATTTTCTTTCTAAGTAATCTCTGTCTTTCACCGGCATGTACAGCAACAAGATTGGCTGGCATTTTCTCTTAAGAACATTTGTAGCGTAGGACATTTTTGTGAACCGTCCCCGGTACTAGAAACATGCATCCCCACGAAGCCAGAAATTATATATATATATATATATATATATATATATATATATATATATATATATATATATATATATATATATATATATATATATATATATAAAATTTGCAGAAACGCCACCGGCTCAAGTTCTGACTTGTTTTTTGTACCATCAATGTCCTGCCCTTTTTATTCCATATTAATCACCACCAAAACTTTGTAGCATCTGTTCAAACCCGGTTACGATGCTTTGCTAAAGCCTAAAATCCACCTATCATTTCTGGTACGCTGAGTTAAGCAGCTGAAAAGTTTAACGTTTTTTTACCCAGTCACAGTTCCCACCGAGGAAAATTAGGAGGAATGGCTTAGCTATTATAAGGGCCATGCAGGGTACGTTTGTACAAAAACAAAGAACGATGTGCTAGCAGTGTGTTCAAAAAGACTGGTTGATTCATCGTTGGAAAAAAGAAAACAGAAACAGAGCGACAGAGGACAGAGCGCTGCTGTCTTGTGCTCTTCGCTCGCTCGTCCTGTGTCGCGCTGTTTATTTTATTCCAACGGTGCGGTGTTCGAATAGTAACCTAACAAGTACAGTAATTATTTATTAGCGACTTTTCACTTGAATTATACACAACTGTAAACTGAAAAGCCCTACTATAGGCTATGCGTTAAGATTACTGTGCTTAAATGACAATTTCGAGGTATCAAAACAGAGTAGCGTACTTATGCTACGCTGAGCATTACAGGGAACCAGCGAAAGAAAGTTGATGCAGTAATCCTTAGTAGCATTTCTGATACGCTGGTGCGAGCCTTTAGTCGTAATAGTTAAGCAAACCGATTACTAAATATTAAATTACTATGCTACCTATTTTTACTCAAATAGCACCTTACCTTGTTTTTTTTTTGTTTTTTGTAGGAATGCGTTCTCCGCGCCCGGAAATAAATTAGAACAAGTTGTAATTTCCCTAGTTGTGGAACCGTATTTTGTCTTGGTAGGGTTACATGCCGTCTGCGCGTTCATTCAAGAGGTTATATTTCAAGCCCCCCTTGAGCTACGAAACTAACTTCACTATGGGCAGATCGCAAAAAAAAAAAACGAACATGCATACAAACAAATGAACATATAACATGAGAGAGAGTTAATGGGCATAGCGGGCGAAAAAATAGCCGTTGCTAGGCAACCTGTTCTTGACAAATCCTCCCTTTCTAAACAAAGGGAGATCATTGTGTGTGCTAGACCGTTTCGTCTCGCATTACTTGGCGGCTGCCTTTTCCCCCTTGCGAATGCAAACAACGCGAACGAACCTTGGCCCAATAATGACGCACTCTGTGGGCTTCGCGGAGTGGCATTGGATTTCGCGAAAACCAATTCGTTTTATTGTGTTGCAGTTCAGGCGGGGTCATTTCGCTCTACCAATGGTTGTTTCGTTTTCACTGCTCGGATTACTGTACACAATGAGTGTAACACTATAGAGGCTGAACATACTGTACCCAGGGAAGATGAAATCCGGAATTACGATTTTTTTTTGCTATGCTTTGACGTCGTTACACCTCAACTCGCGTTGATTCAAACTTCCAGATGATAAAGCCGATGCGATGCGATACGCTAACTTAACCACACAAAACCCGGACACCCTCTCGCACAGAGAAATATTAGAATAACTTGATCGCGTGTATGTCTGGTCATGTACAGTACACTTGTAACACCACATATGTGATTCAAGTAAAACGTTAGTTCATAGAATAAATAACTAAACAATTATTGCTTTTCTGAGCTGTAGCGAACGGGAAATTCCCTATAGCGTGTCAGAGAAGTTTCTACTGGCATGGCGGTCTTTCCACCGCTTAAGTCATCCTTATATAAGGTATCAACCTCAGCGTACGAAAAATTATACTAGGGCATTCTGTGTTTAATGTATAAAACAATAACACACGAATACACAGATGAAATACACGATGAAGTTCTTCTGTTCTTTTCCTTTTATATTACAATGCAGGAAAAGCAACAAGCTTCTGCTTCATGACACTGCTTAGACGCACTTTTATCTAGCTGGCGCTGCGAAAGTTCTTTGCGATAGTGGTGCTATTTGGTATTTAACTAAATTATTATGAATAACATTTGTGATCATAGCATATGCTCGGTCAGTGTTGGCACTTCTCCGAAATTCTGATATTAAATAACCTCACGCATGGACTGCGCTTCCATGAACCCAACAGGAGCGAGTCGAGTCCGAAATCGGGCACAGGCACTCGCCGTCGAGTCAGAAATCGGGCACATACACTCGACATCGAGTCAGAAGTCGGGCACAGACACTCGACGTCGAGTCAGAAGTCGGGCACAGACACTCGACGTCGAGTCAGAAGTCGGGCACTGACACTCGACGTCGAGTCGGAAGCGAACACAGGCACTGGACATCGTTTACAAGAGCTCGTACCTGACGGGTTGAGACTTGCGACTGACAGCATGCGTCGAGGCTAGCGTTAAGACGACTCACTTGCTTAGTTGGTGCTGGCAGCGAACAACCGACACGATCCGTCCCCGTTTACGTGTGCGCTGCAGATGCAGCTAGTGACTAGCTAGTGACTACGTAACGTCACTAGCTGGGCTCATGACGACCGGCTAGTGTTTACATGAAGATGACTGGCAAATCTCCTCCCTACAATGCGGACTCGACCCCGCTTTTGTCCGGGTTTATATAAACACTCCGATTGTCTGCTTAACTGCTTTTAGGGAGTGACCGCTATGTTGAACCGATTTGTCGCCCCGTAAGAATGGAAATACCGCCGTGGTTGTTCAGTGGCTGTGGTGTTGGGCTGCTGAGCACGAGGTCGCGGGATCGAATCCCGGCCACGGCGGCCGCATTTCGATGGGGGCGAAATACGAAAATACCCGTGTGCTTAGACTTAGGTGCATGTTAAAGAACCCCAACTATTCGAAATTTCCGGAGTCCTCCGCTGCGGCGTGCCTCATAATCAGAAAGTGGTTTTGGCACGTAAAACCCCATAATTTAATTTAGGAATGGAAATCAAAGAAAAAAGCCAACTAAACTTGAAGCGCAAATGATTTCCTTAAATCATGTCACACCAAATTACGCTGGGATATCACCGTCACAGATAACCAGACAGGCTTAAAAAGCAGTTTATTCGTACGCCTTCAATAGGTTCAATGGCCTTGTGATGTGCTTCTATTATATCCGTTGCGAGCTCTAGAGGGGAAAGCCATCAAAATCTATACTGAACTTGTGACTTTTTTTTATTTTTTCAAGCATCACGTTCGTTGCACGTGCTATAGATGAAATTTGTCAGTAGAAAAGCTCAGCAATGAAACGCGGTTTCAATATCTACTACGCATATTACACTATTAGCGCCAAAATAACACACACAACGTGTCTCTTGACACGATGCAACTGTAAGCACAAAGTGCCGGCTGAGGCGTCAACTCCATAACAATGAATTCACAGAACGAATGGACCGAGCTTGAAAGTCTAGAGCACATCGATGACATTATGCAGGCTTTCTCTCTGCTTATACTGGCTGATTGTTCACCTCGCTCTTTTCACGTGACTCAGGGACCACAAGGGAAGGACTCCTCTCCACTACGCAGTCACCAACGGCTTCACTCACACCATGGAACAGCTACTGGCAGTGCATTCACACCTGCTCGATCAGACCGACCGCGATGGGGTGAGTGCAGACATTGGTCGCGCGGCGTTCAAGTCATCGCGTAAGTTTACGCGGTCTGTTTACTCATGTGACTGAATCTGTCACCCGACCGAGCAGCGAGTCGCCGGTCACATCGTGCACAAAACGAACACTGTTCTACACAAGTACTTCGCGAACACTACGCGTCGAGCGCACGCCGCATGAGAACAAAGAAAAAGTACTGAATTCCGCTTGCGAAAGTACGCTCACGCTTTCGCACAAGCAGAACCATCTGGAAGGTTTTGCGGAGTGTATATTACTTTGCGTAAACGCATACAAGCTCTTCTCAGACGCCATGCGTATTGCTCGTCGGCCACCACTAGACGTTTCATGCACAGCGACTCATGAAACGTATTTTGCTCAAGACAGACGCTTGCTATGCATTTCTCCCCGCACATATATGCATTCCTTGGGCGTCAGGGCAATCCACAGTTTACTCACGTTCCTATCGAGCTGTAAAAGGAAAGCGAAAGAAAAATGAAATGTCAGAAGTATGTCTGGCGGCTCAACTGCGCGGTTTTCTTCGGTGAAAGTCTCGGTTGAAAATATTAAAGCTTCGTTCCTATTCCGAGAACCGCTTCAACTGCCCACTGTGGCCAAGAACCGTGGAGGCAATGTTTCAACAAACGCCACCGAATAACAATGCTCATCGTTAAAGTTGCTTTTATGGTGCCTCGAGCATGCAGTCGCGCTGCAATTTTGCGTGTATTTGCTGGCTTCTTGCACGCTCAGAAAAACACTTTTATGCAGCACGTATCGAGCAACAGAACGCGGTATGGGGAGTTTTTCATGATGCTCTACAATTTTCTCATGAGCACTTTTCATGTAATTATAATATTTGAGCAGCTGATTCATCGTTTAATATTAATCATGCGATTAGGCCGAATGCAAGAAAGCAAACTAAGCATCTCCAAGCCATGGCAAACAACATTACGTTGGTTCTGTCAAGCTACGTGGCATTAGTGGCGGTGGATGATAGTTGGGACACCCTGTATAAGTGATTGCATTTACTGGCTCAGGCGGTTGATCGACGAGGCCATCGCAAGATGCATTAGCTTAAATGGACATTGAAAAAAAAGTCACTCACAAAGCTGCACTTTATTCGTGTATGAAATTTTCCCACCATTTTTCTAAATTCTAGCTTTCCGGATGGTACAGCGGCAAATGCTGTATCACTCGACCACGCTTAGGCAAGACACTGAAGAAACCACATAGTTAACTCGCAGAGTAACCTCCATCGTTCAGCCGCGCGGATGCTTAGGAGCAAACCTGGACCTTATCTACACACCGCACGAATGAGTGACGTAAAAGCAAGAAAAGAAAACGAAACTTGCTTGATAATAAAATTATGAGCCACTCCACTCTGTGAAGGCGGTTGACCAGCGAAGCTGTTTAGCACACAACACAGAGGCGACACAGAATTTTGAACAAAGGTGCTAACTCATTTATTGTCTTGATCGGTGGTCATCGCGAAGAAAGGTACTCACACCCGTTTATTGCCATTCGCGTGGACGACGAGACCACCGCCCCGAGGAGCCGGAGTAAACTAGACACGGGTGACGTTTCGGCGGGACCGACACCACGGGCAGCGGAAGGGAAGGAAACCAGATAAGCAAGCGCTTGGAACGCCGACAAAGAGAGGGCGGTGCGAACGTAGACAAGGCCGACTCGAGTCGGCCTTTTGGGCTAAGATCCGATCGTAGTGTAACCCTTGTACCTCGGACCTTTCTGGGTCCCAGGTGTGACTAGGGTAATGCAAGGGCATGTTACAGTTCCTAGAGCCCACTACCAGGAGTCCACAGGACTATGTGCCATTGCGCTTGTACCGTTTCTGCACTATCTTCGGGATCGGCCCATGGTTATTGCACGCGCCCTCGAAAAAAGAAATATCAGTCCAAGCACTCCGTACAGGTGGTTAACCAGCGAAGCTGAAACGTGCGGCCCTGGTGCTTATTACTGGGTTCATCCCGACGGTTCATTAAAGTCTCGCTTAATTACTGGTTACGTCGTTGCGTTTATTAATGAGATCACGCACACGTTCGGCTGCTACGGAGAGAACTACGTAATTGAACGTACGCCCGCAGTCCGCCGTTGTCGATTGCATTCGATGTCTCGAGTTTGCTCGGTGGCGTGGTTAGCAGCAACGGCCCGGCATTGCCGCTTGCGAGTCTTCAAAATTAAATTGCTTCAAAATTAAATCTGTCCGTCCCGTAATACAATGAATGACTCATACCCCCTTAAGCAATGGCTCATACCCCCGTAAACGCGCTCTCCCTATCACGACGACAGAAGTGAAGTGCTACGCTGGAATGACGAGCGGTAACGGAGCCAGTTAGTTGAGCAAGAAGAAGACGACGCTCGAGCCATTGTTAATGGTGATAGTTTTAGCGAAGTCCGACAACGGCGGCACACGGTCTGCATAAACAGCTCCGCTGTAACATTCGCGGAATGCTAGCGATTAAACAGCTTCGCTTCGAAAATATAGCGCGTCAGAACCTCCACACGAGTCAACTTGTGTTCCTGTGACATCACAAGGAAAGAGTTACGGGTTGTCGCGCTTTGTCACGCGACCGCCGTGCGAGTTCACTTATGATCGTAAGCAAACGTGGATGCCACACTTAGGCGCCAGGGTGTGAGCTCAGTCACAATACTCTCGCACTTCACTCGCGCAACGGGTTGACGCGAGCACGCTAAACGCAGCTGGCGTAAAAGGGAGTCTAACGGGAGAGGTTAGGAAAGCAGCTGGAAAGAGTGCGATAAAAGAAAATGACCGTTTGAATGTTGGGCAACGTCTTTTTGTTTTTAAGAAAAACGATAAAGTGGCGTCGGCTTCCTAAAACGTAACGCCAAATTCATCGCTCTGTGCCTTCCACTACCTGGGGGAAAAAATTTACAAACACAGCCCCAGCAAACGACGCAGAATTCACGGCTCGCAAAGCTTCGTCCCTGGGGAGGCCTGAAATGGACGGGGAAACAAAAGAAAACCAAAACACAAACTCGGAAGCCGCGACGAATGGCGTTTAACCCGAACGTGCCAACGCGTCGTGCGCACAGCTATAGCGAGACGGGAGTTAGCGCGAGGCGTCCAGGTTCACTCGCCCGAAGATTTGAATTCGTTTGTGCGTCCTCGCACCAGAGGCTGCCGTCGGCGACCGCGCTCGTAAGGGTATCTGCAGCACGCGCCGCAGATGGCACGGCCGAGTGCCCGAGCTGTTTGTCGCACACAACACATTTTGCGAAAGCTTTTTTTCGTCGCCGTGAGCTCAAATGGTGTCACACGTTTTGTGACTCGGACGAACGCGTCTTCAATTGTCGTCGCTGACCGCCTGTCGCAACGCAGTTTAATGCATCCGGGTTCTCGCTGGTGTAGCATAAGCGCCTATACTGGAGCACCAGCGCAGCTGGCGAATAGTGTCTACACGTGGGCCTTTCGCTTCACTGCCAATTAACGATCCGCGAACCGTTAGAGTGTGTACCTCAGTGACAGGCGGCTATACGTGTCGCTTTGTCAACGCGTGTGCGGTTTGCGACGCATGCAGAAAGCAGCGCGAAGCAACGAGGAAGGCGGTAGGCCTGCCCACTTGAACAAGCAATCTTAGTTTGAAGCGGAGCTTTCTTTTTTGGTCTCTTTATGCCGACTTTCCTGCTGCAGCCGCTGCCACCAGAGAATGCGTAAAGCCAACACCGTGACGAAACGGATGAATAATAGCCTTGCTACTATTATTCGCTCGTGGCTTGCACTCATGGGTTGATCGCGGGAGGAGAGAAGGGCGCCGTCAGAAAGCATGCTTCATTTAGGATCTCTTCAATAAAAGAAGCGCTGGACATGCGACAGTTGAGGACAAACTGAAAAAAAAAGAGAGAAAGAGAGAGAGAGAGAGATAATTCAAGGTGTGGTACGGTATGTTTCTGCTTTTTCTCGAAAATTAAGCAACGTGGCAGTTTGCGTGGTAGGAGAGGCGAAAAGATCTCTGGGCTGATTCGTTTCAACGCGAGACTCTGCGCGGAAACTAAGAATACTTAAAAGTTTCAGTCCTAGCTAAATAAACAGTGAGAGAGTTAGCCTGATGTAGGGGCCTTGTGCTTCTGATTAGTTATGGTGACGGATACGGTGATAGATCTGCGGAAAGTTCATGATTAAGAAGCGGTGAAAGTAAATTAATTCTGAACTGTCCTCGACGCGTGTTAAGAAGCGGAATGGCTCTGGCTTTTATTGTTTCCAACGGAGAGTTATATTGTGATAACTTGTTGTTCTCCGGGCTACTTTCCTCCCTATTCTTCTGAGACGCTTAATGTTTTGTTGAGTATATCAGTCCCATACTGTCCAGGCGTAATCTAATTAGGGTCTGATTAACGAATAACAGCATAATAGTCTAACATTGATTGGAGTGATTTTAAGCTAATGTCTTAGGAAGCAGAGCTCTTTAAATGTAGATGAGCAAATATTATTAAAATTTACGTTCCCGGATAAGTTAGTTTCTAATGCAACAACTAAGTATCACTTGGAGCGTGCTCGGAGTCTCAAGTTGTAAGAACTTCTTTTACGCATGTAGACAGAAGTATTCTCAAAAAATTACATGCCCAGCAAGGTTCCAAGCCAAGTACATTGTAAATGAAACTGCAATGAGAATAAACTGTTGAGCGATACGAAATGCGTTGCGCATAATTAGCAGAAGAAATCAAATTTATCTCGGTTAGTTGTGGATGTCTCAAGAAATCTCGACACCTTCATTATTTCAAATATTACCTAAAATATAGAAAACTGTAGCTCAGTCTACTTCAAGCCATGACTAAAGTAATACCGAATACAATATGACCCCTTTAGAGTGATTGCTATATGAACAAAAAACGTAAACCAGGCTTAACAATACAGGGATTAGAGCGCTTACGTTGCAAAACATGCCGAAGTTACAGAAATTCTGGACTGTTGGGAAAGTCACAATAAATTACAAAAGCAGCACACTTATTGGATCCCGTGGTGAACTTTACGGAGAAAATAAAGTGCTAGCCCCATAAGAAAAAAACTCAAAATATAGATGGATGAAAATATCGAACACATTGCGCCGCATCCGTAGACAACTTTTCAAGTCTGTGAATTCAATAAGGGTAGCGCTAGACGTTAACAAATTATCGCAATGCTCGGCAAAACATTTTTGCTAAGAATGAAGCGAATTCTACGCATAAACTGCCTACACAAATAAGGAAAGCCTGTTCGCTAAAACTTTTAAACTTATAATTCAATCGTCCTGCAAGCCGATGTTGACATTGAAAGTTGCCTAATGAGATCAGAGAAATTTAATTAGGCACGTTAATGAGACCGGAGTTTAATTAAGGAGCGCGGGTGACGGGAATGCATCAGCGTCAAGAAGGCACCTTGCATCCCGGCGATACGACTATCTGTCGCAGGAATAATAACAGCCTGGCTGGCCTTCAGTTATTCTGCAGTATTGCTTACGTCTGCTAAGTTTTTAGTTCTGTGTAGGGGACACGCTTCGGATAACCAGGAATTCCATGCCCTTAGGACCCTGGTTTGTTCGCCTTCTCATCTTGTACGCTTTTACAACGATAGCAATTATACGGACACCACAAAGGAATTTTCGCCCTCACCGTGGCGCTCCGCATATATTTAGCAATATGTATACTATACGTCATCCCATCCCGCATATGCGATTCATATTGCTGCAATATTTGATCTATACTAAAGTTGCTCCTACCAGCTCATACGTTCTTGGCTAAATTATTCCTCAGAACTTTGGGAATGACAGTCCCAAAACGAGTGTCTGAAACATAACATCCAAGGCCCATGCCTGTTATTTTAAATTTTTTCACACTTATAGACATCAAAAGGTCAAAACAATACCAGTGCTCAAACCTGGTTTTCTTGTTCTTAAATTTTGGCTGATAAAAGTCGGGCCCCTCGGTTTCCTTTTTTTCTACTTAGTTACATTGCAAGTGCACCTTTTTTACGCCTTCAAGTAGCATGTGTGCAGTTATTGACCAGTTGCCTTCATCAAAACAGTTGACGTACTACGTGTCACCTGCAGTAGATACGTACCATAGCCATGGCCATGACTGGTGGCACTCCCAGGCTTTGTTCGAGTACGCAAACGTAAATACCCCAGAAAGCGGGTGGAAAAACCGCGCCAAGGTAGCACGAATGCTAAGAGCATAGCACACGTAATGCGAGGACGTGGGTTCGCGTCCCACCTGCGGCCAGTTGTCTTTTCATCCACTTTCATCTCATTATCATTTCTTTATTTCAAACAAGAACTACAAATAACTTCCGCTATGCTGTTCTTCATGTCATTATTGGTTGTCTGCCTAAGAGTGTTGACTAATAAAAACCGGGCCCCTCGGTTTCCATTTTCGCGCATCTATATATATATATATATATATATATATATATATATATATATATATATATATATGTGTGTGTGTGTGTGTGTGTGTGTGTGTGTGTGTGTGTGTGTGTGTGTGTGTGTGTGTGTGTGTGTGTGTGTGTGATACCTACAGACACCTAGGATACACACGTCACAAAAGCGATAACATTCATCAGTGTAACACTAATATGGTTAGTGTTCCAAGCATGCTTCGCATTACGTAGGCGTCAACTGCATCTGAGCCTGCTTTTAATTTCCTTTTTTTTTTCTCTCATAGTTCATGCCTTTTCTCGGTTTCCACACAGAACACAGCCTTGCACCTGGCAGCCATGCACAACAAGGCGAACACGGCGTCCCTTCTGCTGAGCCTCAACTGCAAGATTTCGCACAACGAGCAGGACTTCACGCCCATAGACTACGCGCTGCACTACAAGCACAGCGAGGTGACCATGGTCATGGTAACGCATCCGTCCAGGTGAGTCTTTCTCTTTTATCTTATAAGAGACAGCACTCCTTACTCGACTGTGCTATAGCGTGTTGATCGCTTTGCCATGCCTGCCTCGCTACTAGTCGCAGTAGAGTGGGCCAACGGCGTTGTTTGAATCCTCCATGGCGGCTGACTTGTACAAGTGACTGTGGTTCTGGCTAACGTGAACTTGCGCCGACGGCTGTTCGCTTATGAACGTGCGCGGTGTCTTTGTCCTCTATGACAAGGCGTTGGGCAGCAAAGTGGATTTCAAGTTTTGGTTTGCTTCCCCGCTTCTCTTCTTTCTTCCTTCTCTCTCTGTGTGTTCTCATCCTCGCCAGTGGCGGTAGAGTTCATCTACGATAAAATACGTCCCAAACCTGCGCTTGAGTTTCGACTAACGCCGTCTATGTGGCCTCGACATCCACTACGTGTTAGCTTTCAGCGGTATTAGTTTACAGTTTCGTGCAGTTGGTCTTCGAGAGTAGGATTAATATAACGCTTTAGTGAATAAAAGCGAGAATTACCTTAAACTTCTGTCATGCACAGTTTAGATTTGATACAACTTTGGGTGCAAAAAAGGGTATACGATCAGGTATAGGAACGTTTGCTGAAGTCAATGTGCTTATCATGACCTCGCAGCACGTGCCAAGTAATGTCAATCGTCAGTCGTGAATCGCCAATCATGCACGCTGCACAACACTCTCCCTTAGATAACATGATTATTTGGATAAGTTGTTCAGACATCCTGCTATAAATATTGCGGCCATAGCTTCAACCACTGGATGTTCTGTACGCTGGGCATGAAACAAGCGACCAGCGAATTATTCACTTCCACAAAATAAAAAGGGGGGGGGGGGCTGTAGTCGGTCAGTAGTACGTGCGTGTAACTTTGAACGGGATATTCACTGTCGTGTTCGGCTCTCCTTCCTTTGCAGGAGTGAAGAAGTGATGAGCTGTCGAACAAAGAGGTACACCTGCCTCGTCGAAGGACTTACGGCAGTCATGCCAGAAGTCATGATGGTGAGCAGCTTAAAAGTGTTATCAAGCCAGCAAGATTAGAACAGCAAGCCATCAAGCCTGCAGCCTACCAGCCAATTAGCTTTACAATTAGCAACTGACGAGCTGTCCCTGAAGAATATCGAATGCTTTAGAATAAGGCAGGCCATCATACGTTCACCTATTTTTTTTTAAACCACGTTTGCTTTTGTTCTCCATTATTACCGTCTGGTAGAGACAAGCACTTCGCCTTGTTCTGCTGTAGACGAGACGTAGAATGTTAGCTGGTTAATAACCAAACAGTGAGGACTAAACACTGTCTGTGTGCTAGAAAACATCCCCAGGATTTCGGGAATCTACACGTCGCGCCTTCTTTCAGCGATGGCCATGCACCCACTCGAAAGTTAATAGCAAACGGAAGATAAAGGTTGGTCTCACTAACAAAATTACGTACCAAAGATAAATCGAGCTCACACATACTAGACCCCCCACTGGGACATTCTGAGGAATTTTTTTTTATTCTTATACAATGCGTTGTAAAATAAGCAAATGTCTTGGGAGCCTACGTGCTTGTGGCACACTCTTCTATTTCCACGGGGATGTTCTCGTGGGTGTCTAATATATATGACTGCTAGTCAATCTTATAGCTGGGGTATTCATGAGGCACGCTTTCTTTTTCTTCTGTTGTCCATTCAGTTACGGCGGGGTGGGAGGGGGGGGGGGCTCACTACCACTTCGCCTGGGCGGTCATTTTGGGAACTAGTCGCGTGTCCCCGATTCCTGGCTATGAACATTTTATTAGATGGCTCTGACTAACCGCATTGTGTCCCAAGAACAGCAGCCCGTAATGAATTGGCTCAACTACCGCGGTTGCTTCGATATAGTTCATCTTTGTAGCTTTCTAGCTTACGGATGTTATGCACAATTAGCTGTTCCGCGTACTTACCGTCGAGACAGCGAAAATATCATTCTTGAACGGAGCCCGCGGCACTTGAAAAAATACAGAAGAAATCATTCTCGATGATTATCTAGGCCAGTAAGAAGTATTTCTCCCCTACACGTGGCACAAAGCCCGAACGAACTCATGTCCTCCCGGGCAGGTGCTCGCATGAGAATCACCCCGTGCGCTAGCAGCGACAAGCTCACGACGCGAGATCGGAATCACAGGCAATCGTAGACACTACACTGCGCACTAAATTCGTCTACAAAAAAAGTGTTTATGAAAGCACGCGCCTGAGTCCGACAAGTGCCGGTCCTGCAATCAGCGCTGCTTGGTATCGACGGCCTGTGCTGCGGACGTTCTCGTGGCGTGCCACTATTCATAGGCGGCACTTCTTTCATGAGCCCGTCGCTTCGCCTCCTACCTCACCACTTCGTTACGCATCGCACAGCTCTGTTGTCCCTGCACAGCCTTTGCACTCTTACGCTCCTCTACCGCTTGACGCTTTCGAGGGCGCGTTGCTGTAGCTTCAAGCAGAGGCCTAAGCGCAACATAGCGCAGCTAGCGCAACCGAGTCACGTCTATCTGTGGCACGCACACCCGCACCCGCGAGTTGAGAACGAGGCGTCAACCCACCACCGGCGTGCAAACGGGTGCCTGAGAGCGTGCGCTTGGAACACTTACAAATGTTTACAAATACAACCGTGAACGGGAAAAAGAAAAACATTAGCCAAAATTTACCATGCATGTGAACACTGCAAGCGCTTAGCTCATTTAGAGGGGCACGAGGACTAGTGCTTCGCATGCCAATAGTGGCCAGCGAGTAGGCACATGAGTGTGTGCGCCCATTGGCGACAAACTCCGTGACCTTGAATGGCCTCGCGTTTGACCTTTGTTCCTTCTAGGCAAAGAAATGATTTGCGTTAAATAACAGACAGCAATGTTTTGCAGTATAAGCGTAGCTTCGAAAGACCTTCATTAACCTGGCTTTCTTTAAACTTTTGCAGGCTGTTTTGGACCGGGGGATAACGAAATCCAAGTACAGTCACGATTCCACTTCCTATTATGCAAGTGCAAACTTTTTTTCTCTCACCTCGTCGCTTATATGCCTCACTGTTTGCAGCAAGCGCCGCAACATAAACTGACGTTTTCTTGTAGGTAAAGCATAGCTTTCAAGCCCTTCAGAATACGGAAGGCGTTGGGGACATCGTACCTGAAACCGATCAACCACTACCTGTGATGAATGTAAGTGAAGGCATAGTCGTCATCGAATGGTTTTGCCTAACCGTCTTCGCTTTGTTCGCTTTCCTTCCAACTAGATTATGGTGAGATATGGGCGCGAAGAACTCCTGTCTCATCCCCTGTGTGTCAAGTATTTAGAGACAAAATGGCAAGTATCCGTGCAAGGAAACCGTCGTAATCATCAATACATTTCACGGCTCTGAATTTTTTTCTAGCTGGACATTGCTACTGCTTGACGAACAGCTTCATCGCTATCTTAAGTAATCTACTGAACGGCTTACAACAATTAGAAACATTCCAGCAACTGGCATGCACATTTTGCTTTTAATGCCGTTAAAATGGAGGCTTTCCTTTCTGTTTTGAAGTTCAGAATTATCCTCGCCCTCCTTATAATTATACTCTCGCGCCGAATGTAATATTGCCTGTAAAGCGTGCTTTACGCCCAACAACGTTGTCAAGCAACAAAGCCAAGTTTTGCATAATGGCCCAATCTTATTCGGTTAAGAATTACAGTTTTTGTATGAACCCTCTATATTTTTCATTTGCATTCTGTGAACGCCATCAGCACACCCATGGGTCAAGAGCGAGTGTGATTTAACCTAAATCATGATAGAGTATATTTTAAAAAAATGTCCTAACATGCTTGCTCTCGCCAATAATTTTTTATTGCCTTTCAGGAACTCGTACGGAATGTATTTTCATATGCTAAACCTCGCCGTATATACCGTGTTCTTGGCTTTCTTGACGACGAACGCCGTGCAGCTCATGGGTGAGACAACAGACAGAGAGAATTTCACGCAAGTCACGTCCAAGGAACTCGCGACGGCTTTCGCCCATCCTTCCACTGTAAGTACCATTATTGAGGCGAAAGCCCAATTATATGTCCCGCGAAGCGAAAAATCCGTCGTCCGAGTGACGTTGACACCTGATGGCACCAAAACCCACGTGACCTAGTGATGACGTCATGTTCCCGGCGCTGGGCCTGCTGCGGCTGGCAGTGCGAAATCCCGTGGTGAATGGCCACGGCGTTGAATGGACGCCGTGGCCCACACCGAAAAAATGACCTGACCCACTCCCCAAAGTGGATTGCGCTAGATTAAAGTGTGTTACGGTGAAATAATGTGAATTAACGTGGATTTGAGTGGATTAAGGTTGATTAGAATGGATTAAAGTGAGTTAAGTTGGATTAATGTGGATTAAGGTGGGTTAAGGTGAATTCAATTGCATTACGGTGGATTGCGGTAGATCACGCTTTGTACAAATTAGAGCAAGATGGATTACGGTGGATTAAGGTAGAGCTTTAAAAGTAAGGTTAGAACTTAAAGAACTCATCATGCTTTGGCATTCAAATCACGTAAGGATACTTAAATGACTGTGAATTTTTGTGTATATCATCACTAACTCTCAAAGGAGCTTGCAACATAATAGACTTGCAGTATTAGAAATAAAAGTCCTGTACATTCATCAGCTTAACGTTCATTATGCAGAGTTACTCACAATTCCTTCTAGAACACGGTACCTTCAATATAGGTTACGCTTGGAAAACAAACTAAATATACTAGCAGTTCTCATTCCGAAGGTCGGCAGAGGTACTTCTGCCCTATGACTGTAAATCTACGAAGCAACGTCCTTCCCAAGCTTCCCTGACCCAACTCTTTTCTGCACATTAACACATTCATTAATTGCACACTGAAGAAACCAAATTTCCACTATTTACAACTGTATTCGTAACCTCTTAAGCGCCAAGTTCGCAACTGAAGTAACTTTATTGAAATGACACAATTAACTTGTTCGAAGCAACTATCACCCAGGAACGCCATGCGCAACGAACTCTGGTTCCTTAATAATGTTCTTTCAGTTGCCAATGCCGCCGTCTTTTCGTTCTCTTCTGACTGCGTTCTGTTTAACTCATAAGACAAAACAGCAAATGCTCTTATCCTGCTTGTTTTTCTATAAGAGGTAATATTTTAAGTACGCGCCCAACTTTCCATATGAAGATCTATGGCGACTAGTGCTAAAAGGCGACGGCAACACGATAAAAAAAAACGTTCTTAAACGTGTTTAGTTGACTCTTGCTAGACTTGTCTGCAGTGCAGATTACGACTGTTACTAATGTGATTTCATTTCGCACAACATCCAGGCCACCATGGTCGCCTTGACGTCTGTGATTGTCCTGGCATTTGTTGGGCTGAACATTGTTAAGGAGTTTTACCAGATGTATCAACAGGTAAGTGTTATTTTTCTGCCCGTCGAAATGACCGTTACTCTTGCCGACTACGGTTCACTTAGGAAGGAATGGTCTTTGGTGCTTACCCTCGAGAATACTACCAATCCATCAATAACTTTTTCCCTCCCGTTCCAAAATACACTTCGATGAAGCATTGCGAATCGTTTGACTCTACAAAAGACACACGGAGGTAAAATAAAGGGGTAAATAATGTCAGGAAGAGGGCTAAGTACGGTAACATAGCTTCACTGTTTTGCTGTATATATACATTTACAGATAGTCGCGTATGCAGTCAGGTATTGACTGATGTTGCATGCGATATACACGTACATCAGGAAACATCACAATGTCTATAGAATTACATGGTGTCACATTCACAACACCCCCTCCAACCGGTCGGCCGCCCCGAACGTTCATTAGTAGGATGCAAAAACTGAAGCGAAAATTTTCAAGTCTCATATTTTATATCTAACCGTTAGTAGCAAGTTCTCTACAGGTAAAGCAGCATATGTGCACGCATTAGGAGAAAACTGCTGCGAATAAGGCGTCTTAGTACTGAGCGTTCCAACCCAATACTTTATATATATATTGGCTGCTACAAGTACTCACTGACAGAAATACAACGTAGTCTGTCTGAGAAAAGTATGTCATTGTTTACTTCGTATGGGAGACAATAAGCTGTAAAGATACATGTTTCAATGAATATGCATAAGTAGGAATTACCGAACACGAACACATTGACAAGGCTTCATGCATCCTGTCGGAGATAATGGGATATCACTTCAAGTATTTTGCGAGCTTTAACTGCCACTCAGAAAAAGTTCGGCCGCTTGCTACACTCCTGTAACATGTGAAAGCGAGAGCCTGCTGGGGGCAGACGTGGTAAAGCATTAAGCGATCGGAGGGGTCAGACTTCTTGCAAGACATAACGAGCCGCAGTGCGAAGTACACGTATGGCGTTTTAGGTCGACCTCCTCGACGGCACATGCGAGCACCCAAGGCCCTACCTAAAGGTCCTTCAGTTCTTTCTTTCGTTACTTCTTTCATTCATTATTTCTTTCCTTCGTTCTTTCTTTCTTTTTTTTCTTTCGTTCTTTTTTCATTCATATTCAGCAATTGCATTATTGCTTGCTTACGCGGGGTATGAACCATTGCTGATGACGATATTCTTGCATCACTGAATTTTTGCATCGCTGGACTAAACGCCGCTTTTTTCGGGTATGAGCCATTGCAACGAGCGACTTAATGCTTTCGCCTTAATAGTCAAGGAGTTGTTAACTACGCCTATATCCACATTCTTTTTCTTACCATAATAGAAATCAAGATTGATACTTAGAGAACAGTGTTAGTTCAAAAGAACTTGAAGCGATTGTCGTTCTATGATCAATATTGGGGATCAATATCTACTTCTGCCCTAACTGCATCTGTTCCCATATTCATTTTCAGCGAGCCAAGTACTTCTTGGACATCATGAACGTTTTGGAGTGGACACTCTACATTTCCGGTGGTCTGATGGCTGCCGGCCACTTATCGACAATGGTGGTTGACCGAAGCAACCAGTACATCATGGCAGCCTTGGCCGTGTTCTTAGCGTGGTTCAACTATCTTCTCTACCTGCAAAGGTGAGAAGGCTTCCGCTAGACAGCTTCTTGTTTTCGGAAAGCGACAGTGCTTTCGATCGAGCTGTCGTTCAAAACTCGTTGAGGGTATGGTCAGACTTGCGTACCAGTGCGAATTACCGCAGCATATGTACGTGTAATAAGAGAATTACGGCCTTGTTATTTGATAACGCGCTTAGACGACGTTAAGGTTACCTTGTACCTTTCCATACTTTTTTTAAGCCGGCGTGTCAGACGCCCTTGACACGCCGGCTAACAGGCGTGCGTTGACAGACTGGGGGGAGGGGTGGCCCTGGTTTCGACCTTGTGCACAGCGTTCCTTTACTCTCAGTTCGACACGCTAACACACCTTCCCTCGTTTACGCACCCTCCCGCCTCATACCCTCTCCCCTTTAGGCGAACCCCGCCTATATATACTGTGGCGAGGAAAGCGTACGTCGCCTTGAAGAACACAAGTCCACTTGTCGAAACGTTGGCTCCTGCATTCGCCTTGTTCACGTTTTGCTCATCGTCTTGAATTTCCATCTCCCGCATTCCCCGTATTTTCCCTTGTACAGAAAATTAAGGTTAGCCTAGGCAACCTTTTTCAAATCGCGAACATGCCGGTGGTATCGTAAGTTGAGTGTGACAACACACCGATCATGCATAAACTAAAGGCGAGTGGAGATATTCCCTTGAAGTTTATGCGCTCTTCTGTGGCGTCCGATAAATTATCAGTGTCTGCACGGTTCGAGTGAATTACATAATAAAAAAGAAAAAAAACATTGAATGGCATTGAAAAACGATTCGAGAGCCAACCCCAATTTTTTTTTCTTGTGTTTGTTTACTTCGGTATGCACGAAACAATCACGGATGGGCGAAGTCAAACCTGCTGCATTGGACCGATGTTACCGGTTATGTAATTTGTACGCGAAATTTTCATCCGGATGCTGAGCCTACATTTTTTTAGAACTGATACTAATGCTTCCTTCCCCGCTGAATAAATGCAAATTGAAGCTATAAAAATAGTACTCTGTCAGTCACAACTAATTCAGCGATGTACAAAAGTTATAAACAGGTACAAGGTGCCTCAGAAGAGCTGGCCATCGTTTCATGGGAAAACCTACCTTCGTCAGAGCTTTCTCTCTGACGAAGATGGGACCTCCTATTCAAATGTTGACCAGCCTTTCTTATGCACCTTATCCCTGTGTATAACAGTTATAACACGCGTGCTACACCATCTGTCAGCCCCCCGTTTTGATTTTGAATTACTTGAGCCGCTCACAGTAGTATCTGTTTAACATATTTGTCATGTTACATGTTTACTTCTAAAGTGGTTCACATGTCTGGTAGGATATATAGTTGCCAACCAACATTAAACAGATGAGAGGTTTGGCGAATGAGATCTCAGCCAGCAGTATTTAGTATTTAGACCTGCTCTTATTGTGTTATTTTGCTTTGTCAAAGATAAGTAATTTTTTTTGTATGCAGCGTGGCACGAACATCTTATCGATCTGCGAATAACTGTAACTTAGCCATACAATCTAGGCGCGCCCCACGTGAAGTTCAAATGAGAGATCTCGGCCGCAGCGGCCGCATTTAGACGAGGCTAAATGACGAAACGCTCAGGCCCAGTGTTTTGAGTGCTCTTTGAAGATCTTTGGTGATGAAAATTAGTCCGGAGTCCTCCACTAACGCACGCCTCGTAAGCAAATCGTGGTTCTGGCACAAAAATCCCCCAGAATTCAATTAAATTAAGAAATCTAGGAGAATTTGTTTACTTTTACATTTCGCTACTAAGAGTACATTCGAATAAAAACAAAGAGATGACATGTTATTGTAGCAATGCCTTAATTTGCATGGTGGCTAATTAGAAATTTGCTTGCTGTACTAGCCACGACTGAAATGTCGCTCTAGCGTTGACTTTGAAAACCGCATAAGTGCCCTCATTGCGCTCCGTTTTTTTTTCTTTTCTTTTTTAAGGCCGCAAACCTGCACAAGCGGCTGTAGCCTAAACAGATGTTTGTAGTTATGCGGTGATAATGACCGGCTGTGATTGTCAAAATTTAATTATGAGATTTTAGGCGTCAAAACAACGGTCTGGTTATGAGGCACGCTGTAGTGCGAGACTCCGTATTAACTGGGGCCATCTGGGGCTCTTTAACGTGCACCTAAATTTAAGCATACTGGTGCTTTCGCATTTCGCTTCCATCGAAATGCGGCCGCCATGGCCGGCATTCGATCCCACTACCTCGTGCTTAGCAGCCCAACACCATAGCCGCTAAGCAGCCATGGCGGGTGCTGTGATTGTTGTGTGTCCTTCTCCATTTCTCTTTCTGCTTTCTTATCTCCTTACTTCACCCTCCCCCTTTCTCAGTGTAGGGTAGCAAACCGGATTATCCTTTCAAGTTTTGCCATTCCCCTTTATCCTCTTTCTGTCACTCCAGCATATAAAAAATGCTACTTGGTATGGCGTTAAATTTTTGAGAGTTAAAACAGAGATTTGAGGGGACATCAAACTCGACGTAGCAAATGTGATACGTGGACGTTTATGTGAGGATAAAAGAAGATGAGGACGCCTTTATTGCTTGTCGCACCTTCCGGCAAGGGAGGAGGGAGACAATTGTGTTTGCGATCTCTGCTCTCCATGTGTCATAATTCCTGCGTTTCTGTTGTCTTCTTCAGGTTCAACCGGATCGGCCTTTACGTCGTCATGTTCCTAGAAATATTGTCCACTTTACTAAAGGTCATGTTCGTCTTCTCCGTTCTAATAATTGCCTTCGGCTTGAGCTTCCATATTCTCCTCGCCAAAATTGACGTGAGTATGCGCTCGAGGCATTGTATTCTTCCTTCACGCCAACCAAAGTCAGAAACTTCATGGCTTAAAAGAGAACTGCCAAGACATTTTGAACTTTTCTTTTTTTTGCGTTACATGAAGGCCCCGGACTTCATAAACTTTAGACAAATACTGCCAAACTTCAAAGCGGCCTACGAAATTTATCATATATTTTCTACAAACCGTCTTCGGTGTCGTTTCGCTGGAGGTGAACGTTTCGGCAGGAGGTCATGCCGCAGAAGGTCACGTGGGAGGAGAACATCGCGACACTTTTGCAATCGCTTGATCTCGTTAGGTCGTCTGCTATGCGGCCAAGGCGGGCAGCGCAGCGAGAGGCAGCTAGCAGACGACCAAGAGAGACCAACACGCCGTGATGTTCTGTTCCCACGTGACAAACTTCAGGGTCCTAACGCCTTCTTCGGAAACAAAAATCAAAACCGGCTCGTACAACAGCTAATAGAGTAAATTGTTTACGCCGCTGGGAGGCTTCTCAGTACCTTTTCTCCGTTTTTGAGGTCTGGGACATTTATATAACGCAAAAGAAACAAAAAGATGGAAATACAATTTCAGTGCTCTTTTAGGCACGCCCTCTAATGCCTGCAGCACGTGCTAATGTACAATATACAGCGCACTCTTTCCCCTTGACCGTTCACGGTGGTACAAATTCTGTAATCCATCCTTATTGCATCACTGTGAGCTCGGCTCCTCGCGTTCGGTATGTTGGTTTATATGTCTTAACTGTGCCAACTGGAAGCTTGCGGTTTTTGCACTGCAGGTTCTAGAATTTGCAGGAGAAATTTCTTTCTTACCTTCCTACAGATCAATGTGAAAACGCCGGTCGTTGACCCCTACACAGGAAACATCACAATGCGAGCAATGGTGAGCATGCGCGTAATTTGTGAACGCTTGGCCTTAGGCGTAGACCACCATCAGGCACTCCATATATCTCGCTTTGTTGTTTTATTATTAAAAAATCACTTGCACTTGGAACGGCAGTGGGGAAAAAGTGCGACATCTTGCATAGCTAGCAACAGCGCGATAAAGCAAAGAGAATTGGTTGAATCAGTTGATGGTGATGAATATGTATGGAGTTTTAGGGAGCAAGGGCCAATAATGACCAAAGAGCGCCAGGAAATGGTATGAGGTAGTCGACGATGCGATTGATGACAACTGATGTACAGTACATGTAATTTGGCTGTATAGCAGCTAAGCAGCTTTCGCTAACGCACGTCGTGGTTTTACGACGCGACCTACCGTTATTTACTTCAGTCGTGCATGCTCAATCAGATATGTTTTAAACGAGGCGAAATGCTGGCGAACCCCTTTCACACGCGGCGACTATACAGATTAACCTGTTGACGTCTATGAAGCAGATGCGGGAATGTTGTCCTGAATGACATTTTATTTCAGCTGAGACCCAAGCAGGTGGCCTCGGTATTTATTAGTTGCCTAATGTGAATATATTTACGCTGTGTGGCTAGCGGTTGTTCTTCAATAAGTGCCAACAGCACTGATCGCAATTCGGGCGTGTTCTGAGCCCATCTAGCTTAGCGTGATAAATTTTGCCGTCATTATGTCATTTCTAAAATAAAGTCATCGCTTTATTTGGTAAGCACATTAAAATGATTATAAGTGGACTTAAAACGCCCTCATGAGCAGCATCAATTCGGTACTTCCAAGGCTTGGCGATGGTGGACTTCTTATATTTCTTGATATTTAGCTGTAAAATGAGAAGTTTAGCCTTCGAAAGAGGTTATCAATCCCAAAATCTTACCTATGAAAACTACCGAGAAGGAAAAAAGAAGTAATAAGGTTACAAAACTATGAAACCAAGTGTATAACGAAATATTGAAACACTATTGAAGTGCTTCCACGGATCACAGGAAAATAACAAAGAGCACAACACAGGTAATAGTAGGAGAATAGCACAAGCACGAAGAGGTCATGATAACACAGAGAAAATATATATATAGAGTTTGTGTGCGTGTGTTTTTTTTTTACTTTGAAAGCTTTCTTTAAAGCTTACCGAAGCACCTCGAATCACATCACTACAGATTAATTATCTGAGCAGCCAGGCATCATTTCAAGAAAAACCAAAGCAATCCATTTGCATTCTTTACTTTCATAGTTATCAACTTACCGGCACATGCTTATAAGAAAAAGTTAGGAATTATCATAAAAGTCTAGTGCCGTGTTTCTACATTTCAATATTGCTTTGTAGGCCGAAATAAGTGGCGTCAAATTATTCGCTCAATTTATTTTATTACGCATTCGCAACCCCAAAAATGGGGCTTTACGTCCAATAGAATGATGTCTGTCCAACCCCTGTGGCGTAAAATCGTAGTGTAAAATGAAGCTTCCATCGCACTTCTGTCTTCCCACAATCATATTGGCGCTGGTCGCACTTGCCGATTGGATGCGAAATCTCTTCAGCAGCAAGGGCGAAACGGACAGCTTAATTGCACCACATTGCCAAGCTTGATTTTATGCTGCCTCACTAATCGCAAGGGGGTTGCACTGTGAGCGGCACATCGCAGTGCTGAGCAGGTTGTTTAAACAGTTAAGAAGACTGCGAATTACCTTTTGCTGCTGCATTTATGTTTGCATAGCGAAGACTCAATGAGACAATATTAGTACCCTACAGACGCTTCAGTCGTGCCATATTGTGTTCACTGAGATGACGTAATTTACCTTACACGATGCAAGCTTTACTGACTTGAAGCTTAAACGGTCTGGGAGAGCGTCTAGTGGGGTGTTGGTCTTGAGGGTTACTGGGAACCGCAGCGAAGGGTCAAGGCTGAACAGCTGAGTCTCGATGCCGTCACTTCATTGTGTGTTAGGTGTGATGTCACTCACCACAGCCAAAAGAAAATAACGTTTCAATATACATACAGATCCCTTTTTCCCTGTCCTAGCAGTCATCATCACAATCAATAGATTCAAAACTAGGGATATGTACGCGCATCGCAACGTCATTGCGTTCTGACTCACCCGCTTCTTTCCTAACAATGATTTACCTCACGAGACGGTGTTCCGCGGAACACTCGACTACGCCATTTCCTTAATTGTGTCACACGGGATGGTAACTCTGATTGCGATGAAGATACGTGTAAACCGAACGTCTTTCACAAACTAAATTTCCCACTCGAGTGCGCCCAGTTATTATAGGCCTTTTGCGCGTTTAACTGGACGTTCCTTCTGTACGCGCAGAACATGAGCGACAAGGGTTTCCACAACCCGCTGATATCCCTGGTTCGCGTCGGAACCATGATGCTCGGGGAGCTGGACTTCCTGGGCACGTACCTGCGTCCGATGCGCGCCCTGGAGTCGTCGGCCTGGTACCAGATCGTGGCCGCCACCTGGTTCCTCGTAGTCTTCATCGTGCTCATGCCTATCTTACTCATGAACCTGCTCGTGAGAACCTTAAAATCTTCCTTATCGTATCATAGAGTGTCCATTCTGTAGGGACGAAATAGCAGTGTTTGACACTCGTGGGCACAAAACTGACGAATGGGCGAATGGACAAAAGCCACTACACTAACACTGAGATTAACAACACCTGCATACGGGCTAGATGGTGCATCGCAGCTCGACGGCAAATAAGCGCCCTGGAAGACACACACAACAGCCGAGATAGACACGGGACAGGCGCTAATCCTGTCCTGTGTCTTTCTCGGCTGTTGTTTGTGTTTTCTAGGGCGCTTATGTTCCGTCGATCTAACACTGAGAAGCACTTCATTTCCTGTGCGTTGCCGCTGTAGGCAGTGTTAGGCCCTGAACTCGTTTTGCGTATCTTCGGGTGGTTGGCTCGCTCGACACTCACTAGGGAAGGCTTTATGCACGACAAAAATAACGGAACTAGTCCACCTTTTTCATCCACGCCTTCAAAGCGAATATGTTACTTTCTTTTACTCTTTCACCCGTTTCTGCGGGAGTTGGTCTTTCATCGCGAAGTCATAAGGGAAACGCACGCATGTTAAATTACGAGGTTTAACGCGCCAACACCACTTTGCGATTATGAGGCACGCCGTGGTGAAGGACTCCGGAAATTTCGACCACCTGGGGCTCTTTGACGTGCACCTAAATCTCAGTACACGGGTGTTTTCGCATTTCGCCCCCATCGAAATGCGGCCGCCGCGGCCTGCACACAAGTTAACCAGGCTGAGCCCGGCGGGCCACAATGACGCCGGTGCAAAGGGCGCACACTCTAGCGTAACAGAGTTGCCAGTGCGTTAGTCGCCTAACAGCAGCTATTATAGTTCTTCAAGACGCCACATGACACGCAACAAATACTGGGAGCACAAAACGTCACGGCAGAGACGCAAAAATAGAGAAACAGCTTAAATTGCAAAATGCATCTTATTCTGCATAGAAACGGGGATGATAGGTGTGGAAGTGCAGTCTCAGGGCTCACGTGCTGTGGTGAAGCACCCGCGAAGGGCTGGCATATTCTATTCCCACCGGCCTTCCCCACTGTGGTGGCGGCTGGACAACACCATGGCAGCCACCTTCCGCGCCGGAGTTGGTGTCGCTAGATACAACGCTGCGTGTGACAATTTGTTTTGTAGCTACTTATACTACCGCCACAGTTTTGCTGGCGAACGGCTCTGCTATCTACGGAATTAGGCAACGACACCGCATACGCGACCTAAACATTCTCACTACAGCAAACAATACGCCTTCAAGTATGTCGTTTATTTTTAACCAAAACGAATAGCTTTCTACAAGCGTTCGGCTATTCGCTTACGTTGACAATGATTGTCGATGGCTTATGCAGAATTGTTTTGCTTTGTTTCGCCTCTTATCTTCAAGATTTTTCCAAACTCTCATCCCGTGCAGAACAAGATGTAGCATCTTAATGTGCTTTTTTTTCTTTCTCTCTGCTTTCCCGTTTTATGCTCCGATTAGTTGTGTATGCGTCAAGTTATTGTGTACGTTTCTTGTGAGTTTGTTTTCTTTTGTTACTTCAAGTACATTTCCGGCGTTCATTGTGAGAGAAGGAATAATCGCCCGTATCTCCTGATGTCTCTCCTATTTAGTTGTGTCAATAAAAATATCTTGTAGGGTCAAATCGTTTCTACATAGTTGGCTGATAAATCAAAAGTATAATCTTCCCACATTAAACACACAAGTGAAATCTTCCAAATAAAACAGGCAATGTTCCAATTAAGAAAGTGTTCACACGCAAGTGACAAAAAGCAACAACAACAAAAAAAAACACGAAACTTAGCATGATGGTCATGCTGTGTAACGAAGCGCACTTTGATCCTTTGGAGCTTCGACTCCGCCTCGATCCTTTGAAGCCTCGTTTCAGCGTCCGAAACACTTGCTACCTTTAATTTATTTGACGCATTTTTACGAGTGCTCTTTTTCTGTGAACAAAGAATTTATGTATCTAACTAAGAGACTTCAGGATACGTATCCCAAGTTTACGTGATTTGTATCGACTTTATTTTCTAAAACATACGGATCACCTTGAAAACTTTTTAAGCGCAATAACAAACAGTGCATGACAGAAACAACAGGAGCTAAAAGTATAGACTTAAACTGAAACGCTTAAAAAGTTTTCAATATGCAAATCAACCAACTAGCCCGATCGATCATTGTGTTGCACTAGGAGCACGTTTCATTCTTTCTTTTTCTTTTTTCTTTTGGGGGGGGGGGGGAGGTAGGGGTGCTTGCCTCGAGGCATATGTATAAAAAAAATAGCCAGAGGCATCAAACAATTGCATGCATCTCTGTTTGATGCAGGTACTGCAGCAATGAATTCGCGCACTCATTGTCCGTTACCCAACGGGTAAAGTCATCTGGGACACTCGGCATTGTCATGGCTTCCCTAATCATGTTCTGCCTAATGTCCTCAGTGCCAAGACACAACCACAAGAGATAACGACCGTCCGCCTTAAACACGGGTGTCGGACACTTAGTAGACGCTTTAGGTTTGCCACTTGCACATCCCCAGGCGCAATTAAGTGACCGCGGATGTCAGGGCCCACCCCAGCCCGAAGCTTCCAAAGACAAACTTGTGTGCCGTCGAAACAGGCACCGTGGGAGTATTTGGTTTCCCTGCTATAATAGATTCACTTGTTGTCTTTTCCAGATCGGCTTGGCCGTCGGCGACATTGAAACCGTCCGCCGCAACGCACAACTGAAAAGGCTCACAATGCAGGTTAGCCGCAATGCTCTTACTAGTACTCAGTTAAGTACCACACTGGCTAATATTTTGGTCTTCTCAGTTAAGTACCACACTGGCTAATATATTGGTCTTCTGTATGTCCCCACTTTGCTGTCAACACTCGACTGACGAATATCCAATTTGAGATACGCGATGGCATTGTGTAGCATGCAAAAAAACAGACCTACAAATGTTATATTTTGATTCTTCTACTGCGCTATTGTGAACGTACGAAGTCATTGTTTCCGGTTGCATTAGCTTCTTTGCTATTGCAGCCGTAACAGTAGAGAAATTGAAGAGAGAGAGAGAGAGAGAATATGCGAGATTATCCAAACCATAGCTCCAATGATGAATTGCTTCAGCATATATAATTAAAAACAAATGGGTGTTATACATTCTTTTTCACTACTCATTTTTTTTTCACCCGTCTTATTCGTTCCAACGTAAGGGATCACAGTGGCATGCTATTGTTGAGCACCTAGCGTTGAACGGTCGAAAAACACTGAGTAAGAATTTAGCTTGCTCTCTGCATAGCCTACAATGGGCACACCGTAGAGGCCCACATTCAAGATGGAGGCACGCAGAAATCATATAGGTCTGCCTTTTTGCAACCAAATAATCTACAGTGCGATCCGCGATTAAAGGGGTGCACGCGTGAGCGTCGAGTATGTGCGAATATTCCCCTTTGCCAAGCGTAAAGTCAGTCGCCCGGCATCGCAGCAAATGGCATGTGGTTGGTGGCACTGGGACCATCATACACACCTATCCAGCGCATTTGCGTGCTTTCCGCCGACACTTACAGCTAGGCCGGCAACAAAGCGAGTACTGCGTAATGGAGCGTTCCCTTTAACGGTGGACAGCACTATACGTGTTGTGGCACCTGCAGCGCGTCCTGCCGAATGATCAGACCATTTAGGACTTTTGGTACCACTCGAATGCTACCTCCAACTATGCGGAGTGCTGTGGAGATTGGGCTCAGAGAAAGCCCGCCTCAGCCATGCGTTCACCTGCTTTCAGAGCAATCGGAATAGCCACGTCATAGACGTTCTGTTTGCATCTCTGTCGCGCTCCCAGTTCGAACACAAAAGCACTTCCGAGCGCTCCGGGCTAGAGCGTGGCAGACCATTTAGGACTTTGGTACCACTCGAATGGTACCTACAACTATGCGGAGTCCTGTGGAGGTTGAGGTCAGAGAAAGCCCGCCTCAGCCATACGGTCACCTGCTTTCAGAGCAATCGGAATAGCCACGTCATAGACGTTCTATTTAGATCTCTGTCGCGCTCCCAGTTCGAACGCAAAAGCACTTCCGAGTGCTCCGGGCTAGAGCGCGGCGCTCTAAATGCACGGGTCGAATGCGTTCTGAGCGCTCAAATTCGACAAGCCGAATGCAAACTCCACAGCGAGAGCACGCGCTCGAAAGCTGCCAGTTGAGTGTGCCGTTAGTGTTAAGCGAGGAGACGACCAGAAAGCTATTGATTTCTTGCAGCTACCTGCGAGACCCAGATACGTTTGTTGCATACAACCTTTTTCCGCATACGTCCCCATCTTTTCCTATTACGGGCCGTCCCGCTCTGACTTCTGAGCTATCCTTGGTCAACTCCACAAAGTCCTTTCCGCTCTCCCCATTTCCACTTTTCCGTTGTCTTACGAGCTAACTCCCATTTGTCAGTCCCTTTGGCTAAATCTCTGTTCATTAGGGATCGGGACTCGACCTCTTTCACCTCCGCGAACTGAGCCACCTTGAAGCATTGAAAAGAGTGAAATTGTGCTAAACTTTGCTGGCAGGTGGAGCTGCACACCGACCTCGAACGAAAGCTGCCTCGACGCATCCTGACCATGGTAGACAAGACCGAAGTCTACGTGTACCCCAACCAAAAGGGCTCTTCGTCTTACGTCGTAAGTGATAGCAGAGGAGCTTTCCTCGCGCGGATAACGGGTTCTTTATGAGAGTTAAAAGTGCGGCTTCGGTTATATGGTGAACAAATTGAGAAAGAGGGGGATAGGGCGTTTTAATGAATCCTGGAGAGGGGTGCATGGTGACGTGTCTAGCACGCTACTGCAGATGGGTACGATGGAAAAGGGAAAATTATGCACAGTGCATGACACAGATACAGCATGCGCAAAACATGCCACAACACTCAACAATGTGTGTCACTGAGACGAATGTCTCTCCAGAAGGTTAAATGTGCCTTCGTGGCGCGAGGTGCGCAGGCACCGTTATTTATTTATTGATTTATTTATTTATTAATTTATTTATTTATTTATTTATTTATTTCAATATACCTTACAGGCCTCAAAGTGAGGCATTGAGTAAGGGGGGCAGTACATAGAAAATACATAGAATACAAGACATCTATAAACCGTATCTGTTTACAACCTACAACCGCAAGTGCAACCGATATGAAAAAAGAATTATTTAGTTCACGATTCCATTTAGGGAAATAAAGAAAACAGAATATAATAAAAAGGAATAAAAAACACAGACTGTCTTCAGTGAAGTCCTGTAATTAACAATATGAGAGTGTTAAACAGTAATAATGAAAAAAATGACATAAGTTGCGGACGCGACATTCCAACGGAACGGTAAACATAGCGACATAACGGTAATAATGCGACAATAAGCTGTAAAAGATAGTGCAAGTATAGAAAGCATTGTGCGACAAACGTAAAACTTCACATTTCTTTAGTCATGAATTCAGTCAAGGCATTACGGCATGAATCGTAGTTGGACTGGCATGCAATGCTGTCCGGGAGCGAATTCCCTATACTGATCGCACGAGGAAGGCAGAGTAATGAAATGCTTTTGTGGACCCGCAAAGGCGGGCATAGCTGAAATGATTATGAAGCCTATGTGACGTGGAGTAGGGTCGTTTCAAGCATGTGGGTGTTCGAGTGGAGTGAAGGATTTTGTAGAACCCAGTATACAATAGACCAAGTATACCTCGCAGCTCAAGCGAAGAGAGTCCTCGATAAACAGCTCGTGTCATCATTAAGGCGGTTTCTTCTGACGCAAATACCCAACTAAGGAACTCGAGTTGAAAAAGCCCCGAGCGCAAATCTGTGTTGTCACCTAGAGCTGCATCAGTGCATTATAGCACTTATTGTCACTTCATAATCGCAGTGCAAGGGGTCACATTATCGCTTTGAGGATTTCGCTATTTTTGTTTATTTCATCAGCCCTTTGCTCCTCGAAATTACAGAAAGATAATCTCTCACTCCTCATGAAACAGGTAGCCACGATGGGCCAGATATGATGCACCCTTTTGTTTACAGCAACAAAACATGCCTTTGTTGGTGTCGGATTGTAAACACCAATTGCTCTGCCGTGGTGACTCAGCGGTTATGACGCTCTACTACTGAGCGCGAGCTCGCTGGCTTGGTTGCCTGATGAGGCGGCAGCTTTTCAATGGTGGCGAAAGGCTCGATGTTCCTGTAGTTCAATTTTGGTGCACTTCAAAGAACTCCTGTTGGACAAATTTGATCCAGAATCCCTCGTATCGGTGTCTCTCGTAGCCAAAGTGTCGCCTTGGCGACGTTAAGATTCACAAATTGCCGGTTATTTATATTTTGTTTATTGCAGAATGGCTTTGACCAATGACATTAGCCTCATATAAGCATTAAACAAACATCAGGGGCCAAATTTTCTCGTAAGGTATTGCTTCGTAGGTGCGTTTTGCGTTGGCCATTCGGGTTTACAAGTAATACGGCAGGCATCAGCAATTACTAGCATTTTCTCTTACGAACAGTTCCAAGCGCAAGATGTTTTTGCGTATACGGGCCTCGTAGTTGAATTCGCGACGTTTTTCGTATCTGAGGACTGCTTGCAATTGGGGCCTGCCGTCTCTGCTAATCGTATGTTGGACACCCCTACAGCCTCGCAGCTGCTCGCGCGAACAGGTTTAGCTTAAGGACGTTTTTTTTTGTGTGTGAATGCAGGCCCAGACTTCTTATGTGCACCTGTGCTTCCTTCTTCCTTCCTCTTTCAGTGGCAGACAATACAACGCTGGTTTGCTAGCCCTAGGGAAAACAGCAAACGAAGCAAAGCCTTTGCCGCTGGCGGCGGAGTTCCGGACAACTCGTTTCAGGAGCTGTGTGTCGAGCTTAAAAGGCAAAAACAAAGGTATTCATACAAGATCGCCCTCACGAGCATTTGTGTATGTATAGTCTATAGAGGTAGACTCGGCTCCGGCATCGGAGAAAGCGGAGCGGAGGAGTGCTGATTGTGGGCATTCTTGTCGATGTATCGCGGCCTAAGAAATGGGTAAAGCGACAGCCGGCCGTCGAGAACAAGGAGAGTGAATGTTCGATGTATACGTTGTGTTTGTATGCTCGGTAGAGGTGCACTCAGCATGCTCACATGCCATATCATTTGCAAACAAAGCGCACGTGCCCGATACATCCGTCTACGGGTATACAAAAGAATTATACAAGAACAAAAACTTGCACTATTTGTTGAAAACTCACGCTATGCGCGAGGCGCTGAGGTGGCTTTACTGAGCGTGTCGGCATTGTCGGGCCTGCGTTCGATGCGCAAGCCTGCGATGCTTGAGTTATCCTACTTGGGGCTTCAGCCTCGATGACGGCAGACTTTCTCATGGCAATGTAGCGCGCAGACCCTCTGCGCCGAATCGGTAGGGCCACTGCAGGCAGTTTCATCAGGACCACGGGGTGTACACGAGGGGCGCGGCACTCGTCGTCACTGGATTCGGGATAATACTCCTCGTTTGTGCTCATTATGTGACGACGGTTATATTGTTACGTAGGAAGACACCGACGAAAAGCTATTTACAAGTATATTTACAAGGCAATACGCTGCGCTTGGCCAAGAGGCAACAGCCCGCGCTAGCTTCTAATCGTCGTCGTCGTCTTCACACTGCTCGCCTTTCGTGATCGCACATATTGTGCCGTAGCAATATTACAAATGGTGCGTATAGAGAGGGAGAGAGAGAGAAGATGATAAATGAAAGGCAGGAAGGTTAACCAGGACTAGGCCCGGTTGGCTACCCTACACTGGGGGAAGGGAAAAAAGGAAGTGAAAGGTTAAGAGAAGGAGAAATGGTCAACCGTGGATATCACTGACGTGGTAATAGTTTTCTGCTCTATGTCGCTGGTGGTCACTCAGTCCGGATCACAGACTGTACACACAATCCTATAGCTTTAAAAAATCGCAGCAGCGCTTTTGTGGCCTTTCATAGCTGCGATATGCGAGGCCATGGTCCCAAGATCTTGTTCAAGGGAAAAGGTTTTCTATGTAACCGACTTAGAGCTGTCCAGAGGTCATGTCTTTCATATTCAAAAGATGGGCAGAAGAAGCACAGTCGATGTTCTATAGTCTTCTCGATATCGTAGGCATTGTTGTCGGCGCTATCAGCTATTACAATCAAACACGTATATGCAATGGTGAAGGCGACATCCAAGCGTAAGCGGCACAGCATTCTTTCCTCATTTCGCGGAAGCACAAATGGTACCTAGTGGTGCATATACAGAAGGAGGTCCCAAGCACCGTTGGCGGCACCTCCTGTGCCAGTAAAATGAGTACAACAAAGTAAGAAAGCAAGTCAAACGAAGTAGAGAATATATATTGCAAAAGAAAAATACATATATAAATCCATCAATAACGTTCCCTGGTAGATGGTATTATTTATAGTTTAAAAGAAATACTTCAGGTTTCGTTAACCCTTTTAAAGGAAGCTACACATTTCACTTGTGTATATACATTCCAAAATGGTACTGGAGAAAAAAGCAAAGGGAATCTACGGTAATCAGTACTGATAATAGGCAAAAGCAAGTTACGATGGATAGTGAAGCGATTAGTATTAGGATAAGAGAGCACATGTTGCGGGAAGATGTCGAAAGGGAGGAAATAGTTATGTATTTTAAGGAATATAGTGCAATTATTGCAAAAACAAAGGTTAGACAAAGGTAAGTTAATAAGATCAACGAAAACTGGGATAAGAGGGGGAAAACCGCGGGGCGAATTTAATAATGCGAACAGCTTGTTTCTGTAGTTTAATCAAAGGGGGGAGATGAACGGTACAGTGAGGAGCAAATGGGAGAGGTTAACACCATTGTGAGGGAACACCGATATAATCGCTATCGGCATAATATTCTTACTCTAGAGCGCTTCTTAGAGGGTACTTGAACACTTGCAATGCATAAATTCGAGTCCACTAATGTCGAGCCCATTAAAACTAGATTGCCTCCAGCATTGTGTACAGTAGACGTTCATGATTTTTTCAAGAAAGGACGTGTTCGTTTCCGCAGCTGCGATAACATGATGTGTGCATGTTTACCTGGTAGAACTAGTTATGTTATGAATGTTTTCGAGAGCAAGGCTGAACGTTAAGTTGATGATGATGTGTAGAGGCTAGGTGGTGTATATTACATTATAGTTATCATCGGCTGCTTGCGCTATACCTTAGGGCGTCGTTGCCCGAATGGCGCAGATCGCACACATTCTTTTGATGAGGCGAATAGATAAAATTTATCGTTTACTATCTGCCTATATATTTATTTTTCATTACCAGCCGATGTTTTCAGCTGTTCGCCTGTGCCAGTTGATTGACTGTATAGTTAAATAAATTATCGAATTGATTGATTGATTGATTGATTGATTGATAGATTGATAGATTGATAGATTGATTGATTGATTGATTGATTGATTGATTGATTGATTGATTGATTGATTGATTGATTGATTGATTGATTGATTGATTGATTGATTGATTGATTGATTGCAGGATGAAAGAGATGTCGAGGGCTATGGAACAGCAGCTTTCCTTAATGCGGCTCGTCGTCCACAAGATGGAGATTCGAACCGAGAACGACGAAATGGACGAAGGAAACTGCGAGAACATCCAGGACCGGCCGCTTAGCGCGACGACGCAGGGCAGCCTATGATCTTTCCACGTCGCGTGCTAATTCGCGATGCCATCTGTGTGTCTTCAGAAAGTCCTGTGCGTGATATCTGCGGAAATCACTTGTAACACATATCTCACCGATGTTTCGGGACGTTGATGCAAGACTGTCGAAACACGTTGAGCGCTTTGTCGCTGATGAGATTCGGCATCATATTTTTTGGCCTTAACTGTCAGTTTCTACCCAATCACAGGACGTACATATACTCAAAAAAGGCGGCGATACCTATTGATAAATGTCACCTGAAAAATGCCACACATATAACAATCGAACATCATAGCCTATGATTTATATGCGTTCTCGGGTGGCTACAGGAGATTAGTAGAAATATGGCAAATGTGGAATACGAAATTTTTTTATGGGAGTGGCTAGGTGTTATATCCCGATATATGGCATTAATTTCATTATTTGTCCAAAATGAGATAATCGCGAGTGTGTGGGGAAAGACAACTAAATGGATGAGAACGTGGAACCCAACGTGTAATACACTACCTTCCCGTAGGAAATTCATATCTCCAACCACCTCACTTTCTTCCGCAGCTCTCAGCAAGCTTTTCCCTGCCAGCGACATACGGCACCACTGCTATTTGCGATCTGAAACTACGAGAACATGACAGCATTGCTCAGTGACACACATTTCAGAATAAACATTGAACTTCATTAAAATAAATTTAGAGCCTATACGTGATCTACGGCAGTTTTAAAGGGGCACCAAAGGAAAATATGCAGTCCTGATTAGGCTTCTTTAATAACAGATCCACAATTCGTGGCGAGAACAGAGCTTTTTTTTGTAAGCGACAAAATAACAAAGAGAGAAAATGTGAGTGGCGCCTTTAGATTATGGTACTTTTCATGTGATACCGGCACTGACTGATATGCGGGGAGCGGCAGAGAGGGAGTTCACGTGGGTATCACGTGAACTCGTCCCATCTTGGCACGAGCGATACAAATCGAGGAGCACCTGGTGGACTTTGGTTGGCAATTTCCTGCGTAACAGTCATATATTGGCAGAGAGTAAACGATGATTAGGTCTTAAGCGAATAATCCGCCAACCTTACTTAGAATATTTTCTTTTTCTGCCTTTTGAAGTCGAAATCTTCTATCGGCCTTCTATTGCCTTTCCCCAGATATAAGACATAAATTTTGTGGGTAAAGATTACGCTCGCGTCTACCGGTATTGAGCTAAAACTACCACATTTGTGTGGATTAACAGCTTTCTGAAGACAGTAAAATTTGCCGCCAAAGTACATGTATCACAGTTACCGCATTCTTTCATGCAGCAGCTTATAGCTGTTAGCGCGCGCGCGCGCGCGCACACACACACACACACAAACACACACACACACACACACACACACACACACACACACACACACACACACACACACACACACACACACACACACACACACACACACACACACACACAAAAGCAAACTGTTATCTTCACTAACGTCAACTAAATCCTGCTGAGGCCAACCCCCAATTGCGTTTAAGCATCTGCATCTGTAAGGCACCATATCTTGAAATCCATAATAAAGTCATTTCCGCAAAGCGCTATAACGAAGAACGCTTCATCTTGTATTACGCGTTAGTGATGTCAAACTCTACACTACTGGCATGCGACAAACAACGCCACGTCACATGTCTCTGATTCGTGAAAGTCTTGCATCATCTGTGCCACACTCATAAATATGTGAACGTGCGTCATGTATGTAACCATTACTTTGCAATTGTTGCCCACGTGTTTACGAGGTGTGAGGGTATTTTTCATCTGTTGGTTCATGAGCGTCGTACAAACAGAAATACATGAACTAGTCGGCCTCTGTCAATATATCTTTGTCGGATCCCGTGCTTAGAGGTGCTTCTTGAGGCTCCGTTTAAACGGCACGGTAATCAAATCGTTTCACTAATTAAACGAGTAACTGTAGAAGAAACGCGTATAATATCCTTTAAGAGAACAAAGAATATTCGGACGATGTGTTTTGGAATCTATATTCTGACCTCAGTAGCTGCATACATGCCTTATAAGAGTGTATAACTACTGGACCACTATATCTTGCTTTTTCTACTCTCAAAGCACGCTAATAACAAGAAAGCTCTTTACATATTTAGCTCTTTCAACATCATTCTTGATATAGGTAAATAAGTAGTTTCCCTTCTAAATTTTGGTGATCCTGCTTAGTGTGAAGAATAATTTTGATACGTGGAAATTACCGAAAGCCTGAACGAATGGCTAGCATTTCTTATAAACACGTAAGCGAGCTTTAACTTTTAGCGGATTAAATCATTACGGTTTGTAAACATTTTTCATACTGTAAGACAATTGTAACATTATCTCCTTCTCAGTACTAATGTTGGTCATTCGCCTCAAAAAGTAATTCGTGCATGGAAGAAAGATTCAATTAATTATACAGACAATTGTCACTTCATTATTTAGACGTTCGGTACTTTCATTTACAATATACACACTATAAAATGTTTCCGTGGGCGAATACTTCTTCCATGGTTTGTTAAGAATGGAGCTTATAAACGAACTCTGAACATTTTCATTGCTGTCCTACCATGTGAAGTAAACGGCCGGATCACGAGCTTGTCACGTGATGCCGAATATCCATTAATTGGTCTTTAGTGATCCAACATCGCTTGCGCTACTTGCATATCCTGCGATTTTAGCACACTGATTCCCGTGTAAGTGATGTGAAAATTTACTCATCGACCTAACTATAATCAAATGTGCGTGGGTGTGCAGTAAGCAATCCGCGCGTGTTTATTTTTGCCGATAGCTTCGAATGCATGAATAAGCTCGCATCTGTTTAATTTTTGAGATAATTTGCCGACTGCTTGCTTCAAGAAATACCTAAATTCTAGTGCCGGGAGAACTAGTTACAGAATGCTATTTTCGCTGCCTAAAGTGTAACGTACGTAGTAGCTCGAAACATGTGCTAGAATAATAGTAATTCTTAATGTTGGCTCGAGACCAATGTGACCAAGGTTGTTTCCGGGCCAGTGGCGGCATGCAGCGTCAACTAAAGGCAACATCTTCATTGGGTTACGGATCTCGGAGACCAGGGCTTCCCGATCAATAATTTCAACGTTTTCCTATGCTTGCTCCAGGTGGCGTGCGCGTCTCATCTCTGTTTCTCAACGCGATGAGAAAACCGTTTTATATTTGAAAAGAGCTACAGCTGTACGTGCAATACCATGGTTTAAAAAAGAAGTGCGCATAAACTCGGCGCTCATTTTTGGCATTTCGTGCCCTGTGCATGTCATACATCATTGGCCGTTGTTCAATTGATGCTTACTTGAATCGAAACACTAGTTAGGGTCACTAGTGCAGATAGACTGTTCACCGTTTAGTTTCCGATAGTGTTGTAATGTACGAACGGGTGTATGTTTTATGCAATCACAACACGCATTTACCACATTCTTAAACGAAGACGTTCATTAATAGGTGGTAGTTTATTCGGGAAGACCACTATGTACAATGACCGCACATCTGCAGTCGTTCTGGTGTTCACGATAGCGCCGCGTGGCACTCATACAAATTAAATGTATAGGCAGCCTAACCTAAAGCACAATAACAGTGTGCGGTCAACCTAAGCTGCTCACTCAACATCAGGCATGTTAATGATGTATCTATATATGATGTCGGGCACATATAGCAGGCTCTCCGATTTAACGAATTTATTCAGCGTCATAACCTGCTAATTGAGTGTTTCCATATGATCCAGTGCAGCTTTCAACGCAGCAAGAACACTATGTTATAATATGGGATGATTAGATATGATGGTTATGGAGCATAAATGTTTGTCCAATCCGAGAACAACACGCCCGCTCTGAACATTTATATACTGCGCATGCACACATTCACCTAATTATGCGGGATAAACGAACAAAAAAGCTCACCAAAGCGATGGTTCTGAGATCGTTAGCGGGTTCGAGATAGAGTCACAAATAGTTTTAATTTATGGTTAACGAGCTTTATCACTTACCCTAGAAGTCCACCTAGTCATCTGGATCACGTTGGTTAAAAAGAAGTTTCATCATCTTGATAAAAAAAAAGACACTCATTGTTAGCTCATTCAGCTTCGAAGCGAGCGAGAGAGTAACGTGTGCAGAGGGAGTGCATGTGACGTAATCTGTGACGTAAGAGCATCACTCCATATCATACCCGGTGCCACCTTGTACTTGAGAGTGCGTGCGATCTTGTTGTCAGCGCCTGAACGTACGCAAGGGAAGCGTTTGTTATAGCGTCGAATAGCGTTGAAAACGCGAACTTAGGCTTTGGTTCAGCTCGTAAAGTGAGTTAGAGAACTGCAGACGAAATGTTTGCAAACTTTTTTATGCGCGACCAATTTTTCGAGGCGGGATCCTCATTTCTGTGATTGTGAAACTAGAAACGTGTTGAAACCGAAGTGCTCCTCTTAGATTGTAAAAGGAGTCCCGACATCACCTACAAAAGACAGTGTGGACTCATCAGATTATTCCACATGTCGGTTTTATTATTGCCTTCAACTGCGTAGAGAAATTAACTGCCGCCAGGCAAATCTTCATTTTAGGTTAAATTAATACTAAATAGCCAACGTGTACACCAAGAAGGTTGATGTCAGGGCCCCTTGAAATGCATAAGATGCTTATTTTTTATTTAAACAAGCAACGCGTTGAAAGTGATGTAACTGAAGTTGGCGTTATCTCTCTCTTTGATGAATGGTGCTCGAGGTAGGCAACGCAAAGCGTTGTGACGCTAGCGGAGACTGGCCTATATATCTTTGAGCTGTCGGGACAGCTTCCTTATTTTCATGGTTATTTCACACGGAAGCTTTGTACTGTGGTGGCTTTTTTGTACAATGCGGGCCTTGGGGACGATCACATCGTGGTTCGCCATATACAAAGGGAAATACATAACGTCTGCGTAGCCTTAAACAGCAGCGTATGGATTCGTATTGCAAGGAAACTGGATTTTGTTCGATATTTCCCGGGCATTTCCGTTCTGATATATCCATCATCGCGACTGACGCCCTGTGCGCTAATTTCGTACAAGGATGCGACAGTTCTGGCATAAATAGATATTACCCACGTGATGCAGCGGGTTCATCACAGGACACTAGTCTCTCGGCGTTGAAGAACAAGACTGGTTTGCCCTTTTCCTCGCCATCACTTGAGTGACGGGAAGGTTTTGTACCAGGAATGCTGCCTCTAAATTACAAATTGGGGTAACGAGTGTAAATCTGATGGTGATTATCTCGAAGGAGAAAAGCTATAGAAGTGTCGGACGTTATGTTTCTTAGACTACGACTGTCTTCAATTTTTTTTCATACAGAGAGATGCGATAATGGCAAAAGATTTAAAATATACTAGCAAATTTTTGTTTATCAGGTATTTGTTGACTGTACTTGCTCGCGTTAATTTCGTATTCGCCAGAGCTAGACTACGTAAGCAAACAGCATTTGCGTCGCGAGCGTAGCTCTTTATTAACATTACTGATAGTCTAACTCTGAAGAATTCACAGGTTTTTGAAAGTTTAATCTGCAGGAATTTTTCATAGCCGAAGCTGCTCGGAGTTTTTCAACGCCAATGTTGTAGTTGTTTTTTTTTTTCACAAACCGTACACGACATATTCACGTTCAATACAGCAACCACTGGTTCTGACACCTATCGCTAAAATGTCTTGATGAGAACTAAACAAAACGATGTATATTTCAACGCTCTTCTTTTATTGTTATTACGCTTTAAGCTGTAATGCTAAGGCGTTGGTCGTGCTGCAAAACATGTTTCGCTATAATTTAAGTATGGATAATAGAACAAAGTACACATCTTTATATTTTTAACCACACGAGCTCCCCCGTAGGATTTCTGCATAAAACTTTGTCGAAAACGAAGGCGGCATTGTTACGAAGAATCGTTTACACTCGTCTCCACTAGTCACTCAACACTCAACACAACACGAAATTTCACGCTAACGTTACTCTGCGTAACCTAAGAGGACCATCAGATGAAAACTAGTTCCTGTTCACGCAGTAAATGTATTTTATGTTTATTTTTGCAAAAATTGTTATTCACCACTGTGTAATAAAATCATCTAGATTCGATGGTGCTGTCGTGTGCTGCTTACGAAAAGCTTTCGTGCCCCCTAACCTGGTAAAAAAACTAGCGTTCTTTGATGCCTCCGGTGAGCGCAACGCAGGATGACGGAAATGGGTGCATACAATCAGGTAAGTGGACTTGCTATTTTACGTCGTGTGTTTTAATTTGATTAGCACTCTTTGCCAACTCCCCCCCCCCCCGCCCCACACTTTTGCGTGCTGCTGCTTCCCAACGGCTTCTAGCCCCTGAAACGTCACTCTCACTTGCGAAACGAAAAGGAGAAAAAAAAAAAGAAAATTACACGTCTTATTGAGAAAAAAGAGGGCATCCTCTTCTACCTTGCAAAGAAAATAGAGAGTTTTAGATTAGGGCACGCAAGTGGCTTGCGTACGCAAGGACTAGGGGCCCCGGTAATGCGCATGCGTAGACTCTATACCTCTGAGTGTGCGCATGCGCAGTAAAGTCGCACCTAGGCCTTGCGTACGCAAGCCGCTTGCGTCCCATTCCCTAAAACTCTCTAATAACGTTTTACGTCTGAAGAAGACAGCCGCGTAGTCGCGCCGCAGCTCATTGGAAGCCGGACACGCTGAACCACAATTCTACGGTGCCGGCGAGACAAAACCGGCGGCTGTCGAGATGCCGCGTTTGGTGAAGCTCTACTTTCAGCGCCCAAAGGTTCTAACGTAGTGGTTCCTGGTGGCGCTGCAGCAAGTGGGTGTATTATTGCGATTACCAGTATTAGCCTGCTTTCTCCACCACATAAAGGTAGCAACATGGCGTGTCTGCATACATTGCTCGATTGCTAATCGTCTTAATGTCGACAGTCGTTGTGAGACGGGTTCTGGTGAAATTTTACAGCGAAGCTGGATGGTGGCTAGGATTCCGTATATTTTTCGTGTTTGTGTGTCGACAACAACAAAAGAAATGAGCGTGGGCACATCCTGTAGATAGTGCAATACCGGGCCGACCCGCGGCGGAGGTGAAGCAGGCTTCAAGCGCTCCTCCCTCCGTAGCCAGGAAGAACAAGCCCGAAAACCAGTCATCGCTCAAGCCCTGGCCGCCGCCGGAAGCCAATTTCGACCGACGTCTAGGGGGAGGTAGACGGTGAAAGGGGAAGCTGCGTCTCACCCCGATCACCCATACTCTCTGACGGGTGCAAATAGAGTAATTTCTCTCTCGCTCCCTCTCAAGCGCTCCGCCCTTAATAATAATAATAATAATAATAATAATAATAATAATAATAATAATAATAATAATGTTTATTGCCACACAATATACAAAACAACACAAGCAGGCCGGTCTAAGCCTTAGTTGGCTTGTAGGACCGTGCCAATGAAAATGACAGACAAGGCAAAAAGATGTACAAGAATTGATGAGATGCATGAAAAAAAAATGAAAGGCAAAACATTAAGAAGAACAAGATAACATTTAGTTATCTACATATAACAAAATTGAAGAGGTAAATATTGCGATGCAAAAAAAAAAACGATGTACAAGCGGGTAATTTTACTCTAGCTGCTTTAAGATGTGTTTGAGCGTTCTTTTTGAGGTCGCGTTAAATATCTCTTCTGGTAATTTGTTAAATATGTCAGGCACATAAGCACAGCGTCTGGCCGTGCCATACCTTGTGGCTGAATGCGGAACTACGTAACGGACATGTTTTCTAAGCTCCCTTGCGGCGGCACGTTTTTGTTTGAAAGCGGAATTCCAGAAATGTTTAACTACAACTGTTTCTATAAGTAATGAATGGAAGTTTGGTAGCCCAAGTTCACGAAAGATGTTTGCAGATGTTCCTATTGGGGAATTGTACGCAACGTTTTTAAGAATGTTTTTTATAATCCGGTCAACCCTGCATCTCCAACGATCCGAACAAAAGCCAAAGACTGTAATACCATACCTTAACACACTGTAATCTAGTGCCTGTGCTATAATCTTTTTTACAGACAAGGGTGCAATACTTTTGATATTAAATAACAGCCAGGCTACTGACCTCAGTTTGGAACAAATAAGTGATAAGTGATGTTGCCACGATAAATTACTATCGAAATAGATTCCGAGATATTTCACACAATCCACGTATGGAATAGGTGCGCATTTACAATGAACACAGTCTGACTCATGCAAGTAGAGAGGCAAGTTAATAACAGTAGTCTTAAGTAGGGAGCGAAAACAAACAAGTTTTGTTTTTTGGGCATTTACAACAATTCCATTATTAGAGAACCAAAGCATTGCCTTGTGCACGTCATTTTGCAACATTTCAGTGGATGTTTTATAAGAAAGGTGTTTCGCTAATAATACAGTGTCGTCAGCATACTGGAATACTGAACATTTCGAAATTGCCAAAGGGAAGTCGTTAACAAAGATATTAAACAACAATGGCGACAAAATGGACCCTTGAGGAACTCCAGCTTTTACCGACAGCTTAGAACTAAATATGCCCTTATCATCGGTAGAGACCACCTGAAATCTGTTGCTCAAATAATTTTCGAGAACTTTGTAAAAAGGCCCACGAAATCCCCAAAAATGCAGTTTACTTAACAAGAATAATAATAATAATAATAATAATAATAATAATAATAATAATAATAATAATAATAATAATAATAATAATAATAATAATAATAATAGATGAATAAATAAATCAAAATGCATTGTTTCAAGGCTTGGGTATACTGGAATCGTGTGTGAACAACACATGGACTAACGAGCAGGAGGCGTTGCCGTACATGCCAAGGACACAATGTATGTGCGACCATACACCTTTGACTCGCAAGATTAGAATGCCATCGACTGTGGGAATGTCTGTGCCATACAAACGAAAGACAATTGTGATATCCACTGTGTGGACATCGCCGTGTAGATATATCTCCAGGTACACCCAAGTGTGTTATCGAGAAGTTCATGACCGTGCACATTGCATGGGCTTGTCGTGGTGACACTACCCCTGTGATCATCGTTAGATATTCCAATGCGGACATTTCAAAACCAGACAAAAAATGGTTCACTAACTTTGTGCTAGAGGAGTTTTGTTTGAAGTAGCCCACCCGTCTAAGTCACTCAACTACTCAACAACGGTCGCGTATAGATTTAACTTTGGCCAGGAATCTGTCTAAGGTTGTAACCGAATCAATCAGTGTATATCACAATAATCACAAAGCTATTGTCACTACCATTACAAAATGATGAAAATAAATACATGTCCAGCCAGCAGGACAGTGAGGGTTAGTGCATGGTTTTCCCTAAACTTCGTGCTTATCTGCTTCAAGCGCTACTTTGTCACTTTGCAGGCTGATACTTTCCTACAAAACATTGCTTTGTAAATTCAACAATTTTCACTTATTATGCAAGAGCGTAGACGCTTGCATAATATTGCATAAAATTTTAGACTCCAACAGACTCCTCCAATCTTCCGAAAGTTTCATATTCACTTGAGCAACATACAAGTTCAAGAAATTGCCCCCTTTTTAGACATATTTGAGCTGCATGCAAATAATATACATTATACAATTATTTATCATGTGAACGCTTTCTGCAAGTAAATTCGTTTCTTTTTTCTTTTCTTTAGACAATTTTTTCCTGTGCGGGTTTGATTTCTACTGTGTTCTGTGCGGTATGATTGGCATTTCAATTTTACCTACCCTTATTTTGGAAATCTTTGTGTGCTGTAGAAAGGATGCCTCCCCGTCTTTCTCTAATTCGTTTGACAGAAAGTCGCACAGTATAGCTTTAAAAAAAAAAAAAGGTTCACGGCAGGCAACGCTGCTTTTAGGGGCTTCTTATTTACTACTGCTACGTTTCTTCTTTTTCAAATGACAAACATTGTGAAAAGAGCAATATGTTGTTTACGTCGGTATTTAATGTTACGAAGCATTTGGTGTCAGAGTTTATACGTTCGTTGCACCATCCTTCACGCTGGGCGGGTTGAGCTGTATTGGAAAAGTGTGTGTCTAGCTGTTTCTCTTTTGGGGGGAAATTCGGGCATTTTTCGTATGATGTTATGTTATGATGTTATGCGATGCCGTTTTGTAGACAAACCTACCCATCGTCTTTTCCATTCGAAGTATTTGACTTTTTGCGACATTGGCATTTTTTTTTCTCGCTGTCTCTCTTCTTGCGTTAATCTTTTGGATACGCCATAACACCGTACTCATTATGCCGCGACGTGCCACCCGATACTATCGGGAGATTCTTGTTAATGTCATGTAATGTTCACTTCATGATTTACCAAGATCTCATTTGCGTGACTGGTGTTCTCTGTATGCCTATTATGGGAAATTCTTCATGTATTATGTTCACGTTTGTTATAATTTCTTGTAAAATGTCGATGGTTGTTCTGCCTGTGGATCCTTATGTTCTTCGATATCGAACAGCACAAGGAGTGCTTGTCCAATACGCGATGCCCTGAGCGTGTTTATCTAATATGCGACGAGATACCGTCCTTGAAAATTCTCGTCTTGAATCATGCGGGATGTTTTTTTACTGGCTAATATCCGCGATATTCTTTCGGAGGTTTGGCAGGCTTAGTCATCCCCTACCTCTCTCTAGGTAATTGATACAATTATTTTATTAGAGGCGACGGTTTGTTTTCCCGTAAATATGTATTTACTAATGTTGTGGTTGGCTTTATTGCTTTACGGGAAATGATAGCTAGTGCTACAATTAATGCGTATGCATATGCTTTTTTATTATATCCATTTTTCTTCTTTGAGTGATTGGCCCGGTGTTACTACCTTTCTGAGCGTTTTCCCCCACCCTTTTTATGACTGTTTTCCACATCTGCGGAGGCACTTTAGCCGGCCCGAAAAAAAAAAAAACGCCTGCAACTTTTGCCTTCTGTGACTATTTGGAATCTGAATCTTCTACCTTGTTTACGATTTACATGCTCTTGTTTCCGACGTTGCATCGGGGTTGTTCTTAGTGACAGGCCCCGACGCTGGCTGCGGCGATACATCAAGGCGCCAGCCTTCATCGGCGTAGCTGTACAAACTCCTGGATGACCTCCAATGTTCGCGCATGTACGGTTATGCTGTGCTTCTTTTTTCCTTCTTTTTGTTGTGTCAGCGATTTCCCCTGATATGTAACTATTTTTTTTCATGTATTCTATATTAACTGCTTTTTGTCAATGATATATGTACTCCCCCCCACTGTAACGCCAAACTGGCGCTTTGGGTACTGCGATAAATAAATAAATAAAAACTATGTACAGCCGGTATGACGCGACGTGAAAATCGAAATAATTACGGATTGCTTGTTTAAAAAATCTCATATAATTTGTTGTCTATTCGCATAAGATACAGGCAAGGCGACTTACTTCACAATCATTTATCGTTGCGTTTCAAAGCAGATTCGGCGCTTAGACACGTTGCGTTGAAACTACATTTGATCTCGACCACGTCGCCGAACTCCGGTATTCACCGTAGTATAAAAAAGTGTTGCAGAAATCCCGCAAGCAGATTCTCTGTAAAATTCAGCGAACCAACGTGAGATATTGTTACTACAAAACGTGTTTACAGGCTTTACAATCCAGTGGGCGGGCTTTCTGATCGATGCGTTTGTGCACGGTTTTCTTGCGGACATTTGTGCAAAAGCGAGAGAAAAAGTAGAGGAGAAAAAAATAAACTGCCGTAAAATGAGACCGCCGTAATCTGCAACTCGCTGTGACGGTATGGTCGCATCATTGCGCAAGAAAATTGACTTTTGCGCGAGAAAGGAAAAAAAAAAGGGGGGCCACTTAAATAAATAGTACTGTTCTTCTGTGGGTTACGAAAGAATTTTACCAGATACGTGATGTCGTTTCTTCGGTGTCATTTTGTGAAGACGCAGATATATCCGGCAGATGAAAAACGTCGATAGTATAGTTGAATTGCAAGTTCTGTAGGGTGTCTCAACCATTGTTATACGAACGCAAAAAAAAAACAAGGTAAATGATGAAGTTGATGAGGCGTGAGAAGAGATAATCCCCGGCACCCGAATTTAACTCAAACGCGGCGCGCTTTTGAAAATGGAGCGCGGTGGGAGTCCTTATCGGCACTTTTCAACTAAATAAGAAAATTTGCGCAGACGCGGTGCCACACGATACAATAAAATAAAATGCTAACGTCTTGCTTCGCTTTTATATCGCACCTACTTACACACGGATCATTACCTTGCACGTTTTTCATTACTAGTCTTTACCTTGTTCTGCTTTCTTTTTATCGCTTCATGTGGCCCTTACATCGGCGGTGTTGGTTTCAGTTTTCTGTAGGAACTTTTAAATTCATCTTGCTTCTGGGAGTGACGACATGGAGCAGTTTACAATGGTGTAAGCATCCATAAACATAGGTCTTGTTATTGTTGACTGCATGTAATGATGAATAAAAAAAAACTGGGAGGGTGTAAATAAATGAAGCGCTTAATAACCATGTTTTGTTTACTTTTTTTTTCTTCGTACGTCTGTCATACGGTGCTTTGTTTCTTTTCGTATTTCAGACGTTAAACGTCGATATTCAATGTCATCTCATCGGAAACACGCCTCCAATACATGGCAACGTGTGGTTGTCGAGCCAGACAGATGTTTACCCTCCTCGATGAATTCGATGACAAGAGGGGCGACCCCGCTAAACGCTGCGAACCTGCCTGTTGCGCTGATTTGTTATTGATAAGCTATAAACGCTCTGTTTGTGTTACGCTTGCTGCTGATCGATTTACATCACAAACACTTGCATGAATGTAAGCGACCGATTTATTTGAACGGAGTCTGAAATGTTGGCCGGTTTCCTCAAAAATAAATTCTTCAATGATTAATAACCGATAGCACGAGGTAATGTGAAAAATGTTCCTGCAATAAACTACACTTTGTAAGCCTGCGTAAAGAATCAATAAAAAAACAGCAACAAAACAGCATGTTCTACCGTGTCTACGGTTAGGCACAAGTCAATAAATTTGTTTTTCAAATAAAAGAAACACATATGGCTAGGCACAGTGTGAATACGTAGTTATCACACCACTCACTATCAAAGGTGTTATCACAGACGTCGCGAGTTTTATTACACAATACAATATCAGAAGGACCATAGGAGATGCTAAGTGTATACATCAAACCTGACTTCCCTATTGCGCTTCGACAAGCTGCGACGCTTAGCTACTTGTCTCCGATTGATGCCCTTACGCATAATTGTTGGGTTGGCCACTTACGAATGCTTATTCTTTCCGATACACAAACTTGCAACCATTCGTTGGTCAGAAGAAACTGCCAAACAGCTGCTGTACGCTTGCCCTCAATACGACCTAGCTTTACACACTGCACTAAGCCGATCGGGCTCTAGGGCACCTTCTGAAACAAAAGTTACTGAATCATGGCCACGGCTGTCGATGGCAGAGAAATCTACTCGCGTGCTACTGTTTTTCTTCAAGAAGACGGTGACTGAGGGACGAATTGTAGGCCTGCTGTGCGTTCTATTGTGTGTGCCCGGAGCTCGATTCCTCCTTGTTTCTCTCTGCATAGACTCCTTATGAAAATGAAAGACAAGACCTCTGCACAGCTCTCAATCAGCTGGATGGAAAGCCGTTCACCTTGAACAAGATCTTGGGATCATGGCCTCGCATATCACAGCTACAAAAAGCCACAAAAGCGCTGCTGCGATATTTGAAAGCGACCGGATTGAGTCAGCGTCTGTGATCCGGACTGAGTGACCGACTGATATCTCCAGTGGACTTTCTCTTCTTTTAATCTTTCCGTCCCCCTTTCCCTTTCCCCAGTGTAGGGTAGCCAACCGGGCTCAGTCCTGGTTAACCTCCCTACCTTTCGTTTATCACTCTCTCTCTCTCTCTCTCTCTCTCTCTCTCTGCATAGACTCCCCTTCGCTACACCCCCAGTGTAAGGTAGCAAACTGAGTTCATGCAGCGCAAACGGACGGGACGCGAAAGGAAAACAAACAACGTAGAGGAGCGCCGATTTCCTACTTTATTTTATTTCACAATCGTAAAGCCCTCTTTTATGCATTCGGACATGTTAGGAAACAGATACACATCAGCAAGAACCACTCAGAAAGCGCTGTTTCTTGTTTTCTTCTTTTTTTTTTTGTCGTTAATATTTTGTCTGGGGGCGTTCCCGCAGAGATCCGGAGCTTTCCTAATGTGGGGCTACTTCAACTGCCTTACTCGCTGTTGTTTTGTACGTGGACGCCACAGAAACATATTCTTTTCCAGGTGCAGCGTCCAACAGCGTGGGTTGAAATGATCGGCCAGGTGTGCCTAAGATTTGTTCCTTACTTTCAGGTTCGCATGCTCTCCCGCTGGCGCAGCGCCTTGTCAGCCGAATGTGCACCTGACCACCACTTCGCGGAACATTTTACGCCACGCGTGTAGTACGACAGTGCATCGATGCGCGTGCTTTTTCGTACGCAGCACCAGCGTTCGCTTGGCTAGCAAAGAATGTACTTGTGTTAACTTACATGAAGCCGAAACAGAATGACTCTGCGTCATACTTGCTACCTAAATTTTAATGTTGTGTTAAACGCTAAGGATGTAGGGAATAACCTGCGGCATTCAGTTGTCCTTTTCCTATTGCTGAGCTGGGTCTGCTTTCTCTAAATACTGCGAGACCAACATGCAGATGACAGTGACGAGAGCAGAAGAAAATTCAGCGCTGGCTAGGTGCTCGACTTGATTATTCCAACTTTCTGCGGCAGCCTGGCAACAACCTTTTCAGTGTCAAAGCTTTAACACGTGCCTGTGCGATGCCCCAGTTTACGAGATTAGTGTGCCCGCTGTTGTATGGCAGAAGGTTTTCTCCGCCGAGGTCATACAGTTCCAAGATGTCATTGTTAGGTACTTTACAAGTCAAGGATGGTCCACGTGATCCAGGAGTAAAAAGAAAGTTGTGAACCGCATGATGTTATCATGATTAATAGTACACAACGAGTGTAATACAGTGATGTTTCGTTAATACGGACCCCGTTAATATGGATGTCCCGCAATATGGCCGAAATTTTCAGTGACCGATCGGCGGCTATGTATTAGTGTTCCGTTGACATAGAAGTTAACTAACTCGCAGTCCTGACTTTGTACAACTTTTTCGGGGACAAAACTGGAAAGTGAATGCACTTTTGTCTCGTTTTTATGTACGCTTCTTCACATTGCGATGAAAGTAATGCGTAAGTGAGCCAAGGAAAGAAAAAAGAAAGACACGTAAACAGAGCAGCTGTCTACAGAGCCCTTCCCACCTCCACTTCGCCCCTCGTCCCACCTTAGAACCCCTGTTTTGTCGTTCTGAAAGGCAAGGTTAGGTTATTTCTGGTAGGATTGGAAGCATAACAAAAACTATGGTAGGCTTTAAAGGGGGTGCGAAACATAAACTTCTTCCCCCCCTTAAACATAGGCAGGATGGGGAGGTACCTTGTAAAGGTCGTAGTGTGGGTCATAAAAGCTGAGCAGGGCATGGTACACGTATGTGCTAATAGCAGGAAGCGTGGCCATTATAAACGGTAGTTCGGTTTTTCTTACGTTTATGACTTCATGTTTCTTTTTTTTACCATGATTCGTTATTATAGACCACTGACGTCATGGGCGATTTTCCTGGCAAACGGGAACGTCCACTTTAACGAGACGTGACTGTACTACTAGGAAGTCGTCGTGCACCTAAAACAGTTATGACTTCTGTATCAGCAAGCCCAAGACTTAACCGTGCCAGGTAGTAATCCATGCTAAGTAGATGTCACAAAACACTCGTGCTACGTATGAACCTTCACATATACTGACTTTTGGGGCGTAATACTGATGTCAGTCCTTTATGTCCTGGCCATTTGCGCTGCAGGAACAGGTTTTGAAGAACAGTGTACCAAGTCGGCCATGAACATAGTCTTTAGAGTAGCAAACTAGTCCCTCGTCTTTCTGACGTCCACACCTTTCCTCTAACTTGCTTTCGTTCTCTCCTTCTGTATGTAATTTCGCACAGGTTCGTCTGCACTGTGCAATGTTATTGTTAACAAGCGCTGCATCCTAAAGAAGGTAAGGGGCATATAATTGAGTGTTAGTGAAATATATTTTGGTGAACAGCCTCTTAAATAACTGCAATACTGCATACACGCCGTTAACTCTGTGCTGATGAAGAACTTTGTTCAGGAGCAGCCTGATCAAAATATATCTGAACCATTCTCTTTAGAAAGTCGATTATATAAAACTAAGAGAGAGAAAGAGGGAGAGAGAGAGAGAAGTGTTTATGCCGCTGTCTCATCCATTAGGACATATTTGTCATCAACCAAAACAAATAATCAGAGATAATATCATTCCAGAGTTGCCGCACTGCCGTTATCCGCAGCAAAAGATACAGACTTGCCGAAAACATAAAAAGAAATCGCGTCTTCGGTATACATGCCGTCTCCTTTTCGTTACTTTCGTGGCTCTGTATTCCAGTCAGATTTCTGTTACACTGTCCCTTCTCTCTCCCTGATTACGGCTTCCATGCTTCAGTAGTTAGCAACCAAGCCCCGTGACAATGCTAATAGTTTCAATTTTTCTTCCTCATGCGCTTCCTCTTTCTCAATTTTGTGCGAGAAGAGCTTTTCGCATGAAGAAATAATCCACCAGAACTTACACCGACACGTTAAAGCTTTATGCTCGTCCTTCAACTGCTCTACATGGCACTGCATTATCCAGGGAACGAGAGCCCTGCGCAATTGTAACGCTTTATGCTAGCTCGAAAATTCTTCTAACGCGCAGGAGTAAATGATGCTAATTCCTAATCTTCCCGTGTATGCTTATACATAACTGAAATACGGTTGCATTGCACAGCACACTACAAGACATGAAATGCTTGCAATAAAATGCAAATATGTTGGAAATTTCTAACCTAGAAGCTGCCATCACCATAACTCCACTGTTATGGTGATGCTCTTCCTTTTGAGGAAAACACATTTCAGACGCAGGTTGCCGTTATGATAATCATAGTTTGTACACCGCGAGAAATTCAAGGGGTTGGGATGCTCAAAGCGACCAATTGACATTCGCGAGGGAGTCAGACAGCAGTCCGATATCAACTCTCTCATAGAAGATTAGCATGAAAGCCAAGACGCTGAACAAAGCTACACGCTTGCGCGAACGCCGCACGGGTGAAAAGAAACCACTTCCGCCTGTCGGAAGTGGGAGCTCCCCGCTCTTCCGGCGAGTCGCCGAACAGTGAACGACACTCCGGAAGCATCGAGCGAGTGTCGAAGCAGTGTTTCGACACGCTATCTGCGCGCAAGTAACCGCAAAAGATTTATGCCTCCACTGGAAGGGAGGCAGGGATGATTGGTTCCAGAAATCGTTGAGTATTCCACCGAGGAAAGGAAACGCACCATAATAAAGTTGGTCTAGTCGACGCGTTCACTAGAATATGCAGGGCCAGGAATAGTTACTGCGCAATAGTACGTATGTACGTACATACACATGCACATACACACATACATCCACACATACATCCACATACACACACACACACACACACACACATGCATCCACACACACACACACACACACACACACACACACATGCATCCACACACACACACACACACACACACACATGCATCCACATATACATACATACACACACACACACACATGCATCCACATATACATACATACACACACACACACACACATATACATACACACACACACACACACATATACATACACACACACACACACACATATACATACACACACACACACATATATACATACATACACACACACATACACACACACACATATATACACACACACACACACACACACACACACACACACACACACACACACACACACACACATACATACATACATACATACATACATACATACATACATACATACATACATACATACATACATACATACATACATACATACATACATACATACATACATACATACATACATACATACATACATACATACATACATACATACATACATACATACATACATACATACATACATACATACATACATACATACATACATACATACATACATACATACATACATACATACATACATTCGCACGTACACACATACACACACATGCACACATACCTACGTACGTACACGCACACACACAAACATACATACATAGGATGTATAATTGTTTTGATGTACGCATATGCATCGCGCGTACATCTTAGTTAATGACATCTTAGTTGAAATCAAGAAAAAGAAATGGGCATGGGCAGGACATGTAATGAGGAGGGAAGATAACCGATGGTCATTAAGGGTTACGGACTGGATCCCAAGGGAAGGGAAGCGTAGCAGGGGGCGGCAGAAAGTTAGGTGGGCGGATGAGATTAAGAAGTTTGCAGGGACGGCATGGCCACAATTAGTACATGACCGGGGTTGTTGGAGAAGTATGGGAGAGGCCTTTGCCCTGCAGTGGGCGTAACCAGGCTGATGATGATGATGATGATGATGATGATGATGATGATGATGATATGCATCGCGCGGTACAAAATCGAATAAAGCACCCCGCCACGTCCTGCTTTCTCACACTACAATCTCGCAAGTGGACGAAGCGTGAAGAGCAGGGGGAAGCAACGCCGCGCGCGTGCTTACCGACCGTCAACGTCGCTACTCGGTCGTTGCCACTTGACTGGCTCTTTCCATGAGAGCGCTTCGCCGAGAGCCGCAGTCCCTACAGTGTTGCTCCTCAGTCCGGCATTTCGTTTTAGCGTTCTTGTTGTCCGAGCGTTTCATAACACGGTTTGTTGCATCTTCCCATCTTCCTCGTGCACGCGCGCGTTTCCAGTGCGACGAGGCACCATCCGTCATAGTTCGCCATGCTTGACAATTTCTGTCGCGCACCGTGACCGGTCCTCGCACGAACAACAAAATTTGGCAGAATGCTGTGGCTTTGCTTCTGTTTTTTTTTTTCCTAACAATGAAGTTGTTTATGAACTGCGACAGGATGAGAAGTTTGGCTACTGAAGGCCCGCTACCCCGAAATCGTAGCTAACTGCAATAAAAAAAAAACGAAATAAGGAAGCTGATCTAGGTTGTATTATATATAACAAATATTAGTCAAGAATTTTCACTACCGCTTACAGTGGAATAAATACACTTCACGCACTCGGCAAACACATGACATAAAGCTCCGAATAAAACAAAGAACACGTATCGCGAAGTCAGTGCTTGACCTGTAACAACCATTTGTACCCGTATGTGACTATGCATTGAACATTTTTCATACATCGATCAGCACCTTTACCAAGAGGAATACGCAGCGATCCTGGTGTTTTTCCTTTACTAAACACTAGAATTATTTTTTTTCCAAAGTGCAATAAGCGCCTTTATCAGCGTCCTGAATCTCATAAGCGATGCGCTTACGATGCTTCTTTCGCCATAACTCGCACAAAGACGCTTCGTACAGCAGCTGTAACGGACGCCCTACCAAAACATAGAAGTCATTAGAGGCTTCCCCAATCCATGGTCTTTACTGGAGTTCCTAGTTGTGTAATGTCAAAGTTTAATTTCGAGAGTATTTATGGTATGAGGGGAGTGTGTTCACTCCAAATAAGGAGTGTTAGAAGTAACGCAGCCAAAGTTGGCGTACGCTCAGAACCCACCCTATAAAAAAAACCGGAGCAATGGTTGGGCGAAGCTTCGTTCTTTCTTTTTTTATTGCCCCTTGTATAAGGTAAATATGATAATCAAGAAGTGGCCTTACTTTCACGGCAACGACACGGAGACGGCGTGACAAGTAGGAAAGGCAAAACAAACCCAGTTGCAAGCTCTTAAGCAATGTCACAGCAAAGAGAAAACTGATGATGCAGATACATCTGGGCATCAAACCTTCAACGCAACGATACTACAGCATGGCAAAACAGAGGTCCTCTTGAATATAGAGGAATGCAGTCTGTCTTTTTCAAAACAGAGGAATCACAAGTATAAAATATCACATATGATTTGAAAGCGCCAATGAACTTGCATTGTTTTGTGCCTTTCGGAGACATCTTGGGAACTCTAAGATTCCTTTCTCCACGGTGAACCCAGCCACGCAAAGGTGAACATTTCGCTTTTAACATTTCTTACGGGCGAAGGTTTGTGGCAGTGGAGGTCATATTATGAGTAATACCCTTTAGCAGCAGCACACACGGTATAACACAGATTACAAACATCTGGCTCAAAACTAGACCAACCCGTATCACTGATTTCCCTGAATTGCAACGACGAGAGTGTGTGCGCGGGATTATTACGCTTTTCATGTTTGAGTTACATGTGAAAGTTTCCCAGTGGGGCACATTATTTAAGAGCTCTTTCAACTTGTGTTCATTGTACTGAGTTCTCTTTTTTCATTCACGACGCAAACTAAATAAGTGAACCTAACGACTTAACGTCCCACAACAACCGATACTTTGTAAACCAAATAAAGCGCAAGGTTTCTAAACAGAAAAAATAAACCAATAAATTCGAGAAGAGAATAAAAGAAAACGGGAACAAATATCACTGTCTTTCTTGTAGGGCGAAAGAAAAGCGAACGAGCAAAGGGGTGTTCAAAGCGACAGATATTCTTTAAGTGACTAAGGAGCAACATTTCTTCAACGAAAAAAATTTAAAAAATTCACGATCACATGTATTGAACAAGTAACCAACTTGAGTCGCTTTTTATTTTGTCTGTGCCTCGAGGGCATTCTCCCTTGTTCGCCCTTTCACATGCTGCGACTCTGACCGGGGCCAACCGCCACAGATTTATTAAGTGCAAAGATCTCATCTCTATTCCGGTTCGCCCACCCCCACCAACCCCGTCCCTTCGGCGCCCTAAAGCTATGCAGAGAAGCAACCGCATCCCCACCCCGTTATCAAATTATACTTGCCAATGAATAACTTCCTCTCGGTCCCGTGCCGTTCCTAGTTCTCACGCAAAGAAACGCCGCCCCTTCCCCCATTTGTCATTTTTTTTGTTTTCCAAGCGCTCTTCGCTTAGGTTTCTCTTCTGTAAAAGTAACAGCGAGAAATGGCGCGCAACTTTGTGTGTGTATGCGTGTGCGTGCGTGCGCGTGTGTGTGTTGCCTTTGTTTTGTTGACGTTGTACAATTTACGCAGGCGTTCTGTATACCCTTACAAAAATTGCTACAGAAATTCAGCTACGTTTCTGTTGACGTTGCGTTGATATCGGTAGCATTTCGGCTGACACGCAGTATTTGTTGTGAGCGCTCACTCCATCACCAGTCTTGGCTTTGTTTGGTCAACGTTGTACTATTTACGCAAGGGCGCTATCCTTTACAAAACAATGCTACGAAGATCCAGTTGCATTTATATCGAATTTCTGCTGCTACCAGTACAATTTCTTTTCAAGTGCGCTCGAATACCAGGCATATATTTTTAAGGCTTGCGTGCTTGTTTTCAAAACCTGTCTCAGAAGGCGTGCCTAAGGCAAGCCTGTTCTCTTAAGTGCACCCACAAGCTTTTTTTGCGTATTTTATGTGTCAGTAAACAGTGCATAGTACAGTAATGATGCGCCTTTACTTGTCAATGCTTAACAGTGAGCTGCGGATAGACGCAGTTAGTACTCTTTCTTTCTTTGTTATTATTACAACATAGAGTGGAGTTTTAACGTTCGCCTGTAGCAAGTACTTTTCTTTCTAGCACCATGAAAATCCGGCCGCCTCACCCGCAATATACAGCCTGGACCTCGCGCTTGTCAGTGAAACTCAAGCGTCGCCAACATGGAACGAAACTCTTAAGCCATTTGTGATACTGCGCTTGCATTGGGGTGCCAAACCTCTGGAGCACACCTGTAGGCCAATTTGTTCAACGCTTCTGGTATCTTGTTCTTGGGGGCATTATTATTATTATTATTATTATTATTATTATTATTATTATTATTATTATTTTATTATCATTAAACGTAATTGAGTGAGTGTGGGATTGATCGATTATTATTGTTACTTCTGCGCGCAGGAGAGCTTGGCGTTATAGGCAATGTTGACTGCTCCTTCTTGATTAGTGAAAAACTACACATCAATGTTAGGCCAGCTCAGGCGTAAACAGAACAAAAGAAACAGACAAGAAATAATATGAAATAAACTAAATTTCCTATCGCGTTCCCACATTGCTCACAGAAAGTTCAAGTAAGCTAACTGCATTATGAAACGTAACAACGAGATGAAAATTCAAACGCAAACACAAGATGCACAGGACGTCAATGCTAGTTCTGTGCATGTTGTGCTCCACTTTTCTTAGAACTGTTAACTACGCTTAGTAATGCCCGTAACGAACTCGTCCTGCTTTTAGGAAAAGCAAAAATAGAACAGACTAATTATCTGGTACACCCGGCTTCACAGTCCAGCCTTTCTTAGCATCTTCATCCTGATTGCGTGTGTTCCAGGATGCAGATGAAACAGGAGTCACGCAGCTGCAATACGCATGGCGTCGTAGTTACTCGGCTAAAGTGCAAGCTGACTTAACGGTGAAGCTTGGAAACTGGCTTACGCGAACATCAACGCGATCCGCTATGAAGGCGCTGCTGCGGTACTTAAAAGACACGGGACTTTCTGACAAATTGTGACTGTAAGCTGTGTGGCTTAGGTTGGAAGGTGACGCTGCGTAACACTAGGAAAGCCTTTGCAGGCTGCGTGACAGTGCCCACAGAAACAGTTCGTGTGTATCGTGCGCACGTGTGTGTGTAGGTCATTTTATTTTATTGATTTTTTTATCCTTTCCTCATCTATCGCATCCCTTTGCCCTTCCCCCAGTACAGGGCAGCCAACCGGAGATAATCTCTGGTTAACCTCCCTGTCTTTCCTCTGCCTTTCTCTCTCTTTCTCTTGACGGTCAGCTGATAAGCGTCGATATGCAAGGCCCCGCTTAACAATTTCGTGTCACTATTCAACTGCACTATTGCCCTCCGCATTCCCAAACGACCATCGACTCAAAGCTGTTCGATCGACACCACCGAGTTGAGGACGAGCATCCCCTCTCCGCTAAAGAAAACGCTATGCTTTGCAAGAATTGCCGAGGAATGTCAATGACGAGGATAGTGACAGTTTCTGTCGAAGCACGGAGCTTCCATCCGCTTTGTTTTTTGCTCAGTAGAATTGGAGTGCCGAGAGGGATACCGGTCTCTAATTGAATTCTAGGCTCTTACGTGCCAAAATCACGATTTCATTATGATGCACATCGTAGTGAGGAACTCCGGATTAATTTTGACCACCAGGGAATCCTTAACGTGCCCCCAAAGCACGGAACAAGGTTTTTTTTTATTATTAATATTTCACCCCCATCGAAATGCGACCGCCGCGGCCGGGATTTGGTCCCGCGACTTCGTGCTTTAGCAGCGTAACACCATAGCTGCTAAGCCATCGCGGCGGGTGCGTTCTCGAATACCGGGCATAGCCGTGCATCGGCGTTGATAAGAGCAACAACTACAAAACGCAGGGCCCGATTCTACCAACGTTCAAGGATTCTGTGCTTGACACCCCCGCACACTTACGATTTGTCTGAACATCGTTCGACTCGGCGAAGCTGCCAGACGAGCGACTCAGATTGTACTCGCGGGCTCCGCACCGTCAATGACCATTGAACTCCGAGTCATGATAGGTCGACAAACCACCGGTAGATGTATCGTACCACGAATATAACGAGAAATACCGTCGTAAAAGACTTCAAAGCGGAACAGAGAGAAATCGAAGCAGAGAGACGGGGCTGTATGGAGAATTTACGTAGAGAAAACAGCGGGTCAGTATGAAAACAAGGGGCGCCATCGGAGATGGTTCGAAACGGGCGTTCAGTTTCACCTCACACGATTGGCCATGGGCCGCGCCGAGACGTCGGCCGCCGGGCGCGGCTGACGGCTCGGCGTGGCCCATGGCCAATCGCGTGAGGCGAAACTGAACGCAAACTGAACGCGCGGTTCGAACAATGATCTCCGATCGCACCCCGGAAAAGTGGCAGCGGCCTGTGGCGATCCTTCCTTCAAACTTTATAGGCGGAAGCTCAGCAAACTTTTTTTCTTGTCGAGCTCATTCAGTGGCTGTTCGATTAGGCTAAACGCAAATTACCTAAATCTAAATTATTGATGCCGATTCGCACCCATTTGCACAACCGTTGTGCGAACGCACGTAAATGAATCTCTACGGTGCTAAGCATTAAGTTATAGCATTCTCGCTCACGTTCCTTTCGACAACTCGTCGAACTTAATTAACTTTAAAGTGTGCATTTTGTTCCTTTTCTTCATACTACATTTTCTTGCTCGATTTTCTCTCTCAGAAATTCGGCATTTCTCTGTACGCAATGCCGCTCTTTCCACGTCTCTCTAAAAGCAACTCGCTCTACCGGCGACAAAAAATCTGACTTGCTAATGATTTATGGTTGCCGCTTTCAGTCGGCAACACTGCGTCAGTGCTTTGTACTCACACCTACATGTACAACACGCACGAACGCGCGCTCCCACAGTCTTCAGCCTCTCAATGCATAAGCCGAGCGGGGAAAAATGCTGTTGGGAAATACGCCCGAGTTGAACTTGGCGGTCGTAGTACGGTGCAGTGCATCCAGTTCTGCCGAAAGGAACGTAATACAGACGACTACGTGTAACAGCACGGACGATCGAAGCTTGCTCGTACAACGGCTTTGCTGCGTATATATACTTTGTTGGGGCACTCGAAAAAAAATACTTCACAGGGCATGTGGTTTGCGCGAGCCGGTACAATGTAATTTCACAATGCAGCGTGAAGCGAAACAATGGGAAGCAAATAAACTGGACTGGCCACTTTGAGTTTCTACGTCAATCGTCCCTGTCGCGTCCACGTTGTGTCATGAAGGCAAATACATTTCCTTTGTACCCGGTTGTTCTTGAAGCGTCCACGCGAACAGGAAGACACTTCGCTAAAAACAAACATTCGATTTCGAGCACTCGTACACCCATGCTCTGATAAAGGGTTAAATAAGTGTAGTAAGTGTAAGATCGTGAGCAAGGCCCCCGTATGAGAGCCGAAACATCTTGTTTTCTTTCAATGTGTTTTTGGTCGGCATCCGTTTTTACCCTTGGCTATGAGCAATCCCGACCAGACGCGTTGTCGTCGAACTCTTGATTTCATTTTTCAAGTGGAAAGCTGTTGTAATGTCCTTGCCGCTCTTTTCATACTGAAGCGAGTAACGGCATGACAAAGTTATTGCTCGGGTAAGCATTGTGGTAAGCTCAACCGAATTGCTCACAATTAGGCAGAATCAGTACTTCTTAATAAATGCAAGCTTTTCATTGTTCAGATTTCTAGGGCGAAGGGTTTGCGCGTTCCCACGTCGATGTTTTCGACCCTACCAACGATACCACGCGAGCACCACATAAGGAAACTTGCCGAAGGTCATTGTAACACGTAACAACACAATATTTTCTTAGTAAGGTGTTTGTAACAAGATACTCATACCAAGAGAGACAGTGAGCGTGTTTTTTTTTTTTTAATTATCAGACCGAGTTTGTGCAGATGAACGTCTACTTTTGCCAGATGTATCAAATCTAGAAAAGTTAACCGGAAGAGGTCGTTTGAAAATTAGTGCAATAACTTCATACGCCTGTCTGTAATTGAATGCACGGATTGCGCTTTTAACCTACAGCATCTTTCAAGTTGCAATCATGAGTGTTTAGAGGCGGTTCTGTGTAGCGGAAACAAAGCGAAATAGGAAATTACTTGCCGAGTTCTGTATACGAGCTTTCCTGATGGCGACCCAGTTGGATTGCAACGGCAAGTGACAAAGAATGGGCACCAACAATTACGGAACATTGCTCTCCTACCTAAGAATGCATCTATTAGAAATTATCGACAATGTATGGACGCATTCAACGGGCTAATCGTAAACGCCAGATACAGCTTCGAAAGTACTTCTGCTGCCTACGAGACATCTGCGAAGCGTTGCCAATATCTCCGCGTTCACAAGTAACCCAACCGACAGCGCAAATGAGTCAAATACAGTCGGCTCTGTACGTGGCCAGACGTGGCCGGTGGATCCCAAGGGCATCGTCCACGCGTACTGCTCACAACAACGCCGGCGCAGCGGACGAATATGGAAAGCTTGAGAGAACATCGTTGGCTGGCTGCTCGCAGTCATCGGTTCCGCTTTACATAGCAGCGAGTCTCTCCCCCCGTTCCATGCCGACCTCCATGCTGGGACCTCCCCCCCCCCCCCCCCGCCTCAGCTTTCTTATACAGGGTTGTACGAAAGCTAGAGGGAATAGCCCCTAACCCCGGGTGGAGGAGTTCGGGGTAAGGGGGGAGAGAGAGATCTTGATGGATTGTGGTTCAGGGGTGACTGCGCACATCGCGACGGCCCACCCACCGCCCAACGCTCAACCGCTGCTCGGCTGTCCGCCTGCGGGCTCGACGCCCTCTTCTTCAACGCGTCTTCTTCCCGATTTGTCTCGTGGGTCTGCAGGACAGCCCGCCTCGCGTCGCCCGCGGCGCAGGGGGACACCCCACGTGGCACGAGATCTGTGCTCCCAGAGCTCCGGTGCGTCCCTAGCCCGAGTTCGGCAAATTTGTAACGCGCGGTCCACTCGCGTGAACGCGCGTCCGAAAACAGGAATGCTTGAGAAATATACAAACACGTATCGGTGTGCCCAAGCCTACATTTTTCTCTATAACTGTAACCCTGGCGTTCGGATGTATAAATATACGCCGCTATCGACAGCCTCCGCGCGCGATGGCAGGCCGCGCTGCTCAGCTCGAACCTGGAAGACCAACTCTGGGCAGACCAGCGGCCCAAGGCAGCCGCCGAGAGGGCAAGAACTCTCGGCCGTAACCTCGGCGGGTGCCCCTGCCCACTAACTCGCCGGACGCCAATCATTCTAATTCGAAATAAAGTTTTCTCACTCAAGAACGTTGGCAATCCTCGGTTATTGGCGATCTTGATTTGGTGAAATAGGATGCGAAGCGACAAGAGCGGCACAGGGAAGAGCGTCGTATTACGCGATAGCGAGTATGAAATAAATCGCCCAGTAACAGCTAGTAATATGGACATTGTGCTGCAAAGGGAGTTTGACAACACACCGCGCACTGGAAGTGTGTAGCGAACAACCGTGCCGGGGTATGGTGCGGTTCGGACAGCGTGGAATTGATCGGTAGTACACCGGCTTGCATAAGCTTCTTCAATATGGCTCCAAACGAGTTTCCGAATTTGCAAATTTATCGTTTCCAACAGAAGGTCAGGTTAAAAACGCCACAATTTGCCCTGACTACGCTTATGCGCCCAAGTATTATTGCTTTCGTGCGTTTAGAAAGAAAGTTGGAAAATTGTAACAGATTACGCCACAAGAACGTATGAAGCCACAGACGTGAAATATAATTATTCATCTACTCGCCAGCCTCTTCAATGTATATAAACGATCGCGGCAGCGGGTCTACCTTGGGTAATGTTGACAAGAAGCTCTATGCTAGAGTCGCGGTCTCAGTGATCGCAAAGGGCGCAGCAAAGATGCGCCGCCGCAATCTTGGAAGCCATGCTCTAACTTGTTAACACTGCGCCTGGGTTTCACGGCGCACATCTCGAAAACCATGCGATCCTTAGAATACGTTCAAAGTGGATATGCTTTGCAATCTCACCGGAGCCAAGCCGTGAATTACAATATGCCATAACGGAAATTATTTGAAAATTTTTAATAATGAGCTTTAGCAAATTAGTCGATTATGCATATCTCGATTTCTCGTGTGAACAGTGTCCACCACGTCAAGTAATCTATCTAGCTCAACGACTGCAATTACCCTATCTGCCACAGGCAAGTTTTAGAATTCTGCATGATGTAAAAAAAAAATGGTCATCGATAAAGAGGCGCAAGAGGTGGAGCAATTGCCGGCCTGAAAAAATTTTGTAATTAAAATAAATGAGGGTGTTTTACGTGCCAAAACCACGATCTAATTATGAGGCACGCCGTGGGGGGGGGGGGGGGGGTGACTCCGGCAAATCGGACCGCCTGAGCTTTAACGCACACCTAAATCTAAATACACGGGCGTTTTCCCATTTCGCCCCCATCGAGATATGGTCGCCGTGGCCGAGATTCAATATCGTGACCTCGTGCTTAGCAGCCAAACACCATAGCCACTAAGCAACCACGGCGGCCAAATCACCTGTAACAAATCACCCGTAACATCATCATCATTGCCAACACCACCACCACCGGAAGGCTCAGTCTAGAGGTGCGCGCCGAGACGTCAGCGATGTCGGCACGCCATTTTAATAGGAATATTTCTTCGCTATGTCAATCCAGCTTCGTTTGAGATTTAGCGCAGTTTTTTTTTTTTCTGTTTCCAGCACATAATCATGTCAAGCAAGGGTAGAATGAAGCAACACAATACAAACAAAAGCAACCCTGCTCTCCGCGCGTCTGCGCATGCGTGTTGTCACAAATCGGCGCAACGTGGGATTTCGAAACTTCTGGTTCAAAAGCGCAATATGGCGCAACGAGAATGGACAGCGACCTCGGAACGTCGGAACCACTGCTTGTGGGTCGTGGGCACTATAGTTGCGGGTAGAATCGGCGATATGTCTGATAGCGGCAACGCGAGAGATGCAACTTGTAGCAAGCAGAAATTTCTGGCCCCGATGTGTTTAAGATGCCGGTTGGAAGTTTGAGCATCATTCCGGCCGTTGCCTTCGAACGAGTTTTGGTACATTTCAAACAAAAAATATATATTTTTACGCATCTATACTACATGGTGCTGTTTCTTTGTAGCATTCATATAAAAAATTGAATGCAACTGACACCGATAGCTGTACGGAACTATGAAACCGTTTCGACGTGCTGGTTAAAAGAAAGCTGGTATTTTTCGCAAATAATGGTGCATCTGAGCAATACCTGCATTTATACTAATCTACACTTCGGACACATACTTCGGAAAGCACACATCGTTCATTCACCCTAGTGTTGACGAGTTAACAAATTGAGCAAATTTCTTTTCTTCCGCATCATAACGCATCTCGGCTGAAGAAAAATGTTCACCTGTTGCTGAAAAAAAAAGTACTCTGATTCTTTCTTTTTCTTCAGGGAAAAAGGACGTCATCAGAAAAGTTACATAAGCAAAGGGTGATAAATATACAGAATAAATAGTTTCAATTACTGTCCAGTCAGCAATGTGCGTTATAACATCTAATTGATTGACAGCTTAAGGACTGAACCCAGCAAAAGTTCGTCACAGAAGAGGTCTACTGTTTTTACGTAATGCATAGTGTAGAAACACAATCTCATTCAGAACAAGTGGAAGCAAGGTTAACATATCTAGACGAATTTACCGACTCTTCCCTCAATGGCAAAATCTCATAAACAGAGGTATAGCAACAAAAGAAAGAAGAAAATGCGACTGCGAGGAAAAAGAACAGCAAGACTATGCATATTCGTGGAGGAAGGAATATATACAAGCACACTCAACGTGGATGCTTTTAGATATGTGTCTGTTTTTTTTTTCTTCTTTCAATGTCGGCTGAAAAGCACAAGACTTGCGAAACGCACCACCAGCGCTCCTCCAAGGTCCAAATGCATGCTGCATTTTTCTAAAGAGCTGCCACGCTAAAAGGTGGTGTCAATATCCAGGCCCAAGCACCAACGTTACGATTCGCAATGATTACGCATATGGGCAGCGTCTTAATTCCCGTTTGTTTATAAAACCCTCACCGCGCGTCAGTTTCAAAAGGTGGAGCGCAATGAATACCATCAGGAAAAGAATTGGCTGGCTCTCCCATAATCGAGAGTAGATGCAAGCATGAAATGTCTACCAGCAAGGCAGATTGGTAGGAGACGGGACTAGTCACAATCTTAAAAATAGCGCAGAGTAGATGCGTAAAACGTGTTTAAATTCATCACACACATTTTTCGCGCTGCACTTTGGCGAACGTCGAATAGAGACGCGCCGGATCAATGTAAGATCGCTTGTCTATGAATATTGTTTGCTAATATCGATTTCAGGAAAAAACTTGCACGCCGATGAAGTGTAAGTACTACCACAAGTGCAGAATCCTTGCCAAGCGTGTTTTTAGAGACCCATGGACGTTCTTCTTCAAAAACTAACAGTTCGCCAGGCGCGTTCCGTGGGCCCGTTGGACTGTGGATGGTACGGTGCTGTCCGGAGGCGTATTATGTTGTTCAGTTTCATGAATTTTCGAAATTCTGCACTTGTAAATTGCAGGCCGTTATCAGATACAAGCGCCCGGGGCGATCCGAACGGGCCGAACAAGGTGCGCAGGGCTTCCATGGTGGCGTGTGATGTGGTGCTTATCAGGGATACTGCTTCGATGCATTTACTATGTGAATCCACATCGGTCAGTAGCATGTGTACATTGATTGACCCCGCAGAGTCAATACGCAGCCTGGACCAACGCTCGCCCGTTTCTGGCCACGCGACCGGCGATATGTTGGGGGGGGGGGGGTGGAGGGCATAGGTGCCGCTTGTACGCAACTGGGACAAGACTTAACCACGTGCTCCATGTCGTTATCAATCCCCGGATACCACAGCAGGGAGCGGCCCAGCCGCTTCATTGAGCAAATACCTTGACGGTTATCATGCAGCAGGCGTAACATTCCCGCTCTTGACTCCACGTAATCTCAGCCTTCCGGTTGAAGTATGGTCGCAAATGCAGATCCTTGGGCCTCAAGTTCCTCGGCCATCACTCCCGCAGCCATGTCCGCACCTTTGCTAAGTCATCATCGTGCGAGGTGAGAACGGCCGGTTGTTTCGCAGACATAACGCCGTCATTGAGGTTTTCCGTGAGCAAGACACACTCATCATCCCCGGTTTTTTCCATGGTCTCTGGCTGAGATGTTACAAACGTCGGGAGTCGGCTGAGAGCATCTGCTGGAACGTTATCCTTTCCCGGCTGTTTGATGACGTAGTCGTATGCACTCAGCAGCAGGGTCCATCGCTGAATTCGGGCGGCGGCCATCACTGGTACAACCCTATCTGGATGAAAAAGTCCCACAAGCGACTTATGGTCAGTCAACAGCGTGCATGGCTTACCGAGTAGATATTGTCGGAATTTCGAGACCCCAAAAACTAGAGCCAGATCTTCACGCTCCAGCTGTGAATAATTTCGCTCGGCTACCGGTAGTACCCGAGAACGAAAGCCTATGGGGCGACGCACCCCGTCCCCGACATCGTGAGAAAGCATTGCACCGATCCCCTACGGGGAAGCATCGCATTCCAGGACAAGAGCTTTGCTTGGGTCAAAATGCGCTAGGAAATCAGTGGACTTGAGGAGGTCCTTCACCTTTCTGAACGCTCGTTGTTGACTGGGACCCCACTCCCACTTAGCTTTCTTGCGGAGCAGTTGATACAGTGGTGCCATAGCCGTAGATAGATTGGGAAGAAACTTGCGGCAGTATGTTACCATGCCCAGATACGACCATAATTCTGCAAGGCTCCACGACACCTTCATCTGAAGAATGGTATCCACGTTTTCTGACTTTGGTTGACGTCACTGAGCACTAATTCGACGTCCCACGAAATCCACCTGCGCTCGACGGAACTTGCACTTGTCCGCATTTAAGCGCACGCCATTTTCCCGGAACCGCTGCAACACTTCGAACAGTGTGGTGCAGTCATTACGTTGCTCTGCGATGATGAAGTCGTCTAACCCTGAACCCCACGAAGTCCTCGCAAGATGGTCTCCATGCGGCGTTGGAACAATGTCGGCGCGGAAGCCACTCCAGATGGCAGGCGAGTGAAACTAAACAGTCCCTTACGCGTGTTTACGGTCGTAAGTAACAGGGCTTCCTCGTTTAACGGTAGCTGATTGTCAGCCTCCCGCAAATCTATCGTTGTGAAAACCTGACCGCCGTTCAACGTTCCCATGATATCTTCCACCCGGGGCAACGGATATTGCTCAGTGTGGCAAGCTTTGTTTACCTCCGCGAGGTCGAAATCACCGCAGAGGCGAATGCGGCCGTTACGCTTTACTACCGGCACCACGGGTGCGACCCACTTAGAATGAGACACAGGGACAATAATGCCCGTGGCCAAAAGGTGCTGAAGTTCAGCGTCTACCCTTGGACGAAAGGCGTACGGAACTTCGCGTGCTTTCCAGAATTTCGGTACCACGTAGTCCCGCATCTGAAAGTGTACCGGTGGACCCCCTGATGAGGCTTGTGCGGGACGCGAGCGCGGCTGAAAATCAGCAGAAAGAAGCGAGTAATGCATCCCGGAAGAACAACCAACAACTGAGTATTTTGTGTTCGTCTAGCCTTTACGGCTCGGTTGCGCACCCTCGCACCACTTCCCTTTCCCGTACACTCCCCGATAATATTTTACCTAGTCTGGCTGCTGCTGGGCGACCGCGAGGCCGCCACAAGACCTAGGCCTGGCGCGAACACGTCAGCGAATTCTGTTACCAAATGGTGCACGTTAATATCGTCCGTCCCGACCAAAGGCATTCGCTCACCTGTCGTGTTCACGTTCATTACTGGCGCCTCGAGCATGTTGAACGCCTGGATTAGGTCGCGTCCACACAGGTTGGGGCCGGAGCTACCGAGGACTGTCAAGGATCCGTCCGTCGACCGGTTTCCGCACGAAACCTTGAGCTTGAGTTGTCCACGAACAGGAAGCCTTTCCAAGAAGTCAATTTCAATGGCGAACCACGCAGCTTGGGCCACACTTTTGTTTGGCTCATAGCTGGGCCACGTGACGACCGACACCAGTGACCCTGTATCGGCCTACATGTCCACTGGAACGCCCCCACAGTTCAATGTGCGTACAATGGGTTGCGTGATGTCGACGTGGCTGACATGACTCCGCTGCTTCCAACGCGAATATACTGTCCGTGCCCACAGATGTACCCTCCTCACGAGACGATAGGGTATTTACCTGACGCGACAGCCTTGGTGGCCCTACAATGAAACCTCTCTCCCGACGGAAATAGGTTCGGGCGATATGACCCCGCTGTTGGCACTTGAAGCACGTTGCCGAAAGGAACCGGCCATCCTCTGGTTCGTGCCCTTTCGCTCCGCAGCGGTCGCACGAAATAGTCCGTGGCCGGTTTCTTGGGCGATAAGACTGTCCTCCCATCGCATGTACTACGCTTCCTTCAGCGGCGGGGCTCATTATCTGCTGCGGGCTCGCTTCTGCCATTTCGGCAGATAACACGATTTCTTCTGCTTCACCCCTCGTCAGCTGCGGCTTCGCAAGCAACTGTCGACGGACTCCTGCGCTTTGCAGCCCACGGATGATACGATCTCGCAGCATTCAATCCAACGCTGCGCCAAAATAGGATGTGTCCGCTATTTGACGAATGACAACTATGAAATCTTTGACAGGTTCGCCTAGCAGCTGGTCGCGTGTAAAGAGCTTGTAAGACTGCGCTATCTCGTTTAGTTGCGGCGAAAAGTGCTGCTCCAACAAAGCTACCACTTGGGCGTAATAAAGCTTGTTCGCCTTGTCTGGCGCGCATCGACTACTAAGTACTATCAGCGTCAAATGAAACATGAACAGCGGAGTGCGTGGCTCAAGCATAAGTGAAGGTATAGTGCATGCCGTCCAGCCATCACCACTGACAGGCACGCTCATCCTGTTTGGTCGCACCGCGCGATCCCCCTATAGTTAGATATTTTTCCTTCTGTTCTGGTTCTTACATTCGAAATGGAGAAAATAAAAATAAAACAGAAGCTAAAATTTACAGTTTATGGCGAGTTCGCCGAAAGCACAAGTGCTATCAGCGCGAACATCAGTGCGCGTGGTGCAGTTTGCACCGTCATCATTATAGATCCGCTCATGTGGTTTGCCGCTTGTGCGCCACATTCATTCTTTCAATCGGCTAAATTGCGCAGCGCGGTATCGCTGGCAGCCGTGACGATTGCCGGCGTGGGCATGCCGTGCGCGTTTGGCCGTTTGTTTGACGCCCAAAACGAGCGCCGTGTGGCGTCGGATGTGCAAGCCTGTCAATGGTGATGACTAGACGGCGCCCACTATACCTTCACTTTCGCTTGCGCCGCGCGCTCCGCTGTTCACGTTTCATTTGACGCTGGTAGTACATCCACGGTGTCGGTAGTCAGTGCTGCAACGAACAGGGCCCGCTTCTTCTTGTCGTCCGTGACGCCATTGCCTTCAAAGAAGGCCTCCAGTCGAACTTGGTAAGCCTGCCACTTGTCGCTCATCTCGTCAAACTGCGGCGGGTTGGCATATCCTCCCGTGGTGGCGAAGGCTGCGGCGTACTAAGAGGGTGGCCCGTTGTCATCCCATCCTCGTCGCCACTGAAGAATCCGCACCAACATAGTGGTGGCTGATTGATGCGTGTTATGATTGATGGCTGAGACGCGTTTTAACATGGGCTTTGTGCGAGACGTGTGAGAGAGGGAGTGTGCGGAGGAGGAACAGCGGCGATAACTGTTGCCGTACGCTGGCGTGACGTCATCGCGATGTAGCAAAGTAAAATAAGCTAGAACCGTTAATTTACCACCGACTTCATTTTAGGGGCATTGCGGTGTAAAATGGGGTTTTCAAAAAATAACGGTGGCGTAGGGTAGATTGGGAGTGTTGAAATACGCCCATATCTCACATGAACTCCCCATACAGGGATAGCAATAACTCAGCCAGGACCCCACATGGCTGTCTACCCGAGCGACAATCTCGGTAGAATTATTGCTACAGTCAGATTCGGAATATCCCGCGCAATCTGTTTCCGCGCTCTTTTTCTGTTCGGAGTAGCCGCGCGTTGGCGCTGCAGAGGACGCGCGTAGCAACACCTGTCTTCGGAGCACGCACGCGCGCGTCAAAAACGACTGAACGGCAGCCATTACTGCCATTAACAGCAACAGCGCATTCTTCTAGCGCTGTTGGCGTTTCTCGCAGTGTCGAGCCGCCTCAAGACTCCACGGCAAGTCATTTTCAACGACCATTGCCCGTTCTGTGAGTGCGTGTGTGTTCTAGGTGAGCGGACGCGCAGGTATGAGTTGCTGGAAGGCCCCAGTGCGACAGTTGGCCGTCCAGAACCATTTTGCACGATCGCTGTGTATGTGCGGGCTTTGTCGTATTGAGAGTAGAGTTGTTGAGTGCTTAGTGTGAAGCCAGAGTACTTAGAAATCATGATTTTAGATGATGAGGGACCTTGCCACGTCTGTGAGGTCTGTGAAGTGGACGGCTGTGAGCGTTCGTTTCCCGAAGCGCACGCCTGCAGAGAAGTTACGTGCAATGCGGGGTGAGCTAAGCACGTCGTGCAACCGCGGCCTTAAAATGTGTCGACTCATTAAGATTTGCTGCGATGTGCTTGTGTTTGTATAGCAATCACGAGTGAGAACCGGCGGCGCTTCTTTTGTGCGCGGTATCTGCTAGATGCCGCGTACGTGGCGCCAATCCCCTAGCTCGTATGATTGCGTGCAGTAGGTCGCTTCCCAAGCGCGCATGCGCAGATTTGACGCTACGCTCTGTGCTAGCGTCTGTCCTTTCGCGCCCACGCCGCTCCGGGTCGCGTGTTTACATTTTCTAGTAGGTACAGTGGGGCGTGGCGTCTCTCGCGGCGCTCGACGTTCCTGCGCAGGCGCGAGTAAGAGCGGGTGCGAGAGATAAAATCTGGGGGCCTTTGCTCCTTGAATATGCGACTGCCTAGGCACTACGGAAGAGGTTCCTTAGGGCGTGTTGTATGCGTTTGTGCCCTAGACATGCCGGCATCGCGGAGTGCGGTCGAGTTTGTTTACGCCCCGCCGCTGGCTGCCCGCGCGGTGAGGTAGTGGGCACGGTGATCGCTGTGTCTGAAGGGGCAATGTTCTGACTGGCGTGGCGCGGGTCGCTTTTTTCGTCGCGACGATAGATAGTTTTTTTACAAGCAGTGCCTCAGGAGGGCACATGTAACCGGCAAACGGAGGCCTCAGGAGAGCACCTGAGATTATAATAAAGCAGGCGGCGCAGGATCTCCAGGGCAGCCAAGGGTGCGCGTGTGCCAGGGGTGTATACGACCGGCTCTCAATTTTGTATGCGAACACCCCCTGGCACGCTTCGGCCTCCGCGGCCCCAACCCAGTCCTGGTTCTAGCTTCGGTGTTCCAGTTGCCGCTTTGGTGTCCTGCAGGCGCTGCCAATAATGTGAAATAATGACACGTTGTTTCAATTAGTAAAGAACACGATTGAATAATTATACTTACGTTCAGCCGCCAACTTGCGACGTAAAGTTAAGCACTGCCTCGCCCCGCGGCTTCTTCCGGCGCGCCTAGGGACAAACGCACACAACACGCGCTAAGAAACCTCCTCCGTGGTGCCTAGGCAGAGTAATATATTCAAGGAGCAAAAGTCCCATTTCCTCTCCCGCACCCGCTCTTACTCGCGCATGCGCGCAAACGTCCCACGTCTCCGCAAGCACCTACTAGAAATTTTAAATACTCCTCCTGGTCGTGTAGGCAGTACCGTACTACCATTGTCTAGTACCCCCTAGTAGGCAGTACGCGATTGCGGCGCGTAGCCGCGTAGCTTGCATGGTGAGCCTGCACCAGTCGACTTTGGTATGCGGCCATATCGGCGGCGCGCTTGGGTTATTAAAAACCGTGTTGTGAGCTTCCTACGGCAGTATGAGTCTACGTCGCACGAGCCACCGATCACAGTAATAAACTTATGATAGTTAGCGTACTTATTGCCGACAACAGGTGTTGAGCTTGGGTTCAGATTATCGGATACGCTGTCAATAGACCCTCGGTGGGCAGAAAAAAACGATGTGGTTACTGTGACGAGATGTATCAATTTACGCGAGAGGGGTGGCGGGGATAGGGTTATACGTATACACTAGAGTCTAGAACACTGTAATCACCGGCGTCCAACATTTCGGCCTGTGGTGTTCCGTCTGGCCCCGTGTAAGCACGCTACGGGCGCCGCCAAGCATATTGATACGCGCTTATCGCGCATAAACTACGATGACTTTACTTCCCTCATTATTCTCTCCAGTTAACACCAAAAAACGCCCTACATATCGCTTTAAGTTAATCGCAAAGGCTCCCATTTGAACGTGTTTAAACTCGTATTGTGGCCTACATAACCTCCCATGTCAAATGGGGGTAAAGTGCGCATATTACGGTGCTCCCGTTGCGTGCCGAAGGAAGGCCCTCTTAAATTGGAGTTTTGTCGTTCGCCCTATTGAATGGGAGCAAAAACACGTACAGATGGGAATGCGCTAGAGGACAACCGAGAAACGCCCATGTGGGCGCTTTTCTGTTCAGTGTGCTAGCACTCTTTGCATCACTTCCTGAAGAAAATGCGCTTCAAAAACATTGTGGTGTTCTACGTGCCAGAACCACGATCTTATTATGAGGCACCCCATAGTAGAGGACCCCCGAATAATTTCGACCAGCTATGGTTCTTCAGCGTGCACCTAAATCTGAGTACGCGGGTGATTCCACCCCTCCCCCCCCCCCCCCTAGGAATGCGGCTTTCATGGCTGGGATGTGGTCCCGCGACCGCGTGCTTAGCGGCCGAATACCATAGCCACTAAGCAACAACGACGGGTCAAACGCGCTTCGCCGCAACGCAGGGTGCACGAAAAAACGCCGCGTGCCAGAACTATAGTGTCTCGTTTGTCGGAGGATCCACGTGACCTCTGAGCGCACGTCACGTGTGGGCCATCACCCGAGGACTGCGTACGTTCCTCGCAGTCGCGGTCACGCCCGAACGCGGCGTTCCGGCACCGACTCTACTCTGGAAGGAACGAAAACGAAACACAGGACAAGGACATCCAGAAAGAGGCGCGCGAGCATCGAGACCGCTACACGCGTCGAAGAGTCCGGGCACGAGATTGAGTCTCACGGCAGAGCGCTTCATCTTCCTGCCTTCCTCGTCGCCTCCTCTCTCTCTCTACGCACCGGCACTCTTGCCAGCCCCAGCTTCACTAAACCCTCCCCGCCGCTCCTCGTTTCCCCCTTCTTTTCCCCGTTTCTCGATGTCACCCTCTCCACACCGTCCCTCTCTCGCGGCGGCGTCGGGAGCCTTTCCCTATAGCGCCCCCGCCTTACTTTTTCGGTGGCCTGCGATCACTCCGGTCTTAACAGCCCGCCTGGGAGGTGCTGTCGGGCTCGCTTTCGGGACGATAAACGTGTCAGTCAGCGCGGTTCGCTTTGCCTCCGGTGGTTAACCGCGCACTGTCCCGCGGGAGAATTCGGGAAGCGACTGCGAGCGCGTCGGGAAGAGGGATGAACGCGGGGAAATGGGGAGCGAGGGAGAGATCTAGTTAGAAGGCAATCGGGGATGGATTGAGCGCGGTGCGTACTCTGCTCGCAAGAGAAATAAATGAAGGGGCGCGAGAAGGACAAGCTACAATAAAGACAATAATTAAGCGATAACAGAACTGTTGAAATGAAAAGAAATGAAGAGCAGGAAGCTTGAAAAGATTTGATTTTTTTTAAGGTATTGGGGGGAATGGTTGTAAGTTTGGCCCACAACTTTCTTTCATCAAATCAGACCGTCCAGTGAATATACAAAAAAGCAGTGAATAAACTAGCAAGAACAAGCATGCGCACACATACATACAAACGTGCGCTTAGCGTCTTGAGCTACTTGAAATTTGAAAGAAGCACACCACTGCATGTTCGTTCGCAAGAGTTCACGAAAACAACTTGCGGGAGTCTAAGCGCTGTTTTTGCTAACGTAGGGTTAGTATGAATTCAGAATGAAGTTTACGGTGCCGAAGCTGAAACGGGAGTTTAGGCAACGCCATATGTTATGTGACATTCTTGATCTGTTTATACAACGTTTCATTAAAAATTATGTAACGTTGTTGATACTGACAAAGCGACATCAGCGTGAACGAGCAGCGAAGTGGTATTCACCGAACTTTTCGCTTCTCAGTTAAGAAGCATTGTTTGTTTCTCATTTACCATAATCCCCATCGAAATTGTCGCTGTAATTCTGGCCAAAAGTGGTTTTGCGTGACATACCGGGATCTCGATTTCTTTTGAGCACAGAAAACTTTAAAGCATTTGCCTGTTTATAGTTGCAGCAATTGAAAACAACTTGTAAAGTCTTTTAGAAAAAAGGATCTCTGAGATGTCAAAGGTAATGACAGGTGCTGCAGTCTAGCCAAATTTCGGCAGGATTGCGCGACGTTGCAAAACCACAGCTTAATATGTAGCGAAGCTGTTAGTACAGGAAATTTGTGTCTATACAGTCAAGGAGTAAGGATTCTACAGGGATGGTTCATTTTTGTAAAGAGCTGTTTGTTTACTTGCTTGCTTGTGAAAAGCAAGTGAATTCCACTATGTACACGTCTTTCATACATTACGAAGTCTGTTCAATGACGCAACAGATAAAGGATCGCGTTGTTCAAGTCGTAAGTAGGTTTATTCACTTGCATTTACGTATATGAAGAGAGCGATAGAAATTCACTAATTACGTTCCTTAGTTGCGACTTCTACTAAACATTTACTGAATCAACCAAGAGAACAAGACACCTCCAGAGAAAACACAGCCCAATTAAATCTCATATTCTTGCACTTTCAAAGATCGAATAGGGTCAGTAACATTTTCCCTAGCGTCCCCGCCACCCTCACACCCTCTTTTACCAGATTAATTGCCATAAATCCTAACGGACCTGTACTTACGGGTTGAGAAACCACATCTGTATCTGCCACTAAGCTTTGTCGTTCACTCACGATGATCCTGTTATGAACATAGGCTGTCTCCACTGCGCAAATAATCAGCTTCGCCAAGTACAATTGGACACATGACGCAGCAATCCGCTGCCGCTTACACCAGTTTAACCTCCTCAATGCTAGGGCACTGCGGCGTACAGTACAAATTAGGATGATTACGAAGGTTTCCTTTTTTTTTTTTGTCCTCTCGCTCTCTTTATATATCTCCATTCGGTAACGCAATCACAACGCACATTCAGAGAGGGTGCTGCCACATTCGTCGCCTCGTCGCATGCTGAGAGCTTCGGCTGGCGACAATCTCGGACCCATTCGCACCGCCCAGAAAAATCACTCGCGCATATCCATAACCGCGCGGTCTTCCTCGACAAACCCAGCCGCTCCAAAGCGCGCGCTCGCTCTCTCGTCTTAGGGCGTAATCCGCTCCGGCAACCGTAATCTCCTGCCGTCCGGACGCCTCTTTTCTTGCACTAATCTCGTTTTCCGAACCGACGCGCTCATCGCCCCACTACAAGGCGGGGAAGGGTGAGGGGGGCGCTCCAGGGGGGGGGGGGGTCGATCTGGGGTGTCCGCTTAATCTCGAACACAGGCGTTCGCGGCCCGCGAACGACCTTAATCAAATCAAAACCGGGTCTGAGCTAGCACTCGGATCGCAGCCGCCCGTGCGCGACCGACCTCCCTCCTCCCTTGATACGCGTATACACACGCGAGACTTTCCTCGCGCTTCCTCAGGCAGCCGCGTATTCCTTCTTCAATGCTCGCTAACTCAAAGGCGACGAAATCCGAGAGGGTCGCGCCTTTCTTTTTTTTTCTTCCCACGCCTCTCTCAGCCATGGATACTGAAACCCGAGGCGGGCCACCACGGCGTTCCGACCCCGGTCGCCAAGATTTGACGCGCGCGATTTGGACGCGGTTAGGGAAGATGGGAGGCGAGGGGAGGGTCCGCGTCGCCGGTGTGTCATATACGATTTCGCCACGTTTTGGTGAGACCCCCCCCGGACGACGTTTCGAGGCGTGTACGTTGGGCGACGAGTGCCATTTGCTTGTTCGGTTTTTTTTTATTGTACTTCTTCGTTCTACAATGTCGGTTCGTTCTTTTTTCTACGTATCGCGTAGGCACGAGTTGCGCTCGTGGCGAGCGCATTGCCCTCGCAAGCACGTCGCATACACACGCGCCCACGTTTTTCTGCTGTCTGCTTGGCAGACGGCAAACAGACGTGGCAGACGGCAAACACGGGTGTGGCTCGATGCGTGACCGTAACGCGGACACAAATTCGACTGCAGATACTTCGCAGCACTTAATTTGAGCGACGGCAACAAATGGAGGTTTGAGAAGCATTAAAAGAGCCGAGGGAATGAACTGGGCCGTACAGCAACGTAATTACGGTCCGTTAATTAAATAAAAGAGCGTGTTTCACATCAGGTGCAATGACATGTCTCTGACAGGTGTGGGCTAATATATAAGAAGCAGTGTTTCTTTCAAATAAACATTGAAGAAAGAAAACAGCGCTAATGGTGTCGTCTTTTCACCTTGTGTCCCTTCTACGTTTTGCGCTGTTAACACCAGGATGGAAAATGAACAAGCCCAAGCTGCTATTCTGTTAAGTAAGGCAAAGTTTGGCAAAAACGTCCGGTAGCATGCGCTCAAGCGTTTTAGGTCGCGCGAATTTGGTACAGGGCGCGCGTGAAATCGCGTGCTGGTAGTGGCGACTACGTTTGTGTGTGCCTTTACTAGCGTTGACAAGAAACGCAAACTCACTATCATGCGGATAAAAAAACATATATACAGTTTTGCTCAAAACAAAAGCTACAAACCACTGCGCCTCTACGAAGCTGTGCGCTGTTGTCGCATGGGCATTGCCGTGCTTCAGCGAGATTCAAATCCTAACCTGTCACCCGCAACAAGTTTGAGAGCAGAAAAAAACATCGTGCCTATGTTTTTCATTTTTCTCGCAAACTTTCTTTCTTTCTTTTTTCTTTTTTTACGTGTAGGGTAGTCGAATAAAGGCCTTGCCTAAGGTTAACGGGATTTGACACTGCCGCTCGCATGTATGTCATACTGTGTCAGATTTTGTGCCATCAAAAAAAATATGCATATATTTGAATTTGCACTTCCTATCGAATGGGTCGGCTTTCAAGCTCACATTCTGTGAATTGCTAATAGCACAGAGGCTTGTCCCAAAAGCTGACGCAGAACGTTTAGAGAAAAAAAGTTATTTTCGCTAACTTTCAGATGCGTCAATGGGGTCCCCTTCAGGATACTCGCCTTTAGAAACGATGCACTGGTTGCAGCTCTCCATTGCTGGAAGCGCCCCAAATTCGACGTCCTCTTCTGTTAAACACTTCAGAAGTGATGTCGTTTCCTTTTTGAATTGTCACCTTCCCGAAACGATACTCCCGCAGCGCCAGATGGTATTTGGGAAGCAAAAAAAAAAAAAAAACGCTGCAGAGGACTTATTCCGGTGAGTAGGGAGGGTGTTTCAGCACAGTTGTGTAATCGCATGCCAAAAGAAAGAAAAAAATGCTCGTAGAATTTCAACGAAGAGTGCGCAGGGGTATTAAAGTGGTGCATAATCCAGGGCCCATCATTTAACAGATTCAGTCGCATACGGCACACGGAATTCTTCGGATGCTGCAGGACCTCCACGTAGAAGGTTTCGTTGAGAGTGCGACCTTCAGGTCCGAATTCAGGGCTCACAATTACATGGCAGTCAAAGAACACTACCAATATTAATTAGCGTTGATTAGTTCTTACGTGCTTTTTTTGGCCTTGGCTCACCTTTTTTTTTCGTCATTCCTTGCTCTGCAACTTCAGCTCTATGTCGTAATCCTAAATCCGAGTTTCGTCATCGGTGTCCACACTTCGCAAAATTTTATCGCTGCCGTCTTAAGTTTTCCAATGCCCGTCCTTTCTTTCTCATCTTTTTCTCATGAGTCAATAGTTTAGTCACCATCTTGGTGCACAACTATTTCATTCCCATATTTCTTTTTTGTAAAATCCGGTGAACGGACGAAGTTTTCCTAAACCAAGAGCTTCTGCTATCATTCTGTCAGTCATTCCGTGGCCAGAGCACGAGCCAACACCCTTGATCGATGTTTTCATATTCCCACGATGCGGAGGACCCTCCTCATCTTGCATCGTCCCTGGGCTCTTTGCGGCCTTCCCGAAAACGCTGGACCCACTTGAACACAGTTCCTTCCTTTAAGGCATCCTTTCCATAGGCCTCTTGCGTCGTTTGATGAACTGCTGCTCAGTCCTTGCCCAATTCCACAAGAAGCTTGTTATTGATCCTTTGTTACGTCTGTCCTTCGATCTCCATTTCGGCAGACTAAAGATGGGTTGCACAAAAATTAGGAGGACGCTTAAGCTTCGCCTTTAAGAGTGGAAAGCGATAGCATTAAAAGATCCGTGACTGCTTGTCATGCTTCCCGGCAACCCCAGCTTTCTTGCGGATGCACCGAGGCGAGCGCCATCTGGACGGTGTTGTTCCAAAGAACCGAGCGGGTCGCGCCGCTCTTTGAATGCTAGAAACTCTGAAAAGGGATTTTGCGTTTAAGTTTCCGCGTAACAGAATTATGTTTTCTCCGGTATGTTCAAATTACACTCCGGCACTATCATGTCTGTAGGATGCGTTTAGGTCGTACTTTACGATTTTTGTGACGCATTTTACTTTGAGGAATTCGGTTAGTTCAGTGACGCCTCTGCGCCACCCGGAGGGCCTGCGTGGTTGTGGTTCGGAATGACGTTTCGCTAAGCGATGTCCGACGCAAGACGCTGACACCGGATTCCTCGCGACACGGGGTTCATAGCGTTAAAAACTGTGCGCTTAAAGTTCTGTCCTGTCATACAGCAGTCCGGCTCGTACTAGAGGCCGACGGGCCATTCGAGTGCAAAGAAGCAGAGGACGGCGCAGCTACACGCGTTACCAATCGTTGCTAACTCGGTGCGTGAACTTTTTAGCCAGACCTCGCACTTATTGTCACGTTGCGTCGTTCAGAACAAAGAAAACGCTGTCAACAATTAGTGCTAATCAAAAGCTTAAACTTACCCGCCGTGGTTGCTCAGTGCCTATGGTGTTGGGCTGCTGAGCACGAGGTCGCGGGATTGAATCCCGGTCACGGCGGCCGCATTTCGATGGGAGCGAAATGCGAAAACACCCGTGTACTGAGATTAAGGTGGACGTTTGAGAACCCCATGTGGTCGAAATTTCCGGAGTCCTCCACTACGGCGTGCCTCATAATCAGAAAGTGGTTGTGGCACATAAAACCCCATAATTTAAAGGAAAAACGTTTAAACTTGCCGCCGTGCTTTAGAAAGTGACAAACGCATAAGGGCCGTCTGGTACCCAAAGTATGGATATGGGTAGCCTGTACACGGGTCACATAAAATTCGGCGCAGACGTGGAGAGCGTAAGCTAACGCATGCACTGGACGTGTACTGGCTGCCGCAAATGGAAACGGCAATAAGTCACACCAGGTGGCATTAAATGACTTTGATCACGCGCATAAGTCTCGGAGGAGTAGTACTTAAGAGAGAAACGCTTTCTCGAACTGCTGTATGCGGATAAAATAGCGCTCATGTAATGCTCACAGAGGAGGCGGAATAGCACTCTAACGCCCCGGCTTTGTATGCCTAGTTGCGCACGCCAGCATTTTTTGTGTCTGTTCTGCTCTTTTTTGCCTCTTTTCTATTTGAATTGACCCCGGAGGCACTTTCGCTTTGAACTATATATGAACCCCAAAGCACGTGACTTCGCCGATCACTATCGGGCGCTATCTTCCCCGCACACCTGTCGCTCCAGATTATGAAGCCCGATATTTCGCTTCACTGCATATCCATTCCATGCTTGCGGTTTTTCGCTCGCTGGACACAAGCGGCGCTAGATGCAGGCAAACGAACGGCGCCATTCATTCCGCCTATCTTGGTCGCGCCAGCTTTGTAAACTAAAACTCGCCGCGGCGGCAGTTTTTCCGGATTAACCACAGATGTGTCGATTCCCCCAGGGCGGGCAGGGAACGGAACGGTATCGAAACGAGCAGCGACGCTGAGGGGGAAGGAGGGAGACCGGGCGCCATGGCGGAATGAATGGCTCAGGCACGTGACAGAGCTCGAACACGTGCGCAAACTCCCGCTCGACGCCGCAAGCGCCACGACACGCCTTGTGGGATCGTGTGACGCCCGTGGTCTCGTTTTAAGTTGCCAGGACTGCCCCTGTAGACCTTGGTACGGGGACTGAAAGCTGACGGTTCAGCACAAAAGTGTGTACGTGTCGGTGCATGTGTGCATGTGCCTGCGTTTGAGAGAGAGTGAGAGAGAGAGTGGTGTGCATGAGCGCACGTGATAACAAGCGCCAGCGTGTCCGTCTGACCGTACCACTAAGGCATTCGGTGCTTGTTGTTGTTGTTGTCCAATAATTGCAAACTAAAGGGGTACGTGGTAGGCTGCATTAAAGCCTGCTATCCCGATGCACAGTTAAGAATTTGAAACTACGCATTTCCTTGCCTACGCATACCACCAACGCTAACCGTACTATGTCTACATAAAAGCAACACGAAAATGTGTAGATAAAGAGCAAAAGAAAAGGCACTAGCGTCCCATATGTTGGCAGTAGCACACGTGGAGACAGAGGAAGAACACGAGGCGCACACAGCGCTTTGTGTGTGCCCTCTGCTTCTCTTGTGTACGCGTGCTGCCGGCGACGCAATGAACGCCTTCCTGATGACCATATAAACAAGCCCATACAACAATGTCTATAACATGATGCTATACATAACATAACCCATAACCCACACATAACAATGTCCATGCGTTCGTGACCGCGCCGTGATGGTCGGAAGTGGCTTTCGCAGCCTCGGGGAGCTTATCGCAGACAGGCGTCGTCGACGCTGTGCCACCCGTGGAACCCATGTTCTTGCACGCGGGGCCGACGTCATCAGCCGATTTTGAATCTGCTACTTCGGCACACCTACACTAGAAGAAACCGCACAAAGTAAAAAAAAAAGCTTCGCCCAGATGAAACTTCTCGTTGATGCCGCATGCAACTCTGGTCTCCGACTGTGCCTGAGGTTCATCGAGAAGTGTTGCCAAGAAAGAGAAACGCTGAACCGCGAGGGCTGGTGAAGCGTAGGGCGGCGTCGCGTGACAGGTTGTTCCACCCCTTAGCGTTCCAATCAATCTTACCCTGCCACTTCGGACGCTTGCGTCTCCCCGCTGCCTTCTTTCCGCGCCCCGATCTTCCTGTTGACGTCCTGGTACTCGTCTCATTGGAGTAACGTTTCGAGGACAAGCAAGATAACTTTCTTATGGGGGTACTATTGGCAATGTCTAAGCAACACCGCCTTGGTAGAACAAGGCCTGTTCACTCCCATCCACGACGTCATGCTACTGGCCCGACTGCCATAGCAATTATTTGTTACACTAAATAATTATTTGAACTTTAGTCCACCTTCTATCACTAGGAGTTCTCACAATCTCAACCTCACCCCTTTCATTTTGCCGAACGGAGATGTTCAAGCACAGCTTCTTTTCATTGACCATTGAACTCTAGAATTCACTACCTGGAAGCATCCGCTCTTTACCTATGCAAGAATTTTTGAAAACAATTGCATTTACTTGATATTCATATTTTTCTGTGCCTGTATTTTGTTTTCTCGCTTTCTTTCTTTTTTCTTCACTTCCAAATGGCCCCCTCCTGCAATAGCCTCACCGAGGCTGCAGTATGTGTAAATAAATAAATAAATAAAATATATATATATATATATATACTCCCTAGTAAGCCGTGGTGATTTTGACATCACCGCTTACGTCACGCCAGCCTTGGCAATGGAAATCTCGGGCCAGTAGCATGGCGTCATGGATGGGAGTGAACAGACCTCGTGCCATCTAGGTGCTGTTGGTCTAAGCGGCTCACGTGATAAGGTCGTTGTGCACACGCACTTATTGAAGTTGTGAGTCGCCGAACGACGAAACGCGTATCCCGCGCGGTCAATCGATGATGTGAATTTCAGAGGATCAAGGCTCGCCTCTGCCTAAGATATGCCAGGTGTTTTGCATACAGAGAAACTGATGACTGCGTCATCACGCCTTCTATCGCTATCTCCATTAGATAAATTGATTACTTGGCCAAGAGCATGCGTGATGCGTGCGTGGGACGGGCGATTTGGAAGAATATTGCATGTAATCTCCCTATTTCTATGTGAGTGCGCTACTCGTGCACGTAAGCACTGGTGCAGCAAAGTCAGTTGATGTAAAGCGCCTTTCCTGTGCAGCTCGTGTATATAGGTCTTCGTCTACCCACCACGAAACCATGTTTTCCTATCGAGGAAGTTCCTAGGTTACGTCCAAAACCTGGCGATGACGACGCAGTTCTCGCGCCGGAATCTCTGATAACGTCGAGAGCCAAGTGGAAACAGCGTGAAGAGTGTAACTTAGTTACGAGGGAAATGAGAGTTCGGGTCCCTTTTAATCGAGCAGCCTCAAGAATGTATTAAAGCGAAGCTTATGGTATCTTCGACTGGTCACCTGTATGCCCCGAAGCAGAGTCGGGTAGATCGGTCGTTTCCCGAGCTCAAAGGTAGGGGACAAGTGCGCAAGCCGAACGTACGACTCGCTCTCGGAAGAGGAAATTGCTGATGCGAAACCACGTGACTAGTGCCAACGTCCGATGTTTCGCCTATCCAAAGCTCCCAGCGCTGCCGGAAAAACCGGCGGACGTGCCGGCGGGACGAACGTTCGTCGAGATGCCAGCATGCAGTGGCCTAGGTTGCCAAGGTTACGGTGGGCCGTCGCCAACAGCAGCGACGCGGCGCTGCGATGACGTTTCAATCTCGATGACTGCTCCGACGACAGGGCTCGGAGCGCCTCAGAGCGCTCCAAGATAGAGGAGAGCAATCGAGAAGAACCAGCCGAACGCAGGGCGCGCACCCTCTTTCAACCAGCCGAAGACAACGCCGCTCGCGAGAGCGCTCCAGAGTGCTCAAAAACGACCAGCCTAAGATAGCATTACTGTGTCTCACTGATCCGTCCGGGGGCCGCCAAAAACGCACTGCAGGAAAGCCAACTTACACTTCTGCGTAGAACACGACAGTTTACTTTCGCCGTACCGCGCCAGCGTCGACTGGCCGGCCAGTCAGTGCCTCATAACTGCGCGAAGCGACGAACTCGGCAAGAGTAGCGCATGCGCACAAAGTTCATAAGAAGCGCAAGTTGCGTCTGCTACGCTTGACAACACCCATATCGCGATTAACCGAGCTGCCCTGCTTATCGGAGACAGGCAGTGCGCGCGAACACGGGTTCGTCTTAGGATCTGGGAAAGAAATATCAGAGCCCCCTTCCTTAAAGAAAGATGGTCGAACGCCACACTACCCAGATGAACTGTATTTACATGTTGTGAACCCTGTTTTTAGATGCATTGCATTACGCGCGTCACGCAATGCCTTCCCGGCCATCACCATGGGCAGGTCGCGGGTGCAGCGCACGGCAGAGAGTCTGCCGTACCTGTGAGGCCGATCCCGTGTATCGGCAACGGCATGCAGTAGCCATGCGGGAGACGCTTGTGCAGTCGAGGTGCCTACTGGTCTTGTGATCGCCAGCGCGTACATCAGACCGAACCCGTCTCGTTGTGACTCGGAAACGTTCCTGGCAGAAACTATGAAGACCTTAAAGCCAAATAGTACGCCGATCCTCGTTTGCGGTTACTTCAACATAGAAGTGGCGAAAGAGCGTGGCAAATGGATCGAGAGTTCCATGCTAGATCGCTACTCGTCGAAACTGAAGACACTGAAGACCCACGACACAACACCGTTCCTGCATTGTTCTCACGTTTGCGAGCAGGCGGTGGCACGTTACGATGGCAGAGCCTCTGACCGTCTACCACAGCGATCACAAGGCAATACTGTGCAAGTGTACAGTCGTCCGTGAAAGTGTGAATGTGTGCGTATAATCAATGGCTACATGATCTAAAATAAAGGCTATGTAACTTAACGAAATGTCTCTTCATTCAAGTACACTCCAAAAGAAGCAATATCACATGCATAGCATCGGGTCGCTCAGCACGTCATAGGTTCGTGGCGTGGTCGATGGCTTTGGGCTTTCTGTTTGATTCAATTTGCATTGGGGGAAAGCTTCGCGTTTAACCATCATTGTCTAAGAAAGGGGCTTCGAATTTTTTTTATAAATGTGCCCAACTTGATAATCAGTTCCTGGTAGTTCCTTCTTACTCCCTGTCTAACCGAACCGATTCTCGTTTTCACTCACACGCTCTATGTTTTCAAAGCTTGCCACGCTTAACACACGTGATTCTATTTAGATAGTTACACGATGCAGAACCTCATCTAGTCATACGATCTCGGCAGGTGAACACGAAAATGAAGTACCGAGGCTTTTGACACGCCACCGTTTGGCCCTGTCAGCACCTCGTTTCCCGCGTGCGAAAACTGAATGAAAAATTTTCAGCAGCCAGTACTCGTCAAAGAAACGATGGAGTAAATGACATAGCCGTTCGTGTCCCCAGTCAATACACTCCATCAACTCTTTTGGTCCGTTCATGCGCAACCCGCAGTCGTTGGCGCGTCATGCTCGCTCAAATTGAAATCCAATGTCACCGAAAGACATAGTGGCAGTAAAGCGCCATAGTAATTAGGCAGGCCCGATCTTTCTTGTGAACGCTTTATTTAGTTTTTTTGTCCTTTAGTTGTCCAAAATCAAGTATTACCGTGAGGTTCCGACACAACCTTTCTTTTTTATTGTTTCGCTCGGCGTACCGAGGGATAACACAGGAATCTCTCGATCTCGATGCCATTCGCGAACGGCAACCCTTTTTCCCCCAACCCTTTCGGTTCCTTACAGAAGAGAGGGGAAACACAATCTCTTCCTGCATTTTGTCTTATTTATTCCTGTGCTGGGGGAAATCTCTCGACGACACCCTTTTTGTTCGAGTGTCGATGGAAACGTGTCTCCCGCACTCCCTCGGCGTCAACCCCTCTCAGAGGACACAAAAGGAGCTTCGAGAACGGGTTGCCGCAATCGCAAGCTCTTATCTGGGGAACAAAGGCTTTCGGCAAACCTGCAATGTGCCTGTTTTTCGCTTGACACTCCGCAGCGATTCCCCCTTTTCAGCTTGTAACAGAGCCAATTCATGTTGTCGTGTAGCTACCACGGAAGATAGAGATGTGTCGGGGCTGTCTGCTTCGCAGCCACACTTTTCCTTGCCGTGAGAGAGATAGAGAAGTCGCAAGGGAAAGTTAGGGACGTGAACCAGGCTGATCCACGTTGGCTACCTTGCGCTGGAGAAGGGATAAAGGGGAGTGTGAGCAGAGACGTTCACAGTATGCTCGCACGCTTCAGTCGTTCAGTTGATTACAAGCAGTCACGTAGGATATTTAGCACTTAAGACATGAAGCGGCGCTTTTGTGGTTTCGCACGCCACGCGCGCACGGGGCCATGGTCACAGGTTCTTCAGTTCTGAAACAGGCCCGTCCGAGTACCCCAAAGCATGCCGAACGGCAAGCCTTTTATCTTTGCATGCTCGGCAGCCGCACACGAGGTGCGTTAAATTTTCATACGAAAGCCATCGTCCGGCGTCTGTAGCAGGGAAACGGCACCTAAATTCCCATCGGCTGCGACACCACGTCACGAGCGCGCCTCCACGGAGAAGAGCAGCTGAAAGGGAACACGTATTGCCGTAGTAGCGCGTCAGGCGTTACGTGAGGAGGAGGGCCTCGCCGCGACGCCACGTCACATACGTTATCCTGCGTTAGCCGCGCGTTCCTTGTCCGCGCGAGCTCTCGCCTGCGTTCTAACTGCGCCTTGGTAAGGCTAAACCAAAACGCGCCAAGCGTCTCGACGCGCTCGCTTGCCCACGAGGGGTTCAGAACTCGAAGGACCGATCAGCGGTGTTCAATTGAAAATTGATGCTTTCGCATTCACAACTCATAAAAAAGCTGCTTAGGTGATCTCGTGTTTTTTATTTTTTTTTTTTTGCAGTACGTGTTATAATTGTCAGTGCTCGCCATTCCAACTAGGAATGACTAGAGGTGCGATCTTGTGCGCGTTCCAAAATAGAACGGAGGTGGTCCGTTCTTTACGTGGCGAAATGGGCGGTCCGTTCCATTGCATTCGTCCGATAGCCGATGACACGGAATGACTGACAGCAGGTATCACGTCACAATTGACGTCATGGCATTCGTCACGGTTCAAATTGACCAATCGTTTGTGGCTCGGTGGAACGGACCGCCTCCGTTCTATTTTGGAACGCGTACAAGATCGCACCCTAGGTGTCCATAAAAAATTCGCCTACTCACATCTGCCATAGTAAGGTTTCTTTGACGTCGAGTGAAGCCGGGAAGAAGCTCTAATCTCGTACTATACGGATCCATGGCGAGTATAGGCGCCGGTTAATGAACTCATCGGCATTCCATTTCATTAATGTGACGACATGTTGGCAATAGTGGGGCTGAGGTGGCGCGCTGCGTCCGTTCTCGACAATGAGATCGAGGTGGTTTAAGTTCGTCCATGCGCTTCACGAGTAGCTTTGTCAGCACTTTCATTGACGATGATGTCGCAGGGGCCCGGTAGCCACTGAAATATAATGTTGTGGCCTCTGTCAACTGCTTGATAGTAATGTAATTTTAGTCTCTGACAAGAGTTGTTCATTTGGGCCTCGACGCAGAGCTGACAGGATAGCTTGAAGAGCTGTCATTGAATGACAGAATATAGCCCAGTGATTTGGTGCTTGTCGATTAACAACAACAATAATAACTGCGCTATGGGGGGTAACAAGTTCCGTCCCTGGCGATGTTCTTAATTTTTTCTCGCTTCGTCAGCGTATGCTATGGCCTGGGCATTGTGTCAGTCAAACTCGGTCCTTTCAGCCAGTGACGTATGTCAGTCCAAGAGCTACTAAAATGGAGGAACCAGTGCTGCAGCAAGCAAAAGAGCTGCAAGTAAACAGGAGAGCTTTCTAAGAAAAAGGACGAGGCAAAAACATGCACGTTGCCTTTTAGGTGCACTGTTTAAATAGAATCTAAGTTCTTGCTTTTCAGTAGCTGCGACCCTGGCAAGCTGTTTCTCACGGTGCTGCGGAAACTACGCAATAATATTTCAGAAAAACACACGAGTCCTGAAACACAACGCGAAAATCAAGACAATTGTCGGGAAATGTCAGGACTGGCATGCTAGGCGTCATTCTTTTCACTCTCTTCAATGCACATCCTCACAGTGTGTTTTGCGGACATCTTCATGTTTGTTCAGTTCCAATGTGTACTGCAGGGTCATCGGCTCATGGCATCCTCCAAATTTATTCAGTTACGTCTTTGACGGGTGACAGCGCAAGGAATTCGTAAATTTTTTAACTAAAATTATCGAAGAGAGAGAGGGGGAAAGGGGAAAGGCATGGAAGTTAACCAGAGGGGAAGATCCGGTTGGCTACCCTACGCTGGGGAAAGAGGGGAGGGGGTAAAATCATCGAAGAATATGCTCAAGCGCTCAGTGGGAAGGTATGTAGACCGACAACAAATGTGAATGTGGGAATGTGACTTGTAATGTTATTCGTTAAAATCATGACCCCCATCTACGTCGCCCAAAGTTAATCATCGGCAAAGTCCAGCACGTGTATAGTGACACTCGGATATGTTACACCCATCCGACCATGATTAGTGCTGACACCACCGAAACGATATCAGTGATCCCTCGCACGTGCAGGAGGAGGAGGAAATAAGGAGAGAAGGCAGGGATGTTAACCAGGAATGCGTCTGGTTAGCTACCCTACTCTGGTAGACGGGATAGAGGGAATAAATAAGATAGAGAGAGGGAGGAAAAGCGGAGGAAAGCCGTGGTGAGCTCGCGCACGCGCGCGTTGGGCCTGAGCGAGTCAAAGGCGTTCACACAGGCCAGTCGCCCTCAAGAAAGGCACGCACAAAATTATGATAAATCTGCGAGCAGAGCTCCACTCAAAATGCGAACACGGCTTGTAACAACTCTTCAAACGACATGAAAATGCCAGTGCGCGTTCGCTTTTGTGCGCCAAATGGCAACGTAACCTTCTCTTGCCTCTAAGCCAAAATCTTTTTTTTTTCTTTTACACAATGATGGCACAGTTCGCGTAAATTAGCTTACCACAAGATCCCTGCGAACAAGGCGCGCTTACACGAAACCCCAGTTCCGTGAATGGTGTTCGCGAAAGTTCGCTATCTCTCGTACGCGTCTTGCGGGATGACTCATGTAACACTCGACCTTTCCCTAGATTCAAAATACGCCACTGGAGCGGGGGGGACACGCTTTCTGTCTCGAAGACGTCCGCGTTCACACCGATATTCTCTCATGCGCCAGACCTTTCGGTCACTTAATGTGTGTATATATACTAATGTAGATTTTACTTCGTTTATTTCTTTTAGTCGTATTCATCTCATAATACAAAACGCAGGATCAACACAGTATCACTGACTTCCTTATTTATAAATAGGTTTCGTGGCTGAGCAATATAATTCACTCGTTTGTCAGAACACCTGCGACAGCACCAGTAAACCTAACCACAACTGTCCGGAGACTTATAAGCTTACGGTAAAGAATTTACCAGTGTTGAGCAGATTCATACCGGTCGATCTTTCTTTTTCTTGCTATTTCTCTTCTCAGAATAGTATTAAAATGCTGGAACAACACGCTAGCCCTGACATTCGTATTTATAGATACGCTGCATGGCTAGCAAGATAATTCAATCGCTCATCAGAATGTCTGTGACAGCGTCAGTAGCCGTAACCACAACTACTCGGGCACTTATAGGCTTACAGTAAAGAATCTACCAGTGTTGAACAGATTTATAGCAGTCGATCTATCTTTTTATTACTACTTTTCTTTTCAGAATAGTATTAAAATGTGGGATCAACACACTAGCACTGACATCCGTATATTTAGATACGCTGCATGGCTAGCAAAATAATTCAATCGCTCATCAGAATGCCTGTGACAGCGCCAGTAGCCCTAACCACAACCATTCAGAGGCTTATCAGCTTGCAGTAAACGATCTACGGGCGTGGAGCAGAACCGTCGCGGTCGACTGTTTGTTTTCTTTTCTCTTTCCGCTGAGCACATGCATTACGACAAACAGAACGCTCAAGAGAAAAGGGCGAAAGAACTGATCTCGCTCTTCATTTAGTGCCATAGAAGTGGCGAAAGTGGGACGGAAAAGAAGACACTGCCCCCTCCCCCCTCAGTTTTTTTTTTATCCAACCCATCAAAGTCCTTTTTTCCTCCTCTCCTACCCTCGAGCAAGCTTATATTTCTCGCCGACAAACCCTCTTCCCGGAGACCCCTACTCCACGGCATCCCCATTTTTCCCGAAAGCCTTTCTGCGTTCCCGTTCAGCGTCGAGCCCGAGGCGTCTCTAGCGATGATGGGAAAATCCCTTTGCCGATGACGAAGACGACGATACTCGCTGCTCCTTCTTTTTTTTTTCTTTGTTTACTTCGTTTTCCTCTATGTTCCCGAGTACTCCAACACCCATTCTTCCGTGGCCACACACAGAGAGAAAGACGAAACACACACACACACAGACGGCGTCTGCGGGCGGGCGAATTCTGTGGGAACAAAAATCCACTTGTCCATTATTGATCATAAACGTTAGTCGAATCACTTTGCGCCCGGCAGCGGAGCATGCCTCCCGCGTACAAAGCCGCGAAATGACTTCTTCTCCGGCTTTTTTATCACTCCATCTCTCTCTGTCTTTTCGCCGCTCCTACACCACCTAGTACCCCCGACCCTACATCCCGTATACGCCCCTCCCCCTCCCCCTTCGCCATTCTCGGGGTGTGCTTCGCAAGCTGCCTGATACACGCACCCCGATGACTGACTCCCCCCTCCCCCTCGCCCCTCCCCCTTGGGATTCCGCGGCGTTTCTCCCTTCTTCTTGTTCGCGGATAGTTGTAGTTTCACAGTTTTTTTTTCTGTTGTTGCTTTCTTTCCCGCGCACGACAGTGCCTTTTTCAGCCACGTTTTTTTCTTCGTTGCTGATCGTTACTTGGCTTTAACACGTCGCGTCCTTTTGCTTCTTTGTCTCCTCGCATCTCGGGGGCCTCTCATTTTCTTAAGTGGTACAACCCCCCACACTTCCTCAAACATTCTGTGCCCGGAGCCGCCCTTTCCAGTGCTTCGCTGGCGTTGTATTCGCACCCTGTTCTCTCCGAACTCTCTTCAGCTGGCTCGGTTAATGTTCGTGTTATCGCAGTGTAGCTGCTCCCTTGTAAAACATGGAGACCGATTCGTTCTCTTGTGGTTTCAGCAGGGAGATTAACGCAGCTTTTTTTTATTATTATTACTGAGGGGTGTTTAAGTGGCTATGACGACATGTGCGGTACTGGTTGCCTAAAGGTCGCGAAGCCTCGCATATAGAGGACTGGGTGATCGCAATAGCTACCGGAATCGGTGATATGGCAACGTTTCGATACACTATGCTTGCTTGATCGCGGATTCCATTAACCGGAAGCATGGCTTGAGTGAAAGGAGTATGTTCCACATTCGAGATTATGCTTGCAAGTTATCTACAGCATGTTCAATGCACCAGTCTATAGAAAAAAAGGAAAAACCTTTTATGAAAGCCAGATGGACAAATTTAGTCGGGCGCCACCAACACTGAGAGGCACATCAGGTCTAGTACGTTGTCCTCCTGGCTAGCGTCAAGCTGTGGAATTGCTGCTTGCTTACTTTCGTGAGTTCACTTGACAAGCGAGGGAGGTGCTAGGACAGCTTCACTTTAAACAATAAGAATAATTCGAACACGGTGCAACAAAGCTTATAGACCAGACAGTATAGACAACTGGCTGGTATGTGCAGAAGATTAGACAGGTAGGTTTCGAGCTTCGTGTTGCCAATCACCGAATAACCTTCTCCTTTGCCCTATAGTCAAGGAAAACTTGAGGATGCGGAGGTGGCCGGACGGCGATTTCGCGGTGACGATCGACGGCTTAAAGCAGTGGATAGACAGACTTAGCAAGACTCAGTTTCGAGCTTCTAACTGCGCTTGCCCGTACAGTTGATCCCGGATATAACGAACTCGGATAAAACGAATTCTCATATCGAGCAGGCGCAGCTTTGTTGACCGATACTGGCGTAAAATAACTCCCTTATAACGAAGGGCACATTCGGCATAAGTACTTGAAGAGTCCGCTTACAGCGCTGCACACTTGCTTGCATACAGCGAACGCAGCGTTCTGGGGAGTTATTGTTATTGGTCTGTTTTTGTTTCGTGTTCTGTCCCCTTTTCTTTTTTGAGTTGACTCGAGCCGGCCTGCGCAATCTCGCGCTTCGAGAACTCGGTTCTTAGGGAGGGTGAGAGACGGTTCAAGGCGCAGGCAAGAATAACTACCCAGTGCGCGTAGTTTTACTTTCAAAAACAACAATTCTTTATCCTCTTCTTTCCTCCACTGGGGATAATCAATCCATATAGAGCTAACGCAACAGAACACTTTTCTTTAAATGTTGCTATAAGCGATTTTCGTTATATCGAATTACTTTGTGTATCACATTGTGCATCTCTAGTGCGCAAGCCTGTTGGGCTTTAATCGGCTTCAACTGAGGTATATAGTCCCATTTTCTCTCGTCAGATAGGCATTCAACAAGAAAGCGAGAAAAAAATAAAGAGAACGGGAACACTATGGCTTCGGATACCAGACGCACTCACGCGCCTGTTTTCTATCGGAGTCCGCAAATACCTGCGGCATCGTTACTCTCGTTGCGGCGTCTTTACAGCTCGTGAAGCCGGCTATATGCGAGGCCCTGTAGTGTAGACGCGCCACCCCGCCACTTAGTTCGGCCCCCTAGACCGAGCATCGTCCATCAAGAGGGGTTACCGATAAGCTGGGCGATGATCTCCCGGCTTACAGCTATCGATTGCGTATGCGGCAGTGGCGATGGGAAAGCGTCCATTTAGCTAATTTGATCGGGAGAACCAACCGCGTTGCCCAACAGGTTGTTTGTTTTGTCGTCGTCCTTTTGTCGTCTTTTGTGACATGTATGAAAACAGTCGATATTCGAGGCCAGTGCCACCGTCGTCATGCTCCGGTAGCGTCGAATTCTTTCAACGTCGGGATGCTTACAAAGCCAAAGTGCAAACTGCTTCGTTTCATTTTCTACGCATGCATCTGCAGTGGATTCCTTTAATTCTGAACGCATGAAAATATTTCCGAATGCTGCAATTTTCGTTTTAGCGCATTTCTTTGCCAACGCTGCCCTATGAACGAACAAGGGACAGCGCGACCTCAATTTATAATTATGTTTGAGTGCGTAATTGCGCGCGAATGCTCGTATCGTTAGTGCTGGCGTAAAAATATGAATGCTACCCAAGAAAAAAATTTGTTTCACACTATAAAGATGTCATGAAAACAGAAGACTTCACGGGACCAGTAATTAGACAACACCCGTGTAGAATACGCCGAAAAAAAAAAAAAACACGTTTGACTAGACGCTGTAAGCGTATGCTCCAATCGACAAATGTTTGGAAGAAAATAAATATGCTGTAGCATTAGGTTTGAACGACAGCTGGCATAATGAGTTCAAAAACCCTGCTCTTTGCCTTGGGTTTGAGCGATGGGGGGAGGGATGAATAAAGCAGGTGGTGGACAAAAGTAAAGAAGGATGGAGAATTCTTGCGGGCAAGTTGAGAACAAGCAGAAAAGAAAGAACTTTCATTTCTAAGGCTAACAAATAATTTTTTTAAATATGCGCTCATTTCTTCGTACGAAGCACGTACCTTCAGTATCGATAACACACACCGCAAAAAGGTAGGAATTGTAAGATTATTTGCGCCAGCTACCACCCCGTTTGACAGATGATGTGTTCAGAAGATAAACAAATCATTAAATTCATCAGTGTTCAGACTTTTGAAGACTGATAGCATGGCACAAGATTTAGTTTTTGGAAGATAAACCTATATGAATTTATCATATTCCCCTTGACACAGCACGTGCACGGAAACCTTTATCGGCGACAAGAGGGCATTTAGTTACACAAGTGAATGGTTTTCATTGACATCATCGTGTCCGCCATCTTGGGGTAAGAGAATGTGGCGCAATGGTCCGATTTACAAGACCAGTGCCCTATACCACTGAGCTGCAGCGACTATTGGCACCTCGCGAGCTGTGTAAAGAGATAACGTGACAGCAGGACATGAGCGCCTTGCGCCGATAACGAATCGATAACAGTGATGATCTGGTTAAAATGGTCACCTTCAAGAAGCAAGGCAATGCGGACAGGTGATAATACGGTGCATGGACGTCAGTGTGGTCGCTACGATTGGGGGCTAGCCCGGACAGAAACTACGCCGTGGCGACACGTGAAAACAAGCTCATATACAGAATAGCCAATTACGGAACGCTAAACTTTTGCTTCGCGGTTTGTGAAATCGTACGCATTCTGGAGACATGATGGAAACACGTGCGGGTATAGAACAGTCGCCTTCGTATGTCTTTCGCTTTACACTATTGATGCGTAAAAGCTCGTCGAATACGTCAAAATAAAGTGCTGTGTGCGAAACAAAGGCGCTCGCGTTGTAGCGTTTATTCTACCGCCGACCGTGCGCTCGGGGCTACTGTTTCTTGCTGCTCACACTTCTAAATAAGGCCTCATACATGAGCACTGCACGTGGTAAAGCGTGTTTTTTGTGAGAGCGCCACGTCCTTCGGATCGTGTTAAACCGACTGAGTGGTGGACCGTTTTCAGACACAAGGATTCTTGGACCATGGTCCCCCAAGCGTCGATTTTATAGGCGTGATGTGATGAAGAACCGCACTTGTTCGCATTGATAGTGTGCCATTGTTCCTCCCTCACTCCCCTTTCTATCTTTTTTACCCCCTCTGAGTAGGGTAGAAAACCTGACGCGCGTCTCGGAAAAGCGTACTCGGAGTAGCACTTATCAAAAAAAAAAGTACCCTGCGAAGTGACGCACACAGGCCCTGTTCATCCTTCATAAAAAGCCCTTCTTAATGGTAAAATCACGCCCTTCGTTTGTTGTACCATTCCTGGGTCGCAGGTGAGACGAAGAGAGGACATTTTCGTAACCGGAGGTTACCTTTGCGTTCAACGAAAGGTCGCAGAACCGATCAGCCAAATTGGTGAAAAGCTGTGCGTTTAGTCGATCCTCTTACCTCCAGCAGCACAGTGGGAGCTGCAGATATCGCAGAGTTTCCTATCACAATTACTGGAGGGAACTGCAGCGCTATAGTGTCCCTACTAATTGCGACACCGCCGCAATTAGTAGTGATTATGCACGTGGTAGGAATTTTATTGCCTTATGCATTTCCAGAAAGTATACATTGCTTTGAAATGTAGGCCAATAAAGGCAGACAATGCGTAGTAAACAAAGCCACGAGAACGTCTCCAGAAGATCCAGAAGTGCGATGACCAGACAAATCCATGTACTAACGATCATTCCCATGACGGCCGAACCATCGCTGCGCCAGAATTCTCACTAATAACTATTGTAGAAAACTCTGTAGTGAATAGCACGAAAAGAACTGCGTGCGTGAGGTCATGTCGATTCTCCCTGCAGCGTTCTGCTGCCAAGCACGACGCCACAGGTTCGAATTCTGACCGCGGTGGAAATGTTCAGATGGCGTAGAACACAAGAACACTCGTGTGCCATGCTTTGTGTGGAGTTAAAAAAAAAGAATACAGATGTCCAAAACTACGCCGGAGTCCTCAATTATGACATCTTTGGTAGTAGCAGCATCGCTTCGGAACGTTAAATCAGTCACCGATTTTGAGCAATCAAAATCATATTTTAACAAGTATGTTCTAACTACACTTACTGGTGAACATTGCCGAAGAAAGTCAAGGGGCAAAATTACGGTCTTCAGCAGGATGCGACTAAGCCAGATAGGGCCACGCGTTTTTTATACGGCAAAAGCAATGTAAACGCCTTCTACTGGGCCCAACATGGCGGAAATACCCGTAGCACTGCATGTAAGCGTAAAAGGTCAAAATTACTACGAATAGATGCTTGATCAAACATGCGTGTGTTTGGGTTTGTGTTTAAGATGAGTTTATTCTGTTCGGCGTTTTATCTCTCACTTTGTGGAAATTCGTGATGGAAGGCATTCTCAATTGTTGTTGCTTTCTTTTCCCTAATAAACTCGCACACTGAACTGTCATTCTTCGGGATAAAAGTAACCGATCAAACCTTCATTTCGAGGCAGGCAGCTCGATATGAGGATTATCTATGACCCTACACGGCAACAAACTAGCGCTTGCTAAGTCAGAGGATTAAAAGTAAGATAGCAACGCTGGCATCGATACGTTGTGTTGCGTTTCGCCTGCGACACGCGGTTTTGCCGGCGCGACTGCGGCGGAGCGGCAGACATTTTGGCCCGTTCGGCGTCGCCGCAACGCTCCCCGCCAGGTGTTTCCAGGCGTTTCCAGGCATGTTCCGACGCCACGTGTCTTCATGTGCGTGTGTGAGTGTATGTGCCATTGTGCCCAAACCAGGCGATGCGACAGCAGGGGTCACCCTCTCCTTCCAGTCATTGTGCCCGAACCAGGCGATGCGAAAGCAGGGGTCACCCTCTCCTTCCAGTCATTGTGCCCGAACCAGGCGATGCGAAAGCAGGGGGCCACCCTCTCCTTCCAGTCATTGTGCCCGAACCAGGCGATGCGACAGCAGGGGGCCACCCTCTCCTTCCAGTCTTTGTGCCCGACCGGCGGCAGTGTGCGTCACATTAGCCCATTGTACAATCACGTGCTCGTCTATTGAGGGGTTCCTTCTTGCCCTCAAACTGCGAGAGTATAAACACAGCTGCCCCCGGACGCCAAAAGGAGGGCTCCGATTTCTTCTGTTGAGTAAAGTGCTCTCCCGTCTCTCTTCTTCGGTCAACCTGACCGCCAACTCTTTGCGATGTTAAAATAAACAAGTTGTTTTGTTGTTACCAGTCGACTCATGCTTTGCCGGGACCTTCGGATGCTTCCAGTTGTACCCCAGGCCGCCAGGCCAACGCTACCCTTGGGGCTTGCGACCCAGGTACAACCACGGGCGTCAGCGCCGAGTTCCCAACAACCGATGTCATCGGTGGGATCGAAACATCTGGTTGGCAGCGGTGAGATCGCCTCCGACTTCAAACAACTGTCTGCCAGCGGTGAGATCGCGACAACGGAGGCCAGCGGCAAAGAGATGCAGTTGACTGTATGCTGAGCAGCTCAACAACGATCCGGGAGCAGTGCCACGAGCCCTGTGTGATGACTGGTTGCCTGCAGCGGAACGACTGCGCGGAACTCTTGGCTGCGAGGTTTGGTGAGTGCGGGACTTTCTTCTTCTGAGCTTTGCCAGGCTTTTGTTAGTGTCAGAAACAGAGCTGGTAATTGTGGTTGTCGTTGCTGCCGGGTTAGTTTGCGGCAAGACAATAGTAAGCAGTAGAGAAAGCAGCATTCAGAGCAGCCATGGATTTGAAGTCGTTGCGCAAACCGAAATTGTTGGAGCTTGCAAGAGAGTTGGGTCTGGATGTCTCAGACAAACTCAGAAAACCAGAACTGCTAAAGGCTATTCTTGAGTTAGAGGCTGAGGATGACGAGCTGTCGGAATGCCTTGAGACCATTGAAGAGAGGGAGACTGCAAAAGAAAAAGAAGAGCGTGAACGTAAAGAACAGAAAGAGCGAGAGCAACAAGAGCGTGACCGTCAACACGCTTTGGAAATGAAGCGTCTTGAGGTAGAGATGGAACGCGCTCGTAATGGAAGTCAGGCACACGGTGCAGGAGAACGCGTATTGTTCAAAATGACTGACCTGATGCGGCCGTTTAAGCTTGGAGAGGACATTGGTTTGTTCCTGGTTAACTTTGAGCGAACGTGCGAGAAGCAGGGGTTCTCTCGGGAAACGTGGCCACAGCGCTTGCTCACTTTGTTACCCGGCGAGGCGGCCGACGTAGTCGCTCGCTTGGATAGAGAGGAGGCAGAGGATTTCGACAAAGTAAAATCGAGTCTGCTAAAAAAGTACCGGCTGTCTGCGGAAGCGTTCCGTCGGAAGTTTCGGGAAAATGAGAAAGGCAAAAGTGAGTCATATACAGAGTTTGCGTATAGGCTTATGTCGAACATGCAGGAGTGGCTCAAAGAAGAGAAAGCGTTTGGTGACCACGATAAAGTTCTGCAGTGCTTCGGGCTAGAACAGTTTTATAGTCGGTTACCGGAGAACGTGCGATACTGGGTCTTGGATAGGCCAGACGTTTGTACGGTGGCTAAAGCCGCTGAGCTAGCCGAGGAGTTTGTGACGCGTCGGGCTCGCGGAGCTAAGGACGGTCAAAAGGGTGAATTTGGCTCGAAGTTTGAGAGGCCGAAGTTCACACCCATGAGAGCAAAGGGGAACACGCGTAGTGCGGATGCGAGTGGAAGCAGTGCGACCGAACCTAAGGAGACGGCGGCAGCCGAAGCCGAACGCAGAAAGCGGTTCGAGATGAGGCAAGCGCGCGTTTGTTATACGTGCCAGAAGCCGGGTCACTTTTCGGCGCAGTGTCCGGAAACAACACCAAAAGTTGTGTTTTTTTCAATAGGCAGCACTGACGAGAACATGAAGCTTCTCGAGCCTTACATGCGAGACCTCCTCGTGAACGGGAAAGAGTGCCGAGTGCTTCGCGATTCCGCAGCTACGATGGATGTAGTTCACCCGTCTTATGTAGAACCCCATATGTTCACGGGCGAGTGCGCATGGATCAAGCAAGCCGTGGAAGCTCATAGCGTGTGTCTGCCGGTAGCAAAAGTGCTTATTGAAGGACCTTTCGGAGCGCTTGAGACGGAGGCCGTAGTGTCATCTATGCTGCCACCCCAGTACCCGTACCTATTTTCAAACAGGTCCGATCACCTCCTGCGCGAGAAGGGGCTTTTGTTTGGTGAAGCTAGTCTTCAGGCCTTAACCAGATCGAAGGTTCGGGAGCTCGCTGCAAAGGCGGTAGTTGCGGGGCCGACGTTATCAAACAACGAAAAAGGGTCAGAGGCGCAGCAAGCTGATATTCAGAGCACGCCCGAACTGAATAAACTTGAGTCTGTAACGTTAAAGGCGCCAGATACTGGAGAGGAAACGCCCGACACGGGAAAGTTAGAAGAGCTATCTACTGATTTGCTCATCGCGCCTACGTCCGACGGACTTAATAGGTTGCTAAAAGTCAGCCGGTCGGCTTTGATAGCCGAGCAAAAAAAGGATGGCAGCCTGGAAAACGTGCGCTGCAATGTCAAAGAAGGTATCGCCAGGAAAACTGCGCGTTTTGTGGAAAGAGGTGGAGTCCTGTACCGGAAGTATCTAGACCGCCGAGGAGTGGAGTTCGATCAGCTGATCGTGCCTCAATGCTATCGTCAGGATCTGTTGCGCTTGTCACACGGGGGTTCGTGGTCCGGACACCTAGGAGTTAAGAAAACTAAGGACCGTCTCTTGCAAGAGTACTATTGGCCAGGGTGTTTTCGGGACGCAGACCATTTCGTGAGGACATGTGACACTTGTCAGCGGGTGGGCAAACCAGGGGACAAATCAAGGGCGCCGTTGAAATTGGTACCTATCATAACGGAGCCTTTTAGACGGCTCGTTATTGATACAGTGGGACCTCTGCCGGTAACAGCCACGGGGTACAGACACATTTTGACTGTGATCTGCCCAGCGACAAAGTTCCCTGAAGCAGTGCCGCTTAAAGAACTCAGCTCAGTTGAGATAGTTAATGCACTACTGTCCATATTTGCGCGAGTTGGTTTCCCTGCGGAAATCCAATCAGATCAGGGCACAGTGTTTACTAGCGCTTTGACGACAACTTTTCTCGAAAGGTGTGGGGTAAAGCTGTTACACAGCTCAGTGTACCACCCACAGTCGAATTCCGTTGAGAAGCTCCACTCCGTCATGAAGCGCGTGTTGAGAGCGTTGTGTTTTGAACATCGAACTGACTGGGAGCTGTGTCTGCCTGGGGTGATGTTTGCTTTAAGGACCGCGCCGCATGCGGCTACGGGGTTTTCGCCAGCTGAACTGGTGTACGGTCGCTCGCTTCGATCTCCGCTTCGCATGCTTCGAGAATCGCGGGAAGGTAGGGGCGACGACCCAGTCGTGGTGGAGTACGTACTTAAGCTCCTCGAACGCTTAAGAAGGGCACAGGAGTTGTCAGGTGAAGCAATGACAAAGGCCCAGCAGAGGGCCAAGGTTTATTATGATCGGACAGCCAGGGCCCGTCGTTTTGAGGTGGGCGATGAGGTCATGATATTGCGCACATCGCTAAACAACAAACTAGACGTGCAGTGGGAGGACCCAGCACGAATTGTTCAGAAACTGTCGGATGTTAACTACGTGGTAAGTTTGCCAGGAAAGCGGAAAGCACAGCAAGTTTACCACTGTAATCTGCTCAAACCTTATAGACAAAGGGAAGCAGTGGTGTGCATGATGGTAAACGTTCCTGAAGAGCTTCCGGTCGAGCTTCCGGGACTAGGCTCAGTGACGAACAGGGAAGACACCGGTCAAGTCATTAGTGACCTTATCAGTAAAGCACCGCTGTCGCCCGAGCAGAAAACCGAACTACACCAGCTATTACAAGAGTTTCAAGGTCTGTTCTCTGAGAGGCCTGGTAGGACTTCTGTACTTACTCATGATATAGAACTTACCTCCCCAGAGCCAGTACGATCCAAGGCGTATCGGGTGTCACCCCGCCAGAGCGATATTATGGAGGCTGAGGTAAAGAAAATGCTACAGCTCGGTGTTATTGAGGCAGGTGAGAGTGATTATACCTCCCCTTTGATTTTAGTTGAGGTACCGGGCAAGGAACCTCGTCCTTGCGTCGACTACCGCAGGCTTAATTCCATCACTAAGGATCAAATTTATCCGATCCCTAACATCGAGGAGCGCCTTGAGAAAGTTAGTAGCGCTCAGTTTATTTCCACCCTAGATCTTGTCAGGGGTTATTGGCAGGTTCCACTTACAGAAGAGGCTAGTAGGTATGCGGCGTTCATTTCACCAATGGGAACATTCCGTCCTAAAGTGTTGAGTTTTGGTTTGAAGAACGCGCCATACTGTTTTTCAAGCCTCATGGATAAAGTGTTGCGGGGACAGCAAGAATTCGCTTTACCGTATCTAGACGACGTAGCGATATTCTCCGCATCCTGGTCTGAGCATATGGCACACTTGCGGGCAGTGCTAACCCGCCTGCGCGAAGCGGGCTTGACAGTAAAGGCTCCTAAGTGCCAGTTAGCACAGGCCGAGGTTGTCTACCTCGGTCACGTGATTGGTCAGGGTCGTCGCCGCCCCTCTGAAATAAAAGTGGCCGCTGTGCGAGACTTTCCGCAACCGCGCACCAAGACCGATATTCGGTCGTTCTTGGGTGTCGCCGGCTACTATCAGAGGTACATCCCTAGGTACTCTGATATCGCGGCTCCCCTGACGGATGCTCTAAGAAAGACAGAGCCTCAAACAGTCGTCTGGGACGAGACAAAGGAAAGAGCTTTTAGCGCCCTAAAGAGTGCCCTAACAAACCAGCCTGTGCTACGATCGCCAGACTATACAAAAGGGTTCGTTGTTCAGTGCGATGCTAGTGAGCGAGGCATGGGCGTTGTACTGTGCCAACGGGAAAATGGAGAAGTAGAGCACCCCGTCCTGTATGCTAGTCGTAAGCTGACCAGTCGTGAGCAGGCGTATAGCGCCACCGAGAAAGAGTGTGCGTGTCTCGTGTGGGCCGTTCAGAAATTGTCATGCTATCTAGCCGGCTCGAGGTTTATCATTGAGACGGATCACTGCCCTCTCCAATGGCTGCAGACCATCTCTCCCAAAAATGGCCGCCTCCTGCGCTGGAGCCTCGCTTTACAACAATATTCCTTTGAGGTGCGTTACAAAAAGGGGAGTCTCAACGGTAACGCCGATGGCTTAAGTCGAAGCCCCTAACGTAGGAATCAGCCTCAAAATTGTTTGTTACTGATGTTTTTCTTCCTGAGGCAGGATTTTTTTTTAACATATTGCTTTTGTTTAGTGTTTCAAAGTGATGATATGCTTTCTAGTGCAATTTTCCAATTTGTGGACGCGTTCTGAGTGATGCTAGACTACTGTAAGGAACTAGGCAGTGGTATAAAAAGGGGAAAGAGCCTGGCAGGGCTTAGTGAGGGTTGTGCCGTGCTTGCTGACTGAGCGGTTGAGTTTCAGCGTAGTTCTAACGCTTGCCGGGAACGAGAACAAAAATGTGAACTCTCCCGAAGTCACTTTGCAGTGTCCCGTGCGAACCTGAACGAGAGAACGAGGCCTTCTCTGTGCGCTGCGCTCAAGAAACGTCGAGGGACGCCCGACTTCGGTTATGAGCATCATCGAGCGACATCCCTCCGGACAGCGGATGCAGTCCCCTGTCCATCGGGATCTCCTTCCCCCGGCGGGGCGGTCTGTTGCGTTTCGCCTGCGACACGCGGTTTTGCCGGCGCGACTGCGGCGGGGCGGCAGACATTTTGGCCCGTTCGGCGTCGCCGCAACGCTCCCCGCCAGGTGTTTCCAGGCGTTTCCAGGCATGTTCCGATGCCACGTGTCTTCATGTGCGTGTGTGAGTGTATGTGCCATTGTGCCCAAACCAGGCGATGCGACAGCAGGGGTCACCCTCTCCTTCCAGTCATTGTGCCCGAACCAGGCGATGCGAAAGCAGGGGTCACCCTCTCCTTCCAGTCATTGTGCCCGAACCAGGCGGTGCGAAAGCAGGGGGCCACCCTCTCCTTCCAGTCATAGTGCCCGAACCAGGCGATGCGACAGCAGGGGGCCACCCTCTCCTTCCAGTCTTTGTGCCCGACCGGCGGCAGTGTGCGTCACATTAGCCCATTGTACAATCACGTGCTCGTCTATTGAGGGGTTCCTTCTTGCCCTCAAACTGCGAGAGTATAAAAACAGCTGCCCCCGGACGCCAAAAGGAGGGCTCCGATTTCTTCTGTTGAGTAAAGTGCTCTCCCGTCTCTCTTCTTCGGTCAACCTGACCGCCAACTCTTTGCGATGTTAAAATAAACAAGTTGTTTTGTTGTTACCAGTCGACTCATGCTTTGCCGGGACCTTCGGATGCTTCCAGTTGTACCCCAGGCCGCCAGGCCAACGCTACCCTTGGGGCTTGCGACCCAGGTACAACCACGGGCGTCAGCGCCGAGTTCCCAACAACCGATGTCATCGGTGGGATCCAAACAGTTGTAAGTTCCTTTTCAATCGTTGGAGGCAGCAAGTGGAACGTAACGAAAGCTTCTTCGGTTGGCCACTAATAGACAGTTTTAGTACTGCGCCATGAAGATATGTACGCAGCACGCAAGTGCTTAGCGGAACGTAGGAGCACGTGTCGCGTGAGGGCTTTTAGTACTGCGAAATGTCCACGCACTTACGTAAGAGGGCGAGCGTTAGACGCCGGGCCCGTCGGAGTGCATTGGCCTCGTCCGCCAGTACGTCGAATCGTCCGTCGAATTAGACGCTGTTGATCTCGCCAACGTAATGTAACGTGTGGACGCGTCCCCACTTCATCCAGATATATTTAGGCGTACCCGCCGTGGTTGCTCAGTGGCAATGGGGTTGGGCTGCTGAGCACGAGGTCGCGAGATCGAATCCCGGCCGCGGCGGTCGCATTTCGATGGGGGCGAAATGCGAAAACACCCGTGTACTTAGATTTAGGTGCACGTTAAAGAACCTCAGGTGGTCGAAATTTCCGGAGTCCTCCACTACGGCGTGCCTCATAATCAGAAAGTGGTTTTGGCACGTTAAACCCCATAATTTAATTTTTTTAATATATTTAGGCGTTTAAGAGACTCTACTTTCACATCGGATGAAACTCACGAATCATATCGCGAAAAAATAAAAAAAGAACTTGGCAGTGGCTTAGCTCGGCTATGCCAGGATATACGTAGCGAAAGCTAAGGCATAGCATGGTTATCCTTGGTTAATCTTGATGGCAAGTCCAGGTTAGTTTGGTTGTCTAGCTATGTTGCGTCGTTTAGCCAGTCGTTCGGCGCGCTGTTCGTCTGTTTCCTGGGCGATTCGTTTCCTCTTCGTCTCGTTCCGATGTCGATTCCATGCCTCCTCCTGCTTATCAGAATTGTCGCCGTCCATACTGCCGCCTCAACTATGGTTGACAGTTGACTCAACTGTGGTTGACTCCGACATGTTGTCAGGCATGCGACGCAGCTGGCGGAGCGAGCGGAGGCAAGCGCAACGACGAGGAACGCGGTCTGACTTCATGTGCCTCCTCGGAACACGGCCACGGCGAAATCGCAAGTTCGTGGTCAGTAAAGCTTTCGCTTTGAAGACCGAGTACTTGCTTTCTGAGCTGGCACGTCATTTGCGATGAACTGCTCCAAAAGCAGGTCGATCCTTTCGCGCAAGCAGCACACACTGAACGCTTTCCCAAAAACAAAGTACCTATTTTTTCTATGCATTCCCACCGGGCAGGATCTGGGAATGACTTCTGCGCGTTCGCTTCACGCCAGATCATAGGCCATTGAAAACTACAGCCTTCCGCTGGTCGCCTTTGAAGTTGCCATTTTGGAAAACTCTTTTGTCTCGCGCTCTCCCGAACAAACGAGAACCATGAGAGCAGCACGCAAGGCTCCCTACGTACGCACGCAAGAAACGGATGCGTGCGTACGCAGCGGCCGCGTACGCATCATGTACCGTTCGTGTAGCGTTCTGCCCATGCGCACTTTGCAGAACGTAGCAATCTTACGTACACAACGCCGTTGCGTACGCTACGTACACAGCACTAAAGCTGTCTAATGTGTCTCGGCAACACCGGTGATCGATGGGGGAGTTCGCAATAGCGGTCATTTGTGTCGTGGCGTCCGAGTATCCAGCGCAGTCCTGAGAATTAGAATTTCTTTCAAAAATTTAAAGATCATCCGGCGCTGCAATGATTCGGCCAGCTGGGGAATTACGGCTAGAGCGTGGATTTTTTTTTTCTTTAAAGATTTGCCAAGGCTGCGTTGACAAAGCTCACTGACGCTTTAGTTATAGGTGCTGTCCAAATCCATGGCCAACGAAAGTTGCCTATGAATAATAGATGCCAATCTCGAAGGCTATGCGCTTGCGCGCTGCATGCGCCTGAAGGACGGCGGAGCCGGAAGCACGTCATGGCCTCCGTGTTATTTTCTGTATGGCTACGTTTACGCGAACTCGGCGTGAGCGGGACGAGTCCGAAGTCGGGCTGACCGCGCCCGATGTGATCGCTTATTTGTCTTGTCCTGTTACGAACTTCAGTAGTCTCCCTGTACGCCAGCTGACAACCTAAAAAATTCATTACAAGCTCCACCCAAGAGAGGGAGAGAAACCAGGAGGTAAATGCAGGGAGGTCAGCCAAGGACGTGCGCGGTTGCTTATCCTACACTTGCAGAGGGGCAAAGGAGAAGAACAGACAGATAAGAAAATAAAAGATAGAATTTAATAAAGAGGGAGTCGGTGTGGATACACTCCTAGACTAATGATCGCAAGCAGTCACAAGCGCTTGTAGTGTGCGTGTGAAGTCCTCTCCAAGAGGCAGGATAGGGCTTGTGCGGTCTTTCCACGATAATTTGGTAAATATTTCCACGATAAGCTTTATTTATGCAATCTGATCGCGGTTCTTGGGTTTCCGTAGGAAGCTTTTCTTTTTATTTTATTTTTGTTGACTGCGTTACGTGAAATGCGCGCTTTCAGTCAACTGCTATGAAGCTGCCCTCTGCACGACTTCGCCAGGTTCCACTCAAGATGCAACCTGCGTCTTTTTCGCCTGGTCATCCTCGCAAACTTACTTGAAGAATAAAATTCAATTAATTTTTGCATGCAAGAAACCTTAGGCCAAACTCCACCGGAGAAACCGCAGTGCACTTGTTTGGCGAGTCTCCGCGCTTCGCAACATAGTCCCCAGCGAGGCGACGATATTTAAAGAAGTTCGCATCCGCCATGGTGTCGCGGTAATGAATGAACGGCTGGCGCATCGATGCAATTTCTTTAGACTTACACATCGGTGACTTTGCCACTTCGTGATTAGCTTGTCACCAAAACAATATAGAGTTCAACGCCGAGAACACACTGATGCGTAAACGATCTCGTAAACTGTGTTTACTATAGGTGTCCACAACGTGGCAGCATGACGCGTTTCCGGTTCCAGCAATCGCTTTCAGCGCATGCACTTTTCGAAAGCATAGGTTTCGAGATCGGCGTCTATTACTCAGAGGGAGCCTTTCCTGGAACGTGGATTTGGTCGCCGCCAATAGGAAGCACGCAGAACACTTGAAGTAGTCTTTTCTTTCCTACCTTATTATCGTATCTAGCGTATCAGGTTTTCCTACACAATATGGCTGATCTGCCAATCACAGCGCCATTGAGCCGAGCATAAGCTTGGAAACAGCGACGATGTGGTGGAGAAAAGTTGGAGGCAATGATAGCGGGCCCAGCTCATTGCGCTCCTGCTTTATTTGCACTTCTAAGGGCGATGTTCGCTATCACGTGTGGGATGACGAGGGGTGATACACTCGTGGGGTGATGGGGTGATGTGGGGTGAGGGGTGACCCACTTGCAGAGTTCCATCGCCTTACCTCTCATGTTGCCCACGACGTTAGCGACCTCGTCAGGCCGCGCCAGATGGCATAGTGTCCTCCCCAAATGGGGTTATAGCTCCGTGGTCCACTTGCAAGAGAAAGCTGAGTCCCAGACAGATAGGTTGACGTCGACTCTTCAAGTCTTTTATGCACAAATCTCGCGCGCTCGCGCTCATACCGCGATCACCGCGTGTCAAAAAAGTCAATTCGCGGAGTTTTATTCTCCGAATATTTAGGCGATGATGAACACTCGAGGAAAAAAATAGAATCAAGCGGCACCCTCGCTCGTATATATACAAGCAAGCAGGTTGCAAGGAAGAAGAATAGAAAAAAAGTAAACATCGCAGTCTTGGCACAAGATGAGAAAGTAATTTCTAGAGAAAAATAGACGAACAAGATTTTTACGGAACCTTCGAATCGCGTCAATTTAGTGCATTCACCAATTGAAACGCATTAAAAGTTATGCGTGACGTCTATTATTTCGTCGAGATTTTCACTACAGCAGTTACGGGAATATAACTTGAACTCTTCAGTAACATTTCTTTGATCGTAATCTGTTCGGGCGATTTTGCAACCAGAGGAAGTTTTATAATAGAAGACAATTAATCACGCTTCTATCAAATGAGACGTGTGGACTCATGTTATCTGGTTAAGGCTGCCTGCATGGATCACCGCGTGGTATTCGAAACCACATTATGAGATCAGGTTAGCAAAATATGTTCCTGCCTTTTTAGGGCAGGTTACGCGAACACAGTCCCTGCATTCAATAGTACATAACATAAGTCAACGAAATTAGAAGCCGAATGAAATATATATGCCAACCTCCTCGCAATCCGGGCTTAATTTGTACGACGGCGTTCACGTTGTGCTAATCAATGGCGATGGTTTTTGGCTTTGCGCACTGATCTTACACATCAATAAAAATGCGGATGTACTTGCCATATTACGTTGCTTCGGGCTTAAAGCTATGATCAGGTGTTGTGGCGCAGAATATGTGCAGCTATAAAATCGTTTCAACGTTTTACTTAAAGCAGACGTCCTAATTTAACCGACATCTAACCCAAACACTCGTTATATAATATACGTCGCCATTGGTGCACATTTTATGCACTCGTTCATCTATGTTCGTCTACTCAATGTGCTTAAATCAACAACTGCTTGCATTTGTTGAAATCGCATTTACCAATGGATGTAGCTGAACAAGAGTAACACGAAACACTTCATTGTCGGCGAAAGTAGGCTAAAGATTGCCGCTTTCGTGACGATTAATTTGCGCGACTGACTCACCGCTCGCGCATTGAAAAGAGGGCCACTAACCTGGAAGTTTGTTAGAACAACCAGTAACCGATGTTCTTGTGTAGCTTGCTTGAAACCGCTCTCATAGAATAATAGCATCCGAAACAGAAGACCTTAAATATTTATCGCATGGTTCATACAGCGTGACCAGTGACGTCGTAAGAGCACTGCCGAACCGCCTGTTCTTTTTGTGTGTGTGTGTGTGTGTTTGCGTGCGTGTGCATTTCGGTTATAGTTAAGCCTAAGCCCTCCAGCGCCTACACCTTGTCCTAACGTGACGGAAACGCGTTTTGAACAACACCGCGATAAGTCCATGTCTTGGCAACGGCCTTGTGTAGCTCCCGTCTGTCCTCCGCGAAACGCCGTCAGTTTTGCGGAGACGACTTCGAAGAACGCTGCGCGCACGTGTTTTTCACCTGGTCACGCGAGCCAAGGAAAACAAGACCACGGCTCCAATGTTCGATGTCCCAACATCTGTTCTTTAAGCACGCTTGTCCTCCTGGAATACTACACGCATCGAGGAATGGCGCATGCGCAGTCGTCAACGAGTCCACCAGGGAACTTGGCCGTGGGCGGCGTCACTGTTCTTCTTGGCATGTTTCGCGTCACGTGAACTGCGGCGAATCCCACCACGCGAGCGCACGCACAAATGACTTAGTCAAGGTCGCTGACGCGTCCGCCTACGTCACGGTTTGCCGTCACTCGTCCCGCCTCCGGAGTCCGTTGGGCTTCCGCCGTTCAGCGCGGGGGCGAATGGCGAGAAGAGACCGGAACTAGGGGTTCCCTGGAACTTGCTTCCTCTTCCGGTTTCCCCGCCGTGGTTCTGGACCGAGGCCACCTGTGTTGGCATGGGGCAGCAAGCCGCCAGGGGACCCGCCGCCGCGGCTGGGATGGCCACGCCTCCGGCCTGGTTCATGTACGCGATGATGCGACGCAGTTCCTCCAGGGCGTTGGCCTGCGAGGAAGGACAGGTTCGGAGCGAAAGTTGTGAAAATTGAAGTCGTCTAACAGGCACTAGAAAAAAAGCACGAGCAGAGACTTAGTCTGGCATGGTAGTATCTTAAAGCCCTATAGATATATTTTAATGAAAAGATAGATAGACCGACTGGCTGAGTGTGTCCAACGAGAGAGGTAAAAAGTCACAGTGGCGTTCCACTTCTTGATCACGGGTTACGCGAAAGCGCATGGACGCCGCGAACACGTACAACGAGCTCCGCGACGTCGAAACGCAAGTCGAAAGAGCGCGCTAACGCGGCCGTTTTTTCCTCTACCTCCAGGCGCCATCCTCCTCCGACGCTCGCTTCCACCGCCGCGACAAACATAAGCTGGTCATTGAATTTGTTGCGTCAGACTCTAAACCGACCATAAGAAGCTACTCTATCGGGGCAATCGACCCCATTGCAAGCAGACTTCTCAAACCCCAGGACACTATCCATCTAGTGTGGGTACTAGGTCATGCCGGCAACCCGGATAACGAAGCAGCTCGCCAAGCCGCCCGAGCAGCAGATAACCGTGAGGTGGGGTCGCTAGACCCGGATGGCCGGCTTGAAGCCATCCTCACAAATCCCAAATTCGTGCTACTCTACAAGGATTCGCGCACAGCGTGTATCCGTTCGCGAGAACGCGAGAACGACTTTCCCCGGGAGCACGTCACGACTCAGCGGCGAGTACAGACACGATTCGTGCTAAGCCCCAAAAGGTTGGCTGAAATTTCCAAGCAAGAGTTCAAACTTGTAACTGCAGGCACTGCGAAGCACTAACCGCAGATCAAGATCACATACTTTGGGGGTGCCCATCCAACCCCACGCCAAGGACAGTTCTTGGGCAAGGACCCACGCTCGAGGCCTACGAGCGGGCGATCAAGACGGATGACCCAGAATACGAAGTCGTGCTGGAAGAGTGGGCTAACCGCGTCTCAGGCACATGACCTCCACGCTAGCTCCTCTGCCATGAGTCTCGACTACTAATGTACGCCTCCGATAAAGTTTAGTTGGCCCTCTCTCTCTCGGTTTGACAGACGGGGCATCTACGTTTGCGTCTAAAACGCAGGCCCGTAGCCATCATGTCATCGTCGTCGTCACGCGGTAGCGATTTCGTTTTTGTCGAACCGTCTTGGCCACTTTGTCATGCCATGCGCCAAACCATGTTGACCAATTTGTGTACCCAGCGTCAGGCACCGTTATCGACACCAAGCGGTGTATAAGGCAGAATTATTTCTACTCGGTCATTGCTACTTCGACAATCATATTCAGAGATTTTAACGCGATAGCGTTAAGGAGCTCGTGTCGCAGAAAAGCCGGTGTCGTCGGCGTCGGTGTCGGTGTCGGCGTCCGCGGCGTTGGCCGTGAGCGATAAATCACGGCAGGCACTTCATAAATAAAAACGAACTTCCAAGATGGGCTGGGTGGGAATCGAACCAGGGTCTCCGGAGTGTGAGACGGAGACGTTACCACTGAGCCACGAGTTCGATGCTTCAAAGCGGTACAAAAGCGCCTCTAGTGAACGCGGTGTTGCCTTAGATACGAGCTGTTTCTAAGGCTCAGGCGTCCGTCGCTTGCTCAGGCGCACATTTCGTTGTCGCGCCGAACGCTGCGTTGCTCGACGCTCACCGCGTCCGATGCGGGGCGCGTAGTCGGGGCGCCGTAGCCCATTGTCTTACACCCCTTGGCGGGTCGACGGGAACGCTGTCGCGTTCCACTCTTGAAGGCGAAGCTTAAGCGTCCTCCAATTTTTTGTAACACTGCCTGTTTAGCATTTTAATTTGTTTTTGGTCACGGCAATCATCAGCGGGAAAACGTGTTTTTAAATATTCATCGATTTCGATATCGACGCTTTCGAGCACGAACAATGTCTACGTAGCGACTTTTAGCTGGGTACCGTGCTTTTTTTGCGTCAAACGACGCCCTTCTTCGTTTTTGCCGCCTCTTTCCTAACTGCGGTGTGGAAATGGAAGCACAGGAGCTCACTTTCTCTAAGTACGAAGCTCGTCTTCAAGACATTACAATAAAAGGCACACCTAGCCTCCGAATTTATTCACTATGTGATCTTGCGCAATGATATCGTGCAAATTCTTGGCGATTCCTGAAGACAAACTTATTGCACGAGCTTAGGGAAACTAGTTAGGATGTGTGAGATGGCAAGTACATAGTACTGAGTAAACCATCTGGCTCCAACGGAACAGTGCCTTCAGCTTTCCCGATTACTGTACGTGGGCCAACGGGCGAATAAATTTTCTCACAAACACCTTGCCGGTGCAACAGCAAGCGAGAGTACCTGCTTACTCTAACGATGTTCCTCTTTTCACAGACGCATCAGCTGCTAATTCCTACCGCGGAGCGCACGGATCTAACTTAATGCGAGAGCCTTATATGACACAATTACACGAAAATGCGTCCTAGTTGGCGGCGTGATCAAATTGTGGTACCGAAAACGGCCGACGGCGCAAAGCGCGAAGACGTGAAAAAAGAAATGCTTCGAGAGACGTTCAAATTTCTCGGGGAAGTCCCTGTATAAACAAATTAAATTATTGCCTTGGAAATGAAAATTTAGTAAATTTTGTTCTGGGTGGGAATCGAATCCGGACCTCCGAGGTGCTAGACGAGCACGCTTACCCGACGCCACGCCGGCTCCGCGGGTCCAGCTGGTTGACTAAAAGGTGTGTCCAGTGCGTGCGTCCGACACTGAGAACCTCTGATGCGAAATTTGAGTGCAACTGTATACGCGTTTCCATTTAGCGATGTATCGAGGCAAGAAATTTGAGACCGAAATAACCGCACCGACTGGCAGTGAGCTAGTGCCGTTACCACCTTCGCTGAGGGAGGGGCCGTATGGGAACGCCGGCTTGATGAGCGGCATCGGAGCCAGCTGTGGAAGACGACAACGACGAACGCGCCAGCAGTGGTACGAGCGCATTCGCGTGCTTACGCCGACGCTGAACCCAGGAACTGGCGCCTAAGAACTGCGCTCTAGAAGAAAATCTGCCTAGATTCCACCTTGCGAAAGTGGATGTACTGACGTTAGGTTAAGAAAAAGTTTATTTCAACAAGGGACGATACGAACACTGGGTTACAATAACGGCAAAATGGCGCCAGGACGATAACATACGTAAGAAACAAAGGATTGTATGCATGGCACGTTCTCAAAGTACTGTCCGAGTCCTCACTCAGTAACATATAACAAGATAGACCCATGGAAAAGCGCAGTTAAACATGAACTAATTGTCACATGTATAAAATGATGTTCAATATATACAGTGTACACAATGGTTATGCACAATGATGATATGACATAGACACTGCACATTATTTTGAAGTGATGCTATGAGATGTGTATATACAAAAGGGATCAGGTATAAGCGAACACGCACACACAGAGTACAGGCACTTACATTCTGCGCACATTCAATGAACACTTCTGACGTCCTGGCTACGAGAACCAGACTGGTCGAATATTAAGCTGCACGCGTCAATCAGCAACCGATAGGAAACGCCATGACCACTGTCGAAGGAACTCTTCTTCCCCAAAGAAGAACAACTCCTCTGACAGAAGCAATAGTAGCTCAGAGTAGAGCCTCCCCAGAAGTGGAAACAGAACACGGCGACGATGCCCTGCAGAAACTGCCTCGCACCGGTTACGCCATAGACAAAAGACCCCCGTGGCCGCTCAAAGTGGCCACGTGAGCAGCGACCAGATGTGATAAAGTGGTTAATTCCAAGGCCACCGAAACCAGTATGCACGGCCATCCAAAATACCTGGCAACGACGCATTGCAGCAGCATGTGTTTATTGGATTCCTGAAGGGGGCAATTGTGACACAGCGAAGATGGGACTACACCCCACCGCTCTAGCCTGTCCTGAGTTGGAAGAACTTGCCACCCTAGACGCCACATGAAGTCGTGCAGGTGGCCAGGCAGAAATGGCGCTGTCATTGCATCCCGCAACACATTATTGGAACGTGCGCGGCGTGCTGGAGGAACTAGAGGAAGCAGTAAGGCTGACATTGTATCCACAACACGGTTTTCGAGACCGTCTACATCAGGACATACATGTTCTATGTGGCGACAACATGCCGCGGCCGTAGATTAAAATGTATGTACGTTTAACACTTGTAGACCACGATTCGTGTGCCCGCCTGGTTACATACAACGAATTTTTGTGCCAAGAAAATAGCAGGCGAGTTCACGCGCAGGACACTGATCATGCTGTAACAGACGGAGCCGAAATCGCAGGGCAAGCAGCCGGCAGTGGACAGACACGGATGGGAACGCGAACCCACCGCAAGAGTGTGGTTGCCCAAGCGCCGCGCGACAGGCCAGTTCTGTACTGCCCCACCAGAAGAAGGAACCAAGAAGGGACTGAAAGGACCTATAGTAACCCGTAATGGTGGCTGTAGAACGTGACAAACGTATCACACTCGGCCGCAAAGTACAGACTGCGCTAAGTACCTTCTTTCTAATAGGGGCAAATCATACCCTTGAACATCTTGAATATTTCGTCTTACATCTTCAAGAATGGAGAGCCACACAGAGTCTGATATGCCATCATAGGTGTAATCAAGATCTGATATACGAATAGAGTCGCTCTTTTGAACACGGAAAACGGGACTTAGGCGTGTCTGTGGAAAACCAATGAACAAATAACGACATTTTGAAAACTTTAGCGCAGCACCTGAGATATTTCCGTACACAATGAATATTCGAAGGCTGCAGGATAAGCTATCTTCATTCTTGACATACAATGTGGTGTCATCGGCGAAGGCTGTAACCTTCACAGCGCCGCTACCAGACAGAGGGAGACTACACACGTAAGGGTCTCCAGGACTGAGCGTAGAAATAGCTCAAGGCTGAGCACAAAGAGTACTGGGGATAGAGGGCACCCTTGACGAACACCACGTGTAACGGGAAATGGCGCACTTTCCCGACCATCAAGAAACAACGTACTTCGGATATTTTATTAGGCAGTCTTAATAAGTTCAACAAAATTTGATGAAAAGGCGAACGAGGTCAGTACATTAAATATGTAGCTGTGTTCAAGGCGATCGAATGCCTTTTCTTGACCTATAGGGAAACTAAGAGACCACGTGCTGGCCTGGTCAGCGTGTATGTCATTATGTCACGCGTAACGAAGGAAAGACTGTGTATCTCTCTGTCAGGGACTGAGCATGCCTGATGGTGTCCTATTAAGGAAGGCATCAGGCTTCCCAAGTGTCGGGTGAGAACAGCTGTGAAGGATTTGTAGTCAACGTTGAGAAGCGTGATTGACCTCCATTTCTCAGGACGAACTGGTGATGGATCGTGCTTAGGTATCAGCACAATACGACCGTCGTGAAAACTAGACGGGACTTCAAGGTTCTCAAATCAGCGGCTGATAACGACACGCAAGTGGCACCAATATCTTCCCAGAATGTTAGATAAAACTTTACGGGTAGCCCGTCCGGTCCTGGGGCCGAGCCACGCTTCATGGAAGATAATGCTGCTTTCACTTCGTCAGCTGACATTCGTGCACAAAGACGTTCAGCGATTTCACGTGAAACTTGAGGCAACTCACAAAGCATTTCGACGTTATCACGATCCATTCACGTATTCGTACGCGCCATATTTTCAGAATGCGATACAACGAGTGAACAATCACGCGTGGGAGGCTACCTAACAGGATGTGCTCTTGGGGCCACAGAACCGAGTACATTCGGCTGTCTAAAAAGAGAGTTTCTTGCAAAGCGCAGAACTTCAGGGTGTGCGCTTACGTCTTCAGGGTGTGGATTACGTCTGCATCGCCAAGCAGCAGCTGACGAAGACGACGCTGCGATGAGGCGTTGTAAACGCCTCCGTAGCTCACGCTGCCATGACTGCATCAGCGGAGTCAGTTGATTGACCCAAAGGGCAATACGGAGCTTCATGGCGGTATCCGCCAGTTCTTCTGACTGAACAATGCAGACGCCACTAGACCTTGAGCGCGTCCCATGACTCTGGGTCAGATCTAGAAAGAGAAGCGCGCAACTCTTGACAAACAAGAGCGCGAGTGCGCGTCGTGTAGAACGTGGTTGTCAAGGCGCCAAGGTTTTGCTGATGAAGAAGCGGGAAGCAAATTTCAAGCATAACTGGTCTGTGATAGAAAACATATACAGGAGATGAAGGCAAAGTTATGACATCATGTTGGGAGACATACTGAGCTAAATTGCATGGCACATAGGCACGGTCTAACCTGCTTGACGACGGTGCCGCGTCGCCACGTCCAGACAAATGAAGAACCGTGAAAATGTCGATAAGTATCCATCAACGAAAACTGCTGGACAAGGAAACGCAACTCCCGTGCGTTCCAGTCAGGGCGAAACCAGCCCGGGCCTTGCACTTCTGCTCGTGTGTCTAAAACGCAGTTAAAATCCTCAACAAAACCCACGTGACACCATCCAGGACATACACGTCCAGGTCACGAGAAAAATCATTGAATTTCGTGGCTTGAGGGAGCTAGCTACACAAGCCAAGCACCTAAACAAACGACACACATCACGCGCGCACACACGTGTGAGAAAGTGCAGCATACGTCCTCATTCTAGGCCCTTCGCCAAGCTCAAGGGTCTTATTGAACTAAATGAATATTTAAGTTTTAATTGCGTCAGAAAATCCGTTATGTACGACTTCCACGCGAGCTGCATACATGATAGCTTCGGATTGTTGATCAAATGTACGAGGCAACCTAAATTTCTTACGCGGAAACTGAAAGACCAAGCCCTTATCCCGCTGTCGTTTGAGGTCTCTCGAGTGGCCACGGCCGCTAGGTGGCGGTACCGTCTTTACGCGCAAGCGTAGATACCCCGGTGTGTGAAGTCGGCGAAATTGTGTCTGTAATCACGAGGGAAGCGATCGTCAGAGGAGGAAGGCGCCTGAAGCTGAAGAAGTAAATCGCTGCGTTCGCACCCTTTCCGTTTGTGCTTCGGCGCCATGGTGCTCGCTGTGCATATGTATCTATCCTTTGCATGCGTAGCAATATTCGCTTACCCTGCGGCACACCAGGCGTCACACCGTCGAGATCAATGTAGCGTTTGCGACTGCGCTCGCGACCGCATGCACGCCCTTTCCATACCGGGGATGCAAAGACACGGCCGAAGAACAAAGGCTCCTCCCCATCCCAAGCTCAAAAGGTCCCAGCGAAGAGACTGGCACCGACTACAGACGAACACCTTTCGTAACTCGCACAGGCTACACAAGATGTACTCCGACAGACACAAGGACAACTGCCCCTAGTGTGAAGATACACCGACACTCCAGCACATCACACACGAATTCCCGAGGCGCCCGGCACATGCCGTCTCGCCGCTAATTATACGGACTCGCTCGTTAACTGGTCGTGGGATGCGCGACTCACCGATCTGGATTTGGGAAGCCAGCTGGCGACCCTCGACCAGGCCCGGCGAGCCGCAGAAGCCAGTGGGGCCCTGGAATAGTGGCTCCACACATACACACCTCTTAGATTTATGATTCAATAAAGTTGTTCTTCTTCCATATGTGCTTCGACGCCGCGGTGCTCGCTGTGCATGTTAGCGGTGTCCACACGCTTACGTGTAATCAGCGTTCACGAAGTGAAACTTCACTGTAAATTTTACAGCGAAGCCGTTAAGGCTAGTTCCCCCGGGATCATGTACGTGTGTTAACAGTAAACTATCATCATCAGCTTTGGCTCCAGCACTGTCGTCTTCCACAGCTGGCTCGTTGGCGCCCCTTGGCGCTACCGCGCGAACGCGCTTGTGCCACTGCTCCCGCGTTCGTGGTCGTCCTAATTATGAATTAATTAAGAAACATAAAGACGTAACCAATTTTACAGCGAAGCTGTTAAGGACTAGTTCTTTCAAGATCGTGTCCTTGTGTAGTCACAAGACTCCCCATACATACGTGGGCCGAACCCGAAGATAGTGCAACGCCGGGCCGACCCGCGGCGGATGTGAAGCAGGCGTCAAGCACTCCCCATACGTGGGCCGATCCCGAAGATGGTGCAATGCCGGGCCGACCCACGGCAGGAGTGCAGTTCACCTTTAAGGGGCCCACATACACAGCTTCGCTGGTCATCCTTCTTCACAGCTTGGAAGGGCACTGAGTTTTTGGACAGTGCTTGCCGTGATGTCTGTCACGGTCGCAGCACACGCTGTGCGACAGATGCAAAGGGCAGAGCGACCTAGCATCAAGGACAGATACATCATGCGCACGCGTTCGTCACGCGCTCACGCACATGCGCGAAAGTGCAGCATACTTCCTCATTATTGTAGGCCCTCCGTGTGGCGCAAGTGCGTTATTGAACTCAGTCAATTTCTCAAAGTAAAATGCGTCACAAAATTGGCAAAGCACAAGCTGCAGACATGGTAGCTTCGGATTGTTATTGGAATATACGAGAAAACATAAATATGTTACGAGGAAACTGAAAGACAAAGCTTTTTTTCCTGTTGCCGCTTGAGATCTGAGTGCCCGCCGCCTCTAAGTGGCGGTACCGTTTTTGGACAGTGTTTGCCGTGATGTCGATTACGGTCGCAGCACATGCTCGTCGACAGATGCAACGGGCAGAGCGCCTACGCGTGATGGATACATCGCGTGCACACGTTTTTCACGCGCGTACGCACGTATGTGGAATTGCAGCATGCATCTCATTCTCGCAGGCCCTCCGTCTAGCGCAAGTGTGTCATTGAACTAGTTGTATTTCTCCAAGTAAAATGCGTCAGAGAATTTGCAAAGTACAACTTACACACAACCTGCAGACATGATAGCATCGCATTGCAATTAGAATATACGAGAAAACAGTTCTGTGACCCTAAATTCAAAAACAGACCCCTCCAGCTGCGGTTTATTTTTGGGTGGGCAAAGACAAAAACATCCTGACCAACTAAAGGCTAATAGCTTCGCTGTAGAACATAAATCGAAGGCTGCGCTTGTGCTGACTGCAAGCGCCAGGAGTAATATCAAGAGTCAGAAACGCGGCATGGCTTCCACGCTTTTAGCACCATATATGCGAGTTCAAATGTAGTTGGAACAAGCTAGCTGTTGCCATAAATCTGTGGGGTCAAGATTTCTGGCATAGGAAAGATAACAACAGTTACCTTTCTGATGATATGTGTGCTCGAATATTGAAGCCTCTTGATCGTATCAAATGTCTCAAACAACCTCCGAACATGTAACCAAATATCTAATATTTTAGTATTTCTAAACAAAGCGAAATTGAAAGACTCCGTGGAGGTTATTCGAGTTTTGCCAAATGCCAAAGGCTTATTTGTATTATTTCATACATGCGTGTAATGCCGTTCATAATTGGGTGTCTGTCAGTCATCTGGTGCACCAGGGCAATGACAGTTGCGGTGTACGTAGGAACTAAGCGATTATACACTATCGTACAGTGTTTTAATGGGGTGCCAACATGGCGAAAGCGGTGAAATAATGATTCGCTTCGCATAAATCGAGACAAAACGATTCGTAGGCTGCTTAAAAGCGAAGAATTCCCATAGAATGACTGGAACGGTTTGAGCAGAGGTCATGTGCCCGCGCTTTCACACAGGACCTGGTGCGTCCGTTAAGCAACTGAGGCTCTCCTGCGGAGCAGGATCAATTGGAACAGCTCCCACTTGAAGTGTTCTTTCTTCCCCGAGGCTCCGATAAGTGTTGTTATCGTTCATATTAGAACAAAAAAGGAATATTCGACAATTTCGTCTAGTGCATTCTCGAATACAAGAGGAATCAGTTATTCGAATCGCGTTTGGAAATTTGAATATTTGCGCACCCTGGACACTCTATGCCGAAGCCTGATTTTCGATTTTTACATGATGCCCCAGAACTGGCACTGCGCCCCGCTGCATTTCCGATCTTCGTACCACATGCGAACTGCTGCGTAAGTTCTGGCTAGGCGAGCTTCAACAAGCTATCGCTATCTGCCACTCAGGCCTCCAGGATCACGTGATATCCCCCGGAGCGTTTCATTGAGATGGATATTACACGGACATGTGAGGTACGCTCGCGCCGTCACCATGCTGGCCTGATATCGACGATGCAAGAGCGGTCCACGTTCCCAGTGTTGGAGGTCACGTGATCCCCTGCGGGAGCGGGAAGTTGAGGCGAGAAGGCTGACAAGTTGCTACGCGCTGTCCGTGTTGGAGGTCACGTGATCTAATGAGCCTCCGAGGAGCGGCACGATGAAACGGTAGAGGGAGCGGCCACTTGAAACGCTCGCTTTGGGACAAACACGTGCTCTCCTCGCTACCTTCGGCGGTCGTTTTGGATTACCGGTACCAGCGCGGTAATTGAGCGAGCTCCACATCTATGGACGCGTGGCACAACGCGTATTTCATCAGTAAGCAAGTTCTTACTTCAATATGTTCTGCCCATAAATCTCGGTATTTCTTGTTCATGTGATATTAGAATTACCTTGCTACCGCGGTCAATTCTCCCTTCGTGTGAACTGCTACTTTCTTTCTTTTCTCGGTAGTGTCAAATATCAAGCATAGTTAACGCTCCTTCCTTTAATCCGCAATATGATGCGCAGATCCTGACTCCACTGCCAGGATCGACCAGAGGACGGGCCATCGTGCGAGACAATAAGAGAATTACTGCTTACACATGCGGCTGGCTCAAAAACAAGGCACAGATCGTAGGATCGGAGAATGAGAATTAAACTTGCAGTTTCGCTTTAGTTTCTCTTTAGAAAGTACGAGTTCAAAACATACGCAGATCATTGTTCATTTTGAATCTGAGCATAACAGGCGGGTGAAATTTTAAACATATATATGTTATGCCAGTGCGGCCCAATATGACCTTAATTCGCTCTTAATTTCCGCAGAACCCGTGTAACTGGGCGAGTACATTTGATAGTACAATTCTGCATGCCGAGTTGGTCCGCATTCAACGCAACGGGAAATGAAGGAAAGACGGATGGACGGTCCGGCAGGCGGACAAACAGACCGTAAGACGGACCAATGGATAGGAACAATATGAATGGCCAGGCAAATTGAGCAAGGGAGTAATAGACATAACGAACAGCACACAAGACTAAGCAGATGCATTTAGACACTGACGGATGGACTGAAAACCAAACACACAGAGGAACTATCACAATACCTGAACAAGGGTGGATCGACCGACGGAAAAAGCAGTGACTATTCTCCCGACAGCCGGAAGAATTTCTGAAACGAATTTCTCCCGACACTCACCTCCTATTGGCTCTAGGAAGGTTAGGTTAGGTTAGGGAGGCACCTGCAGGCCCTCGGGCACACTGGCTGGGCGTTTTTAACCGACAGTTCGTCACGTGACTTCCGAGCGCGAATAAGGTGCCGTGAGTGCCGGGAGAAATTCGTTTCAGGAAATTCTCCCGGCCACCGGGAGAATAGACGTTGCCGTCAGAACATCAAAGCGCAATCGCTCGGACGCACTGATGGATGGACGTGCCAGTAGAGAGACAGACAGACACACATTGACACTCGCCTGCATGAGAATGTAGTTCTTGGCGAGCAGGAGCGTGGCGATCTTGGAGAGCTTGCGCACGGACGGGCTGTGCGCGTACGGGATGACGGAGCGCAGCTCGTCGAGCGCGTCGTTCAAGTCGTGCATACGCCTTCGCTCGCGCGCGTTGATGCTCAGCCGCATGGTCTTGGCGTGCCGGTGCTTGCGGCCCCCGGCCATCATGGCCGCCTGGCTCGCGGGCGGCGCCGGAGGCTCGGGGGTCGACGGGGCACGCGGCGGGTGGTGGTGTCGCTGCGGCTCACCGTGGTGGCCAGGCAGGCTGGCCAGGCTGGGCGCCGGCTGGGGCGGGGCCGCCGATACGGCAGCTGTGACGGCTGCGAGGGAGGGTCGTGCTCCGACGGAGACGACGGAGCCTGCGAACAGAAGCAAGTCCCCGAACCGGATGCAGTTTTGCCGAAATAGCCAACACTTGAGTGTCACACGACGCAACGCTCGCATAGCGTAATGGGCAGAATAACTTGCTGTATAAACATTCACTAATGTGGTAAAGTTGGGCTAGCTGGTGATTGGGTTAGTTAGATTGAAAGCTGGGCTAGTCGCCGCACTCGCAACATTTGCGAGTGCTGCGAGTGTAGTGTGTTCTTGCGTGTCTTCGCCTTGTCCTTGTCACTGTGCTGCTTCACGACCAAGGTAAGATGATTATAAGCATTCGCTTGCCAAGTACACATGCGTGGTGCCATGCCCAGCCCGAAGACATGTTGACAAGTCGTATTGACAGTAAATAATCACAGTGTCACTGTATGCAAGTCACAAAAATAACTATCTATTGGGCGAACCTGTTCCCAGCAAAAATGTAACACTCATCACAACGATAGCGGCGGTCATACTCGTCGATCCTCGAAAATCTGATCTGCGGGTCAAGGGCGTCGGTTTTTATACGTGGCCAATCGACCGTACCACTTGTAATCTCTTGTGCCCCCGTGCCTCCCAGATAGTGCTACACAATTCGTGCCACGTACACAGTCTGATTACGCGATCTTCGGTGACAACAGACAACGGGTAGAACTAGCGATACCATTCCAGAAGCTCGTGAACATACGGTCACTGAAAACATCGACAATTTATGCGCGGGTCAGGAGTTCACTCGATAACCGTGGTCACAACGCTGCCGTGATTGGGAGTGCCGGCAGCGACAACCGCGCGTGTTTGTACCCAAGCGAAAACCCCGTGCTGTCGATTCCTTTGCGATTTCACTGTGCCGTGCCTCCTAAACTCAGCAGGTTGCTTGACCCTCATGAATGGGTGCGGGAGAGCACAGCTCGCGTCAAGGTAATCAACCTTCTCGAATCGGCCTCGTACCTGCTGCAGATCACGTTGCCTCTAGCAGTCGGCGCGCGGGCGGTGCATGCGCTGGGAAACTGTGACAACACGGAAACGCCGTGAACTCGCATGGAACGCCGTGCGGTTTGGTGAAGCCTCTCTGTTTCCAGCGCTACTGGCATGTTGAGGTGACTTCCACAATCGCTTTCGGAGTAGTTGTGCCTTGCGGGCCACCTGCCCGGTCAAGCCGAATTTTCTGAATTTTTTTGCCATATAACCTAAAAATAGGTAACTGTCGCCTTATGAATAAAAAAATACTGACATGCCTCGTACCACGATTCCGTATGGTCATGCGGGATTCTGTGGTATCGTGTGGGTTTTCGTACTGAATCACCGTACTATCATATAGGATAATTGATACAGGGCATCTGGGGCAAATGTGTTTTTCATTTTTTTATAAAGTGTTGTTTTAACAAAGTTTATTTGGTATACTTGACGAATGAGGGCTGTAACAGCATTTGCGTCATTCTTCTTCCGTATTTTTTGTGTTCTACATAACTAGACATTTGACACACAAGGAGCTTCAGACAAAATGGCACAAACCAGAGAAGATAGTAGAAAGTATATACCTTGTGATCGCCAGCAAAACGCGCATCTGTGAAACACCTACTCTCCTATCACCTCTGGCTGTTTTAAACTTACCTGGGTGCAAGTGGTGTTGAGAGTGCGGGTGCATTTGCCTCTGCAGCGTGTGATGGCCTTGCGTGGGCGACATCTCTGCGGCCAAGGCGGACGGGTGTACAGACACTACGCCAGAAAGAGACACGTCTTAGACGCTCAATATAAAGGCTTGTAAGCGACGTTCGTATTGAACATCCCCCTACTGTGTTTGTGATTGTCTCAGTAACAAATCAAAACTCTGTCGCACGAGTTAGACGTTGCTACAAAACCGGGACTTGCTCTTCAACACTACCGTGCTTTTCCGAGAATAAGCGGTAAAAATAGCCAATCGCAGCATTGAAGTTTGTTATGTCGACGCTGATATGAACGAAAATGAAAATTACCGAGCTGTTCTATTGAAAGAACGGTAGTAGTGCATTGGTCGGTATGGTAATTTGCATGGACACAGAAGTGTGCCTACGTGACTCACTAAAATTTCTTTAAGCCTTCGAAAGATTAACATGTTTCACACATGGAAAGATGCCAAGTAATATAAATCCACTGTGAACCCACACCGAATTCTCCACCTTCTGCATGATATAAAAGGGCAGCCGATTGTGTCCAATCAACAAGTCCATTTGCTACAAGGGTTTCTTGCGATAATTTTACCTCGACATGTCACGAACACGCAAAAAACATGCGTGACATCGTACTCCTGTCTTTGCTTCCTTTCCTCTGTTTTTACTCTGTGCGCTAATCTTTTTTTAACTCAACAACATCAAGACACATACGGTCTACAGGGAGATTACGACGAACTAATCGACAGTAGTCGAACGAGCGAAGCCTCAAGCTGACTCCAACGTCTCGGCAAAGGGAGTTTCCTTCGTCAGTGCCCTCAACGAACACGAGTGCTTGACGAGGACTACTGCCCTTGCCGAAGCTTTAGCTCCAATCTGAGGCTGCTCTCTCACTGTGGACCATCTCGTTTCTTTGCTTGTTCGTCATCTGTATGTAGACCGACATCGTGAGCGCACGTCTTCACACTCACCGCCGAAGCACGGGGAACTGGTCGGTGGCAGACCCATCCTGTGGACGGGTCCCGGGGACTCGTCGTCGCTGCGCAGATCCTCGCCCCCACCGAGGTCCGCCACCTCGGCCCGCGTCGTTCCGCTGGCAGGAGGGGAGGCGCCGCCCCGACCGCCGCTGCCTCGAAGAACGGCGGCGGTCGCGGAGTCCGCGGACAGCGGGCTGCCGAAGGACGACGGGCCGTAAAGACCCGGGGCGTGCAGGGCGTACGGGAAGCCGATGCGAAAGCCCGCGCTCGCTTCCATGTGGCGCGATGGCGAGACGTCTTCAAACTCTAACGCCACTTCCGCGTGCTCTTAAGACAGTCTTCTATTGTCGACTTCCAGCGACGATGGGCGATCTGACGTGAAGCTGGAAGAGCAGGTCCTTCTGTTTTTCCACCGACCTTAGTCCAAAGATTTGCCGGCAGAAGCGGTGGTCGGAATATCGGCTCTCTCCGAGCCGGTCTGTGTGCCGATGGGCAACCACGAAGGATTTCTCTTGTGCAGGAGGCTTAGGGCGTTTTGTTGAAAGAGATGTTGTTACGTTACACGTCCCTAAATGCGCTTTACTGTACGACACCTTCTTCGAAGCAGGCGTTCTGTTTGCAATCGCTTCGATGGAAGAGTTACCTCGCAAGCGTGACAATTGGGCAAACTAAGTTGCCACGATTCTATCTGCAGGCCGTCGAACTCCTAGATTAAGAGTACTGAGACAAACGGAAGCCTAATTTGATGCCTGTAACCATCACGAATTTATACGCAGCAAGGTTCCCTCATGTGGTCACGATGTTTATGCCACGGTCTCGCGACAATGATTCTCAGAGCTCGTAGGTCGTCTTACATTCCACGCTTTTTTCACGAAACTGTCGCCATATCCACTTGTATGGACGGCTTGATCAAATCTTCGTAATTATGGCAAAGCTAAAGGGAGTTCTATTTAGTGTTTGAGTCAATCTTAGGCGTTCTGGTACAAGTTCGTTAAGCGCGCGACATTTACTTGAAACCTTAACTAGTGACGGCCGATATGTTAGGATAAGCTGACAAGGTACCACAGAATTGTCAGCAATTTTATTTATGATCAATGAAACAATAATTTTAAAGTTTACAGGTTGCCGATAACTTGATAAGTTGTTTTGCACACAGGCTGTGTGCAGTCACCGCACTATACGAAATATAGATGAGGACGTTCTAACGAGCAACTTTCGCGATCACCAATAAAATTTACAGCATAACTGTGAGCTGACAAAATCTTGAATTTATTTTACCAACGGCGGCAAGCATGAGAGGAAGAAATCATTTTCGAAAAGTGACGGCGTGTGCCCCAAATTTTCAAACGGCTTGAAGAAATGAAATGAAAAATTTTTGACGCAACCTTTGCAAGGATATGGGAGCGCTCAGGTGCGTACTTTCGTAGCGCTGGCGTTCCCTCGTTTAGTCTTTGCCGTTGCTTCCGATGCTGAACAAGAGACAAGGGCAAATAACTAGCATCGAGTTTTGCAGAACGTTGGCAGTTTCTTCAAAGGCTAAGTTCAGAGGTAGTCTTAATTATTTTTGTTTGTCGCGGCTTTATATTCAGCGTCGGTGCTAACTGCAAATTTATAACAAGCGCGACTGTTTCCCAGCAATAAATTTAGCGTGCAGTATCCACAAGAGTACTCAGGACCTGTCTAAACTTCACAATCTTTCTTTAGCGCCGAACTGACTTGCGTCATCACAGGTTCACGGCCAGCATAACTCTTCTTTATCTGAACATATCTTCTCCTAAATAACTTACAGCCATGATTAGAATCATACGTTTAACGATGTAGGACTATATACTGCCTGCAGTATCTCAACCGAGTAGAAGTACGCTAAGGCTGCTGCTCCGGTAAAATAGCACAACTGCGCGGACGAATAAATACTTACGCGGGGAGAATACTTATCTCGGATATTTCGCTATGCTATTTTGACGGTCCATATTGCTAAGCCACTCCTTGCAATCTGATGGATTCCCTCAACCAATTTCGCACAATGTTCTTTTTTTCCATTTGAGGCTTTTTCAGAAGGCTCACACTCTCCTAGATGTTTCTAAGTGACAGTACAATGTGACCAGCCATTATCTTTCAACGACAACTTCTGTCGAGACACTGTTGCCAAGCCCCTAGCGTTTCACTGCAGCCAGTGAATTACTTCGGCTGCTTTCGACCTTTGCTCATCCATCTACGTGTATCTTGGTGTCACGAGTGTACCAACGGTAGCGCTTGTACTGGTCTCATACTTCACGCGTGGCCCCGCTTGTAAGTCCGGTTTCAATCGCGAACAACGTGACATCGTAGTGTTTTCGAACATTATACAATTTACCCGTTCCATTCATACAGTCATATCTTGTTTCAGAAATAGGCGTCTCATCTTCAGCCTCACTTGATCCTGTGATGAAGCGTCAACAGCTGCGAAGACCATCTGTTTTGTGAGGAGTGTTGTGCACGTTATTGGCGATACGCGGTTGTCACAAGAAAGCAGCAGAGCTTCTACTTCCGTCCCCGTGGCTGGCTGCAGATGCAGGTAGATCAGTCAGTCTGCAAGGCATTAAAAGGTATTGAAGTACATTCCGCGTAGCAAGATTACTACTTATTATTATCAATTGCTAGCTCACACCAGTTTTATGTACTGATACAGCGCGTACAGAATGCTAGACATCGGTCAGTTAGCTTTCAAAGACTGGTAATGCTTCAAGACGAACTCTGACAATCACTACCCCTTGTAGAATTTTAAGCTCTTTGTGCAGTGTTTTGCAGACAACTCACTGAAGTAAAATGACAGAAAGCTTAATATTTCAGCATGAACTAAAGTGAGGTTTTTTGACAGCTTCTGACTAGATTATCTTCTCAATACTGAAGTTCTCTTGCACAAGCCATTATTGCAGTTCTGCTTTCAAACGCACTGCGAATCGTCATGCACCGCATTTCGTTTTCAAGCATGCTCGAAGCCAAGGCGTTGATTCGAAAGAAATATAACCACGTTGATAAAATTATGATGTAAGTCCTCTCGGCCAGATTTGACTACAACGTCTGGTATCTTTAAGATAAGTAACTATCAGATCTCGCCAGGCTGCATACAATAATCACTGTATAAATATGTGAGTAATTGACTTACCAGTCGTCAACCTCTAGGGCCAAGAGCTGCGGGACATTGTCAGGCGCACTCTAGAAATCCTCGTATCGTGGAAGAACGCTTTGTTTTCGAAGTCTTGCTTAGCTTCCTGAAGTAGCTGCACACCAGCCGAGTCCATCGATTCAATCACGGTATCGCAGTCACAATAAGGAGCAACCGGATGACTTGAGGGGCGTTCGATGCCGGATCCATGACGCGATCTTCACAGGGCGTCGTCGCATTTATTGATGATGCGCCTCATTGCCGGGAGCTAAGTGGCCGTTGTCGTTCTTTGACGCGATGTTTCAAGCACAGAGAAAAGGGCTTCCCTCATTGTCCCGTTCATCGTTTCACCTTAATTGTTCCCGCATCCACGGACACATTACACCGCGCTAAGACAAAGCAGAAGAAAAACGAGAACGAAAAGAAAGATGCAAAGAACGAGTCGGCAAACTAACAAACAAACCGCGCAGCCGGATCGACGTCGCAAGTGTCCGGTCACTTCACCACGAGCATCGCGACCACAGCGCCGCCGCGCGACGCTACGTCAGCTCGACGTCGCTCACACTTTGCCACTGAACATGCAGGAGCTGCTGGGAAGGGCGCTTTCCGGGAGCAGCAAACCAGGCAAGTTTTGGGGGATCCTCTGGAAAGCCTAGGGAGAGAGAGAGGGGAGAGGGCGTGGGGTGGGCGAGCCAACCCCTCGCCGGTGGCCCACCGATTGACACCTCCCCGCAAGTGCACCCTTGTACCCCTCCTTCCCCCAGTTTTTTCTTTTCTTCTGTTATTTACCTCATCCTGCACAACCTCCATCTCCCCCTTTCCAGCTCTGTCCGGCCGCGTTCATATTTCTTTTTGTTTCACTTGTGATCGCTTCGATTCCCTTTCCTTCGTCTCTGCCTTTGACGCTGTTCTGACTTCGCTGCCGTGTAACTCAGCAGAGTCCTCTTCACCTTCTCTGGCTATACAGCTTTCCCGTTCCTTTCATCCACGCTTGCTAAGACTCTCCTCCCCCATCCCCTACCTCCCGACCATGTCCCATGGAGTAAAACCTTATTTGCTACAGCGTGGCTGATGAGCCCTCTCCTCTTCCGATTCTCATTTATGTGCACTTGCCGTTATTAATTTGCATTCAAGAGGCATTCTTGTTTTGCTGCTCATGTGCTCTCTGGAGCTTGTTTTTCGAGAACTTCCCGATGAGTGCGCTAATGCTTTGCTTCATTTTTTTTAGTCGTTAAAGTGCGTGGTTGTGCTGTTATTACACGTGGACTGAGCGTCACCGTCCAGAACGCAGATGGCGCTATTATCGGTTCATTAGTTTATAGCCACGTTAGTACTTCCCTAGTTTCATGAGTCTATATGTAGTAATTATACCAAGTCCTGGTGCATCAGGGTAACTACTTTCATTTCAATTAATATGTAGCTTTCTTCTTCCCTGGTCGTGCATGCAACACAGTACTTACACCGGCATTTAGACCTTCTGAACGGCAGGCTTACAGGATTTTCATTGCGCAAACACTGGTGCTCATCACCGTCCCCGATCATCTTCGAAAACAGAGTGCTAAGCTTTTCCAACATTCAGTCTGTTTTTCCTCTTTTACATCGCAGTGATTAACAGCAGCAAAATAAACTGAGCTGGCTTTATTTTTCTCTCTAATGTAGTTATCTCTTCGAGGAGCGAAGCTTTGTCCGCTTGGCCCAAACAGCTAAAATAAAGCAGCCATGATTTCCTCTCTTTCCCTACATAAGTCTTCCTTCTCCTCTGCATCTTTACCAGACTTCTCTTTCTTTCTCATTCGCCACACATCTCGTCATTTTCGGGAATGCCGAATAAAAACGCTTTCCTTGACAACATTTTTCCCTTATCCTTTCATCCTTCATCCTTTCATCCCCTGTACACTTCCCCCCATCCCCCACCTCCTCCTTCTCGCCGAGGCGGCAACTACCGATTGATCTTTTTCTTCAGCCGGAGGCTCGTCTCTCCTTTCTTTATCTATTTCTCGCTGTCGTTATCGCGGAAATAGATGAGCGAACGGGAGAGAAAAGACGCTTCGGGAGCAGTGTGTGGAGGGGGCGAGGCCGAATTCCCGATTTCCCCCATTTCAGTGTCGCTCTCCTTCCTCCCTGCCTTCATTCCTTTCCTAGCCTCTCTTTCCCACTCCACCATGTCGTCCGTCCCGGTCTCGATCTCTTCTTTTTTTTGGGGGGGGGCGCCTCCTCGAACCAATGGGGAATGCCCACGCCTCCCGCGGGATCCCTTTATTCCTCGGGAGCGGCGGGCGGAGTCTTGGCCGGGCTCCTTGTGGCTCCAGCGAGAGAAGTGATATCGGTCGAGGCGATCCCGCCCCTCGTCTCGGCCGACCCGTCCCGGGAGTGGCTCGTTTTTCGCAGCAGAAGTGGGACCCCCTTCCCTCCCCCTTCCCCGGCGAATTCGGGAAAGCGATGAGTGGAATGGGAGCAAAGGATCTCTTCGAGTGAGCAGCGATCGAAGAAGGTCTCGGGTGTTCTCCCTCTGTCGGAGATGAAGAAGGAGAGGTGCGAGGAGTACCATCACTTCGCAGGGTTTCGGCGAGGTGGTCAGGTGACGCCAGTTGAGGTGAGGGTAAGGAAGGAGGGCTGACATTAACGTTTTGTGCTAGAGAAAGAGCGCGCATTCCCGTTTGGGCCGTCCTGCAGGAAGAAAAGCGCAGACCTTCGGTAACGTCGCTATTCCAACGGCTTTTCTACTTAATGCTTAGGGCGTCTGGAACATTTTGAATGCAGAACGTCATGCCGAGAGGAAGAGAAAACAGCGAGCCGAAGGCAATGTTTTGTCAACAGTGATTTCGTGTTTGTCTCCTGAGTGAGAAAAAAAAGGAGGAAGAAAATGTCGCTTGGAGAAATAAAAAAAGAAAGCAGGTGATATTCTCTATATCGGCGCGCGAAATATAAAAAAGCTAAAGTACTGTTAATGTAGTCATTGTATCCTGCAGTGCCCACAGTTTGGAAAAAGAAAACTCACTGTACAGAAACGACGACGGCTAACGGCCAGAAAAGCGCAAACTGTATGTTAGTGAGAGTATATAAGGCGAGTTTTTCGCTAGACGAATGCAAGACCTTGAGGCCTGCAGTAAAGGTGGACAAATCAGAATGAGGCCTTGCGATAAAAATGGCACTTGATAAAGAAGAAAAGCAATGTTAAAGTTTCCGAGTAATTCTAGAATAAAGAAGTGTGCTATCTGACACTACAAGAGAGAGAGAACCATATAACTACCGCTTCCTTCTTCAAGTGAACCGTATAGCCACAGAGACGAACTCTCTCTGCGTGCCTTGGCCTTCTCAATCTGCACGACCGATCACAAACTGTATCTATCGCTTAACATCGGAGTGTCGTTCTCAAAGGGGAGAAACGTGGACACTGCAGGCTCTGACAGATTGGCGTCTGACGTCACCCAAACGTCACATGGCACCCAACACCTGGCACGCGTCGTCATTCTCTCTGAACCCACCCTGGGGGTGTGCGAAGCAGTTTTAAATAGTATTTAAACTAGCGCGACGTCATTCGAGGCCTGGTGTCCGGGAGTGTAGTACGGGGTGAATGCAGGAGGATAGGGGAGGGGGGCAGAAAGGGAAGTGGGGAGGGGTGGGGGGCTCGAGTTTGGTTCCCGGAGCTGTGGGGGCGCGGGGAGCCGAGAGACTTATTTGTGCGTCGCGCCACGGTCGTGATTTGGTGGTCTGTGAGTGGGGTTTTCCGGGGCCCCCAATCGCGTCAAACGCTCTTCTGCTCCCACCGGCACGGCGCGGTAACTATAGGACGCGGCGGCCCGGTTATTTCAGTGGTCGCAACTCGCCGCCGAAGAATGCCATTGCCGCAACGAATTGCGTTCTTACTCTAGACGAGTCAACTATACCGCGACCGTGTTCGCCACCCTTACGTTAGGGCATGACTGGATCGTTTCATTTTGCAAGGCAGGTGATCGTTTTTTTACACAAATAACTGACAACTCATGCGTGACAGAATGTCTGGATGCGCAATGATACAGAAAAGCAAGCGCGCAAGCTGTGAAGTAGGTCTTCTACGCACAGCGATAGATGTTAAAGGTTGCTCTTTCGAATTAACAGTTCCTTCATTCAAACGTCGCTGTGCCCGTTAGCGCTATTATCCTCATAATCACCATTACCATCTCAATCACGTAGAATAATGTCTCCGGAAAATAAAACTTTTTTTTTTCGGGGATGTTTGTGAATGTGGTCATTCACAGCCACAGCTGTTAAAAGTCGGTGCTTCAGATTATTTGCTCCTTCAGCGTAGGTTTGTGACATCGGTCAACAGTATCATCATCACCACGTTATTTTAGTGGACGAATGTTGCCCGAAAAGAGAACTCTTTGTTTTCTGTCCTGGTTTCCGTGTGAAAAAAAAATTTCTTCTACAACCTCTACAATAAACGTAGATGACTTACAAGCAGTTCTTCTCCAGGTTCCTCACAAAGTCGCCCAACATGTTCCGCAAAGGAGGCTTTCGAAACTTATCATTGAGTCAATTGTTGAGTCAATTCGCTATGGAAAAAATAAATTAAAATATATTTCACTGCAATTTTATTGTAGCATGCATTATCTGTTTAAATGCGTATACTATATCTATCACTAATTTATTGTAACACCCCTATGTGATGCCCGCATGGGCCTTTAGGGCACTTGAATAAAAAAGATTTACTTCAATCGCTGCCAAAGCACAGGCACTACAAACCAGACGGCCACAACTACAAAGTCTGATATTCAAATTACTGTTACCAGATAGCTTCCCCCACGCGCGTCCCCGCCAAAGCTGGTATCAGATGTGACTCCCCGGTGAAGTTGCCCGTGGTTATATGGTTGAGGCGTACACGAAAAAAAAAAGACAGAAAAAATAGAAGACCACGCTCGCGGTTCCCCGCCTATAGACTCTGCCTCTGCCACGCACAATGCGTGGCACTTGGCCAAGGGAAGTCACGTAATACGCTTGCGTGTTGCCCGGACTTTTGGGCACCCGACTCGAAAAGGTGGCAGCGGGGTACGAAGCGCTGACGACGCCCCGTCGCTTTCAGCGGTCGATGTTACTTCGCGCATGCGTGACCTCGAATAGAGAACCAGCGCCGCGCCACCACGAACAGATCATGACGCGGCAAAAAAATACATATATAGACGAATTAACGCGCGCGACATGATGACAGAAAACAGGGGCTGCGGGTATTTCAGACAGCATGACATGGCATCTGCTTTGGGGCGTTTCGCATTCGGGGATAGACCGGAGAGTTTTTCGCGCTGCCGTAGCATGCGTATGCATGCATGCTGCCGTAGCATACGGTAGTTTGAAGAAGGGCTGAGACACATTTTCCAAGGTGCGCGCAAACGGAGGGGGCTTCCGCACACTTTACGTACGCAAAATGGTGGAACTCGGCAAGCATAGATGGACAAAACGCAGCAACCTTCGGGCCGTCTCTGGAACCGCCTTTATATGACCCCTGTATCATTTAAGTTTACTTGCCGTTAACGCTTTTTTCCTTGAGCCAACTAATGAGTGGAGGTTTCTGCTGTAAAGGACGGCACTCTCTATCGCTGGACCAATCATGGTGCTTCAATGGCGCTTGAAGAATGCATTTTAATCCTATAGCATTTCAGGCGTTTAGCTGCGGCTTCGGGTGCTCGTATAGCGTGGTCAGACTCGCGCCAACGACGTTTATCTTCGACTTTACGGTGCGCCCTCTCAGCAGGGGATTGAAACGTATGCTGTTCTGTGTTGTATGGGTTATTTCAATGAAAGTATGCACTGTACGCTTCACTTTTCTTAGCGCTTGTAGCCTCAGCCTTACGGGGGTATGAGCCATTGCATTTTTTGCTAGCTTAGGGGGGTACGAGTCATTGCTTAAGGGGGTATGAGCCATTGAGGAGGTCACGTGTTTTCCTTTTTTTATGCACTTGACGAGATGCGGCGTTTCTATACGTTGTATGCGTGATTCCAAGGAATGTATGCGATGTACGCTTCACTTTGCTGAGTGCTTCGGTCCTCTGTTTTACGAGAACGATGAGCCAACCAATTTTTTGCTTGCTCAGGGGGGTATGAGGCATTGCTGGTTATGATGATAGTTTTTGTACCATTGGATTGGACTACGTGTTTTTTTTTCCATGGCCATCGGGCGTATGAGCCACTTAAGACTTTGGCCTTAATAATGCGTGACAGACGTTAGAATCGAGCCCCTGCCGTCGAGCACTGCAGCCCGGTGCTACGCATTCGGCGACGATCGCACTTTTTTTTTCGTACCTGGCATTTTTGGCATAGTGTATATGCGAGAAAGGCACTGCACGCGAGAGACATGCAAGCACTAGCCAACACTACTGGTATTAGTGGCCTAGATAGGACCAATAAATCACGCGTAGCACACCATGCACCACCCAAAAAGCTTCACAACCACTCGCACAGATCGCTCGTTTCAAAGCCGGCCAGCTTCGGTTTGGTTTTGTGCCCGTTGGTGTGGCTCAGCCAACTACGTCTATGAATCGAGTGGCAGTAGCCGTAAAAAGGGAAGGAATCTAAAATGGAATTTCGTAAATTCAGAATGAGTCAGTAAATTATTACTAATTATTAATATGAAATTTTCCGGCTATATTAGTCAGCTCTCTGAGACGCTGGGTGCGTGCACTCCATTCCACGTCCTCGTCATCGTTCCTCGTGACAGCTCGCGCTATGAGGCGCCGTGCTGGACCGCACCATCTCCGGAGTCGGCCTACTTTTCTCAGCGCTGTCCTCGTAGCACGCTACGCAGAAATTGTGCGACGTCGTATGCCGACCATCACGATCACCAAAGTTAATCGCGGACATTTCGTGGCCGGAGAACACACGTCATCGTCGTTTCACGTACACCACATGACATAGCCATAGAAACGTAGACGCTGTTGGTGTCACACGCAATCTGTGTTTCTCTCGTTTGCGCTCGGCTACTACCTAAATAAAAACCAGCAATTCTCATCTGTGAGCTCAAGCCAGTCGTCAGTGTTTCGGATGGCACTTCAAGGCTTTCGTTATGCGGTAACGCTGTAAGTTCTGCTTTTTAAAAGCGAATGGTCCTTTGCTGACCCTCCCGGATTTTGCTGATCGGGGTGGCAGCTGCTTGCAGCGTTCACGAGTGGCTCATCGACAGGAAAGCACCCGCATAACAAATCCACTTATATGCAGCCGCATCTGCACTGCCCCAAGAGATGTGACATTGGCGGGGCTCTGTTCCTTTGTGGAATGATGCACTGAAACAAGCGGCATACCTAAATATACTCAGTGTTACAAATGCACGCTTTCGGGCCCAAAGTTCCTTTAAGTGAGCCAAGCTTTTCGTGCCTTTCGCCCGGAATTTGGCTGGTCTGATCGCTAGGCTTGTTCCGCGAATAAATTTGGCCGACCCTGTAGGTCGTACAATAATAAACTAGGCCCGATCACTGAGGCAGCATAACCCGTGGATCGCCCGGGGTCACGTGGGTTACGCGAGGTGGCTGTCTCTCCACGTCTCGCCATTCTGCCGGCCAGGCACATAACTGCTGTGCTGGAAAAGCGCGGTACAGAAGATGAACGCTGTTACAGTGTCTACAAGTTGGCGCTTAAATAAAGCTTCGCTCCAGAACTTTGTTTGAGCCCCCTTCTGCACACTTTCTCTCTTACACTGAGAAATGTGCGCGCTGCTTGCGGAACTTCGCTACTTACAAAGGCGAGAACGATTTTTAATTAACCGCGATAAGCGCTTAAGCGTGACGTTGGCTAAGCATCGCCTCTTCCTGACAGCCCCGTTAATTAGTGAACCCTTTAATCTAGTTTCGAAAACTCAGCGTATGACTTTGATTGCAGCGTTTGTGTTCAAAGCCGGTCGCAAATTTTGCAGATTGTAGATTTGCAAATTTCGCAAATCAGCGCGGATCACGACGCTTCAATCTATTTTCTTGTTTACTGCAGAAGATCTACATGATCTAGCATAATCTTGAGAATGCGTCCGTATGAAGAAAAATCAGCAGGGAACAAAGACTAACGCCGCTTTCTGTTCGGTGAAAGTCGCTGTAAATTTTGCTGTTTGTTTCAACGCGCTTCTTTTGTTTGTCGGCAACGCGTCGGTGTCCATCACTCCCGCTCATATGGTTCTAGCGACAAATTAATTAGGCAGCTCTCTTTTAAAAGGCTCAGGCCGCTGATGTCAGCCTGTGTTTTGAACTCTCTTATGCATATATCCCCTGCAACGAACGTACCTTTCGCGAGCCAGAAATGACGCTTTTTCATTGTAAAAAAAAAAATCTTTCTTGCAAACTCGTGAAAAAGACGATGGAGGTGGATGCTATTATACATCAGTCGCGACGTACCATTCGCATAAATTTAAAAAAAAAAGCACCACTACAAAACAAGCTTTGTAGTGGTGCATGCCGGAGAGTTGTTCACATTTATTTAACGCGGACGTCAATTATGGGAACTGTCCTCAAATTTAAGAAGGCATTTCAAATATGCACGTAACTTGCAGCTAGTCTATCCATAATAGTGCTACATACACGTCATATTCAGCTCAAAAAATTTCGGTGCAGGTAATTCAGTACGCTATACACCAAACGACCGCTAGTTGAAGCTGGAATTATTCTACTTGTTCTTTGACCAGCCACACCTCACATTTTCACATTCAGTTGTTATTCCTGATGGATTTCTTTTTTAGTATTTAGGTTTCACTGCAGAAAATCATCCACCACATTCAAGTGCCATCTCAACAAACATTTCAACAAAAGTCCCCAGAGAGACAACGGAGTTTTTATACCGATGTTTGTAAAGGTTACAGTGCTGAACAGTGTATAAGCAGCAATGCCGATGTCAGGCAGCGCTTCCCGCCTTGAGCCTTGCCTTCCCTGACTTGTAACGCGTATGAAACAATAAACGAAATTAAATTCAAGGCTCTGACAATAGACAATCGAATGAGAGCTTCTGCCATCGCCGTGCCGTCTGTTCACCTGGCGACAGCTCATGAAGAACTCACATTTATTCCCGAACACGCGTGAAGTTATCCCCCTTTCCCGAAGCCATGTGGCACCGCATTCGGGACCTCTAACTTCCCCACCGCCTCGACTACCCGCTGGCACGCACGTACGCAAGCAAGTGAGGTTTTAACAAGTTTGGGAAAGAGGGAAGAAAAGGCAGCCGGCAGGAGGTGGGGAAAGGTGAAGAGAGGGGGTCGCGCAATCTGTGTTGGGGGCGGTACGCAAACTCACTGGCGTCGAGAGGTGCGACTGCGACTCCACCTCGCTTGTTTCATTCAGCGTTGTGGAAGGCGCGCGAAGCCTCAACGAAATCGGGAAACGCGAGCTCCCGCTCGAGTGGTAGTCACGCCTTTGTCGTCTGCTCGGCTGTCGTTCGTTGCCGTCTGCTCGTCTATAGAGGAGATTATTTTTTTTTATCAAAGCCCCAAAGGCACTGATGTATCCTCAGAGAGCAACGAAAACTATACTTTTTCTTTGTCTGCGTTTTTCAGCGATGTGCTACGATTGTCACCTTGCACTTTACAGACGTAAAGTTGAAACGATAGCGTTTGTACGTGTAATCAATGCAATGAAAGTGTAGCGGCTGCTTGGCTAAAAGATTACGCGTTCGGTCAGCTGACTAGGGTCGTTACAGCCTTCGCACAAGCACAATATCAGCTACAGATCGACTAAGTACCAGAGAGCGATGATTCCATAAGCTGGTGACGATCTCAGAGTTCATTGGAAAGTACACTGCTGTCCAATGTCTGTAGATGCGCTTGCTAATTACGTTTTCTCATTTCTGCGACGCCACTGAGTAAACGAACTGCCTTCCTAATCACCTTCTCTCTGGAACTATGATTTGGTACGCGGAGACATGGGGGGTGCACTGTGGTTACAGCTTAACACTGAATTCTTATGGTACGTTCTACTAGTTTTCACAGCGCTATAAATCGGTTCGCGTTGACGCGGAAGCCTCTCGACATTCGAGCCAGAGTTAACATGCCCGAGCTGAACGTTCAGCTGTTCCCGGAGGAATCGGACGATCCATGTGATCGGAATTACGTCGGATCTCGGTCTCGCTCCAAGTTCGAAGGCGAAAGCGCCCCCGACAACACTGAGATAAAGCGGGGCTGCCTTAATGAACAGATTGATTGTATTTCGAGCGTGTGATCTCGACCAGCCGAACGTAGATTGCACCGCGAGAGGGCTTTAGGAGCGCTCCGAAGCGGCCAGTCGAATGCACACTGTTTGTCAAGAGCATACGGGCTGCGTTGCCAACGACTGCTAGTCTCTTTAAGGCTATTTACTGTAATTTCTGCGGTTCGCGATGAGTTCCAACGCCGTCGAGAGTGAAGAGAATCCTCGAACTCACGATGCACAGGTATGATATGTCATGAAGCACCACGGTAACCCCGCCACACACAGCCTATCGACGTATACGTTGCTGGCGGAGAAGCCCATTAGTGTTTGTCTAAATTTGTACCATTAGGGCGCGACATCGGTTTTAAGCATCCACGCGGCAGAACGCACCGGCGCGACACCTCGGGTACGTGTTGCAGATGCGGCAGCGCTGCACGGAACTATATGCCAGGACGGGGAGTACACTTTACCACCAACTTCCCGCACTATACGCCGCGTAGTGAAAAGCCAGCCGCCGCATGCCCTCGTGCCTGTTCCCCCTTTCCCCATTTTTTTGGTATACCCATTTCCCGTTTCTGCACCCCGCCGCGCCATATGGCAATCCGCGTTTCGGACGCCGAGCAGTCGTCGACCGGGAGCGGAAAGGCTGCGGCCGACAGATACATACACTATACTGTCGCATGTGCGCCGCGTAAGCTCGCGTGTACTTACCGTGCAGCGCGCCGCCCCACTATAGTTACGGGATGGAAACCAGAGGAGGAATATGCATGACAACGGTAGGAGGAGAAAGGTCGAAGGGCGATCAGCTTTAGCCGGGAAGAATAGGGAAGCGGTGCCTTTGTTAAGCCGCCAGATGAAAGAAGAGGATTGAATGCGATCGTCGCGGAGAACCATGTATACGTAACACCGTGTAGCGTGGACCGGGCACGCGTCAGTGAGCTCTAGACACTCTCTAGTTAAAAGGGCGCTTCTAAATTGGGCGCTGACGAGTCTCGAATGTGGCGGCCGCCGAGCTCCCCGACTTCATACAGAGTGGAGGGGAAAGGGAGGCCTTCTGTCGCTAGGATCGGGTGGCATCCCAAATCTGGAAGTCAGGTGCGTTGACACGGAGTGGCAGGAAATATATATATTTATATATGTTCTGGGGCGGAATTGCAGTATTAAAGGCACACTAAATAGCAATGCTAAAGTACTTCAGTCTGGTATAATATTCTTTCAAAGCCCTAACCTGTGTTTATTTCGAGTGACTGATTGTTACCGACGAACATATAAGCCAAAGACTCGTGTTTTGTATTTCGCACTGATGCATCATTGTCACATCACGGGTTTGAGTTCTCGTATTTGGGCCGCTTACGGATGAGGGAAATGTCCTGGGAGATTCTTAGGGTTGAGTACTCAATTTCTTGTATTTTGTTAACGGGAAAGCGACGAGAACCGAGCAAGCACTGTGAAACTTGATGACCTTACCTCAAGTTGGTACGGGAACTTCGGAGAGGCGTCACCACACGTTTCTCAACATTTTGCGGCTCACCGAAATTCGCGATACAAGTAGCCATATTGCTACTGCGCAGATGCAGTTCACCAATACAAGCGCATTTAACCGACAAAGCTATCCTTGCTTTGTCCCGGACGTAAAACGTCTCTGAGGTCCAGTTTCCAGAAGGGCCGCCGTCAAATGGAATACTACCGTCTTGCTTGAGCTGTATATCGGATGATCGCCCATCATGAAGGCTAGAATTGAACTGAATTCTGGGGTTTTACGTGCCAAGACCACAATTTGGTTATGGGGCACGCCTTACTGGGGGACTTCGGTTTAATTCTAACCAGCAGGGGATCTGTAGTCCTAATCACCTTCTCTCTGAAACTGTGATTTGGTGTCCGTACACACGGGGGCTGCAGTGTGATTACAGCTGGTACTGAATTCTCACGGTATGTTGTACTGGTTCTTACAGTGCTCTAAATCGGTTCGCGTTGACGCGGGAGCCTCTTGACATTCATCATCATCATCATCATCAGCCTGGTTACACCCACTGCAGGGCAAAGGCCTCTCCCATACTTCTCCAACAACCCCGGTCATGTACTAATTGTGGCCATGCCGTCCCTGCAAACTTCTTAATCTCATCCGCCCACCTAACTTTCTGCCGCCCCCTGCTACGCTTCCCTTCCCTTGGGATCCAGTCCGTAACCCTTAATGACCATCGGTTATCTTCCCTCCTCATTACATGTCCTGCCCATGCCCATTTCTTTTTCTTGATTTCAACTAAGATGTCATTAACTCGCGTTTGTTCCCTCACCCAATCTGCTCTTTTCTTATCCCTTAACGTTGCACCTATCATTCTTCTTTCCATAGCTCGTTGTGTCGTCCTCAATTTGAGTAGAACCCTTTTCGTAAGCCTCCAGGTTTCTGCCCCGTAGGTGAGTACTGGTAAGACACAGCTATTATATACTTTTCTCTTGAGGGATAACGGCAACCTGCTGTTCATGATTTGGGAATGCCTGCCAAACGCACTCCAGCCCATTCTTATTCTTCTGATTCTTTCCGTCTCATGATCCGGATCCGCCGTCACTACCTGCCCTAAGTAGATGTATTCCCTTACGACTTCCAGTGCCTCGCTGCCTATTGTAAATTGCTGTTCTCTCCCGAGACTGTTAAGCATTACTTTAGTTTTCTGCATATTAATTTTTAGACCCACTCTTCTGCTTTGCCTCTCCAGGTCAGTGAGCATGCATTGCAATTGGTCCCCTGAGTTACTAAGCAAGGCAATATCATCAGCGAATCGCAAGTTACTAAGGTATTCTCCATTAACTTTTATCCCCAATTCTTCCCAATCCAGGTCTCTGAATACCTCCTGTAAACACGCTGTGAATAGCATTGGAGATATCGTATCTCCCTGCCTGACGCCTTTCTTTATTGAGATTTTGTTGCTTGCTTTATGGAGGACTACGGTGGCTGTGGAGCCGCTATAGATATCTTCCAGTATTTTTACATATGGCTCATCTACACCCTGATTCCGTAATGCCTCCATGACTGCTGAGGTTTCGACTGAATCAAACGCTTTCTCGTAATCAATGAAAGCTATATATAAGGGTTGGTTATATTCTGCACATTTCTCTATCACTTGATTGATAGTGTGAATATGGTCTATTGTTGAGTAGCCTTTACGGAATCCTGCCTGGTCCTTTGGTTGACAGAAGTCTAAGGTGTTCCTGATTCTATTTGCAATTACCTTAGTAAATACTTTGTAAGCAACGGACAGTAAGCTGATCGGTCTATAATTTTTCAAGTCTTTGGCGTCCCCTTTCTTATGGATTAGGATTATGTTAACGTTCTTCGAAGATTCCGGTACGCTCGAGGTCATGAGGCATTGCGTATACAGGGTGGCCAGTTTCTCTAGAATAATCTGTCCACCATCCTTCAACAAATCTGCTGTTACCTGATCCTACCCAGCTGCCATCCCCCTTTGCATATCTCCTAAGGCTTTCTTTACTTCTTCCGGCGTTACCTTCGGGATTTCGAATTCCTCTAGACTATTTTCTCTTCCATTATCGTCGTGGGTGCCACTGGTACTGTATAAATCTCTATAGAACTCCTCGGCCACTTGAACTATCTCATCCATATTAGTAATGATATTGCCGGCTTTGTCTCTTAACGCATACATCTGATTCTTGCCAATTCCTAGTTTCTTCTTCAATGTTTTTAGGCTTCCTCCGCTCCTGAGAGCATGTTCAATTCTATCCATATTATACTTCCTTATGTCAGCTGTCTTACGCTTGTTGATTAACTTCGAAAGTTCTGCCAGTTCTATTCTAGCTGTAGGGTTAGATGCTTTCATACATTGGCGTTTCTTGATCAGATATTTCGTGTCCTGCGATAGTTTGCTAGTATCCTGCCTAACGGAGTTACCACCGACTTCCATTGCACACTCCTTAATGATGCCCACAAGATTGTCGTTCATTGCTTCAACACTAAGGTCCTCTTCCTGAGTTAAAGCTGAACACCTGTTCTGTAGGTTGATCTGGAATTCTTCTATTTTCCCTCTTACCGCTAACTCATTGATCGGCTTCTTATGTACCAGTTTCTTCCGTTCCCTCCTCAGGTCTAGGCTAATTCGAGTTCTTACCATCCTGTGGTCACTGCAGCGCACCTTGCCGAGCACGTCCACATCTTGTATGATGCCAGGGTTAGCGCAGAGTATGAAGTCTATTTCATTTCTAGTCTCGCCGTTCGGGCTCCTCCACGTCCACTTTCGGCTATCCCGCTTGCGGAAGAAGGTATTCATTATCCTCATATTATTCTGTTCCGCAAACTCTACTAATAACTCTCCCCTGCTATTCCTAGTGCCTATGCCATATTCCCCCACTGCCTTGTCTCCAGCCTGCTTCTTGCCTACCTTGGCATTAAAGTCGCCCATTAGTATAGTGTATTTAGTTTTCACTCTTCCCACCGCCGATTCCACGTCTTCATAGAAGCTTTCGACTTCCTGGTCATCATGACTGGATATAGGGGCGTAGACCTGTACAATCTTCATTTTGTACCTCTTATTAAGTTTCACAACAAGACCTGCCACCCTCTCGTTAATGCTATAGAATTCCTGTATGTTACCAGCTATATTCTTATTAATCAGGAATCCGACTCCTAGTTCTCTTCTATCCGCTAAGCCCCGGTAGCACAGGACGTGCCCGCTATTTAGCACTGTATATGCTTCTTTCGGCCTCCTAACTTCACTGAGCCCTATTATATCCCATTTACTGCCCTCTAATTCCTCCAATAGCACTGCTAGACTCGCCTCACTAGATTGACATTCTTGACATTCGAGCCAACGTAAACATGCCCGAGCTGAACGTTCAGCTGACCCGCCGTGGTTGCTCAGTGGCTATGGTGTTGGGCCGCTGAGCACGAGGTCGCGGGATCGAATCCCGGCCACGGCGGCCGCATTTCGATGGGGGCGAAATGCGAAAACACCCGTGTGCTTAGATTTAGGTGCACGTTAAAGAACCCCAGGTGGTCAAAATTTCCGGAGTCCTCCACTACGGCGTGCCTCATAATCAGAAAGTGGTTTTGGCACGTAAAACCCCAAATATTATTATTATTAACGTTCAGCTGTTCCCGGAGCAATAGGACGATACACGTCATCGGACTTGCTGAAGCGACGAGCGCAAGAGTGGACACGGGACACTAAAAAGGCGGCAAGGACAAGCGCAAACTCGGACTTACGATCCGACTTACGTTGGACCTCGGTCTCGCTCCCACTTCGAAGGCGAAAGCGCCTCCAATAACTCCGAGATAAAGCGCGGCGCTCTTATTGAACGGGTTGATTTTATTTCGAGGGTGTGATCTTGACTAGCCGAACGTAGATCGCCCCGCGAGAGAGAGCGTTAGGGCGCTCGAAAGCTACCAGCCGAATGCACACTGTCAAGAGTGTACGGGCTGCGGTGCCAACGACCGCGATGTCTCTTTACAGCTAATTATTATAATTTCTGCCGTTCGTGATTAGTTCTAGCGCGGTGAAGGCTCCTTTTACCGGAAACGGGAATAGTCACAGTCCCTGGTATATACTCCATAAAAAAATGAAAAGGTGTAATGGGTGAAGCGAGGCTAAGGAATGACATACTGTGTCCTGAATTCTAAACAAACGTGCCACTGTGTTGCTTCGATACGGTATTCTTTCGATGAACACACTGTCAGTGACTAATTGACCTTTTCATGTCTTACAAAACGTACATGCCGTATGTATCGCTGTTGACTTGTCTTTGTAGTGTCGCGTAAAGGACACTTTTTTTTTCTTCTTACAAATCCACGCTGTTGAGTAATCGTGCACGCCAAGAGTGCACTCCGTCGCTGTACATGCAGTCACACTGCTGATAGCAGAGGCGAAAGCCTTGTAAAGCTATTTTAGAGGTTATTTCGCCAACTCCTACTCAGTTTCAGTGCAACTTCGCAACAGCAGCAACTCTTAAGGTACGAATGTTGTGATTCTTTTCTTGAGCAGGTGTCCCCGACACGCCTTGCGTGCCGTTTGCGCATGCGCGCAGCGCAAGCATGCATTGTTTCCCGTCTAGGCAATGGCGCCAAGTACCGTTCTGCGCAAAAAAATGTAACAGTTGATTTTCCTGCAATGTTCTGCACTGCGCAAAGTTGCACTGCATGAAGTGCAGATTCTTTCTTGCTATGTGGTAGCATTTTGTACGCCCCACTCACAGAATACCGGGCTACCGAGAACATCAAGGTGGAACAAGCATTTCACGTTGTTTCGACAGTTGAACAGCGCCATGCGGTGTGTATTGCGATTTTCGCAAGCATTTAGTGCATCATTTTAGCATTATAGCTATAGAACATCTTTTGTCACAAACCGGACGTGCATCTGGTTGACCTCCCTACTTTCCTTCCTTTCCTTTCCGTCCTCCTCCTAGTCACACGGTTATTGAATTGTCCAGGTTATGTATGAATGTTTATTTCGAATGAACATTAATATTTTTGGCGTGTCCAACGCTTATGCGGAGATCGGTGTTATCCAGAGCTTTCTTTTATGTCTGTACACGCGGTAAAGCAAAAGTTATGCAAACGTTAATGACAAATGTCTGTAGGAAAAGAAACAAATTGAATATGTACTCTAATATGTAGGTAGCGCTAACGACGCAAATGCAATCTAATGTCCGTTCAGACCTCACTGGATTACGGAAAGTAACGATGCTCTGGTCCCCCTTTTATTCACTCATTTCTCCACACTTGGCCGCTTCCTAATGCCGATTCATCATTTCTCTATAGCCGACTTTTTTTTATCGCTTCCCTGTAGCCCGGTTCTTCAACTTTCTGCTGCCGACTTCACTGTAGTTCTAATTGCCTATTCATACACGTGGGCACGGCGGCACATACGGCCAAGAATGGGCCCATAGCCAATGGCACATGCCTATTTGCATACGCTCATTAGAGAGCTTTAGATTAGGAGACGCAAACGGCTAGCGTGCGCAAGAACGAGTGACAGCGGTACTGAGCATGCGCAGACCCCTGCGTCTAGGTCTGCGCATGCGCAGTAGCGTCGCCACTCGTACTTGCGCACGCAAGCCGCTTGCGTCCCCTAACCTAAAGCTCTCTATTTTCCCAAGTTTTCTACTCGCCCAAGACAATAGCAGCTATCGCTCGCAAAGTGGGGTGACGAGGCAAAGAGAGCTTCGCTGTAATGAACTTTACTTGAGCCTGGTAGTGTGTGTTGTTCATTTCTTATTTTATATGCGAGCCGATCTAGTCAGAGATGAAAGGCTGTAGCTGTCACCGTGACTATGCGATCAAAATCAAACGACGCTGTATCGAGAATAAAAAAAAAAGACGAGCCATTCTTACAGATAGAAGGTATGTTACACGACAGCTTCGTGGTGGACGATCGACCTGCGGCGTTTCTGTCGCATAAAGAAAGGGCAACGCCGCTCGAGACACAAGCCTAAACGAGACTGGGGATAAGACTGCGTTCTGCAAAATTACATGCGTATATTTACGAGGTAGCAGTACGTGTAGGAGTCTGGATACTTACTGCGAATTAGAGTTTACAAGTAAAGCAACTGTTGCAGAGGAAATCTTAGTTCATGTACCAGCTGCCGCTCACGCTGTTTTCCTGTGAGAATACAATCAGCCAAGGTACGCATTCACGCACTTTTGAATTAATACGAAAACTATTTTGCTCTAAGTGTACATTTGGATGTCGTCTCCGAAGCGCTATTTACAGAAAGCGAAATTGAAGTCGTACCATAACAGTTCTTCTAGAATTAATATTAGACGCTACCTACTATCATGAACGTAAGATAAAGGGGAAAATAATGTGAGGACACCACGAAAGGTCTAAGTATGAACAGTCGTCCGCGGCGACCTGCCTCCAGCCGTTGCCGAAAACGACGTTCGGCTCCCTCCGTGCGAGGCTAGGAACATTCCGTCGGACAGCTTCGGGAACAGAGATCGCACAAACATGCGGTCCATGCGCCGCTCTTCGTCGTCCGAGAACTCTGGAAGGTCGCAGCCGAGTTCCGATTCTTCGAGCTCGAACTCCCGGGTCGCCTCCATGTTGTGTCCTCGCCGGTTCCTCATGAGCACCGCCTCGGCCATGATGGCGCCTTCGTCGCCCAGCTGTTTGCCGTCGTCGTCGTAATCGCCGGCACTGGCCGCGTAACCCGCCGACGCCTTGGCCCGCAGCAGCGTCACCGACACCGCGGCGAACGCCACGACGCCGATGACCAGGCCGACGCAGTAGGTGATCATTTTGGTCACGCCCCACAGGTCCTGCAAGAGCCGCGAGGCCATGCTTCGAGGTCGCGGGCGAGCGATGCAATGCAAGGGTGGGTCTTTGACGGCCCACCATTCGTGGGTCTCGTCATTTTAAGGGCGTATACTCGAACTGAGTCCGCAAGTTTCGCGGGGTACATCTCCTAGGGCTAGGTGCCGGTCTAAGCGACAGGAATCTTTCCTTGATGGAAAGCGGGCACCCGACACTGCCTCCGCAGAAACGACAAGCATTCACCCTGCCTTAGCCTATCCTACCTTACAATTGCACACCTTAACCTGCCTTGCCTTAGCCTGGCCTAGATTACCTGACATACCCTCATCTCACCCCAACCTACCCTACCGTACGTTACTGGGCCCTGCCTCCGTATGATATTTTCTATTGTAAACCTTAGATGGGCTACGTTGCTCGGGAGTGACAGGTCCAACAGCCCTGCGCTCTGTACTGAAACTGTGAAAAGTGTTTGTTGTCGCGCACTGCGACAGATTTCAGTGAGGATATAGAGTGATTGTTGTGTTCATATAGGAGGTTGTGGCCAAGTACTACACCAGGGTGGCCAATCCTGCTCTGGTGAGGGAGTGCGTTACCGGTTCTGGTCACCGGGATCAGGCCACACTCCAGGCCTGTTTGTGCAATTTTATCAACACGCGGATTTTTTTTTCATCCGGTGGAAAATTGCCGGCACCGGGATTCGAACCACGGACCTCCTGCACGCGAGGCGGGTGTTCTACCTCTACGCCACCGCTGCAGACTACGCCACCGGGGTTGTTGGAGAAGAGGCCTTTGCCCTGCAGTGGGCGTAACCAGGATGATGATGATGATGATGATGATGATGATGATGATGATGATGATGATGATGATGATGATGATGATGATGATGATGATGATGATGATGATGATGATGATAGAGTAAATGAGAGAAAGAAGAGAATATACATGAGTGGCTTTGCCGACTTGACTTTTTCTTCACTGATTCATTCATGATGGCGATTGAGACTTGCAAAGAATAATAAAACATTTCATTGGCAGCATATGCATTTCATCCTAAATCGTTAAATAACTGAGAAAGAATGTTAGCACTCAGAATTTGTAAGTAATGTCATTTCACTGATACCGCCGCCAGTGCTCTTTACGGATCTGATATTTAACTGGGCACTGGCGAATGGAAACCATCGATCTCATTCATGGATGTTTGCTCTCATCTCAAGCAGCGTCTGCGATGAATGAATGAATGAGTGAATAAATGAATGAATGAATGGACGGACGGATGGACGGACGGACGGTTGCATGCATGCATGCTATGAGTGTGTCCCCTTTGAAACGGGGAGATGGCAGGCGCCACCAAGCTATTTTATTTGTTTGCCTAATGCCTTACCTATGTTAATTTTTAAAGACATCAAATTCCCAGCATAAAGCTTTCTGATCCATTATTAGGACCTTCTTTTTTGCACTCTTCCGTTGTTGGTGGCCTTCCTACGTTTCGGCCAACACACATTCCTACCTCCTTTTGCTGATCTCTATGGCGGGCATGTTTACTTTACCCCTGCTATCCCTGAACCCCAGGCCTTCAAGGATGCCAGCGGAGCCTAAGCCTACAAGCGGTTCGATATCTTCGCATTATGATATAATGTGTTCCATCGTTTCCCTAGCCTTACTGCTGCAAGCACATGCTTCTTTATTCTTGGTGCATCTCTCTTTGTGACTGCGCGTTCTAAGGCATCCTGACCTCGCGCCTAAAAGAGCTTCCCCTTGAGTTATCATAACATGTTTTTCTCCTGATTTCACTTTTATCCCTTAGTTATTCATAACCTGTTCCTTTGCCACTGCATCCACCCAGGTGGTTGTCCAAGCCACTCTCACTTTGCGGTTAACGTTCTTCATTGTACGTTGCTTACTATACCAGCCGCATTCTGTCTGGTAAGCGTCCTGGTTCGTGATGCGACACCTGTAACGCCACTGGCGGCGGTCACGAAGTTGGTGGCTGCCAGGGTGTTGTTCCTCCTGCTTAGCACGAGTTGCCACGTGTGCTGCTTCGCCCCGTCATGTCGCACCCACTTAGTCAAAACACCGTCCAAGCAGTTCTAGAGCAACGCTAGCCCTTGCTGTTGCTGTCACTGCGTCGCCCGTCGGGCGAAACTTGGAATAAAACAATTACAGCATAACTTCAAGGTTACCTTGTTCGTTTTGTTGTGTGTGTGCCTCTACATATTAGCCGCCTAACAGAAGGGTGATATATTTTACGCGGGAACTCAACTCCATGTCTCTCGATTAAAATAAAATGATCTTTCACTAAAAGTCACAGGGTGTGATGGAAATCCTCTATTTGTTTTGCTCCTTGAGCAAGTCGCCGAAATCGCTGGTGCAGAATTTGTTAAAAATCCGCAAGTATTACCAGAGACGTCACGGCGAATGAGAAAGGTAGCGTACACTAATCATTATTAAAGCATTGCCTCCAAAGCAGCGGGAACGGCATGGTAAGTTCCCCCACAAATGAAATCGTCGTTGGCAGTGGCCTTCAGCCTCGTCTGTTACGCTTGGGCTGCAGTGGAGATTTCCTGCCTTTGGGAGACTTCGCGATGTTACTATTCGAACAGCGTTGCTGAGGCGTTTCTGCGGCGGCTGCCTTACACGGCGTGCCATCGTTGGAAACCTTGCCACTTGAGCGTCTCTTGAAGTCTCCTTTGTCGTTTGCCTTTCCCTTGTTTTCCTTGTCCTTGCCTTCTTTCTTGCTGTCCTTCTGAGTCATGTTGGCGGCTTGTTCTCTGGACAGGGGCACTCTTGTATGGAAGCTTGGTAAACGATGAAGGAGCTGCGGCGCTGTCCCGGGCCCTTCCATGACGAGGAGAGCTTTGTACTTGTATTCGTTACGTTCCTCAGTAACGTTTTGTCAGCTAACTGTATTCAGGTGCAGCCTCAAAGAACTGACTACTTTCAGTGGCGCATCAGTTCTGGGAGGCTCCCCAGTACAAACACCACAGACGTACGTTGTAAAGTTGAACCCTGAAAGAAGTTGCGGTGGATTCCCTGGGCCGTTTTCAAAACGGGTTTCCAGTGCAGTAACTTGAGGGATCATCGAAATATCTGGCCGGTTACAACGTTGCAGTAAATATCGGAGCCAATGAGAACGCTCAACTAGTTTTCGCGGAAAGCAGCTGCTGCAGGGCTTGCGTAAGCGCAAAGAATATCGAGGGTTGTCGTCATGGTGATGATCGGGCCATCGGCTGGTGGGCTGCTTACCGCAGAGATATCCGGCACTTCGAAGGCATTTATAGTGGTCTCGTTGGTATACTGTGCTGGCTCCATAGTGTGACGGACACTCGGTTACATGTGAGGGTCACAGGGCGATGCGTTTTCCCAAAGGTGAATAGATTGAGGCACTTAACGCTTTGAACAGGACACTTTAAGTGTTCGAGCAACGTCCCGCCAAATGAAATTGTGATGACTGCGCGTTTCTAGAGGGAACCACAGAAAAATTTACCTCGATAGCGCGAAAGCCCAAGCTCTGCCCGTCTGTAGGAATACGGGCATGAGTCCGGTACCACTCGTAAAAACGGATGTTGCTCGAGGTGGTGTGTCGGTGGATTCCGGCCCGCTTTCACGTTGCAGGGACGAAGCGGACGCATCGCCCAGGTGCTGGGATTGGTTTTGACTTGGGTTACAGACGTTGCACAGCGACTAAAAATGTTGTCCAGCACAGTGTGCACATTACAAATTTATGGCGCGTTGGCGCTCACTGGTGATGTGGTTGTGCTTGGCGCAGCGGGAGCAACGCCGTGGCTGAAGCTTCCTGCGTAATTACAGCGAAGCTGTTAAGGGCTAGCTCCCCCGGGATCGTGTCCGTGTGTAGACAAAATCCCGAAGATAGTGCAACACCGGGCCGACCCGCGGCGAAAGTGCGCTTCGCCATTAAGGGGCCCACATACACAGCTCTGCTGGTCATCCTTCTTCACAGAGTGGAAAGGCAGTGAGTTTTTCTTCTGAAGTGAGCTATGTGTATCATTCCTGAACTGTATGGTTCGATGCGTTGCGCAGGAGCTAGGGATGCGCCTACGGCGATCGTACTTCGATTGAAAAAATACGCTGCAGAGGGCGGGTTTTGCTCAAGCGGTCGCGAATCACGTCGAAGATGCCGCTGGCTTGCCGATGAGCTGGCCTGGTCGAAGCCGCTTTCCTCCCTCACCTCGACTTGAATTCGTAGGAAGGTCATTTAAGATGTTCTACTTGGTGCGCCTTGTCTGCCGTAATCGCTGCCGTGTAAGCGTTGCTTGACGAAGAAGCCCGTTCAGCCGCTGGCGGTAGAGGATGCAAAGGTTATGTGGTAAGGCCTTCACGATTACGGGTCACAGAAAAAAAGCATACTTGTCTAGTGAAACGCAAAAGCCCTCCAGTGCGCTTGTGCTGAAGATGAGCTCATCACAGAGATTTCCAAGCTTGTCTAGATTGGCTGAACTACGAAGAGGTGTCATTGCGAGCAGGTGGCCCAAATGGTCATCGACCAGCATGTCGCGACGGGCGAACCGGTTGGACAGTACCTTGGTGGTGACATCGTAGTTTGCATTGGCCAAACGGATACTCCAATTGCCATCTTAGCCTACCCGGACAGGAATGTCGGAAGATATTTAAATTTGCCTATCTCGGAGAGCGAGTCAATGCCGTGAATGCTTGCCTGGTACTGGTCCTGAAAGCCTTGTCAGTCGCACTGCTCTCTCGAAAAGATCGGGATGTGTAGCTCTGGCAGTGCAACGCGAGAGAACCACGCCGTGGGCGATACTGCGGGTGAGGCAAGTTTCGCTGTAGGACTGGCGGTGGAGTCGACGGAGACAGCAAAGATCGGCGGACGCGGCTTGTTTGCGAGGCGCACGCTTGTCTTGGGAAAGCTGACCTTTTGTTCGTACTTGAAATCTGTGGTCAGGTCTGCCTCCAGGTGCGCATCCGTGGGCGTCGAGCTCCGCCTGCCTCGCTAACACGAGCTCGAGGTGCTCGTGCCGCACCCGCACATGGATGGTCTGGTCTGTCAGCAGGGCGTCGATCGTGGAAATGGCCTTGCTGATGGCCCTCTGGACAAAGTCGCGCTTCGTGTGCAGTTGCTCCATTGCTGGAACTACAGGGCCAGACGACGGGGTGGGTTTCGGCACTACTGGAATGGTATCTAAACAATGACGGGGATTAGACCCGGACCAAGACGTCTGACTCGTTTGTCGTCTGGCAGTGACGGAGCAACCAGTGCTAGTGGCCGCTGCTCGTGCTCGAAGCTGCTTCTTTATGCGCCGCTTCTCGGAGCCACTTCAACGCTACAAGCGTCAAAAAAACGTTATATCTCTGTTTCTCGCTGTTTTCTAAAAAGCACTAGCTCCTTCGCGTCGTTTGTTTTTGAAGAAACGTATTTCGTTGAACTGCAGTCACATATCCGTCGATAAAGTCTATGCGCGTGAAAAGTCGCGTATTTATACGCTGTTTAACTGTGTTATTTTTTTTCAGCATCAGCGTCTCCTACACTATCCTGCAGGTTCTTTCTATGCGTCTTCTCCAAGACGTGGACGTAACGTGTCCTCCAGCTTTTTAACATTCTCCAAGTGCTATTCGAGTGGCTGCCAAAACGACCAGAATGAAGATGACCCTCTATGAGAAGGTCAGCAGATGAATGTAGCAAACAAGGTTGGCTCTTAAAGGTTACCATACAAGTAATATTAACCACATTAATTTAATTAAAGCGTTCAGATAAGTGGCGACAGAAGAGCAGATACTCGGGAATCGAAAACATAAAAGGTCGCTACGCTGCTGACAAATAGGGCAGCCGCAATGCATATAGGAGCGAGGGATTACCTTTTCGGGAATGTTAAGACTTTTTCCTGGGGTAATTCGGCCGAAAATCGCAATGCACCGAAGCAGCACCGTTAACTACACTTCGTTCGTTACCCTCCAGGCACAGACAGCAGCTCATTGCAGCGCCTTGCAGTTCCCTGAACGCCTCTATAACTGTCAATGCAAGCCTCTTTGGTGCCCCGAATTTCCCACACGCTTTTCCCTCGTTCCTTTAAACACTACTGACCTATCCTCGAAGGTAGACCCTCGGTCCTTTTGTTGCTTTTGCTGGTTTTTTCGAATTCTTGCTGCATAGAATACCTGACACGTGGTATGATTTCGGTACATGGTCTCTCTCTCTCTCCTTATTTTTCCCCATCGACCTGTTGGCAGCTCTCCAGGAATTATCCACTCCCGGCTATTTCCACCAAGAGGCTTCCTAAGCTGCTGACGCATTGCGTTCGGCTGCGAGCACTCGGTGCGGCTTGTCGATGCATGTTCCTTTCGATGGCGAAAAAACAAGATCGCAATGGAACTATTGCTACTTTGATTGTTGCCAAGTTGCTGTAACGGCGATCGGGTAATGCACTTCAGGAGCAATAACGCTTATGAACTGTTTAAATACTCCCCACTTGCACAGGTGAGTGGTGCGGTTTACCGTAAATAACGGCAAAAGCTGGGCATGCAGGCTTGCATGTTTGGGTTATATTTCGTTCAGTCGGACATTAGCGTCGATGATTAATTTTGACCGCCTGTTAGAATGCACCTAATGGCAAGTTCATGCACGAGAGTATAGTTGCATTGCGCACTTAGCGGAATCCGCCCGTCGGGGCCGGAAAAAGTGCAAGTACCAGCGACGTTCTGTTCGGCATCTTTCTCGTAGCAGTGTATACGGGCCGAACGTCTTTCAGATTTACGGAATTTTCAAAAATCGCCTGTGGCAGATAGCATAATTCTTATCCTTGAGATTGGTTCAATTCTTCGATTGCAATATGTGCTGTAAAGCGGTTAATTGAGTTAATGGATCAATCGTGGTTAATTAGTTGACTAGTTTCGATTTCACGTACAAGTAACCTTCGTCTTTCTGAATAATCGAGCTGAAGGAATAGAATTCTATTGTCGGCAACAGGAAGTTTTTTTTAATAATTCCATAGGACTTAAAAAATGATCACCACGTGGAATGCCATGTATATACTAAGCCACTACAGTGTATGCACAGACATTGAAGTGCGAACCCCATGGCTGCGTCGGCAATTACTTGTCCATATCTTTTTATTTTCCGTATGTTCGCGAGTGTATTGAACTGTTTTCTCTAGAGTTTGACTCCATGAGGTTGTCTCTTCTCATCTTACGATATTTTTTTATATTATAATTGCTACTATTATATAAAAAGGAGTAGCCGTCACCATTATAGGGCGGCTACATGTCTTTTTTCCCAGTAAAGAAAACAGCGACAACAACACAGAACACGTGACTCAATACTCGTGCGGATGTATACTGGAGAACTGCCCATGAGTAACATTAGACGCTAGTGATATGTATACTCTGGACTGTTCTTTTGATTTCTCTTAAAGTATTCTAACTGTGGTCGAGTTTTGCTTTCAGAGCATGGTGGTGGTGTTTATGTGCAAATATGAATGGATTCTGCACACATGTATAACGTGAAACCAATTGTGCGGAATGCGGAGGAAAGGAGGGAGGGAGGGAGGCTTTGGTGTGATGATTGACTGTCCCGTGTATTGGGCTAAGCTGACGGTGACGACACTGATTTATTCACAGTATTCGTGTGCCTGCGGCTTGTGCTTGCGCGTCCGTAATTGGCTGATAATTACATCTTGCTTTGTTTTCTCTCTCGATTCTTGCCTGGGTAGTGCATTTGGGATACACTGGTAAATAATTTACGCGCTTAAAAGTGAATAAGGGTGTAAATTGGTCTATAACTCACACATTTACGCCCAAAATGGTGTGAGGGTGGGAGTTACCGACCGTCTTACACCCTTATTCATATTTAAGGACATAAAATATTTTACATTGTAGCCTCCCCTAAAGAGGACTGACTTTCCATGTTTCCATGTTTCAGTATATTGCACCAAAGGTTTCATATTTTTCTGTAATTAATAAAGAAAACAACTAAGCAGGTATATGCAATATCGTACTTGTATATATCGGGTGCCTTGGGTGCGCTAATTAAGCTTGAAAGCTAAGCAATGCGACGGAGTCAGCAACAGGTGGCGGAAGGGGACGAAAGAGTAACAAAAAAGAAGTGAAGACATCCCAAAAATTCTCACAATCGGTGATAATTGCAAGTGAAAGCCGTTTTGATGTCTCATATAGGACATAACCTGCCAGGCCACAGCTTGCAACGTCTTTCGGTAAATTTTGCAGGTGCTAGCCTCTAGTTGTTCAATTTATGTTGTTGTTGTTGTTGTTGTTGTTGTTGTTGTTGTTGTTGTTGTTGTTGTTGTTGTTGTTGTTGTTGTTGTTGTTGTTGTTGTTGTTGTTGTTGTTGTTGTTGTTGTTGTTGTTGTTGTTGTTGTTGTTGTTGTTGTTGTTGTTGTTGTTGTTGTTGTTGTTGTTGTTTGACTCACCTGCGCCACGGTTTTGGAGCCGTGCGGCAGCAGGCAGAACCCGTTCTCGGCCGGCCGGTCGTCGGCACACACGCAGAGGCCCCGCTGGCAGCGGGCGCCCGGCGACGCCGCCTTGCAGTCGGCGTCGAGCTCGCACGAGACCCTGAGGCAGCTGCGTTCGGCCGACGAGGGCGCGAAGACGGCGCGGTAGCCCGGCGAACAGACGCACTCGCCTTCCTCGTGCAGGCAGGTCGAGTGGTTGCGCGGACAGGGCACGTCCAGATTGCACTCGCCGACCTGCGAACACAAAAAACCACGTGGGGTTGTTTTTCGGTGGCAAAGCGACAAGTGTGCTCGTGTCGTGGGGTGAGCTATATATGTTCAGATTTCGTTGCGAGTTTCGTCGAGTCCTGAAGGAGAAAAACCTGCAAGGTGGTGGTGGTGCTTACAGCATCTTTATTAGAAATCAAGGCGGCATCTCAGAATGGGCCTCGGTTGGGGGCGACTCCTTTGGCCAAAGTGACGATTTTCAGTTGTTCCCCGAGCTCGACTGGCAGTCCTAAGTAAAGTCTCCCAGGTAAGTTTAGAGGGGGCTGGCAAGAACGTTTTTGAGGGGGAGGTGAACTCCTACATCCCCAGAGGATGTGGTCTCGTGTTGCCAGTTCGTTCAGCTTGCAATTTTGACATGTGGGGTTAAATTCCCCATTGGTGATAATCCCCAGTCTATGCAGGCTGAAAAAAGAGTGTGTCTGAAGTTAGCGAAGGACGGTGACCTGCGCTCTGCGTCAGTGACCTCCCCCCCCCATCCACCTATTGCGATAGCACTAGGCTGCCACAACAGACAAGGCCATCTTCTCAAGATAGACATCGTGGTGCACCACCATACCATACCGTTCGCTAATCGCCGTATTGCTGCCGTATTGCCTGTTATTGCAGTATTGCTAATTGCCGTATTGCCTGTTCAGGCTTCCGAAATACAGGTAAAAATGCAGATGAAGTAACATGGAGGCTCTCTCACGCTCTCTGTGGCATGCGGAACCTTGCACAAATGAACGTGCGCCAGCTCTGCGGCATATAGCAGGGTTTGGGTGCGTCTGGCTCCGGATTACACGTTGTCGCGGGCACACCAGTTCGAGTTCCAGTGCCTCGCTGCATGGTGAAGCAGATACTTTCTGCGCGATTAATGGTGAAGGTGAAGCTGGCGATGAGAAAGTGGCCCGATGACGACGAAGAAGAACGTCGGCGTAACGGATAAGATGGTCACAGCAAACCCTCTCTCGCACTCTTTTAAGCTGCTCTCGCAGTAAACATTTCAGCCGTTCTATGCAAAGTCTTGCTGTTTGTCAAGTATAGGATCGGTTGAGAGTAAATGTGTAAATTGAGAGCGATTTAGAGATTAATTGTTGCTCTCTAAATTGTTGTCGTTGTTGGTTGAGAGCAATTTGTAAATTCAATCTTTATCTGACCTCTGAATCATTCAGAGAGCACTCAAGGTTGCAGAAGTTTGCATATAGGTAGACCGTAGATATAGGTAGACCGCTAAACTACCTTCCAATGAACTGTCGCGGCAGCGGACGCTTCAGCAAGGTTGAGTGCAAATTTGGTAATTACAGACTTCTATTTAATATTTGTTTATTTATGAATACTGCGATCTTTTGTCACGATCTAAGGCGGATGGATGAGCATTTTCTTACGTACAATAAACAAGCACAAAATTAATGCAAGGCAGGTCATAATTACAAAAAGGCCACAAAGAACACACACACCAGCAAATTCTTTAGGTGCTTTTCCAATGATGACAACCCTATGTTACGAGGTCATTGCTAAGGTTGTTATAGGAGAATTTTAGTGCGTCCATGCGTCCGGTGTTCCGACAGGCGCGGGCGGTTTGCCAGATCAGCGGGTACGTAAATGTGAGCGGCCAGATTTGTGGCGCCAGCTGTTGTGCAAAGTTCAGCCACACAGACACAGAGCCAATTACTATATTCTGCTTAGCTGCTGGTGTAAATTTTCGACAGCGGCGTAATCGTGTTCACAATTACGCCACTGCGCAAAATTTGCACCAGCAGCGAAGCAGAATATAGTAGCGTATTGCAATTTTAGCACTGTATTTGTCTGGTTGAGCTCTACGCCACCAGGTGGCTGCACCGCTCCGGCCGCTCATGTTTATGCCCCCGCCCATCCGGCAATCCGCCCAAACCACCCCCGTTTGCCGGAATAGCGGACACGCTAAAAGTCTCCGTAATATGCAATGGTCCTATGGAAATAGGAATACTAAAAACAGTTAAGTAAATAATGGCTTAATGGTGAGAGAATGATATTGCCGAGAGTCATAGCCCGTGGAATGTGTCATAATACTAGAGGCATCCATGCTAAACTACCTTCTCAATAACTCGGGCAAGATTATTTGGGCGAAAGATCCGATATATTGTCAACCCACTTCGGCTATATAACTGTCAAATGGATGTTCGGCCATATGAGTTGAATTAAAAAGTTTAAGCACTTCCAAAATTAAAGTTAACAACTCTTTACGATTCCTTGGAATTGCACACACACCCAAGGTTCACATCAGTATGCACACCAGCTCTACTCCTTTAAAACCTAACTTCTATCGTCAGCTCGTCCGCCAGTCGCGGCCCTATGAATATCATAGCTGATGAGATGATTCAGCGCAAGAAAAAGAAAACGCACACTCACGAAGGGGAGAAGAGCACAAGCGCTTTTGTCTCCCCTTCTAGAGCGTCCGTCTTTCGTTTTTTTTTTTTAGCTACGCGCCGACATCAGCTATTCAATACCGATAGTCTGACAGTTAGTCCTTTTCAAGTTATCAATATCACTCACACGCTTCAGCTTTACAAGCACGAATAATCTCCTAACAGCTGACTTTTTCACGTGTACGTTTCACATGTGCCACACGCATGCAAGTGACGCATGCGGCAAATGCATCCATGACGTCAAAGTGCCATGCTCAAAGGCGAGAGAGCATAACGGCAGAAGTTTTTGCTGCCTAAGATCTCAACGGCCAGATGGTGTAAACGTGTAGCAAGTGCGACGCACCTACAAGCAACTGTTGCCACTCTTGGGTCGTTCCAAACACGCAGCCCCGTGCCATTCGTGACCCTTATACGCTGTCACGTGGGAAGATATATAGTAAGCTGCACCAAATTTTTATCAGCTTCCTGTCACGTGGTCATATTTACTGTCAGACGAAGAGGACACTTGCAGTCAAGCAATTTGTGGAGGCTCATTTATGCACGCTTTCTGCAATCTGCTTGTTGAAATGATTGCCGTATTTATTCTTATGCAGGTCAACCTTCTCATTTTTTTCGAAAATTTTACCTAAACTGAGCTGTCGATCTAAATTCGTGACCTAAAATCTCGATCCGTATTCGTGAACAAAGGTATCAAAAGCACTGAGCTAACAGAGTTCCTTCGTCGTATAATTCAAAATGATTCCTCATCGTAATCACCATATAGCAGCGTGTAGCACCACTGGAACCTAATGTTGTTTTGATATGTCCAATGTCAAGAAAAACCTACAAATAACGAATTTTCTCGCACAACGAACTCTATTAACGGCCGAGAGCGAAATACAATCGCCTCGCGCGCAACAACGAAGTGTAACGCACCTTGCTCTTGCGGCACTTGTTCTCCACGAGGTCAAAGTCACTGGCGCAGCGGCAGTGACGACCGACGCATCGCGTGCTCTCGTCGGTGCACTCCGAGTCGTCCAGGCAGTCCACGGGGTCGCATGTGCCGTTCGTCATCACGTGACCGACCAAGCACCAGCAGCGACCTACGGTGACGGCGTTATGAGTGATTCACGCGACAACTGCACGTAATTGCATGTTTCACATTGACACAGCCGTTCTGTCTGCTTCACATCTGTGCATGAATATGCTTCGCCGTTCTCTTGTATTCTGCTTTGCGCTAAGCTGTCTCTCCTTTACTGTTTGCTTTTCTTTTTGTCTTCTGTTTGTTCCACGCAGCAGGTAATGTTGTTAAGCGTATTTTCAAAGAATCTTAAGAAGAAGGATATCAGAAGTATCCATGCGAATCGTTCAAGATTATAAGCCCAGCGTGCATGTTCTCAAGGCAGTAAAACTATCCGTTCAGATTGTGATACGTTGCACTTGGAAAAGGTAGTGCACGAATAGGGAAGGGAGACGAAGCAGCAGGCTGCTTTCTGGAGCTGTTGCACACCACCTCGCATATCTACCGTTGAGCCTTTGCACGTAAATAATTTGTATACAGCTCTGCGCATCGCGCATTCTCTTCCTGAAATCTGGTGAAAGTGGTTACCAACCATACGAGATACTTTCAACTGCGTCTGGAACTCTTCGCGGTGCCTTCAAAAGATTGTCTACGGCTGTAAATGTTCTCGTAAAATAAGTGTGCGCATACACCTCCAAAAGCTCCTTGCGCACTGGCGTATTTTTCATTTGCTTCGGGCCAAGTATCGGCGGGAGCCTTACCAAACGGCAATCAGTAACGTGACATGAGACAGCCTCTCACGTAGTTTTTACCGAAAGGCACTCGACACTGTCATATGGGACAGCTTGTCACGTGGAGGTTTGCCGAAAAGGCAATCGATGATGTCACAATAAACGGCTTGTCACGTGGAGTTTTATTAAAGGCAAGCAGCCACTCCACAGCTTTCCATAGAACTTGACCCCCCCCCCCCCCCTATTTCTCCCCGCACCCTGTCACAACGGCTGTCTAAATGTGCGCAACTACATGCCGCAGCAATAGCTCACCCTGGTGGCAGGACGAGAAGGCGCCGTGCTTGTCGGTGCACATCTTGTGGTTGAAGCACTCGAGGGGCGTGCAGCGACTATGCCGCAGCACGTGACCCCGGCCACAATCGCACTCGTGTTCCTTGCACACGGACGTCTTGCCCAGCTCTCGGCAGTCGGGATTCGAGTGGCAGTGCAATCGGCAGATGCCTGCGAGGGCGCAGGGCGCAACACACAAAGCACGGGCTCGTGTTTTGTTTCATCTAACATCAAAAAAGGTGGCTGCGAAGGCTTGAAGGGCACAGAACCGGATAACGTTGTTTCATGGATCATTGTGCGGCACACGCTGAAGAATCCTCACAAACATAGTAATAAAGCTTAAAAGTTCTCGGGTCCGGGCGATCCAGCTCACACTACTGCGCTTTCGCATGTTATGGAAACAGTTACGAAACAGGCCGACAATATTGGACAAGACAGAGCTACGCATGCGGATGGAGAATTCGAAGGATGAACAGGTCTCAAACAAGGACTGTATCTGGAGCCAAAGCTTCGACAAGGGAAAGAGAAAAGCAGAAGGCAGGGAGGTTAACCAGAATAACGTCCGGTTCATCATCATCATCATCATCATCATCATCATCAGCCTGGTTACGCCCACTGCAGGGCAAAGGCCTCTCCCATACGTCTCCAACAACCCCGGTCATGCACTAATTGTGGCCATGCCGTCCCTGCAAACTTCTTAATCTCATCCGCCCACCTAACTTTCTGCCGCCCCCTGCTACGCTTCCCTTCCTTTGGGATCCAGTCCGTAACCCTTAATGACCATCGGTTATCTTCCCTCCTCATTACATGTCCTGCCCATGCCCATTTCTTTTTCTTGATTTCAACTAAGATGCCATTAACTCGCGTTTGTTCCCTCACCCAATCTGCTCTTTTCTTATCCCTTAACGTTACACCTATCATTCTTCTTTCCATAGCTCGTTGTGTCGTCCTCAATTTGAGTAGAACCCTTTTAGTAAGCCTCCAGGTTTCTGCCCCGTAGGTGAGTACTGGTAAGACACAGCTATCATATATTTTTCTCTTGAGGGATAATGGCAACCTGCTGTTCATGATTTGGGAATGCCTGCCGAACGCACCCCAGCCCATTCTTATTCTTCTGATTATTTCCGTCTCATGATCCGGATCCGCCGTCACTACCTGCCCTAAGTAGATGTATTCCCTTACGACTTCCAGTGCCTCGCTGCCTATTGTAAATTGCTGTTCTCTCCCGAGACTGTTAAGCATTACTTTAGTTTTCTGCAGATTAATTTTTAGACCCACTCTTCTGCTTTGCCTCTCCAGGTCAGTGAGCATGCATTGCAATTGGTCCCCTGAGTTACTAAGCAAGGCAATATCATCAGCGAATCGCAAACGTCCGGTTGGCTACCCTAAAAAAGCTTTGACAAAGGGACTTGTATTCATCAGGGCCAATACGATGACAAGTACCGTTGTCGAAACGGGGGCTCCAGCCTCAGGCGTGCCTTCATCGACCACTGCTGATCAACGACAATTTTGGTTGCATAAATAGTTCTTTTCTGCACATTAGGCAACAGTTGTTTCTGTCTTCTTGTGAGGGCTTCACTGGTAGTCTCCCTTGGATCACTCAATGGTGTTACAGAATCACACAGCGTTGCGACCACGTGATCTACCGACGTCAGCGTCACCGCCTTCCACATGGTGGGCCGACTGTGCAAGGGACATGTTCTTTCAGCCCATAATCAGCATGGCCGCTACTTGATTCGTTATGCTGCCTCTACTTAGCCGGCAGTCTGTCATCGCCACCAAATGGCCAACGATTTTTTTGCTGAGCTCTTTTAATGTACAAATGTTGTGGTGCAAACATGTACGGTTTATGTATACTAAACTCGCCACCACACTTCCTCCGCCATGCAGATTCTCCAGTTTTCAAACCAAAGGAATAAGCACGCTGCATTCTTTCTCGTGCGCGTGCCTCTTTGGTCTACAAAGTACTGGTACACATAGCTTGGAGACCTCCCGCTTCTTCATACGGACAAAATTGTCGTTTTCAAAGCTGATATCAACGCACTCTATAATTTCTCAGCTATACGTGATCTGGTTTGCAATGCTCTAGAGCAGCAGTCGCAGTCGATCGCTTTTGGCCATTATTTCCGCTTTTAAGTGACCTAACGCGCAAGGCGACCACCGCCTCAGCGAAGTAACTATAGAATCTTCTCCGCTGGCTTACCCTATGGATGCGCGCAGAAAATGATTTCCCCCGTTAACGCGACTGACGTCGAATACGGCCCGTATACTGCTGAATGCAGCCCCTGAGTACGGGCCCTGCTGAATCATCCCACCTACAGAGACCCTCAGGTTCATTTGGTTAATTTGCGCACTTCTTTAACAACTAAGGTATAGTATACATCGCTGTTCACTTTACCACTTCAACATGGCTGCGTTACCGCCAATTCATTCAAGATTTGTGCAGACACGACTCCATAGCATTCCCTGCTCTGAACGGAGAGGTAGTGCAGGTTTGGGGCGTATGGCGCAGGGGCCGGCTCTGCACGAGCAACAACTGCCAGTACACTGGCACGAAATAGTTCATGAAATGCAGGGCGTATGGAGTGGGGACTTTCTGTCCGCGAAGTGCACAGGTGCACGTAGGCGCAGAAGTGCGTGACGTATACCTCTGCTCTCGGCCCACCCTTCGGCGCATTCGCATCGGCCGGAGGCGGCGCAGTAAGCGTTGATGGCGCTGCAGTTCTCCTCCATGCACGAAGACCAAAGCACGCTGCGAGACACCACCGCCGTCAGAGACTCGCTGACGCGCAAGTCGGTGTGCCGCAGCTGGGCCTCCACTGACAGCTCCACGCGCCGGGCAGCCTGCGTTTGGGCGCGTTGGTCAGCACTGTGCACGCGTCACAAGCATGGATGTAGTTGTAGAACTTCAGAATACATGCACGCTGCTCTGGCACCGTATTGCGGTGTGACTCTGAAATGTAAAGAACCAGTGTCGCCGACACCATTCGCCAGGGCTGCACAGAAAATTATACGACAATCAAAAGTCCAATAGACGCCCCCCAGGTTTCATCGCTCCTGTGTGTCTTGTGCGCCGAGCTTTGCCTAGCCCAACACTGAAGCTTGGGAATGTAAGTACGTGCTGTCCCTTTCGAGTGCGACCATGTGCAGTCATTGCATCAAGGCCGGAGTAGTCTCGTGTATTGCATCGCGATAAGCGATCGAAGTGCCATCCCGAATGTGAATGGCGTTCTTTTTTTTCTTTTTGCTTCCTCTGCTCGCCAGTCTGTGTACATTCTCTCCTGCAAGATATCTTTGAAAAGCTTCAGCGCAAGGAACCTATACTCTCTCTTCCGTAGGCCTAATTTGTTCAATACATGCAAGATAACTGCATGTGTTCATAAGAGAGTGATGGAGGTGCACTGTGTTGGCACGCGCTTTGGCGATTTAGCAAGTGTTCAAACAATGGAGGTAACTGGTGGCTTATTTGAGTTGCAAAATGTTTCCCGAGGGTCGGAAAGCAGAGTTGAACAGGGAAGAAAGCTAGGTGGTGTGATTATTAGAAAATTTCCACGCATCGAGTGGAGTTAGCAGGCGCGATACAGCGGTAATTGGAGCTCATTGGTCACCCTCCTGCTGTGAACATAAAATAGCGTGGCGATGACGACGACGACGATGATGATGATGATGGAAAGCACAGCACACTAGTAGGAATATTGTTGGAAAGCGTTGAGGGTGATGATTAACTTATTATCCCTGCCCGACTTTACTCGAATGAAACTCCACGGTTGTCACTGGCAGCGCAGAAGAAAGTGCCTCCGCTTCCTCCCCCTCAACCTACCCAGCACAGCCACCCATCTACTAATGACATTTACCGCTCCTCTCTGGCAATACCAACACTATCACGACAAGAGGTCCGAATCCCAAATCGACGAGACCTTAACAAAGAGGCAGTAATTATGAAACACGAGAGAAGCACTGCTTTTTTTTCAAGCTAGTCCCTGAGCCTGCATACACGAAATCTATTTACGCTAGAAACGTTCGTAAGAGCAAATTCCAGGCAATCTTAATGCTGGACGTATTATTAGCGAAGGCGATCAGCCAAGGTTAAAAAAAAGCACTAACTAAAACTTTTGTGAATGCGGCCCCTGAACTTCATAACGAAGAAGAAGTAACTTTATTAAACGAATCTTATAACTTTAAAACGAAAAAAAAAGCATATTCGACTCAAGTTGACACCTGCGTAATAGGTGTATGTTATTGTGATACCCACTGACCCAAGTTGGCGTCTGAGAGGTTTATTGAACAGTGCCACATACCGAGTGGCATATACTCAGCCGACGCTGTGACACGTACCTAGTGGCCTATACTCAGTGGCATCGAGGATGCTCATTGAAGATCTACACATACCTAGTAGTACGTACGCAGTGCGCATACATAGTGGCACATACCGAGTGACACAAACCCAATGTCTCCAGTGGCACATAATTGTAGACAGCACTGTCTTCGCGATCGGCCCCTCGAAAACGTCGAAATGCACCCCAAGGACTGGGTTGACTCGGGGAAGAACGCTTTTCGTTAAGATGGAGTAAGGTGATCAGCACTGCGGCTGTTGAATAAAGTCACTCAGTTATATCGCTGTTTCCTAACGCTGACGAGATATTCAGATAGTGGCAGCCAAAAGCCTGCGTCAAGGTTTCTTGGCAGCGGCAATAAGTGGTGTCCAAATGAACTACCCTGCGAAGGCTACTTCGGAATAGCAAAAGCTTACTGCAAGCGCCGGAAGCAACCGCAAGAGCCGGAAATGTGTCATGGCCACGATTTTCTCGGCACCTTGAACCTATATGATGCACAGTATACATAGAGGCCGACGCAAACAAGTGAACCGACCATAGCATAGAGCACTCACTGAAAGCCCTTTCCCGTAGAGCATGCAGTTCGCAGTTCTCCTGAACAAATGTATCAGTGTCATTTCTTTTGAATGGTGCTGTTGAGCGTGAGATTATGGATAGAATCCTGGAATAGCAATATAGGGCGCACTAGTCTGGGATACCAATACTGAGCATGCTTCTCGGCAGCCAAACCCCAATTATGACACCTGCCCTGTGGTTTCTAATAATACGACGGTGTACTAGTGCTAAACTATGTGGCAGAAACATGAAAATTATTAATAGATAAGCTTGAGAAGACTTTGGCTATTGGAACGAAAAATTTAAGGTGCAACGTTTCCCGGAACACAGCGGTGTGGATTAGAGAGCACTCAGGTGTAGCCAACATGGTGGTAGGTGGTGTCCAAAACTAGGCGTCTATGACGTGCTTCCGGCTGTGCAAATGCTTTCTGCGCACACAGTTAGCAAAAGCATTGCCTTCTAGAACTGGTTCTCCTAGCCCCCAGAGCCACCCATCGCCGGCACGTGGTTTTGGACAAGACCCATGGAGTTGGTCGGCCCGTGTAAAGTACACAGTAGAAAGCACTTGCCTAACCAAAAGAGTGCTGATGATGGCTCGATGATGGCAATACGCTCAATGACGGCAGAGAACGAGGTGCTGTGATGAGATTAGGAAATTCGCAGGCAAAACAGAGTTATCTGACACAAGGCAGGGAATCAGAGGTCGCTGGAAGAAGCCTTCATATCGTGCATTCGAAATTAAGAGTGATTATGGTAACGACGATGGCGACGATGATGACGATGGCAATGCTTCTGCTCTTCGAGACATGATTATATTGTTCTGAAGATGAAACAGGTTCATTATTTCTTTTATTTTCACCTTAGGAGGCGGGTCCAGGACAAACCTCTTGTTGAAGGAAACCAGGCCCTCCGACTTCTGAGGCACCAGGACCGTGTGAGTGTGGTACAGAACGTTGTCGACCAGCCAGGTAACCTGCAAGTGACCGTCAAAGATCCATGCAGTCTTGGTAAGTGGGCGTGATGCTTGCGAGACTAGAAGGGCGACGAAGTAAGTGATTAATACACTAAGGTAGCACGAATTTGACCGTACTAACGCCAACTCAGCAACGAAAAAATCTTTTGTTGCCCCGTTAACATGACAAGTAGCCTGAAGAGCCATATATCTCGCGCGCTAAGTTCTCGCATAATATACACCAGTGCAAAGTGTGAAATCCTCATTCTTTAACAAACTGCTTATGATAGCGCATTCGTACAGTTTTCATTTGGGCTGCCGATATTAAACGTCAAAGAAACAAGCTAACACACACGTAACGAATAGCTGCGAACTGCATCCTGCGTACCTAGTCAAAGCGTGATACACTAATTCTCGCGCACGCTATGAAATCCTGATTTCTTTCATCAAAATGCTTCTCACAAGAGTGTTCTTGCAGTTTTCATTGAGTCTGCAGATATTGTAAAAGGGCAAAGCCAAGTCACAAGTAACGAACACCTACGATTTCTTTACAGAAATATGAATAATCTACTGACCGTAATGATAACGAGGTATGCGAAAGAAACAAGGTCGAGAATTGAAACAACTGTTTGGATTTCCTGTTTTAATATTTCTGTTTAATTTTCTATTGACTCCTCCCATTTTCCAACACTAGGCCAGCGTATTTTAGTGTTCGATTTCGTCTTTCAGTCTTCTGTTCTTTCAGGCATCGCACCGAGCTGCTGCTCTCAGCAATCGCGCAGTGCCCGAGTCAATAACGCAGAGCGAAGCGAATAAAATTGAAATGAGTCGTTAGAATACAATGGCCCCGCAGAATTTTTATTTGTTCTTTGAGAACCCAAAGTCAATACACATAACAGTTAATAAGGACAGTGAACTGATCAAGTTGGTATCGATTCATGTTGAAAACTTAGCGCTAGAAAAGACGGAAGACAAAGAAAGAACTCAGCACAAGCGCTCGTGGTGGGCTCTTCTTTTGTTTTCGTCTTTTCTGTCGCTAAATATTTGACATGAAACTATAGCTATAGAACTGTAAAGCTATTAGTTCACAGAATTCCTACAGGTGGCCTACTAAACATACAAGGATATACCTCGAGGGTGTTTATACATACATACATACATACATACATACATACATACATACATACATACATACATACATACATACATACATACATACATACATACATACATACATACATACATACATATATATATATTTAGTGACAGTTGTATGGCCGGGTGCGTGTGTGTGTGCGGTGGACGCGAAGCTACTCAACCACATCCATCAAATTCTCAGTAGCGAGACATCGTTGGCATGGCGACGCATGTAGAATTTCAAGCACGGGCGTATCTACTGAGTATACTGTACGAAAGCAGTATGTTTAGCGCGTCGGCACCTCTTTCAAGTGCATGATTATTTGCACCTCCCAATCGAGATGTTTCTGAATGTCTCTTTGGCCTGCACTGAACCACGCGCACGCCATTTTAACGTCCAAACCAACGCCACGATAAAGTGAACCGAGGAGCTCCTCCACGCTAAGGTCAAAGTTGTTCATCGTGCTTTCCCTCTCCGCGTCTAAGCAAAGAGAGACCCCCCCCCCTTTTTTTTTTCCGAGGATTCAGTTGTTTTTTTTTCGAGGATTCAGTTGTTCACCTGAGTGTCTCCGTAGGTTCGAAGCTCGTAGTCGACGACGATCGGCTCGAACTGCTCGAAAGAGTAGGGACGTTGGCTCACGTTCAGCGTCATCTTGAGGTCGTTGCCCGATGGTCCGCGCGGAGCCTCATAGCAGGTGAACGCGCGGCTCTTGCCGAAGAAGGCGCGACCCTGTATGTGACCACCAGATCGATCGGTTTTTCTAGGCACACGTAAGGAGTATGTCGTGCGCGGTGTTCGAAGTTAAAGCGTAACACTCTGCCTAATACTGTTTGAAACACGACGTCGGGCCAATTGCAAAGTTGTTGTTCTGGGGGAGATCGTGCTGATCTGCTGTGAAAGTCAGCTGCTGTCGCAGTAAATGAGTTAGCTGGAGGAATTGTTGAAGTATGCTTATTCTTGTACTCTACTGCGAAGTTTCCTCCATGAGGAACTTGCCAGGGTTCTTCCTGTATACCTTCATGCGGGTAACAGATCAACGGAAACATTTCCTACCCATAGGTTCGTGTCGTTTATCCTGTGCCCCTCTAATTGTGAGAGTTTGGAAAGGTTTTGACAGGCAGCGACCATCGTGCGAGGCCAAGTAAGCGGAAGTTCACGTATCCAATTGCTGCATTTTGTGGGCACTGAAGCCCTGGTGACATAGTTCAAGGGCTTAAACAACCAACTCGGTACTCGCCTAGTCATCGATATCAGCAATAACTATTCATTTCTTTTCGAAATGAAGAAAAAGCCCGTTTGCAACATGAGAGCTGTAATGTTCACATAAGGAGTATGTAGCTGTAGCACAGATTGCTTCAAATCGTGTGTTATAATGATCAAGTTTTCCTTTTATCCCTTTTCAACCTTCGTAAATGTATCAGACACCACTGCGTTGCCTTTAGCGCCGGAACCTACCTTTTCGAGTGTCGAATATTTCAAGAAAAACACGAAACAAAATGAGCCGTTACAAAGTACAAGCCAAACACTTTTACTCTTCATTTCAGTGCAAGAACAAAATGACATGATCGGTCGTGAAAGTTAACACAACCTGCTCTCTTTAGGACGAGCCTGCTTTGTGCGCCTTGGCAGAAATCGTAATAGCTTTAAGTTTGCATGATTGATACATGATACGTCCCTGCAAAACGTGATACGCTAGGGCCTCTGCACATCCGTGGTGGACTACCGTTACGGCTACTGCCGGATGCTGTGATTCCGTAACAACAATGGAGCGCCAACGGCCCAGGCCATGCGCTTTGATCCGTATTCGCGCTTCGTACTTGCTCCCCGTCCCAACTGCGGCAACTGAATAGTAGCGTTAGCAACAGCAAACCGCTGCATCATTGGTATTGTAGTGCTGCTTAGTACTCAGCTATAGCTGTACGCCAAACTACTTTCCTGGCTCGCTGACACCTTTGTAGGCCTGGCACCGTCAAAACAAACAGCTGATCTCAATACAACCACAAACATAATGGCAATGTTTTGCTGTCAGTGTTAGAAGAGTTTAGGCGATGGCTTATTTTACATCGCTTAGTCATCACGAGCGTCATCGTTCACTGTGCTATAGAGTGTACAATGAAATCTGTGATGTAGTGAAGAATCGCACTTTAGAGCGCTCCTCATATTCAATTTTTTTTGCTCTAGCGCCTATCTTTCGAGTGAAAATCAAGATGCTTTACCGGCTCGATACCGCGTCTTTAGGCCTCGCAGCAGGCAAAGAAACAGCTGATCTCAATAACTGCGACAAAACACCGCCAAGAATTTCCCCGTAACGTGAGGGTTTCCTTACTGTCTATTCCTTGCTGTCAATCCGAATGGCAAGCGCGAATTCGGATCAAAGCGGACGGTCAGGGCTGGCGTACGCGCTGCCACGTTGTTACGTCGTTACGTAATCACCGTAAGCTGCCGCAGTAAACAGCGCCACGTCACGCGCATGCGCGTCGTAGCCTTACCTTATCGCGTACCACGCTAACAGAACAAGCAAAGCTCTCGAATATATTGACGCAGCGCACACAAACGACCATTTCGAAATTTCGAACGCGCACCTGCGGGCACGAACAAGGCGTGCACGGTCGTCCCTGCGACTCCTTACAGGGCAGCACCGAGGGACACTGGTCACGTGCCCGCACTCGCACCCGCCAGCCGACGGCCCTCGACGCGTTGCCGCTGCGCGCACGGCACAGGTAGCGGCCGGCGTTCTCCACCGACGCATTGCGCACCAGCAGCAGGCGACGGGCCCTGCACGTCCACGATGTCCGATGAACGTGACCGGCGGCGAACTCATAAAGTCATGAGTGAAAGTTTCACGGCACGTCTTTATTTTTTTTTACGAGGACGAAAACGAAGAATAGACAAAGGCAAGCCTGGGTTATCAAGGCAAGGGCGTGGTGCCACCCTTCAAGCAAACGTAGTTGTTGGCTTTTCTGCCACGTTCCCAGCATCCCATGTATGGAAGGATGCGAAATAAAGTTGAAATTGAAACTTGAAGCTTGGTCCCTATCTCCGGCAGTGCCTGTCCTTGTCGATTCTTGGGCTTTGTCCTCGTTAAAAAAATTACCGACCCGTCCCCTACCGCGGAAAATGGAGGTAATCGAAGCTTATCCTGCGTGCGCCTGACCTTCGTCATGGTTAAGTAACCCACAGATAACGGTGCCGGATTGCGTAGGCCTCCCGCTCCCTCAGCTCGGGAGCATCATCTCGTTGCTGTCGGATTGTCTGGGTTCAGGCGGCTCTAACAGCTGGATCGGCACGCCGACAGCGAGCTCTCCCTCGGGCGAGTTACCATCGCCACCGCTCGTCGAAGCATGCCAGTTCCTCGGGGGAACGCACAACTCGTGGCCGTCTCATCCGTTTCCCGAAAATGAACTGAAGGGAAGCGAAGCCGGCGCATCGGGCGCGATACCCTTTCCTGTCCTTTCCCTCCCTGGCGGAAGCGAAACCGCTCTGATTGGTTGCGCGTGTTGCATGAGCGAGCGCCTATGCAGCTGCAATCCTTGCTAATGACTCCCTCTCCGGCGCCGGCGCAGCTGTCAACTCATCAAGCCGTCCTTTCCCGCAGCTGCTCTGCTCTGGGAGCAACTGGGTTTTTGCGTGACCAGACCACCACCGAAACTCGTGAGCCAACACAAGCTTCGCTTGAAAAAGCCTCGCTCTTAAGCTTTGAATCGTGAAGAAGGAATTAGCTTGGTCTTTAACTTGCTATGTTTTATTTCGTCATCGATATGCACTACACTGTTGTTGGGGAGCGTATGGCAAAAACAGCCACCGAGGGCGTATAATCTATAGAAGCGGTTTGCAGACCCAAAGGACTATATAGGTTGACATATGGAGGTGACAAGTATTCACAGGGGACCGTACTCGAACACTTATTGACGAAATTAGTTGAGAATATGCGAGAGGCAACAATGAAAAATGGCGAAATCGCTTACGGAAAAAAAATTACCGCTTGGAATTATAGTAAGCTTGCACAGCCACCGGAAATAACTTTAATATCTGATTAGAGCAATAACTAAAAGAAATAAGAGCATGCAGTCGGCAAATAAATCAAAAATATCACCCAACAAAATATGTGAGACACGAAGAAGAAATATTGCAGAAGAATCTTGGACATAAAATGCGTGAATGACTTATTTTTCGCGAGAGTTGGCACGAGCGCCCTCACCTGGGGTGGTGTAGAAAACTAGACGGCGGTATTCACGTTGCTCTTGAACGACCTGTATTGGCACAGCGGGTGGGCAATACGGAACTATACGTGCCATGTTTTATTCCGAATAAGGAGGCTAAAATGTAAATAAGACAACCTTGCGGTACGCTTGATTTTAATAGAATACGAAATGCAGGTCCCACACACTGTGGTAATCGGTGCATATAGGTGATACTTTGGTGAACCAAGACGTTTAGAGCATCGGGCTATGACGCTGAGGTACCCACGTTCCTGTGTGTCAGTCTCAGCTCGAGCTTGCGCCCTTCCGCGCTGCAGTCAGCATGTACTTCTCAAGCTGTACACTTACGCTCATCAATAAGTTACTCATATGCTAAAAGCCTGATTGGTTATTTACCGATATTTTACTGAATTCACATGCCAGTGTAAAGGTTCAGACTGGCGAGTAAGCCAGATATTGGTTGGTATTCATGGCACACAGATTGATTGATTGATGGGTAATTTATTTATTTATTTGTTTATTTAGTGAGTGAGTGAGTGAGTGAGTGAGTGAGTGAGTGAGTGAGTGAGTGAGTGAGTGAGTGAGTGAGTGAGTGAGTGAGTGAGTGAGTGAGTGAGTGAGTGAGTGAGTGAGTGAGTGAGTGAGTGAGTGAGTGAGTGAGTGAGTGAGTGAGCGAGCGAGTGAACATGAGAGGACTTGTTAGCAGTCGCAGTGTATGTGACGACACTGTCGCGGGCAGCCCGTATATACCTGACGGTGATGGAGCGTGTGGGCACGGTGAACAGGTACGCGCTGACCAAGCGGCTGTCGCGGGAGCAGGTGACCTGCGTGTCGGTCTGCGTCTCGAGCACGTAAGACAGGCGGACCGTGTCTCCCAGCGACCAGTCACCCGCGCCGGGGTTCTCGGCGACCAGCGTCAGCGACGGCGCCTGCGACGCCGCTGAGCCGCGCAGGCACCGGGTCCGCTGGAGCAGCAGGAACAGGAGTGACAGCGCTAGACTAACTGTCATGGCGTCCTTTCTTCTTCTTCTTCTTCTTCTTGGTGTTCTTGTTCCCTAGTGAAATAGCGCAACCCAATCTGGGGGATCGGCCATGAATCGGGCGGTGAAGGAACCGTTAGAATATTTTAATAAATTACGGTGAAATCAATGAGTATCTTGCAATTGGGATTTCAAGTGTCTACTGTTACAGGTATGAATAACCAATTATCTAGATGTTTTTTTTTAATCTTGTGAACATTATAAGAATTTTTATTAATTCTAAGGAGGAGGGGAGGAATAAACTTTTATTGTACAACCAGCACTTTATGATGGCCGGGCCCACGGAGTAAGACATTCAGGAGGTGAAACTCCCGTCAGCGCGAGCGAGCGCGGGCGACCAGATAAGGTCACAATTGTTGCATGCGCCGACAGGGCTGTATGCAGTGGCGGCGCCATGCAGCGCGTCGTAGAAGCCGCAGCGAAAAAAAAAATGCAGCGCCCGGGCAGGCTGCTCCGGCGCGCTCTCAACGGCGGTAATTTCTTTCCAGGCCGCCAGGCGCCGCCAGCACGATAACGGCTCCGCGGGCTTGTGACCTTTTCTGGTCGCCGCAAACAGCGGAGTTTCCTCTTCTAAATGTTTCTTGCTCCGTGGCCGGGTCTAAGCCTCCCATGAAGGGATGCAATTTGTTTTGTCTTCTTCTTCTTTGAAATTCTGGCATCCAGACGCCCAAAAGAATCTTCTTTTCGTTGTTCTTTTCCCAACAATAGATAATAGTCATTACGTGGCATTTGCCGAGAAGCAGGTGGTTTTACGAGTGTTTTCAATAAGGTTATAACCAAAATAATACCTCAAATATTAATGCTCGGGTGTGAGGGGAACAAATGTGGGAATGAGAAGGAAGCTATAATTAATCTTTGCTTAAAATACTTTAAAATCAAGAAATAAAAGGAAATAATGGATAGGCAATTCTAGAAGTTCAATAAGGTAATGATTTTGCATTTCTAGTAAAGATTTAAATTGCAAGAAAAACGCCGCTGTGGCTGAATCCCGGCGAAGACGCCCCAAGTACTGGTGAAATTAGTAAAACCCCAAGTTGGGGGAAATAAAACTTTTGATTTCTTTTGCCTTCGAAGTCGGCGGCAGGGTTGAAGAAAAAAATGCTAAAAATAATTAGGCAGTCTGGCCTGTAAGAGCGAGGCATTTGGCAGCGATAGCAGTGTTTAACGATGCGCGTAAACTACTCCAACGGTGTTCTAACTACGCCCGACCGTGCTCGACAAACTGGACGATCACCCATTGATGGAGGAAAATGTTCTGGGCCGGACACTGGTCCAGACGGGTTTCGCCACTCAAGGTCCCAAATGTTCTGCTCGGGTTAAGGACTTGTGAATTGTGCGACCGACTTCGAAGGTTGAAGCGCTTTGCATCGCGCCATTGTGTGCATTTTTTTTTCACTTTGTGTTTTATCCCCTGTACCGCTTCCTCCACCACAGGGTAGCCAGCCGGTATTTACACTAGCTAAGCTTCCTGTCCTTCCCTGCCCTTTTTATTCATCCTTTTTTCTCGCGCAGCATGGCGTAGCGTATCACGTAAGGCATCTGCTGCTGGGCAGCAGGAACATCACCCCGGCAGCTACCGGGCGTCTCACGACGTTCGAAGTATGAGGAGCTCCGTCAGATGGCACTGCAGGCATTGCATCCCGCTGGTTTGCGAGATGAGACCGACGGTAGAATTGTTGGCTTTAGTCAGCGCCTAACTGATTATTAACGTTAGCTCAACGTATCGTGTCCGTTTCGCTCAGACCAGTGACACAGAAACTCAACAGCGACGTCAGTGGGGCTTCAAGTGTGTGAGCGTGACAGTCGTGCCAGCGGCAGAAGGCAGAATGCTGGCCTGACTCAACTGGCCGAGCCGACTGAGCGGAGCGTTGACGGTGGAGCGGAGTGGAGTGGAGTGGAGTGGAGCGGAGCGGAGTGGAGCGAAGTGGAGCACAAGTTGACGTTGGACCACAACGGTGGCTCCACTTTGTCTTAATTCGAAGCATTCTTCTCCGAGTGCAGCCACTTTCTTTTTTGCGAGCAGGTGGGCGGCCAGGCGGTGGTGTTTCGCGACGATAAAATGGGCCGATCTCGCTGATAGTGTAGCTGCGGAATAAGGTAAATGTTTCATAAAATCTGTTACCATCTTCCACAGCTGCTCTCTCACTTAATGCCCCGACTATTCGACACTTTTTCACGCATCGATCATGCCAACGAGGTCGGTATCGCGCGGTGCCGTACTAGAAACCTACCTGCATTATCTTGTTCCGCGTACTTCAGAGGACTGGAATAACCTACCCGGGTCAATCGCCTCGATCCAAGACCGTGTTTGTTTCCGCGCACTATTAGCTAACATTGTATTACAAGGAATTGTTTGTTCGTATTATTGTTATTTTCTCATGTGTATTATTATTCTAAGATGTACCATGCCCCTCTGTACTGCCTTCGCGCCTTCAGGGTGCTAATAAGTAAATATAGAGTACAGTCTGTCTTGCAGATTTTGCAGGCCATTCCCACTGATAGTGCATTTTAATATTATGTGCCGCAGATGCGGCCGGTTATGTGCCACTCGGTAGTTGCCACTGGATTTTATTTTGCTTTCGATCTTATGTATCTTGCCACTACAAACATTATCGCTTACTTATCACTAGTATAAACTCTGCAGCATATAAGTCTACATGAGCATTCGCAACGCAACATTTGCAATATTCGTATTGCCATTCTCTGCGAATCATTAATGCTTCGCAATACGTGGACGCCAACTACAGTTGACTTTCGTTTCTTCTTACATCCCAATGTACTCCGTGTTTCTGAAAAGCCGCCGACAGCGCGCGCGGGCCACTCTTGCGCCGTCGATAGCAGGACAGCACGGCGGCGGCGGCGGCGTCGACGACGGCGCGAATGCGCCCCGGTGGTCCGTGCTATTCCCACCGCAGTAAAAGGAGTGTCTCACCTCGAACTGGTCGAGCTCTTCCTTTCAGTGTGGATTTACGTCAGTGCGCGCGCGTGGGTCGTCTGTGTTAATGCATGCGCGCGCGCGGGCGCTGCGATCGCAGCGGTGCGCAGCGTTTCGCAAACGAAGAACCGCAATGCGCTTCAGTTGCGGCACCTAAACGTTGCCCCCCCCCGCCCTTTCTTTGCGCCCCCGTTCACACGTCCATTAGGCAAATCGAGCGCGCGGACGCGCGTGCGTCAAAAACGCGCGCGAGCCGCGCGCTCAAATGTTTGCTCAACACGGTTTAAACGACCTTCCATTCTTCCGGCTCCCTCGTCGTCAATGCGATTAGAGAGCGCAGACATTCCTCGCAAAGAGACGAAGTTGGGGGGGCGTGCGGGGGGGGGGGGGAGCTATAACGGTCCCAAATGGAAGCGGTATAAATTATGCCAGCATGCGCAAAACCCGCGTTGAGTCCACGCGAACAGCTGTGCACATACGGAGTACGGGCAAACGGAAGTGCAGGGCAAAAACTGGCCGTTCGCTGAGCTGTCTGTCAGCGTTAAGTAAAACGAAACTTTCATTAGTTTTTACTTTATCTTCGCAGTTTTAGGGAGGTACCTTTCTCTCTCGATGCATCTGCATACATATCGGCAATTACATTGAAACCGTTCATTAAGCTTTCCTTTCATGAGTTGCCGTTGGTAACATACTAATTTATTAATCTATCGACCCCTCGCCCTACACAGAAAGCAGATTCTGTGGCCTCACTTCCTAACATCCGTCTATAAATAATTATGAACGTTGATTGATTGATTGATTGATTGATTGATTGATTGATTGATTGATTGATTGATTGATTGATTGATTGATTGATTGATTGATTGATTGATTGATTGATTGATTGATTGATTGAAGGAGAATGCTTCACATTCTACTCAAAGGCTAGTACATATACAGTTTTTTTTTTTGTCAGAGGTGAAAACAAGAAAATGAGGCAGGAGATTTAAGTGCACTCTTTGCTTCAGGTACTCCTATCTAAACACATTAAAAAGAAGAAATCGTTTTGCTCAACGTACACTGAGTGAATTTGATGTCGTATGTTGTATTTAAAAAATGAGGTTAAAATATTCTGACTGCATGAAGTAGACGTTGCATTTAGGTCATCAGGACGTTTAAAAAAAACATATTCAAAATTTCGAAGCGTTGGAAAACTGAAGCACAAAGCTTTAGTTACCCGCCGTGGTTGCCCAGTGGCTATGGTGTTGGGCTGCTGAGCACGAGGTCGCGGGATCGAATCCCGGCCACGGCTGCCGCATTTCGATGGGGGCGAAATGCGAAAACACCCGTGTGCTTAGATTTAGGTGCACGTTAAAGAACCCCAGGTGGTCAAAATTTCCGGAGTCCTCCACTACGGCGTGCCTCATAATCATAAAGTGGTTTTGGCACGTAAAACCCCAAATATTATTATTAAAGCTTTAGTTCTTCATCATTTTCATAAAAACTAAACAAATAGAACGATATCACTTTTATTCAGCTACAACTATTGAAATGGTTGAGCAGGATCAAATTTATAATTATAGACTGATATGACATATACGTATAAATTGGGAGTTGATCTTTTCTAAACCCCTATTAATGATCCTAACAATTTTATGTAAGCGGAAAACTCGTATACCGTGTGTCTCAGTTAACGTTGTAGCCAAGTTGTTCAACGGAAAAAAAATATTATTTTGGAAAACACGGTAAAAGATATAGCTACAAAACCTACGGTGGTCGGTCGTCGGAAGTCTGGCGACCGATCACCGGAGGTCCGGAGATCGTATCTTGCCCTGTGTATCTTAAGCATTTTTTGTCGTTGTACAAATTGGCTAACGTTAGCTGGGGCATCCTATATAACATAAGCAAGACGGACCAGAGGGTTACAAGTATTATGGAGCATAGCTTTCCGGAACAGAGCCAGATATGAAGGTCAAGCAAATAAAAGGCGTTTGCCCTGTGTATCTCACTTTGTACCGCCATAATTCGAGCCGGAAAATTATGTACCATAACATCCTATATCGTACTTATTCCCTTCATATGCTCTAACAGTTGTTGTTTAGGATAGCTTAGTTTGGAAAGCAACCAACAGTTCATAAAGCCACGTTGCGGCACTACCAAAGTGTAAGCACGTAGTCACTTAATGTTTACGCTCGGTGCCCTGTCGCTAACGTACTGAATCCTGGAAGATATGCAACAACTACTGCGGACTCGCACACTGTTTTCATGCAGTCTGCTTGTATGAATAACGGTGCTCCATGCGATACTACGAGGAAAACATATTTATCTGCAGGCAGCGCGGAATCCTCCCTCCACTTATTTCACGAACAGCGCAGCGAAGACAACACACAAAGCATGTTGACGCATGAAGAGGTGCACAGGCCAGAGATAAGCGAGAGGCGCAGTTGTCCACAAAACCCATCAAAATGAATTTATTGTTCGATTGTTGTTGTTGTTATTTCGTTATTTACTACTGTTAAAGGGACATAGCAGTATAACAGCATAAGAAGGACGAATCGGAGAAACCGAGAAGCTCCGTTTTTTGTTAGTAGCAACCGTATGACGCGAAGCAATGTATAGGAGAAATAACTGTATTTTTTTATTGAAATATAGGAACGATAATGACAAACGAAATGAAAGTGGAAGAATAGAGAACCTGTCACCGGTGGGAGCAGAACCCACCTCCTCAGCGTGATGTGTGTGACGCTGTGCCATTACCAGTAGTAGTAGTAGTAGTAGTAGTAGTAGTGGTAGTAGTATAAGAGTGAAAAGGGCGTTGTGTTTGTATACGTTCTTACATAGCATGACTAACGATCCGAAGAGCGCCAGGCTGTTACAGATGAGCACACATTTCCCCAGCACTAGAGAACTATACCGTTCGGTCTCTGTCGGCAATCCCCAGGACGCCGCTAACAAGCATCGACTGAGAGTCAAGTTTGCATGGGAGAGCATTACAGGGGAAAGGTAGACGACAGAACGGCAGGCCGCGCCGGGCAAAGTGTCGCGGGGCTCCCGCAAAAGCAAACGGGGGCAAGCAAGCGACACATGCCTTGAGCGCCCCGTCGGCGATTGGCCCCTCACAATAGCCCTTTGTGATGTTAACTGCGCGGGGAGACACCCGACTTGTTTCTGCGGCTGCCGATAGGGAGCGCTGATGGGGAACGGACACCGTCACCGGGAAAGAGGGAAAGCGAAACAGGTCCCCTCTTTTGCTTTCCCTCTTTGGGGAAAGCGAAGGGGACAGAGCGAGGAGTTATTTGCCGAACTGCGCAGGAATGCTGGGGATTTGCACATTGTCAGGGCGTAGTGCTGCATCCTCCGATCTGTGGAGTAAAGCTTATGCGGTGGTCTAGCCTGGTGAGTCGTGAGGCAATAGAGAAATTTTGCCTGCCCGTAAACGTATTGAACTTCATGGAATGTAGATTTGCCCGAGACGTTTTACGTAAGCAGCCGCGTAGGTGGCGCCATCTTCTGGCACAGGGCTACTACTTCAGTGACCAGCCGTATTCTACTTTGCGACGAGAGTGAGACGTCGGCAACGACGTAACCGTGAATAAGCGGTTTTTTTTCTTTGTTTTCCCCTCCACATGATTCCTCCACGTGAGCCTGTCCGCATGCGTGTTGCAGCTCACGGAATACCAATGACGTGAAGTGGGGCGGCAGCAGCTTCTTGTGGCGCTTTATTAATTAATAATGTGATAATAACGTACGCGCCGGACGTTTCTTGCCTGTATACTTGGAATGAATTTTTTTCTTCTTTGAACTCAATAGATCTAGCGGCGAAATTTGCAGACCTAATACGCATGTACTCCTGCACAATATGCGATGTGAATTTCCCTAGCTTACGCAGCACATTCATCCATTAGAACAGCGCGTTTCGTTTTGACGATGCGCACACCTTGGCCGGGTTTTGTGCTCAGCAAAAGTGATCGGAATTGTAACTGATTAATTGAAGAACACGTACGGTGTCGTCTGCTCCTGAGCACTGTCGGCTGCACTTCGGTGATGGTAGCACATGCGCGTGCGCCGACAATCCTCATGCGCTCAATTGGCTCTGTGCCGGATTGAGCGCATGTGCTCGTGGTCGTTTCTTTACGTGTGCGTACACATATATCAGGTATATGTACATGGCATGACATGCAGGTGCGACAATGGCATCACACGCACGGAATGCATAAGACACTGACAAGAATGGCCCGCATTCAGGACATCAAAATGAACGGCACGAATGCCACGCTTTGAGAAAACCCGAAACAATGCCGGATAGAAGCATATCTGCGAGTCGGCCTAGTTGGAACAGATTCGTGTTTTTTAACTGTTTGTGCGCAAACAAACAGGGACGAAGAGGAGGAGCAACATAAGGACGAGCGCAAGGACAGAAGGATAAGCGCCCGTCCTTGTGTTGCTCCTCTTCTTCGTCCCTGTTTGTTTGCACACAAAGTTTTTAAAAAGAATGCCGGATAGCCAGATACGTGCAATATGATTTTCATAAAATCCATTCCCATGGTACATGGAATCTGTGTATTTTTTTTTCTATGCAAGCTGTGGTCTATGACTTCGTCTCCCACAGACTACCTGTATGAGGACCAACCCGAGTCATTCAGTTTGATTAAACAGAAACAACATGGCGTCGATGGATGTCGCAACGCCCATGGAGAGTGCCCGTTTTAGGCAAGGTGCAGAGCAGCACCGTTCGTCCTCCTCGCGGAATGTGAAGGATCCGGGATGTGACTTTCGTCTCTCATTGTCATCTCGCCTCGGCAGCAAACTTAGGACATTACACCTTTGAGTGTCTTCTTGAGGTTGGGTCTCGATATTGAGGGTGTTTCAAAGGCCTCCACAGCCCCCGATGTAGCAATTTGCCACCGTCCTGGAGCTTGGCACCATGTATCATAGGAGAGGGCCCAGGCAGTGATGAGGCGACATACATGAAAAATCAACTGTTTAATTAGGTCGTTACGTAAAAAAGCGGTCAGCACAACAATGTGCTCTTGACCTAGAGAGAGAGAAAAGAGGATGGTTAGAGGAAAGAGGCGTTATTTCTGCTTCCCTGTAGGGAGCGCGGTTCAGTGCCTGAAAAAAAAAAAAGAAAAGCGGTATGTTGTTCCACCGGCCAGACGTGTTACCTTTATATAAGCATGAGCAAATAGTAAGCTTTTGAGAGCGGATCAAATCCAATACGAATCCAATAGTGCTATAAGCGAATCCAATCGAATATCGGTTAACTTTGGAATAGATTTCAAGTAATGAGCGACCGTTTTCAGAATTATTATAAAATTATGTCCACATTCCTGTATCTATAATCGCGGCAAGTTTTTTTTTTTTTTAATTACATTGCATGTTATGAAGCGATGTTTATTAACTATTGCAGAGGAGCCCTAGAAAAAAAAAATAAGTGGTCTGTTTCAATGCACAGGACCCTTCAGAGAATGTCCCCACCCCCTACGCCAAGTAGCCACTATATAGCCATTAAAGTACTGTGTGTATCGCTCGCGGAGCGACGTAGCTGCACTAAGAAATTTCTCATGTTTCACGCCCATATTGTACCAGTGGGAATAGAATTTGCCGCACTTTCGCTCCAAGTTTTTGCATGACGGCGGACAATAATTTGAAGTTTCGAAGTATTCCGAAGCTATTCGAAAAGAATTCGTATTTAAGAATAGTCGTCGAACCGGATCGCCGACTAATGGATCCGTTATTCGAAAGTTTCTAATATTCGCACACCCAAGTTTTATAGCTTCCCAGGAACACTGTCACCCACAGATAATCGCTAGGCCTCAGCACGTGCTGTGGGGGCTCGGTCATCATGTCCGGCCGCGTCGGCTTCCTACCTTCCTGCGGTTGAATGCCACTCGATAGGCCGCACGAAGCGCTCGTTACAGAGAGCTAGTGAGTGAGAGATAAGAAAGAAGGAAGGGATGTTAGGCAGTCAAGAGTCCGGTTTGCTACCCTATGCTTGGGAAAGAGGAGAAGGAGAATATAAAGAAGGAAGAGAGAGAGAGATAAAGGCGGAAGGTTTCGTACTGCAACACGAACGCACACAAAGATTTCTACGCGGGCGGACACGCTCGTTCGTGTTCGCAATTGGAAGCGCGAGGCCCCCGGCATTTTGAAGTGTTCGAAGTGTCTTCGGACAGTTCGAATCACTTTGTGTTGTTTTCACGCGGCATGGCCCGTATTTTCGTCCCCGGAGGCGGGCCGTTAACAATAAGATGAAGACCGTTTTACTATATGCTTAGGAAAATTGGTGTTGTGCTTGAATTACAGCTCATTTGAATTTGTCCCATATATCGAACTGAGTTTTCATTCAACGTTATATGAGTATTTCGTTCAAGGTTTATTAACTGACTTTCTTCCAATTAGTCTAAAAGTAAATTTTGGAATCAAACTTCGAATAAAGATCGATTAAATACACTTGATATGTGCTGATTTATTCAAATGTCTGGTAAATCACGTGCGATAAATATTTAATGAAATCAACAGGAAAGATATGGTACAAATAGTGACATAAGTTACCCCAGTATTTCTGTAGATTCGCTGTAATATGGCCTTTTCTGTCATTTAATAGTGTTCCTTCCGTATGGGACTGAATTTTATGCTCCCCTCCTGACATGCAGTATGAAAATGTCAAATGTTGCGACCTGGTTCTAACGGATTTCTCCCCCCGCCCCCCTCATATATAGAAGTATAAATAACTACGCTACACGGAAGATATCAAAAATAAATTTCGCACAAATGTGCCAGTCTGACCATCTGCTACGCCAGAGGCAGTGAAGCTATATAAGCGACTGTGCACATTCTTCGGAAGTACTAATCCTCTGTTTATCGGTAGTTCATATGACGATACACCACTGACGTTTCCATCAGTGAGAAAGTGGTTTAATTTAGCGAGTTTTTGTTAAGGATACCGACAACTTTGCCATCAAACTTTTTTCCCGCTAAGGACAACTATTATTTTTCGCCATATATACCTCATAAGAAGTTTTGGGGGAATGTTTTACGCCTCTGAACTGACTTACTGTCGCTCTTTAGGATCTCTTCAAAGCGTCATTATTGCGATGCGGCTCTCACCGGTCTCAAAATACCCCCAAATAAGAGGCGCGTTAACTCTCCATGCGTCGCACCGAAGCTTTCCGCGTGCTCGCCCCTCCGGTGAGGCTTCACCACAACGACGTCCCTCTTTCCCACGTGGCTTCCCGCTCCGCCATTGGCTTAGGCCTCCGGATACGTTCGTTCGGTGACTCTCGGTTCCTCATTCTCCCCCGCATCCTCTAGCGGCGGCGGTTTGTCCTTTGGATTGTTTAAGGTAACGCTTCGACGAATGAGGGAAGGGGAGGATGGGAAGAAAAGGAAGCACAGACGATGGGAGCTAAGGAAATTTGGCATGGGGGGGGGGAGCAGCGGCTGGGGAATACCCACCTCGGCACTTGAATGGCCCAGCGTATCGCCGTGTCGATTGTTTAGTTCCGCTCTCTTTGATGTGTGTGCCTCCTCCTCCCCCAGCCTCCTCTCGGTTACGGCGGTCGGGAGCGCTGCGGGAATGACCTTGGCCATCTGCTCGGCTCGTTGACGGCCGACGCCACACAACGCAGCCGCGCTGTTGGTTTGTATACATACGAGGATGGCGAACCGGGTGAGTTCGAGCTTACCCGCCGACAGCGGCTAGCGCGAAAACGACATAGAGTGACAGCGCTTGTTCAGTCCACCTCTGCCAGTGTTGTTTTCAGCGTGATACTATTGCGCAGTGTTACTACTTCATATATGAGGAGGGAAGGTAACCGATGGTCATTAAGAGTTACGGAATGGATTCCAAGGGAAGGGAAGCGTAGCAGAGGGCGGCAGAAAGTTAGGTGGGCGGATGAGATTAAGAAGTTTGCAGGGACAACATGGCTACAATTAGTACATGGCCGGGGTAGTTGGAGAAGTATGGGGGAGGCCTTTGCCCTGCAGTGGGCGTAACCAGGCTGATGATGGTGATGATGACTACTTCATCCGATTCCTGTGATTATATGGGAACTGTGGTCAACTTTCGTCACCGGATATTTGCGCAGAATTTGATTGACAGATGAACAGACGCAAATGGCGCGAATACATGCCTAGCAAAAGAAGAGAAGTACCCATACACATAACGAGGAAGAGTCAGCCCTTGGCGTGCTTGAATCGATTTCCGATGCATATCGGAAGTCGTGACACCTCTAGAATGTGCTAGTGTATAGCCGATGATGACAATGTATAATGTTCGGCTATAGTTGGTGCGTAACTGTCAATGTTTCGTGCGAGAAAAGTAAGACGAAGAAAAAAAAGCTACGGACAAAATGAGCCCGGGTTCTTTTTCTCTCTGTATCTCCTCTCTAAACTTCATTTACCAATTTCGCCACACTGACTGATAATGGCACACTGTACAAATCTTGTAACGCTTTCTTCTTATCTCCAGTGTCTTCTGGAATGTTTTATTCCCCCATCCATTTGCCCAGAAGCATGTCAGCAGTCGTATACGTGCCGGCAAAAATCTCCGCCTTCAATACTTTACCATTTGGGCAAACATACCGAAACCTTCGCTGAAAGGGTCCGGACAAATTTTGTAGACGAGTACGGTATAGCTAAAGTAAAACATTAGCGCCACACTTTAGGCGAAGCATCTCGTATTAAGACAGCTCCGGACGATAGTAAGTTACCCTCCTCCTTAGGGATGCCCTTCCTCCTCGACTCGTTCGCCGAGTGATCGAGACTAAGCTCCGCCTTCGCTGGCCCTACGTCATGATGTGACGTCATGTCGCCTACTTCCGGTTGTCTTGGAGCCAGCGCGCGAAGCCTCTCCAACCTCTCCGCTAGCCGCCTGGCCCTCGATCCCCCGTGAGAGCTGTCCAGACAGCGTGCGTTGTGAGCGTTCTGTCGCAAGGCTGAGCGGGTCCGGTATTCCGCTAACCGCAGGCGAGCTGGGCGTTTTGGCGGATGGGCGGAGGCGTAAACTAAAGCCCATCCGTACTACTGCCGCTGTGATGAAGGGGCATTAGCGCAAACGTGAGCAGTTTGAGCGGCCTGCACGGCGTAGACACCTGGTGGCGCAGAGCTCAACCAGCCAAACAGAGCTGCTGTTGCTCTAACGAAGTGCAAGACATTTTAAACACTTAGGAAAGAGAACGTGTTCACGGTTACGCTCATGCACAAAAATTTACACCAACAGCAGTAGAATCTACGTGGTTACCAGGAATAGCTATTGCCGGAACGGTACATACATGGTAAATACACGCGCTGATGTGAAGTTAACGCGAAGTGCGAAAAGCTTGTTTCACCACTGTGTGTGGACTTACCCAAGTGTCATTGGGCTGACCCTTTATAGGCCTACAAAAGGCCACAGCTATGCCAAAAACTTAGGGCTTTGAGCAATTGTTATCCATTAGTTGTCACCCCGAGCGATACCTGGACCATGACCCTTGCGGATAATGACCCTAGAAGACATGATCCTTGAAGACATGACTCTTGAAGACGTAATAGTTCTGCGGAAATCCGCAAGGTGGGGAAAAGTAATTAAGGGAAAATGAGACAGCCCTTCAAGACATGACCCTTGGGACATGACCCTTGAAGTGGCCTTGAATATACAGCGTTGAATGCAGCGATCGGCATCTTTATTAGTAATCGAACATGTTCTGAAAATACCAGCGACGAATGAATGCAGCGACTCACGTTCGTTGCATTTGCTTCGACCTTTCTTGCCCCTCTTTTATGCGTTAGTGTTTGGGCGTGCCTCACGACAATCCTTATTATTATCTTTTCTTCATTATAATTGATTCCTTTTAAGGATATTTTTTTCTTATTTTCTGTGCGAGCAGAATTAAGTAGCTGGATGGGCATAATTGCTTACAACTTCGCCATTTGGATCCTATTTAATCCTACCTTCAAGCAGCATCAATCTACAGTGGACGTTACGTAAGTAATAGAGACAGGTGTAAGTGGTTGTTCACCTTTATTTCTGGTCATAAAGAGTACATTCGTACAAAAAGAGGCAATGCCATTTTATAAATAAGATTATTCTCTACAGTAAATAATTCATTAGTAATTGGCTTGCTGAACTAGGCATAAAACTTAAGTGTCGCTCCAAGGTTTCAAAAATGACATTATGGAAGACACAGTGCACCTCGCGCATAACATGCTTACTTCAGACACATCGTGATCTAGCTGTGCGTATGGAAATAAAGGATGAGAGGAGAGATTACAGAGACGGGTGTCTAGGAAGAAAATTAACGCCCACTAAACCAGCTATGGTTGGGCCGCTCACTTCAACGACAAATGTCTGTGATCAATAAATATGAGGTCTCAGTATAATAAGATTTTACCAAGGAACTATTGCTACACCAGACAACAAAATTTGCGCGATGATCGAAAATACAATTATTATCGAATCAAGTTTCACAAGTTATCATTTAATCTTCGGCCTTACGGGAACAGCCAGTATAGTCAAAGCATAATTTGCTGCTGGAAGCTTTCTGCCCGGCATGGGGGGTCACGCGAAATACGAGACTGTAAGTGCGCCGCGAAATTTATTGCGGTTGAAAATCAAAAGCACAACAGTGGGTTTCACGGAACGTACGTGCTGCGAGGGATGCTGTAGTACGAGACTCCGAAATATTTTCTACACTCTGGGGTTTCTTTAGGTGCACTCCTATCTAGGTAATGGTGCGTTTTCGCGCCATTACCTAGATGTTGGTCTTTTATGCTGACATCTTCGACTGGATATTCATTCACATTTGACCCAATGACTTCATTTACATTTGATCCCAATGAATTCAAAACCCAACATAACCTAGCCAACGCCTTGGGCCCCATTGCTCTCTTGATTACTATTGCGTCATGCCAACAAAACATGGCCAGCGCTATCTGGCGCGAGCCAATGGAGCCCCGAACTAAGGGTTCTACCCTACGCAGAAGACGACACGCCTCATTATGAATAAATGTTTCTCTTTCTCCTTCTCTCCGCGCTTCTCGAAAGCGCTTCTGCCATCTGCCGAGCACAGTCCAAAGCGAGGCACGTCAGGCACAGCCTCCGAGATTACCACCGCTGCTGGACGATTTCGAATGACATTCTCGACAGATTGCTCGAGCGCGCGCGCTGGTGTGACCTGATGCAAAGATGACTGAATGAATTGGCTCCCCCTTTCCCATCGGTGCTATTCGCCGAAGATGCAAGAGGCGATTCTCCCACTAAACTCATCACAGCGTGAGAGACCCAGCATCCAAACCTGCCGACTTTAAATACTGACTTGCCATCTATCGGGTGAAATATCAGCCCAGAGACATCAAAGAGAGCCTCAGAGATTGGGCAGCCCTCCGAAGCCATGCGTTCGCCTTCTTCCATGCTTAGGGAGAAGTATTAGCTTCGAGATTGCCATCGCCAGTTTGCCACCTCTGATTTTCTCCGAAGGGGAAGAATCGAAAGCACATGCAGCTCAGGCGCCCTCACTTGTCAAACTTGGGGAACAGCCACCAGTTTAGCTACCGTTTTCATCAATAGGTGGCGCGAATAGTGGTACGCCCGAAGTAGCGAGAAGTCCCCATAGCCTACGCAACTTGCTTGTACTTTCTTTTTGTACTCGCACTGCTTTGTCTTGCACACCAGACCTTCAGCATCACTAGTGTTTGCGCTCCACACTTCCACGACTCCCTAACGTGTGACGCGTATCCACGCATTCGGGATTGATTGAAACGGGTTGTTAGGGCACGGTGTTGTGAGCGCTGTGCGCATTTCTCCCCATTCACGTCTGGAGCAGCCTGCTCAGCGTGTTTCCAGGAAAACATCTCCACTTCAGATTCATTAAACAATTCTTATACGTCGAACTAAAAGCGGGAACACATCAACGTGATTGCTGCCATACCCAACGGCGATAGGATTCAGCAATGTCACCTGCTGCAACGCCACGTGTACCACTACATGCAGTTTCGCATTGCTCGTAACAACGTATTTAACCCGTTCTTGCACAGTGGATCGTGTAGGAATCACAATGCTTAAAAAGAATTAACACAACACGTTGTAATTACCATTGCTGGTGCTCCGATTTCGTAGGGCAGCTTCGCCTTTCCTGTTTTCACAGTTTTTATAGTGATAATCACTATAGCTCTCACTGGCATTTAAAATTTAGGCGAAAGGAAATCACGCAGAAGCTCCTCTGGGAGTTCTCCAAGTAAGCGTAAGCATTGTGCCACTTGCTCATCTCCACACAGCCCGGTGTCATTATCAGTGTTATAAAACTTGATTCAACCAGCATAAACCCTTATCAACCCTCATCGGTTGTTATCAACCTTATCGAACGTGATCCCACTCTTATCAACTCTCACTGGTCCTTATCAATCTAGATATCCAGCGAAACTGGTGCAAAACTACCACAATTGCTGAGGAGGCGTATGCAATGTTTTATTGATGGTTCGAATGCTTGTTTTGAGCTTGTTCTTTATTGAAACGTATGCTGTTCTGCGTGTTGTATGGGTGATTTCAGTGAATGTTTGCACGGTTCGCTTCACTTTGCTGAGCGCTTGAAGCCTCTGCCTTACGTGGGTTTGAGCCATTCATTGTCTTACGTGACGGACACACAAATTTCTTGTTGGGTAGACATAGAAATGCTTACACCCATTTAAAAAAATGTCGGCATTCACATTGCCCAGTGCCGAGATGTGGCGTCTGAGATACATCTTAGAAACCTGCCATCTAAAGCGTTCAAATTTAAGTGTCTGAGACACGGCACGAACACAATCGTTGATTAATATGAGCCCGTTCTTTGCAATGTTGCTTGAACCTTGAAATTCCCAAAGCTCTCCACGACATGAAGAACTTGTGACAGATGACTCTCGCTTGTCATAAAAACCTGCTTGGAAGTTTTAGTTAGTCGCATTTTGTTCTTTCTTTTCTCGTGCGGTTCCACAAAATATGAATTTGTTGCTTCAGAAAGCGAATTCGGACCCGAAATGGTTAAAGAGACACCAGACAGCAGAACTAATTCAAGTTAGACTGGTGTTATATAAAATTATGTTTTTGGTTCATATAAAGGGAAAATGTTTACAATTTCTGGAGAAAATTAAGGACAGGCTTCCAATAACTTCCGCGTGATAACTTCAAACGATGTACGTAAGCGTGAAGTCGAGAATTTCAAACAATCTTATTCGATTAGGTTGGCGCAAGAACAACAAATACAAAAAAAGTTTTTGAAACCTAGGTGGCCGAGTCTAGTTTCTTTAGAATGCAATGTAGTTATTCCTTACCATTCAACAGTTAAGCCAACCCGCGTGTCCAAAAATCAATCAATCAATCAATCAATCAATCAATCAATCAATCGATCGATCGATCGATCGATCAATCAATCAATCGTTATTGTTAAACTTCAGGTTTTCCTGAGTATGCTGCTGGTTAATAGCGTATCCGGCTCTAGCCTTCATTGAAGCAACTTAGCGAACGACAGATAATTTTTGTAGCATCCCAAAGTAATTGGAATTAAAAAAAAAAGAAAAGTGTATTGTGCACAGAAGTCATTTCATTTGCAGGTCATAGTACTGTCGAGCCAGAACACCACTTTGAGATGAGAGAGACGCACAGCAAACTCCCTCAGCCACCATGCTTGACGTTGCATCAAATCGCGTTGAAGCACAAGACACGATGCGCTAGACCTTGTAGGAATAAGGTCCCTATATAAAACACGTATACCTATTTTATCTAGTGACCTTATGTAGGAACCTGCCAGAGAGTCGCGGTGCGGTGAGACTCGCCGCGAATTACGGCGGCGAACCTATCCCGGAAGTCCTACTTTGATCGTGAGCTAAAAGACGCACGCGCTCGCTTTTTATAAATAAAATGTCGCTATGCTACGCTGCCAACAAGCCGAAGCGTCTCAAGTCACTGTCAAGTCACTGGCTTTTATGAGGTCAAATCGTAAGCGTGTTTTATTTCGTCTTTCAGGCAGGGGCGTCCGTGGCCTATAATGTTAGAGCATCGGGCTTCTGTGGTGGTGGAACTATGCTTTAAACCCAACCATTGCAAATTATATATATATATATATATATATATATATATATATATATATATATATATATATATATATATATATATATATATATATATGCGAGAGCAAATCATGAAGTCTTTGCCCCTGTAGTTCTTTACCCACCATACGGGCTGCAAATGCAAAGTCAAAAAATGGGAGGACGCTTAAGCTTCGCCTTCAAGAGTGGAACGCGATAGCGTTATCGCACCCCGTTCACACCGCCTTCTCAAACGATCTTCTCAAACGATCGGTACGCGACGGGCCGGGCCACGACACGCCATGAAGGCGGACTCGATCATGGGGCGAGTGGAGCGCCACATGTCGGGGCAGCGCCATACATTGCAAGGAGCGGGTCTTCCGTGTTTGCCGCAAGATGGCTCTGCGTGTGCGCAGAGCGCAGAAGAAATGTAACGGAAACGTACTTCGCTACTCGTGAAACTGCGACTTCTGTAATTTACATGGTCATAATTACCGATATATACAGCAGTATAACTTCCTACGGCATGTTTCTATGTCAACACCGCATTCACTAGAGTCGATTCTGTCCAGTTTTGAACGATCGAACTCCTGGCTGAGTGGTAGCGTCTCCGTCTCACACTCCGGAGACCTTGGTTCGATTCCCACCAGCCCATCTTGCAAGATGTTTATTTATGAAGTGCCTTCTGGGATTTATCGCCCATGGCCAACACCAGCGACGCCGACGACACCGGCTTTTCTGCGACACGAGCTCCTTAACGCTGTCGCGTGAATATATCAAATGCCAGCGGTGGACCTTTCTTGGCCCGGCCTTATCTGCCGGCCGCTCCGCGGCACGGCGCTGCTGTCAGATGAAGATTAGAGTTACTGTATATGCTACCCAAAGGTAGCATAATATACCTTTGGTAGCATATACAGTAACTCTAATGAAGATGGCGGTTCTGCTTCACGCGTCCACGGAGTACGAGCAACGAAGTGGGATTCGTTTCAATGGAGCAAGGGACCAACGCCCATCGAAATCCAAAGGGAAATGCAGCCCACGTATTGGGGCAAGGTGTCTCGCTTCGAGAAGTGTGTGGTGGTGTGAGTTCACAAAGTGGCTGTGAAGACTTGCATGACAGTGAGCGCTCAGGGAAGCCGCGTACGCCACTGATTGATGACAGGAGTACCTCAAATTTAGCCCTGCGATAGGACAAATGTCTGAACTGGTGTCCGCACTAGCAATCTGGAAAAATAGCACAAGGTACGTGGAATAGTACGTATAATTGTAATTACCTGTATCTGCCTTCTTTTGGCTAATAAAATATCAGTGCAGGAATTTCAGATTCGTCCTCATTTATATATATATATATATATATATATATATATATATATATATATATATATATATATATATATATATATATGGCTTCTTATGATATGACTAATAAAAATTGGGCCCCTCTGCTAACCCCCTTTCTTCTCGTTTATTCCATAACGAGGGTCTCGAATCTGGCTACATTGATGCCTTCAGGTAGCATATGTGGGTTTATTGACCAGTTGCCTTCACCCAAAAAGATCACGTTCTCGTGACGCCTGCGGCAAAAAAGACGTTCCACGTCCGCCGCCAAGGTCTGTGAGTGGTGGCGCTGGCTAAGACTCCCAGGGTTCTACTAGGGCACATAAATTCCCAAGAAAAGTGGATGGGGAAACGGCGCCGCGGTAGCTCAATTGGTAGAGTGTCGCACGCGAAATGCGAAGGTTGTGGGTTCGGTTCCCACCTGCGACAAGTTGTTTTTTCGTCCACTTTATTTTCCATTAATTTATCGTTTCTTCATTTCATTCATTAAGCCCAAGTAATTTCCCCTATGTTGTCCTTGGTGTCAGTGTTTGTTGGCTTCTTATGATACTTATATGCTTGAGGCGAGGCGCCCCCCCCCCCCCCCATATTTGGCAAAATCTATCTTTCTTCTCCTGCGCAAGCTTCGCTGTTGTTCGAGAATGTGGACACGCCGAGGGTTCTCTCCCAGCCGATCTGCGATCTCAAAGCTCAAAGGGGCCCCCGAATTTGGCCCCGTACTTTCTTGCCCGGCGACAGACTACCTCGTCGTACCCATACCTCATCTCCAATCTGGTACTGCGCCCTGCGGGACGACTCCGGAGGGTCGTACTGAAAGGCGTCGGTACTTCGTGTGCTTTTAAAGCACTCTTGCGAGCCTCTTCTCTGATATTCCGGGCATGCCACCTGTCGTGACGTGCCCGCTGCACTCATGAGTGCAGTGTTCGCTTGTCAAGTGTCACGGGGTGTAAGCGTATGTAAGTGACGACCAGATTTTTCGAATCAACAAGCTGAAAGTTGCGCTGTTTGTGTCTCGTCTTCACCCATCGCACATGCCCTGTAAGCGCATTTACATCGTCGTCATGCTAAGCCAACTCGCCCAACTATGTTTACCAACACGCTATCTCTCTTTCTGCGAATACTCCTACTGTTCCACTTTTATACGATGTGAGAGGAGTGTGGTAAATAGGATATTGGTTTTAGAATTCCATTTTACTGAAGCCACCAAATTTGTCGTGCCATTGAAGTTTTACTACAGTATCGGAATACTGCGAATCTGATAAGGAGACCATGGTCCGTAGAGATGATAACCGTGAAAAGAATACGAGCACATGATTGGAGGCAGCAAAATCTAGTACTGATTGTAACGGACACTAGAGCGTGAGGCTCAATGCTCAGTGTCGAGACTTGGCTCAGTGACACTAAACTTTTCATGAAATATTTCTTTCTCGCAATAACAGGCATTTTGAGTGTGTAGGTGCTAGTGAATGGCCGCAGTTTGCGATATTTAATTAACACAGGCGCTTCTGTCAGCTTAATCAACGAGAACTTAAGTCATTGGTAATAACATTGTGTGTGGCAAGTCCATCCGTGGCTGCAGCTATGGTGGTTCTTGTCGAAAATATTATAGATGGACACCGGTTTATCCCTGTTTTGAAGGTGGAGATGTTAAGGCTGAATCAATGGTCGTTCCCAAAGTCAATTTTGACTATATCTTATCAAAAGATGATATTGACCCGCATAAAGATTACTATCCTCTAGAACGATGTGGTCGCCAAAGGAACGGGGTGTGACCAACTCCATATTGCCCAAATGACTGACCGTAAACTGCCTTGCGCAGAGAATGTACCATTAAAGTTTTCAGAGCATTTGTGTATTGGCCCATGTCCGAAAGCCACAACGGTCATTGAAGTACCTTTCCTATTACGCGACCCCACTTTCGTCAAGAGAAAGGCTTGTAGACTGTCATAAGAAGAAAGCCTGGTGCAGAACTTGAAGAAGGAGCTTCAAGTAATGAAAGAGGCTGGAATTAGCAGCATTGCTATTGCGTCTTTTGCCTCGCCCACTACGACTGTTCCGAAAGAAGGTGGGTCATATCGCCTGCGCACAGATTACACACTAATAAACAAAGAGATCTGTTCCGCTATCTAATGCCGAGGATCAATAAAATCATTAACGAGACCGGCGGATGACAATGATTTTCCCGCGTTGACCTGTGCAAGGGCCATTCGCAGAGGCCTCTAAAGGAGGGTACTAAGAAATTTACCTCATTCGTCACGCCTTTCGATATCTGCAAGTACAGCAGGCTACCATCTGGATGAAAAAACTCCACTCCAAACAAGTAAATTAGCGCAATAAAAGACACAGACTCAAGAAAGGGAGACAAGGACAATCGTTTTGTGTCTGTCTTTTATTGCGCTAATTTACTTGTTCGGCTATGCAAAATCAAATAGCCCAACAAGTAATTATTCTGAAAACGCTGGATCAAGTTTTCAGAAGTCGACGACCGATGTGCTCAATAACTTCATTGGGAAATTCTCTAATGCTTAGGCGGATAACATAATTGTATACCCGAAAACAAAGATCATCAGGACAAGCTACAGAAACCTCCACGAAGCGCTGAACCGCTAGACTCAAAATCAGCATTAAGAAAGTTAGTTTTGCGGGTCGGTAGCATTTCTTGGAACAGTGTTTGATGGAAGAAGCCAGGTCACTAAAGAGGAGAGCATTCAGTGCAGCAAGGAGCTAGCAAAAGCAGGCGACATTCATTCCTTAAGAGTTTCTTAGTCGCACAGGCCACTTCAGAGCATTTATAGAAGACTATGGAAGAAAAACAACATGTCTCACACCATTGACACAGAAAGGCGTGTTTTTCGTATGGCCTGAAAAATGTACGAACAGATATCTAGAACTTCACCAAGCTATTTCGTCCTACCATGTATTAATACTCGCTGACTTTGATTTGCCGTTTGAACTTTGCACGGACGCTTCTCATATGGTGCGGGTGCCATTCTTTCTCAACGAGAAGGAAATGAGCACCCTGGCAGGTCATCGGCTACTATTCTTGTGCATCTACGAAAACGAAGGAAAATTACGCAAAAATTGAAAAGGAATAATTAGCAGATTTGATAATCCTGAGATGGTTCAGAAGCTACCAGGAAGGTAAACACTTCAAGCTCTTCACTGATACCCGGGCATGGACATATCTACAGTCGCTTCCAACTCCTGCGACCGACTCGAGATCCAGCGTCTCAACCGCAGGATCTATCCTCCCCCTCACAGAAAGCTCAGCACTGAAGGGGCAGTAGCTCTGAGACTTATTCAGGCCAACACATTTCCAAACCCACACAGATACAGTAAAATGTTCCCACATACATATCGCTGCATCTGCCCCTGGTGCGCCGCCACACGCCCTACACTTTTTCACATATCGTGGGGGTGCGGGGGCAAATCTCAACATTTGAAGACGCCTAACGCGTCATTTGAGCAGTGGGAGGTACAGCTGACCGGCGATACCTTGACGGGACAAGAAGCTCTCGTCCAGCAAGTACGTCGAGCAGCCATGGCCAGTCGAGTCCTGGAATGAGGACACCACCCACTCGACCTCAAGAGCAACGACCTCGATGGTCCAAATAAATGTTTCTCTCTCTCTCTACTGTCGCTTGCACAACCAGAAGGCAAAATGTCCCGCTGAGTGAGCGAGATAGAAGAATTCAGTTTCTACATAACGCATAATGCATGCCAGAGGCATCAGGATGCTGACGCATCATCACGACGCTACGGGCTGCAAGAAGTTTCCCAAGGCTGTATTAACTTGCTGAAGCTTTGGGACGGTACGCAGAAGACGGTACTGCTCAAAGGGAAACTCTGTTTCTGAAACAAAAGTGCCCATTGTCCCCAAGTTCTATCACAGCTGTCTATAATCGGGAGCACACGATGGATTTTGGAACACCTAACACAAGCTTCCCAAGAGGTTCATGTGGAAAAAAAAACATGGGGACAGTTGTTGCCAATCATGTCAAGATGTTTCATCCCAGGCAACACAAAACATCCCGGGGATGTTTCGTTGAACGCTTGTTGATTTTTTTATTGAACGTACTTAGGACGTCCTGCAGCACCATGCACACCATGAATGTTAAACACATCAACTGCTGGACTTATCGTGAACCTAAAGTGATATATATCCGAGTAACATTCTCAGCAGGACGTTGCTGCCAGATGTGCTTATTTGGGAGCTTCATGTTTGTCCAAACGAAATTGAGTCTAACCAAAAACGAAATACAAATGCACACTGCAAGAAAAAAAGCATTTATTTGTATACTATTTTGATTTAAAGATTATTATTATTGTTACTATTAGTACTAGGTTGTTATTATTTGTCACGGTGTCCGAAGTGCACCTTTCACCGACGGTTCTCTTGAAGTAACAAAAGCAGATCGCGAAGGCGATGCTACTGTGAGTGCATTGGTGGTGCTGCACCTGAGGGGGTTCGTTTCATACCGAACTGCTATTTAATCGTGGGAAGAAACAAAGACACAAATTTTCTGAAATTTCACAGCACATGAACTTAGACAAATATCAAATCAGAGCCTTATAATATAGCTTCTCATATCCAAGCTGCGTCATGTGCATATTAACCCAATTTGTAAATAATGAATTGCCCTCTAATTACAGTGTCAGCAGTAGTGCCTTGGAACACGTTCTGACGTCAACCTAGAACGGTCCTCCAATTATGTCCCTGGTATGTATTCGGTATGTACTTGGGACGTACAAATGGACCTGATTAGGAGCCTTTTAGGATTAGATCAGGAGATATCCTTAACGTGTACAAATGTCCTATCTGCAAAAGGCCCCTGTCTGCAATAGTCTCCACCCTACTGCTTCTTGTTTGCTTAGTTCTTTACATGGCGGTGGGTATTTCATTCGTCCTGGACAGTGTGCCGATCCACATCGCCAGTTGTGTTGCGTACTCCAGGGTAGCGTATCGTACTGCTGCCGAGTTGTAGCGCCGCCTGCCTATCGAAGCTCGACCGACGTTACTTATTGGGTAGCGTGGCGTTGTCGGCGGGCTGCAGGCATCCGGTAGACCATGGTGACCAAGCGAGGGCGAGACGATTTCTAGTGCGAAACTTGTACGGTTTATTCAAAGGTAGATGAAAGAAAATGAGAAGAGCATGAAGTGATTAAAAGCACAATTCGGAGCCCATTAGATAGGCTCTCTACAATCGTGGGCGAGATCTTGCTTCCGTCGACGTCACGTGACCGACACAGAAAGAGGGCCCCGCCTCTGGTTATACCGAGCTTGCTGAAAGGAAGAGGTCGTCACGCCTCCTGGAATCGTAGACGCCTGTCCGTCTCTTCTGCGCGTTGCGGGTTCGTGGAAGTTCTCCTCTAGGTCCAATTCGAGGAAAGGGCGTCTCTAAACTCGCACACCCACACACACAAAAGAGGCCTGTACTCTGCGGGGCTTCCGGCAGACAGGCAGACACTCGAAACGGTCATGGCGAATTAGGAAGTCACGCTTCATTTCGACGAGGCAGGGTGACGTGGTCGGTTGAAATTCTTCTCTGCATGTGGTGCCAGACGCCAACCCTAACAGTGGCCAGGGGACAGCAGAGGAAGAGAACAACAAAAGGAAGAAGCTATCTTAAGAATGCAGCAATAAACTGATGCAGTTTCTTTGTCTACGTAGAAAGTATAAGTTATTCACAACACAAGAAAAATAGTAGCGAAAGTTTACACATTCAAACCAAACTAGAAAAACAACCAGCTGTAAGCGAATGGGTAGAAATATGCTTCGCAACGTTTTTCTAGTAGTGATGAAGTAATGATCGGATAATTCGACGTCCAGCGTCAGACGTCGCATCCGCAAAAAGATTTTCGGACCGCGTATAAACCTTTTCATCGTGCGAGGAGGAAAGGGTGCGCGGCGAGCCTATCCTCCTCTCTGGCTTGGGCGATCCGGCGCAGCGCTGCTTGAAAGTATTGCTGTCGCGTGCTGCGGTACGATTTCGAGATGTTTTAGATCGTACTTTCTGAAATTTACGCAATGTCCGTTCATATAAGGTCGTCACGGAAGCCTTTTGGTGCATCGGTAACTACACTACGCGGTAATATCTCTTGGGGGCGCAAACATGTGACGCGTGTCAGCTGCGGTGTGTGTATGTTCTCTGAACTATTTTGGGGGTGTATCGGTTTAAATTCAACGAAGAGAACCGGTGTCTCCGTATTACCAGCATGAAATAGTAAATCTGCTTACTACCTGATCGCTTGGCTTAGGGGCGAAAACATAACAGCGCATGCTCGTGTACGGCCAACCTAAGGCAACTACGATATATCTAAGCGGCGGGCGCTATCAAATATTTGTGATGCACCGGCATCGTTCTCACGCATTTCAAGTCTAGTAGGCTTTAAATCACTATATGTCTACGCTAACCTCTTGCATGAGGCCGATGGCGCTGCTCAACACAGCGATCACTACGGTAAAGGAACCAGCACGATAAATATATAAGCTATGTGCTTCGGCATTGCCTTTTTGCTCTGTAAAGCCAGAATATCCGAGGGGGATCGCATAAAAAGAACGCGATGGCTATTTTTGAGGACAGAATTTCCGTAACACGTGTGAGTGCGTCGTAGAGAACGGAACTAACAGAACCGAAAAAAAAAATCGGTTGTCATTCTATTTCCCGAAAAAGATAGAGAAAACGGGCCAAAACAGTACTACCTCGCATAGTCACACCACACATTTATAGATCTATAGAAAACGGGCCAAAACAGTACGACCTCGCATAGTCACACCACACATTTATAGATCTATAAACGTCGAAACGAGCTATGGAAAGAATAATGATGGGTGTAACATTAAGGGATAAGAAAAGAGCAGATTGGGTGAGGGAACAAACGCGAGTTAATGACATCTCAGTTTAAATCAAGAAAAAGAAATGGGCATGGGCTGGACATGTAATGAGGAGGGAAGATGACCGATGGTCATTAAGGGTTACGGACTGGATTCCAAGGGAAGGGAAGCGTAGCAGGGGGCAGCAGAAAGTTAGGTGGGCGGATGAGATTAAGAAGTTTGCAGGGACGACATGGCCGCAATTAGTACATGACCGGGGTAGTTGGAGAAGTATGGGGGAGGCCTTTGCCCTGCAGTGGGCGTAACCAGGCTGCTGCTGCTGCTGCTGCTGCTGCTGCTGCTGCTGCTGATGATGATGATGATGATGATGAAACGTTGATGCCGTATGCTTAAACCATGCGCTATATAGAACAAAGATATCTATAATCCAGCACCTACCACTGCTTAGGATGCTCGCGCAGTTTGTAAATGGTCGCTTTGCTGGACAAGTATAGTTCACACAGTAAGGTATGCTGTTATTACTAACCAAAATTATTTTCTTCATGGGGGGAAACCTCATCCACAGAACCAAATATTCAGGCAATGCAATCTGCCGCTAACAGTTTCAATTCTTGTCAAAATGTAACAGCACAGCCCCTATCGTAGCAGAACGGTACCCACGCCGTTACGACCGAGGCGTATGTTTCATTGCTCCTAAACCACAGCTTAGCACTAGAGGATAATACTGCAATAAGGTCACATTAGTCAATGGAACGCTCAGAAATACACAACCGATCTCCGAGGCTGATTATGGGCTCAAATATGCGCGCACACATCTCGCTGCGTGCTCCGTCTGCCTCAACGCCAGCAGAAAGTCCGGCCATACTGACTTAAACCACTTCAGTACGTCTCACAGAACCGTATTCCACGTAGAAGACGCCACGACATACTATATAGATGACACGAGCGCGAAAACAAACGCCAGAAACTACCACTGAGCCTACAGCTGCCATGCAAAACAGAGCGCTCGCCCATGCCTGCATGTTGACTACCCATAGATGGCGCCACTGCGTAGCAATATGGTGGCGCCCATGAAAAAACGGTGTATACCCAGGCCTTCCATATGATGCAAGAAATTGACGCAACTAATTGAATTTCTCAAGGTAAAATACGCAGAGAAATCGTAAAATGCGACTTGCACACGACCTAGAGACATGATAGCTCTCATATTGTAATTTGGTTACACGAGAAAACAGTTCCGTCGCGACAAAACTCAAAGAAACCCCTTGGCACACACAAACCGGCCGCGGCGTCCGCCATTCTGCGCGCGCCGGCGCGATGGGTATCTTGGGGGCCACGGAGCGGCGCCCCCGGTTCCTTGAATGAACTCGGCGGAGGCGAGTAAGAGGCGATTGGAGTATTGGTGGAAGAAAAGTAGGGAAACGACAAAAAACGGAGAGGTACAAAAGCACAGTTCGCCATAGGGGATCAGAAAATTTGGTTGTGGGAGTTCATGACGTTTTTTTGTTTATTGTTTAACCTAGGTAGGACAATAGGTAGTATAATAGCGAGAGCTTGGTAGCGCAACCCACCACCCCGTTCCAAAGGGGACTCTCATAACATCCATCCACGCGGCCCACGCAAGAAGCCGTGGTTCCACCACAAGGCTCGCGGTCGTGCATAGCGTTCGCGGCAAGCGTTTCCGGATAAACATTACGCTTAAATACGCTTCAGTCGCCGTGCAGCGTGAGAAGCAGCCAGGGATCTTTGAATGCTATCGCGTTCCACTCTTAAAGGTGAAGCTTAAGCGTCCTCCAAATTTTTATTCGAAATGGTATGGCTGTAATACCTATGCTGAGGTGCCGGATGTGGCACTAAATAAATTTGAGGAATCGAATACTTCCAGCGGCAACACATTAATTCCCCTAAGAGGTACTACAAAAAAAAAAGAAATAGATGCGAAAAAAAAAAGAAATAGATGCGTACGGCGTCTGAAGGTTGGTGTCTTGGAATGTGTGTAGTGTTCCGCGCCTTCGTGCGAAATGTACTGCTGCTGTTTCAGATAAATGTTCACAGGTTTGCATAAACACCTTGGTCAATGGACGTTTAAGTGAAGGGCAACGCTCTAGCGTGGCCTTTGAGCGTTGGTGGCGTCGCGAATCGCGGAGTCAACCAAAACGGTGATGAAGTAAAAGCCGCAGTCGACAGATGGCCGCACTGTCTCGGGAATATTTCCGGAGGCTTTGGAGAGGAGGAGGGAGCCACCACACGCAGTGTCCTCCTCTGTCGGTAGATGTCGCTCGCTCGCAAACGCCACTGCTCGAAAGCCCTGACTGGTCATGGAGTTATGACCCTTTGAAACCAATGTATCTGCGCATTGCGAAACCTTGAGCTTGTCCTTTAGTCACCAGGGTCCGCGCGCACGACGAAGTTCTTACGCTCTAATTCTTCGTAAGAGCAACGACCGGGCTCTAGGAATGTCGGGCACATTTGCGAAAGCGGGTGGCCAGTCACAAACGGCACTCACGAATGAAAAGTTTTGTGAATAAGGCTGCAACTGAGCCGTGTCTGATATGAAAACCTATTTTTGAGTGTACTATATGAAAAAGTGGCATGTACAAAAGGTCATGCCCGTGTGTCTTCAGTTTACCAACGTAGAGGTAGCGAATATAAAGCTGCAAACATAATATTTAGGTTCAAATAAATTGATTCGAAGAGCGTGCGCACAATGAAAGATGTGTCTTCAGTTCGACAATAAGAAAAGCAATATTACAATAGAGAAGATTAACGTTTAATAAGAGGAACATGATGATGGCAACAATATATATATATATATATATATATATATATATATATATATATATATATATATATATGAGAAAGGCAAGGAGCTTAAACACGGTCGCGATGGTGGTCAAACCAAGGTTCTAGCTGTGTCCGTGAAAGCTGCAGAAGACACACCATCTTTACACACGTCACTTTATAGCATGCACGTAACTGTATAAAAGCCCATGGGAACACATGAACTATCCACATACCTCAAACTTTCGAAACGCGCAGCTCATATCAATCGACGCAAACATTATGCGTCCTCAAATGACTTGCGTTTATTGAGTACGCCTTCACAGAAGAAGTCTGGGACAGCTTCCGCTGCTCGTATCTCCCTGCCGACCCGCAGCGGTCTGGCATCGCGCTGTTGAGCTCGAGGTCACGTGTACGGCTGTCAGCCGTGGTGGCCACATTTCGATGAAAACGAAATGCAAAAAAAAACAAGAAAATAAAGAAACGCTCCTGTAGTTTCGGAATGAGCTGCACGTCAAAGAACTTCAGATAGTAAAGGCTAACCCGTAGTCCCCTCACCATGGCGTACGTTATCATAAGATGGTTCTGGCATGTAAAACGCCACAATTTATTTTTGTTTAGCCTACTCCCGCCAGCTTCCCGAAGCTTCTAAAAGAGCTTACTCGCAAAGAAGCGGCGAGCCGAGAGAAAATGTAGTAGTTGGAAAATGCTTTGCACTCAGTTGCATGCTGTGGCGTGACCCTAAGAACAGCCTCCGGAGGCTTCATTATGAAAAAAGAAGAAGAGTGCTGATGGGAGAAGGTGACGGCAGCAATATTATGAAGATTAACATTACAGTCTTCAGCAGCTCGTAGGCAAAAGAAAATAGGCTGAAAATGCAGTTGCCGTCTGAGTGCCGTTTTGAGGCTTGGAAGGAGTTAGCTAATACGTTCTTGTATCTACGCGCGTTGAGTGACATACTATAATGCTCTGTTAATTAAATTAACCCAGTAATGCCCAACGTTTCGTATGTGCAACGCCGTTTTGATAGCTCGAAATTTTAACTTTAGGCTTAACGCGCGCTCTGTAGCAGTGTTCTCGATACGCTGTACAGAAAGAGTTTTCAGTTGGGGGTACTTCAGAAAAGTAATCAGTAATTAATTAGTTACTGTGCTAATTAAACTTCAACGCGGATAACGTTTCATTGTTTTTGTACAACCTTACCTTCCGTGGCCACAAATGAAGGGGAACAACTTGTTCCACTTTTATTTTATGTGGGACTTTAATTTTGGCCTTACATGGTTATAGGAACTAAATATTCTTTTGCATTCCGATTACTGAGTCACAATATTCTTTTGCCCTCTTATACCCGTAATAACTTTCATAGAGAAATGAAGGGCTTTGGATTGTTCTGAATTGTAAGAATATGACTTTGTTCAATTGCTTTATTTAAATAAGGTGTGACGTTAAGTTATCAAGTGGCCATTTACTTCGTCTTCTTTAATCATAGGAGAGGGGGGGGGTGTAAACACGTGGAACCGAGACCATACAAACTCCGAGAATTTCTCTCCGATGTACCACAGTAGAACGAATGATAAGCATTCATCGGTAGCAGTGATGAAGTATAAACCTCAACTGCTGAGATGTAGTTCTTTTTCTCTTCTTCGCATTTATCTTTCGAAGTGTTCCAGATTTCCAGGTTTTCGTTTTGCATGTTGGTATCGATAAATAACGCGAGCTGCCCACATGACTGCACATATATACCTTTGCTGAGATGAAAATACGCTGTAAATTTCCCTCATCCTAAATTTTCAGTGCTTACATATTTACTCAAATAAATTTCCTTTCGCGCACCAGCACTTCACTGCCATTTTTGACAGCATACGGTAGCTTGGATGGTTATACGTACGGTAATACCTGCACAACATGTGTATTAAAACTACAGCAAGAAAAAAAACATCCTAGATTTCTTCCCCCTCTTTTTCTTGATGAACTCGCGATCCAGTAGGCTGATAGTTCAATACTCCCTTCTTATTAAATTTACAACGTTCAATCAACTGACTCTTGGCGGAGGCTCATAAGCCGAAATAAATAAGGGTGCCAGAAGCGACAAATAGCTATACGGAAGCCAATTTTCTGCTCGTATTCGAATCCTGCAGCTCCCGACGTTTCATGGTTCATTAAACCAGAAAGCCCATTTTGTTTTTTGTTTTTGTTTTATTGTGACGAAACCAAGGCGGCCTCATATGCTGCCTCTCAAAGGCCTCTAAGACCAGACGGGCAGATCGAAACGTTCCCAAGCCGCTCTGTGCGCCAGTACATCGGACCGTTTTAATTAAACCAATTAACGAAAACAGGACGGCATTCAGAATGACGACTCAGCGAATAAGGGGGGAACCGGCGGAGGAAACGGGCATCAGACAAGACTGCGGGCTCACTAGATGGCGAAAGTGAGGCTATAGAGAGGTGGATAGAAAAACACAAAATGAAGATGAAACCTCCTCAACGTCGTCGTCGCAGACGACTACATCACCGTCGCGAACGCGCATGCGCGCAGTGACGTCACCTGGCGTCGCCATGCCAACCGTCCGCAGCATCCATCTCCCTCGTCGTCTGCTCCGCCGCGTTTCCGCCCTGTTACTTTTTTTTTTTATTTGGAGCTTGCAGTTTCGTCTGCTCCGAGCTCCCGCCAGCGCCATTATTAATCGCCATTATGACGGCCCTGGGCGCACGCCTTGCCAAAGGCGAGCGGGCTCTCTGGCGAACTGATGCGCGCTTTTTGCATCTTCAGTGCACTGCGTGTAACTGCTAATTTTGTTCTTGTTCTTCTTATTGCTCCATTTTTCTTGCTTCGCTTTGTTGTCGGGGGTTTCTGCGCGTTCGTCTGTGCCTTTCGGTTCTCAGCTACGCTCTCCACCGCTATCGCTTCCCCTGCTCGCTGTTAAATAGAAAACGTTATTTCCTTTCTTTCTTTCCTTCTTTCTTTCTTTCTTTCTTTCCACAGAGATTCTTTTCAAGCTCCGCACAATGGAAGAGCCGCTCACATGCATCTTTCGCGCGAGACCTCTAATGCCCGGGAATAGAGTTATGACGATCCCGAAGCGGCCATGACGTGCCTGCGTTACGCTTTCGGTGCAATCACAGATAAAGAAACAACAATAAACAGACGCGGTCTATTTTCTTTCCTTTCTTTTCTTCCTTCCTTTCTTTGTTTTCTATTTCGTTTGGCGACGCTCCTTTTGCAGAACCGAAAACACAAGCGCGGTTCTGCTCGGTTCCATTCGCGCTCTTGCGTCGTCGTTCCCTCTGAATGTTACGAGAACAAAGATTTGGTCTGGCCGCTGCCGAACACTTTGCGTGTCGCCTCGTACGTCTTTTTCTTGTTCTTGTTCCTGACAAGTCCGCTTCCTTTCTTCCTTTCTTTCCCTCTTTCTTTGTTTCTTTCACTGAAATAATGATAAAAGTGCGGCGTTTAATGTCCGCAAATTGCCCCACTCGTTTATGAGGGACGCCGTTGTGGAAGACCCCCTCCCCCCGATCCATTTCGACCACCGAGGGCTTTCTTTAACGTGCACATAAAATCTAAGCGCACGAGTGTCTTTGCATATCGCTCACATCGAAGTGTGGAACCTCGTGCCTACGTCTTGCTTTCTCTCCTCTCTCCCTTATTCTCCCTCTCTTTTTCCTCCTTTAGTTCGTTCATTCATTCATTCATTCCTGCTTTCTTTCGCTCGTTCATATTTTTTCTTTCATTCGTTCGTTCATTTAATCTTTCTATCTTTCCTTCGGTCAATCATTCATTATTTCTTTCCTTCTTTCTTTCGTGTATTCATTCAATCATTCTTACTTGTTCGTTTTCTTCATTCATTCAATCGCGTTTTCTGTCGTTAGTTCGTTTCTTCGCTCCGTTTCCTTTCTTTCTTCTTCTCTCGCGTTCTATCCGCCGTGGCTGCTTAGTAGCTTTGACGGTGTGCTGCTACGCACGAGGTCGGGGGTTCGAATCCCGGCCGCGGTGGCCGCATTCCGATGGGGGCGAAACGCAAGGATACGAAAAAAAAAGGGGGGGGGGTAGAAAAGCCCGTGCACTGGGAGCAGGTTAAGTAACACCAGGTGGTCGAAATTAATCTGGATTCCCACCCACTATGGCGTGCGCCTCATAATCAGATCACGGCTTCGTTGCACGTAAAACCCCAGAATTTTTTTTCTTTTTTGCTTGCCTTAGCCTTCTCTCTCACTCCCTCTTTGACGAGCATTTCTATGTTTTCTTTTTTTTTCGTTGTTCGTAGGTATTCGGTTAATCGGGAAGTGTTCGTCAGCGCTCCCATGACCGCGCGCTCTGTTGCGTATGTACGCGATTAAAAAAAGAAAATGTGCGCGGAAAAAAAACACGGAAGTGCACTATTCGCGCTGCTACTGCGGCGCAGTTATAACAACGTGCAGCGACGGCCTCAGCGCGGAAAAATGAAAAACGACCAGCAACTTCGCGGCTAACGATGCCGGGGCCGAGATTAATACCTTCATTACGGAGCCTTCAGAAGAGCCGCAGCTTTTTTGACGCGGCGCTCACGCTCGGAATATTTCGGGTGGACGCGGAGCCGTTGTTGCGCCCAGTGCGGCGCAGGCGCTGCTTCTTGTGCTTGTTATAGTCTTGCCCAACGTATCCGTTGAAATTTGAACAAAAGTACAAACAACACAGATTTAAGAAAGCTAAAAGCTCGGACGTACCGAGAAAACGATGAAGTGGCGGGAAGCGAGATCGAGGAGGAGGAGGAGGGAGCAGGAACAGCAATTTGCTACTGACGAGCATTCCAAGCGAGGAGCAATCCATCTTCAGCGATGAGGAAAAGAGGAAGAGAATTCATATTATCTTTGTCTGTGTGCAATCAACCCATATTTCGGGACGTCGAATAAGCGCCGTATGCACTGAGGTTTCGGTGCTAATTAAACAATTAGGCTCCCTTCGGAATAAATGGTTTTCTGGTTAAAATACATGCTGTAGAAAGCGATTACATACGTAAACAGCCATAGGGACAACAGAGCAAGCATTGCCTGTGCGCTGTGAACGATAATCGCTCGCAATTTCCCCGTTGTAACGGATGCGTCAAATGTTTCCGGAACGAGTGAAATTCAATTCGCCTCGGCATTTCACTGACAAGTCTACTGACATGTTCCACACACTGGAAAATTCAGTGTTCTGAAACTAGAGCGACACTGTCACACATATTGTGGGAGTGTCGGGTTACATCAGCTACAATGGCAGTAGCTCCGGAGGCTCTTGCGTCGAAGTGGGCCGCCGCTCTGCGCAGCTCCAACCTCAAGACACAAGAATGGGCTGTCCAGCAAGCCCGAGAGGCGGCGACGAGGCAAGGCCTCGAAGATCACCTCATGGGAGACCTGAGCCCGGGTCGTCAAATTTGCCGGATTCAAAATAAAGTTGTTTCCATCCACCCATTCAGTGTTCTTTTTGTACTGGGTCTGTGCTATTTATGTGCTCTCTTCATTTAAAGCAGCTCTTGCTTTTTCTTGTACCGCAGGAACACCAACTAGGTGGTACACGACTAAAGGAGGTTAAAATGACTAACGTGCAGATTTGACAGCTTTAAAAGGAATAGAAACGCCCATCGTCTGCAGGCTACCTACCTCTGTGGACTCTGTAACGACATTTGTTTATGTGAGGAGCCGGCAATAGCGTTGACCTCTGGCAAAGAAATAATGCTCCTACGGTCACCTTTCCAACTTCGCTTTCCAGGCAAAGCTTAACACTTCACCTTGATTTCTAAAGGCCACCTTCACAGTTCCTAGCATCGGGCACTTCATTACGCTTAAATTATGTGATGGATACAAATTTCTATAGCAAAACTTGATGCACGGACATTTATCCTCCTGACCTTCTCCCCCTCCCCTCAGGACCTCACCCCTCCTCCCCTGATTAAATTATGCTTGTAATACAAGTCATACGCAGTCATTGCTTATATAACGTAGATGCGGCCGTTTTATCTTATAAAACAAATTGCTTGTTATCAGACCTGAATCGAAGCGCAATTTCCCTATCCACTTCATCGTAAACGCCACATGGAGTTGTATTTGTTGGTGAGCACCGTTTTTCGCAGTCACCTGTGTCTCTTTTCTAAAAAAAAAATCTGACGACACCTAGGCACTTTTTATGAGTTGTGAATGCGAAAGCATTAATGCCCAATTAAAAGCCACTGAGTGGTCCTTCGAGTTATGAACTCCTCGCGGGCAAGCGAGCCTGTTGGGAAGCTTGGTCAACGCCTCCTAGATAGCACAAGGCCTGTGCACGTCGATCCGTGACGTCATGCTACCTTGCCCGACTGCCATATAACATAATGAGCGGACGCTCCCGAGTAAGCAGCGGTGATTTCGACGTCACCGCTTTCGCCACGCCGGACTTGGCAATGGAAATTTCGGTCCAAGTGGCATGATGTTGCAAAGCATAGTGCACAGTCCTGCATTCTGGAAGGCGCTAGTTTAGCCCAGTGGGTAAGACACTCGGCTGCTGAGCCTCCGCTCGAAGCTCGCTACTGACAACGTTCGTTCTTTCTAATTTGTTCTGCTTTTTTTATAAATTACTTTCTCTGTAGTGATTACCGAGGCGAAGTTAGAACGCAAGCGAGAGCTGGCGCAGATAATGAACGCGCGGACAACACAGGCCTCCGAGAGCTAGGGTAACGTGGCGTCGTGGCGATACCCTTTCCCCTCACGCAACACCTGGCGCGCCATCGCGGCAGCAGGTGATTCCTACGGCCGTTCTGCTCCGTCGAGGCGCGCACGTGACCTGGCGTCGCAGCCAATCGAAATTAAGGGGGCCGTTTCGCTTCCACAAAGGCCGGCTTTTTTCGCTCAATGGGCCATTTGATGCTTTCCCATCAATGACGGAATATTATTAAGTAATTGCCAGCGTGCCGAACGCACGGTGAAAAGGGAAACAGAAATTGTTTTCTAAGAGAATCGTGAAGATAAGTTGCGCAACCCCAATGTCAGCGAAAGAGATAACTCAAATACAGTTTGGTATAAAGCAGGCAGTGTGTAATGCGAAGCAGGGGATGTCACGCCGTATAATCCTCTGGCTTTTTTTGTTTGTTTGTTCGACGTCATTCGTGTTGCGCAACATGAAATTTCAAGCAAATGCCAGCAATAGCAACGCTGCACTTAGCGTTCTTGCACACATTTTGTAAAGGAAGTCTCGTTACAGTCTCTTACTTCGGTACTTCAACCTGTACACCGTGACTCTGTACCACAGAATAACGCTAGTCAACTAGTTTCTGATTACAATAGGACTCCACGCTCTAATGTGCCTGCGTATGGACTACACGAGGGGTATTCTGTAATAGTCCACGTAGTGGACTGTCCATTTCGGCCGTTGCTGATTGGCTAGGGCCGCTCGTCTCCTTGCTACATCCAATCAGCAGCGGCGGAAATGGACAGTCCACTAAGTGGACTTTTACAGAACCCCCCCCCCCCCCCTGATGGCTTGCACTGACGTCATTCTAGCCACCATATTGGAGGACTAGCCCGGAGAGAGACCACATATGTTGACGTCTCGCGCGGTGGTTCTGCTGTGGTTCTGGCAAAGGTGCCAGCAGCGTTGCGGCCTCGTATCTGTGATATTGAAACAGGTCACTTATTGCAGGGAAAATGATATTCTTACGTCATCCTAGCCGCTATATTGTACGACCAGCACGGAGAGCATCCGCGTCGGTGGCGTTACGTGAAAGTTATTTATACGACAGATACCAAGGAGGCTTAACTTGTCCGCAAACGCATTGCCGCTTCTAGAACACCGGGTTACCGGAAAGGTGTACGATGGCAACAACTCTAGCAACGATATCTTGTGACGCAGGCTTGAACCAGGGAGAAAGCTAAGCTAATACACCAGTGACTTACCATAATCTGCTTAAATGCTCGGATAAAGCGTTTATCGTTAACGTGCAGTCCTTTTAAAGCGCAGCTCTTAGGCGCCCGTTCCTGCGTTGAGCGTCGGCGTCATCGGCGTAACCGAGTGAACGAGCACAGCGAAAGATGTAAGACCGAACGCGGAACCCGCCGTGATTGCTTAGTGGGTATGGTACTGGGCTGCTAAGCACGAGGTCATGGGTTCGAATCCCGGCCACGGCGGCCGCATTTCGATGGTGGCAAAAACACCCATGTACTTACATTTAGGTGTACGTTAAAGAACCCCACGTGGTCAAAATTTTCGGAGTCTCCCACTACTGCGTGCCTCATAATCATGAAGTGGTTTTGACACGTAAAATCCCATAATTTTCAACCAAACGCGGAGAGCAGTGGGGGATGAAAGTCGACGATAGTCAAGAGAGCGCGAGGAGGAAATCGGACGAGGAGGGTAGACGGCAAAAACGTGAGAAGGAAAGCGTAGTGCCGCGCAAGACGGGCTGTGCGGCGAAGGCCGCATACGAGCTATGGCGCCAAAGTAGCGTGCGTCGTCTGCTCACGGATGACGCCATCGGTAAGGCATGCGGCGAACGCGTCCACCGACACCATATATGGAGACAAAGCGTTGCATGAGCGGAGGTCTGCCTGCGGCGACTGCTGTGAATCGCGCGCACGCGTCACACTCGCGCTGCCGCGCGCGATATCCCGCTTAGCGAGGTAGTCGCGCCGCACTTCGCGACGTTTGCAAGGTGCCGCACGAGACGTTGTCCGCGCCAGCCAGTGTATCGCGAAATGAAAACACGCATAAAGTTGCGCTCAAATTTCGCATTACGGAGTGTGCTAATCGCCGATTAATTTTTTATAGTTAGAGGAAGGTGACGTAATTTGTTTGCGGTATTTTTATGCAACCACTTTCCGATCACGGCGCGGTCGCGCAGTAAGCCGAGCAATGCTCTCGCATTAAAGAATACGTTATGCAATAAAAGTACCGATATATCCGATAAGACAACCAAAAGTTGCAAGCACGCAAATCAAACATCAATGAATCAAGCAACCGCGCGTTCGAATCCACTCGCAAAATCAACTGTAGAGACGTCAGCTGAGAGCGAATTTTACTCAGTGATCGTGCGTTGAAAATGCGAGGAGGAGGTGGAGGAGGAGGAGGAGGAGGAGGAGGAGGAGGAGGAGGAGGAGGAGGTAGTAAACTTTATTGCTCTAGAAAGAGTAATTCAGCGGTCAAGCCGCATGTCTTCATCTTCTATTGGTTGATGACGATCTCCGACCTACATGGTTGGCGCTCCTATTCCATGGCACCACTGAGCGTGGCTGTTCGTCGGGCATGATCCACCAGCCTCCGTTGGAGGCTAGGGTCGCCGCTGGAGAGCACGCTCTCCCACTGCTCCGCACTCGGATTTTCTATTTTGTGGAATGCCTTATTCGTATTGCACTCCCATGTGATGTGGTGTGATAAACTGTGGGTATTGCGCCACACCACGGGCATGTGTCCCTGTATTGACTTGGAAACATTTTGCATAGTATTTGCCAATTTGGGAAAACTCCTTTCTGCAGCTTTCGCCAGTAAACTGCCTGTTGTTGAGTGAGTGTATTGTGGGGCGGGGGATATCTTATCCTCGTCCCTCTGTGGTAATTTAGTATGTCAGAGTACGTTGGAATCACTGTCATAAAATCCTCAGGATCTCTGTTCAGGTCCGCTCGCTTTGTATATTCGCGAGCGATTCTATCAACCCTTTGGTTGCCCTCAATCTCAGTGTGCCCCACTACCCGAGAGATGGTGTGTCTAATGCGTTTATTCTGTCGGCCAGCGCAGAGGAAGATTTGTAGCGCTTTTAGACCGATTCTAGCGTTAATGTAGTTTCGGTTATGCTTCCTTGGAGTCTGTTAGAATTATAAGGGATCTATTTGTGCGGTAGCCCTCCACAGCTGCTAGAGCAACAGCCATTTCCTCTCCCTCGGTTACCCGTGCCGACGCGCAAGCGATTTCCCTATAGTCCGAGTCTATTACTGCCGCGACGACTCTTTGTTCTGTTTCCCTTCGTTCTCGCAGATATACCGCGCGTTCGCCTCGCGTTCGCCTCGTGTTATCGTGTTCGCCTTGGTTGCTAGGTATTTTTCTACATATTTTGCCCTAGCGTTCCGCCTGGCTTTGTGTAAATTCGGGTCCATGTTTCTTGGCAGGGACCCTATCTTGATGGTGCTGCGATACTCATCGGGTAGGTTTGCCGTTCTTTGCCCTTCCCTTTCAATTCCTTTGTGCCCCAGTTTTTTTTAGGAGCTTTCTGCCCGTGGTAGTCTGCTGGAGTCTGAGTAGCTGCGACCATAATTGTGCTTCTTTGAGCTCCTCGAACGTGTTGTGGAGAACGGAAGCTTTTGTGTGTGTGTGTGTGTATGTGTGTGTGTGTACGCAGAATTGGGTAGCATACTGTGATCGTGTCGATGTGCAGGAGCCGCATAAAATAGGCCGCATACGCAGAAGGCCATTTGCAGCGAGGCATGAGCGTTGAAATTTCGATCTACTTTCCGCGGTATATACGTTCTTTAAGCCGGTATTGACTAAGAGTCTATGTTGCAGTATGGATTTTGGGTGGCGCTCCCCTAACCACCGTGAGCCAACTGATGCTTCGAGCGCCACTTCCTCAAGGAGCAGTTCGGAAAGCCGTTGGCGTCCCGTGGCCACAAGTAAAATCATTTTGCAGGGTGATCATACGGTAGTTTTAAATATCTCATGTGGCAGATAGCGCAATCCTTGTCTTTGAGCTGGATTATTCGAAAAGGCGGATATTTGTGGCACGAGAAGTCGACGCACATATTCAGCCAACAGAAGCTGACTAGTTAACTTCTTAGTTAATCACTTTATGGCACATATTGCAATTTACGAATTGTAGCCGGTGAGTTTTCTAAACGCATCCACTTGAAGTGAATTTCCAGGATGACACCAATTTCGAGATATGATTTTCCAACGTGTGGGGTGAAATACGTGGGCGTTCCAGTTACCTCTGTGCTTCAGTTCATAAAGGAGCGTTTTGTTAAAATTGTGTGTGGACCAATAAGGCATTTTGACGGCGAATTTAAAGAGACATTAAATTATGGGGTTTTACATGCCGAAACCACGATCTGATTATGAGGCACGCGGTAGTGGAGCACTCAGGAAGCTTGGTCCACCTGGGGTTCTTTAACGCGCACCTAAATCTTAGTACACGGGTGTTTTCGCTTTTCGCCCCCGTCGAAATGCGGCCGCCGTGGCCGGGATTCGACCCCGCGGCCTTGTACCTAGCAGCCCAACAAAGCCACTAAACAACCACGGCTGGTTACAGGTATCACTCCGGTATCAACTGGTATAAACTGGTATCATTCTGGAAATTAGTTCCAAGGATATAGTCCTGGCACTCACCGGCTACAGTTCGTAAATTGCAATATGTGCCTTAAAGTAATGCTTAAGTTAATAAGTGCATTTTTGTCGATTAGTTTAATATATGTTTCCATCTTTCTGCTTGCTGCGCTTTACAGTTATACGAAGGACAAAAAAGACAGGCACACCTATGCGCAAACTTTCAACTGTTTATTGTTCGTTATCACACGTCAAATTTATACACAAAGGGCGACTATAAAACAAATAGGTAACACAAAATGAAAGACGAAAAAGAAGCCAAACTGCGCACAGTCATTTTTGAGCATGAAAAACGCTTCCGAAATTCCACGTGCTTTATATATATATATATATATATATATATATATATATATATATATATATATATATATATATATATATAAAGCACGTGGAATTTCGGAAGCGTGTATATATATATATATATATATATATATATATATATATATATATATATATATATATACACTACGTCTTGGTTGCCATCGAAGAAATAGACGTCGCCCCGATCGTATTCTGAGTGCCCCAGACTAGCCGAACGGCAAATTAAGTAAGAAAAAGGCGCCATTTTATGAAATGCTGTCCTTTGTGGCGCGGTTTCACACTCTGACAAAAAGAAAACTTGGGGCTGGCGTTTCGTTTATTTTATTTTACTTTTCCTTCGTTTTACGTCAACGCTGTCATCCCTGGTAATAGGATGTCCGCTTTCCCCGGGGCAATCACGTCGTCTGCTACGCACACGGGAAGAGGACGAACGCGGACACCACCGCAGCAGACGACGGCGACAACAACGTCGCGGCGTCCAATTCAATGCGAGCGCCCTCAAGAGGCCAAATAAAGAAAGCAAAACCGCTCGCCTGGCGCGACCAGAAGCACAAATATAAAGACAAAGGCAAAGAGCGACCTGCCATCAAAATGGCGGTAACGCGAAACGGTACACTCCGACTGGCAGGCGTCGCGGGATCTCGACGGGCTCCCATATACAACGAACATCTCCAATTTCGCTCGCAAAGTGCTTCGCTCCATCATTTTGTCGTTTGCCCTCCGGGGATGCGTGAGTACGCTTGAGCCTTCTCCCTTCTGTGCGATCAAGTGTTTTTCTTTCGTTGCTATTGTTGTTAGCCAAGAAACCTCTGGATCATACCCGGTACAGGGCTTCCGTAATACGAATTCCCTTTTGTTTTGTATATTTATTTCGTTATTTTTGCATTTTTCAGCAGCGAATATCGCGGCTTTGTGTTCCGGTTGGGGTCGTCTGTTTCCGCTGCGTTTCGTTTAAGACCGCTCTGGAGCCACCGCGACACGTTATTGTCTGCTTTGCGACTTTATTTCTTCTGCTTTCGGCAGCCTCGTCTTCTGCTGCCATCGCCTCCCTGGCTCACATTTCCATGCTTTGCCAAGTTCTTGGGTTTCGCGAAAAGAAAGGTCCACTTTCATTCCATCGTCACGGTCATGGTCGCATGCTGATGTACTTTACGTGGTCTCCGCGTGCTCGATTAAACTCTCCTTTCCCATCTTTCAACAAGCAAATGTGTACTAATGCCTATTTGTATATCTTTCTCGGAGCCCGTCGGTTCATTTGCTTACTCCGGGTACTTCACTTGAAAGTAGGCGCGTGCGAACATTAGAAAATTCAAATACGACTTGAAAAGCCAAGATTGAGACAGACAGACAGACAGACAGACAGACAGACAGACAGACAGACAGACAGACAGACAGACAGACAGACAGACAGACAGACAGACAGACAGACAGACAGACAGACGGACGGACGGACGGACGGACGGACGGACGGACGGACGGACGGACGGACGGACGGACGGACGGACGGACGGACGGACAGACAGACAGACAGACAGACAGACAGACAGACAGACAGACAGACAGACAGACAGACGGACGGACGGACGGACGGACGGACGGACGGACGGACGGACGGACGGACGGACGGACGGACGGACGGACGGACAGACGGACAGACGGACAGACGGACAGACAGACAGACAGACAGACAGACAGACAGACAGACAGACAGACAGACAGACAGACAGACAGACAGACAGACAGACAGACAGACAGACAGACAGACAGACAGACAGACAGACAGACGGACAGACGGACGGACGGACGGACGGACGGACGGACGGACGGACGGACGGACGGACGGACGGACGGACGGACGGACGGACGGACGGACGGACGGACGGACGGACGGACGGACGGACGGACGGACGGACGGACAGACAGACAGACAGACAGACAGACAGACAGACAGACAGACAGACAGACAGACAGACAGACAGACAGACAGACAGACAGACAGACAGACGGACGGACGGACGGACGGACGGACGGACGGACGGACGGACGGACGGACGGACGGACGGACGGACGGACGGACGGACGGACGGACGGACGGACGGACGGACGGACAGACAGACAGACAGACAGACAGACAGACAGACAGACAGACAGACAGACAGACAGACAGACAGACAGACAGACAGACAGACAGACAGACAGACAGACAGACAGACAGACGGACAGACGGACGGACGGACGGACGGACGGACGGACGGACGGACAGACGGACAGACGGACAGACGGACAGACAGACAGACAGACAGACAGACAGACAGACAGACAGACAGACAGACAGACAGACAGACAGACAGACAGACAGACAGACAGACGGACAGACGGACGGACGGACGGACAGACTAATAGTAGTAGTAGTTTTATTATTCAGTGACAGCCAACAACCTCTAAAAGCCTGCGCAATAGCATAATATGACGCAAAAACAATATTTTCTGCACATCCCCAAAAAATAACGAAACAAAGTATAAAATCTAGAAAACACATTAAAAAGAATAGCAAGAAAGGAGGGCGCTGGTATATGCGGAGGAAGTAACAGTTACGGTTAAAAATAGAATTGCGAGTCTGAAGATGTGCTAGATGTCACGCAAGATCACATAAACAGGCCGCTGCTTTGAAATATAGGATCATATGTCTTTATTTAGCAATCGCTTCCTTATGTAGGGTAAGGATGTGTGAAGGCACTTAATTTTTTGCTGAAGCCACACAGAAATGCAAAGATGCCAGCGACTCGCTGCTATATGGACAACTAAACTCATCCCGTGGCCAAAGAGCTTGACGTTTAACATTTTCGAATATTCTTCTGTGGCCGAATAGTACAGGACTAGAATGGTTGTCAATATCTATCGGGTAAAAAAAAGAAAACATTTGAGGCCATCTCAAATATGTTTTGTGAATTCGTTTCGCCGTTCTTTGCTTCTCTTTCTCAGTTGCCGGAAATGCTGAGAAAATAGCGTGACATGTCTTGAAGGTGACGCGTGGATCTTCGCCCTCCTTTCACGGTGCACTGCAAACCTCGTTAATTAAAGGATGTTTCTTCGTTACCCTGCCCGGAGAGTGCTAGACCAATTTAGGCGAAATTGTTTAGCGAACCTAATTATGCCTGCACAGACGTAGTTCTATCGTGATTTTGGAAAATATACGGTATTCAACTCGCTATTTGAAGCCAACTACTCACGAATATTCGCATTCGGGCTGAAAATTTCACATTCCGGACATTCCACTGCAACGTCGAACTTCCGCTTTCTACGATTTTATTGAACCTGGGAGCACAAAGAGAAAAAAAAAACAAGAATGCGAATGCACTAGAAAGGAAGAAGACAACATAAACGGCGAGGTTTTTTTGTCTGGTGTGTGTCTGATAATCTTTTAACTTCTTCGTGCGCCTACTTTTTGATGTCATCAATCCATCCGAAGTCATTTAGCTTTCTGTCGGTGCAACTTCAAGCACCTAATCTCACCAGTTAAGTATTACAATGCAGAAATATTTTTACAACGTGAGAGCTCAAATGACTACGTCTATCTGTGCCTATACGAGACAGCGTCGGCTGGAAAATACTTTTATTGTGTCATCAACAAACGTTTCAGGTAGTGCTCACTGTCATCATCACTAGCATATAAATCCAAGTTTAGAGAAAAAATGTCGTCAGGCTCCACGAATCCTTGCGGTTTCGAGATAGCAATGGGAAGAAGGACTGTAAACATAAACAAGATACGTTTGGAACACTTGTGGCGTATAAGAAAGAACCAGAGTAATTTCGAATGAAAATTTGAATGCAATCTCTAAATGATGTAGTAATGCACTTATATATAGCAAGGAGCTCTAATGAAAAGATATTTAATGGTATTTGACATGCATACGGACTTAAATGGTATGTTGGACGATGATGGCATATGCAACATCCCCGTTTTAAAGCGAAATCTACTCATCGTCGTCATCAGAAATGTCATTATCAACGTTATCACTAACACCACCAGCGTGCGCGCTTTAACATTGGATGGTCCCATCTGAATGAGAGACCCTTGGTGACAATGATTATGAGGTGAGTTGTTAGATGGCCGCAACTTGCCTTCTTTTCGACTTGTGACGTGCGACTGACCTAAGCTCCTCGTCCACTGTTAACCTCGACAGAAATTCCCGCCCCCTTTGGCGGCACCCCCCCCCCCCCGGTGACGCTCGCTTTCGGCTCATTCTTTCCTTGATGCCTAATACACTGTAAACGAAAATAAACCCACCTGGCAGTGTTTAACAGGTGATGTGGCCTAAAACCTCCCCTCCTCAAATATTTACTCCGATGTATGGGAGCAAAAGAGCGCCATTCCCTCGTTTCACTCCGCTGGCTAGCTGCGGGAGTATTAAGGCGACATGACGCGATTTTACTCCGCTTCAAAATCTTGTTCTCCCGTAAAACTCCGACAGGGAGTTTTAGAAAACTCCCCTCTGCCGAAACAGGTTGGTCACCTGGCGCTTCCCATGAGGCTGTGCGCCTCGCCAGCGACCGGGCGCGTTCGGCGGAGCCGGCAGTGCTCATGGCTGACGGTTTGTTTACATCTGTGAAGTGTCGTTCCGGGACAGCGTTTCGTCAATTTGTTTCCCGTATTTCCTTGCAGAAAGTGTTATAAGCATGCCTCAAGCTCACTGTATCTCAGCTTCAAGTACGTTAGCTCTGATCACTTTGCTGACAACGATGAATGCAAGAGCCACGTTTTCAAGTGCGGAAAAAGGCTTAGGTATACCTCGAAGCTGCTCACTGGCTGGTGATGTCGGCTCAGGTTCTGATTGTGTTTTCGTGCTGCGCGACCCTGGCTTGTGTTCTTCAGTACGTGAAATGCGACTTTTATGTCCTTTTGGGTACATGCTGACAACGTCCGGTGTAACGTTTAAAAGGACCGCGTAGCAATGGTAACAGCAGCCACTGTTCGAGCGACGACATCCGTGCTAGTCGCGCGCATGAATGGCGTACCCCAAGTTCGTTGCGGTGCTGTGTTGCCAGTGAGAAAGACCGGAATGCAAGCAATTGTTTTGATGTATTTGTGAACGGATATCCTCGCCCGAAGAAAAACGGTAGGACATAAGTATGCGCACTGTAAATAAAGCTTGTTATTGAGCGATGTGAATCGAATTGTTATCGCGCATATAGGTTTTGGTCACGTCGTTGCTTCCGATATTGCATTAACATTACGCTCTATCCGAGACACTGATTTAGACGCATGCCTGCTGGCTCCGAGTTCAAGGATTCACTCGACAGATCAGCGATGTAGGCCCTTTTCACAACCGAGAGAGATTGCTTGGACGCAGAGCAAGTAGTGCTGTGTATAAAATGTATGACTGCGCATATTTCGGTGTTACGTCGGCTGCTGCGGGTCATGCTCACACGTAATAATTTCTTGCTATGCTACCACTATATCGCAAAAATTTAGTTTTGCTATGAAGCATACGCACTTACATTTCTCTTGCTTACTGTAACTAACGCACTACTTTTTGGCCGCGATTGAACGCCGGCAGTGTGCGAAGTCGCTTCAGCACTCACAGAATGGCATGATAATTTTGAAAAATTACTTCATTAACTTTTTTCTCTCACTGTTCTGAATTAACGGTATTGTGTTGATTAAGGTATTCTGTTAATTTCAGAGAGGCAGATCTCGTATGACCGAGCATGTGAGTCGTAATTCTGAAAACAGCACAGCTGCTCCCTAGGCGGTTTCGAGGCACACATTATCGTGACTATATATATTGGCACCGGGGCTTCTTGAGTATCGCATGTACGTGGGATGTCTTTCAAATTTCTGCTTTGGGCGTTTCTGAAATGTTTATGTATGTCATGATATATGCGCTTTCATTGACTTGTTTCGTCGAATTTGACGCGGTCTCGTGTGCATATTTCGAAATTTGACCAGCAGCCTCTGCATGTAAAGATGTTCGCGCAAACTCACGCGATGCCTCTTTTTCTACTCCCGTTGCACCTCGTTAAAACTGCGTCCATTGCAAAGCAAAAAATAAAGAAAAGACAGAAAAAAACTCCCATAATTACACGCAAAAATTCCGCTCGCACGGAATAAAAATTCTACTCGGATCATACGGAGCATAATAAACTTCGAACCGGGGGATCGCTAGAGGACAAGCATTGTACTCCCACCTCGGAGTTATTTCCGTTTACAGTGTACGTCTATCTCGGTACTCTTACGATCACGTCACAGCTCCTGAGTTAATTTCGTGATTACCCTTTCCTTTTGGTAATAAGGAGCAATTACGCGATAACTACTCGTACAAAACTAAACCGATGCCCACTTAATAACACTACGAGTGTCTTCTTGTCGTTTTGCTTATGTTTGCCTCTCGATTTTTCCCTTTTTCTTCCTTTTTCTCCCTTTTCAAATTTGCTTGCATTCTCCTAGCGTAAAGCGTAAGTCTCCTCCTCGCGGCGCAAGCGGCTTCCAGCACGTCAGATGAAAAATTTCTCGACACTATTTCTTCGATTACAGCGGCACACCACGAAAGCTAAAGGTGTGGAAATCTCGTCGGGATGGAAGATCTCGCAGACGACGCGGCGGGATGCGCCGAACAAAGATGGCGGGCGCGCGAGCGCGGGCTGGCGTGCGTCCGAGGGAGCCCCGACGTGGGAGCCGAGGGAAGCGAACGCAGGGAAAACCGGAGGATGACTCGCTCGCTGAAGCGAGAGACAGTGAGAAGAGAGAAAGGGTAAGAGGGTTCTCTGTTGCGAGAGGAGTAACGGTGGGCGAAGGAAAGGTGCTGGTGGTTCTCCTCGAAAGGAGAGGCGGGGAGAAAACGGGAGAACTCCCTCCCCCCCTTGAGGACTGTGGGAAGCGGAGAGCGAGAAGGGAGAGGGCGCACCGAAAGAGGGGGCGTGCGGGGCAGGAAAGGAAGCGCGGGATGTTGAGGAGGCTTCTCTCCCCGACGCGGCTGTGGAAGATGAGGAATTGTGTAGAAAGGGATTTTGCGGAAGAAGGGGGCGCATAAAGGGCGAGGGAAATACGGCACGGCAGGCAATGCGAAGTGCTCGATCATATCTTGTGATCTCCCGCGCCCTCCTTACCTCCCCAAGCCGCTCCTCTTTCCCGGGCAACGAGGAGAAGCAGTGGTGCTTGCAGTAGGGAGCACATCGGCTAGTCTAGGCTAGGTTAGGCTAGGCTACGTTCGGCTGGAGCGTCCGCGGCGTTTAACGATGACGCCCGTCGCGTTGATGGCTGCCGGTGGACGGTCCGCTGCTTCCGGAAATGGATTTCCGCGAAGCACAACTATGTGCGACTCTCGTGGAATGCGGAACGAGAGGTAAAAGCCCGCTGTGAGCCTCGTTAACGTACTTGGTAATGCAGGAGCGACCTGCTTTGGGAAAGGAACGGGAGAAAGATGACCGGCAATCCTGCGTCCTGGTGTAGGTGCAAGTGCGTGCTCTCCCGCTTGTTACGTCACCAATGACGTATTTTTATGAGGCTCGCCGTCACCATCGCTGTGTCGGCGTAATTTTAAAACGCGGTCGTCACGTCTGGTTTGGTCAAGTATATAGAGGCGGCTTATAACTCCTCGCTTGGTCATCCTTATCATCGCATTTCATGCTACGATACGCTCTCGTTGAGAATGCGACTTTCCGGAAGCCTTCACGTTCTCTTATCCGTGGTCGGACGAGCTGCCAAGGTCGGCTCTATCTTTCACGCGGCATGCGCACGTGCGCAGAAGCCGGTTAATAAGATCTCGCAACCATTATTATATAGTCAACACACGAGTCTTTCATTCAGCTGCTTCAGTCTGAGTCTTTTACGGTGCCGAGAAAGTGAATATAAATGTTTCCGTTGTGTCCGAATTGCCTCTACTCTAACACTAAACAACGTCAGATCAGTACCTTGTTGGTGCAAGGCCATTTTCATGGTTTTCCATGCTAAACTGAACAAAAAAGAAAACACATCTAAATAACATTTATATTTTCCCCTTAGCTAAGTCATCCTTTTCATTTTATCTCCTTACCGTCTCGCTCTCAGTAATTACACTACGCGGTCTCAAATATAAATACTACACAATGATGTAAAAAATATAGATATATAGTTCTACGCATAACTTTTGAAATAATGCAACGGAGACAGTCTTTTGTCTCTGCGTACTTCAAAAGTCTATCTTGCAAACGTCTCAAACGTCTCAGTAGTTACACTACGCGGTCTCAAATATAAATACTACACAATGATGTAAAAAATACTGATATATAATTCTACGCATAACTTTCGAAATAATGCAACGGAGACAGTCTTTTGTCTCTGCGTACTTCAAACGTCTATGTTGCAGAACTCACTAAGCGCAAACATTGTGTGAAACCATTTTCTGCGTTTACATCCTAATGAGTCTGCGTCACGTCATTTGGGTCCTAAATGACTAATGTCAATACTTAAAATAGAACTATCGTGGTAAATAAAAATTCAGTGGCGATTTAGTGGTAAATGTGAGGGACATACCTTAGCATTAGGTCGCACCTCTTCGACGTCCCGGATCTATGATTGAAACCACGTTCAGCATATTGCAAAGTGCTGATCATGAGAGCTCACTCGACTTCTTCGAGGAGCGACGCGCAACTGACGGCGGTCCAGAGTAGACCGCTATCAGTTGCACTAAGTATATATATATATATCGTTGTAATTTTCTCTGCATCGAATAGCTGTCATCAGATTGCGATAAGTGCAGTTTCTTTTTTTATTGCGCCAGCCTGCCTTCTGGCATAACAAAATTATTTACAAGTGTTGATACACGCCGGATTCCCAGAGGAAGTCCAGCACCTTCCGGTGGTGGGCCCCCAAGATCCAACTGTCTACATCTGGCGGCCTACTTGGGAAGGGGGAGGGGGAAGGGGAGAGGCTGTAGTCCACATCGAAGCAGGTGTTTCATCAACAACTTGCTGCGTATGAAAAGATTAGCATGAATAACTTGAGACAAACCGCCCATAACGTGCTTTGCTCACATATCATGATTGGATTTAACGCTGTATTGTCGCGGCCCTTGGATACTGATAAAAAGAAACACATTTTAATTTTCATCCCATTCGCGCAAGACATTTCTGTTATCTGGAGACCGAGTCCAGGACCATAGGCAGACCTAACTACAGGGCAAGGGATGGAACGAGTGAATTCCTTGATTTCTTAATTAAACATGTTAGTTAGTTAGTTAGTTAGTTAGTTAGTTAGTTAGTTAGTTAGTTAGTTGGTTAGTTAGTTAGTTAGTTAGTTAGTTAGTTAGTTAGTTAGTTAGTTAGTTAGTTAGTTAGTTAGTTAGTTAGTTAGCTGGTTAGTTAGCTGGTTAGTTCAGATAGATGCGATGCATGTAACGCACAATGCCATTTCCGGGCCTAAGAAGTCATCAGAGCGGTCTCGTAAGTGGAGGGCCACGTGCGATAGCATGACCTGGCGCCTGACTGGCTCACGCCAGCAGCATCACTTCCCCTCCCGTACCACATTATTCTGGAATAGAATGTGGGCTCTTTGAAGACACGTTAACTGCAATTGCTTCCTCATCAAGAGAGTCCACTTAACTTACTGACGCTTGTTACCTTCTCCAACTCTTCCCTGCTCTTCGGCCACTGAGAGTAGCCATGTTTCTCCAAGACCTCCGTTCCGGATGCGACCCTGCGAGAGCGGCTTCCTGCGAGAAACGTGTTACCAGGCGGGGGAGCCCCTCTGTCGGGGTGAGGCCATGGCGACGGGTGGAGAGCGAGCGTGTCTTGCAGCGAAGGCGAGCTACCGGGGGCCGAGGTTGGCAACAGCGCACCCCGATCGGCAGCACGCTATGAAAGACAAACGATCGAAGAACGGGTCCCCGGTCCCACGGCGTACGAATTGCGTGCAGCTTCGATGACTTCGCCGCGTGGCTCCCGAATGATGCTGGTCAGGCACTCCGCAGTCTTCATTATCGTTCGTTAGCTACTTCGTCAACGACGTCGAGAAGCACCCTTATTAGAACGGTTGAAAATGAGACATTGTGAAAGGGTTGAGGCGTTCACCATTGTACAGAACCGCACGGGGTGGTGCCAAGTTGCCTCGAAGCGCGCACTTCAACAAAGCTGCGCTCGTTGGCGGAGTCTTGTGAAGAATTTCGCTGAAAATGCCACAGTCGGCGGAACGTAAAAAATATGTTGAAAACAATAAATCGATTTTTGTTCAGGAAAATTAATTAAAACTGCAGTTTTTGCATGCACGGGCATGTCTGATTCCTTAAAAGCTTTCTTCTTAGGGGGGGGGAGGGGGGGTGAAGTCAGTCAGTCAGTCAGTCAGTCAGTCCAGCCAGCCAGCCAGCCAGCCAGTCCAGCCAGTCAGCCAGCCAGCTGTTCATTGATTCAGTCAATTAGTCAATCAATCTGTCAAACGATATATCTACTCAGTCAAACAAGCAATGGATTAGTGATTCCGTCAGTTAATCAATCAATCAATCAATCATTAGCCAACTAATAGAAGTTTGCCTTTGCACTATCTAGCCTGCGCACGATAGCACGTCTATTCACGTTCGTCACTGCAGCGAACTATCAACAAGCGAAAAACGACACCGACGCGCGGGGTGTAGATGAAGGCAGGACGATGGGATGAAAGAGCAGAGCGAGGAAGAAAGCACAGGGACCGGGAGCGCATTTCGCAAACATCGCGCGACGTCTTTGCGCCACGACGGTGAAGCCAGACACGCCCGGAATTCAAAGAGGTCCACGCCGTTCCCGCTTTGCCGCCGCCAACCTCCCGGTGTTTCCATCTTTCCAGCTCTCTTCTCAGAGTGTGTCCAATAACCGTCTTTAAATTATTTCTTTCTTTCCATTATTTTTTTTTTTTCATGGACAACTGCGTAATTCGAATGGTCCCCGTGCCTGATTATGTACACACGAGTTACGTCTCTTCATAGACTTGCCTAAAACTTCACTTGATCCCCACCTGCATTTATATTTCCTTTCTATTACCCTTCTTTTATTGGTTTTGTATTCTTGGAAACGAACTTACTCTTGCCCTTGTGAGCAACTGCATAGTTCGCCATCCCCTCCCCCCCCCCCCCCCCCCGTGAGCTTGATTGAGTGCACAAGGACCCTCTACATTCGTTGATGTCCTTAAGAATTCATTCAGAGCGAATATGTGCTTTTGGTGTCGGTTTTGATTGGAATTGCTCGGTTCTCGTCTTACGCGGGCCCCCTCTTTCGGCTGGCGGAGCCACCGAAAACGGGCGAACGGCGCTCTGATTGAAAGTCGGGTCAGGAACATTTCCTTTCGTATATTTTTGCACTTATTTCTCTGGTGACGCTGGAATGACATTTCTTCCTCTTCTGTCCTCCTTCTGTAACTAGAAATTAACATTCAAATCGGATTCACAAGCGATGTTCGCGAAGCCTTAGGGTTTCCGTACGCGGCGCTCATATGCGGACCATTTTACGGAATAATTGATGGAAGGAAGGAGGAACGTGCGTAGCCTGGTGGCGGTAATTTCATTGAAGTAATCAGTCTCCCTTCTCCCAGTGGTCTTTCGTTCGAGGCAATCGGCGTTCGTTGTGAAGAAGCCATGTGTGCGTGTAGCTGTTTTCTTAGAAAGAAGCCACTTTGATGAAAGTGTCACTGCTACAAGGCGCAATGCCTCTGGTATATCCTGAGTTTTACACAACCCTTCGTGTGCTAACGTGCTTTCATCATCATGTATGTGCATGCGACTACTCCCATGTCGCCCTAATTTGTTAAATAATCTTTTTTTTTCTTTTTATACAGATGAAAATTAAAGTACTACAGCATAATTTCAATGTATAAGAAGAGACGCGGGCACATCATATGCGACAGTCCCAGCGATATGATTTCCTGTGAAACGTAGGATGTATAAGCTGGACCAAATTGATTGATTGATTGATTGATTGATTGATTGATTGATTGATTGATTGATTGATTGATTGATTGATTGACACGGCACATTAAATGCGACAATCCCAGCAATATGATTTCCTGTGAAATGTAGGATGCATAAGCTGGACCAAATTGATTGATTGATTGATTGATTGATTGATTGATTGATTGATTGATTGATTGATTGATTGATTGATTGATTGATTGATTGATTGATTGATTGCACAAAATGGTCCAATAATTGTAGCATTGATCCACTGACTGAATTCTGTGGATGAATTGCTGACTCATTGGTTCGCTGATTGACCGAATGTATAACTGACTGACTGAGGTCGTCAGAGAATTAGGTTGTTTTTGTAACTATTTAGCATTACACAACGCGAAACCGCCGTTAAGCCGATAAGGTCTACTAACTGTCTTCCTTAAGAAAAGAAATATGAATTTGTTCTCTTTTCCTTTTCTTGCATTTTAATTTTACCTTGAAGAATCATGGACCGAATGCTTTAGTTAGATTGCCTATAATTTTTCTCGACTCCAATTGGATTACCAACAACTGCCTTGTGATATACGTTAAATTCTGCGGTATCTCCCTGTACTTTGAAGCACGCCTTCGAAACTGTCTCTTATATCGGATAAAATGCATTTCTTGCTAACAACATCCTAAATGCTGTGTCTGCCACGTGGTAAGTAATTTTACTTAGTGAAGCGATCATCATCGTCATCAAAATCTTCGTCATTATCATCAGCCCATCCTTGTGTTCACTGCCGCCAGAAGGAAGGCCTCTCCCAGGTATCTCCATTTACCCCTGTCGTGCGATAGGTGATCCTAAATATTGTCTGCAAATTTCTTTTTTTCATTCGCCACACGACTTATTTACCTGCCCTCCTCGACTGCGCTTCCCTTCCCATGGCAACAATTCGGCAATCTCTAATAAACCAGTGGTTGTATGCACTACGCATTACATTGCCTGCCAAGCTCAATTTTTTTCCCTCTTGGTGTCGTGCGGAGAGGCCCAACAGAAAACAAAGCAGTTGGGTCAAAAAGTAGCCCGAAAAAATTGAATTCAGTAGACTGCACTTTCCTTTGGCAGTTTGCAGTTTATCACTACTTCAACCAGAGAAGCTGTTTTAAAATTTTAGCGTTTAAAATATGTTCAAACAGAAAATGGTCGTGAAAACGAGCAAACACGTTGATGAACGCAGGAATTTGCAATCTATTTACTATTTATTCGAAAACACACGTTTGCGAAGGGTAATAAAGAAATGTAAGTTTAAAAAAGGAGCACCATACGAGAAAAGTCAGAAATATATAGCCCTAAACTTTGTGTTTAACAGTCACGATTTCGTTTGCTTAAAGCACCCAGCTTTTCGACTAGCAGAAAGAAGCATCGAAAGTTTACACAAGCGGCTTCTCGCAGTCTTTCGAACGGAGAGCAAAGCCTTGAATCACAAGAGGGGCGTTAGAGTTTGGCTAGGGAGAAAGTTTTAGGGTTTGCGTAAAGCGAAGGTCGTGTTCCTTCAGCGAAAAGAGGAGAGTAGTATGCGGAGAAGTGCGGGGGGGGGGGGGGGAGGAGCTGGAGGACTACGTGGGCATGGTATCCCAACTTAGCTTCGGAGCACCGCAACATGAAAAGAATCACGAAATTTATTTCTTCTGTTTAGTTCGAGTGCTTCTTCCTAACACCCTCCGCTTCACGCTTTCTCGATGCTTGGCAGTTTGCGCGCTCCTCAACACTTTAATTAACGGTTCGCTAATTAGTTTTGCCAAGTGCAAAGTCCCTATGCTAGCGCTTTCGATCGTGTTAGCACTCTTTTCCATTCTTGATTTGTTGCTTTAATCCGTTGTCGGAGAGGAAAGTGGTTCAGAGTTGGTGGGTGCCTACCACTGGCATAGCTAACGTGGTGAGTTTCTTTTTTTTTTAAGCTAAATTTACCTTGGGCCTTTTCGGCGGGCTCCACATTACAAGTGCTGGCACCTGCTGCGTGCATACAGTTTGAGTGGCTCGGCATGCGCTACTGAGTGTGTGCCCAATTGGACTTGGTTTGTTCAACTGGGCATGTGGTATCGGGAGTGGGAACATTGTTCACAAATGTTCCTTAATAGGCGTGTCCTACTTGCTAGGCGCTCAAGTATACAAGCAGAACAAGAGCAAGCCGTGGCGTAGTCGACAGCAGAAAAAATTAAAAGGACGGCTCAAGGAAATGAAAATTTGGCAAAAAAAAAAAAAAAGCCTACAGGCGAGAATGGAGTAAGAAGCGAACTAAACGGGAGCGAATCGTGCATCGAGCCGGGTGCGTTGAGCTATCAGAAGTGAAGAAAAGTTGTAAAGCGAATGCGTTTTCGTTTAAATTGAGGAAATCAATCAATCAATCAATCAATCTTTATTTTCGTCGCAGACAGTACATTGTTACTGCAAAAATAGGGGGCTAGAGAAAAAAACTGCATCTGTGCATCTTGACTAAGCTCTAGCCACCCGTACAGCAGCGGTGAAACGACGATTTGGTATAAGGATTCAGTTATGTAACCATCAGCAAATAAAGAAACAATCAGACACTTCCATCACAAATGGCAATTACAAGAACAATTACACAGCATGCATATTTCAATGAACAATTAGAAGCATAAGCAGTTTTAATACAGTCAAACAAACAGGTCAAATATGGTTGTGTTGGTAAGGGCCAGAACGTCCACATTTTTCTGGTCTAGCTCATTTAGTGTCTATAATTTTTTCAAGTCTTTGGCGTCCCCTTTCTTATGGATTAGGATTATGTTAGCGTTCTTCCAAGATTCCGGTACGCTCGAGGTCATGAGGCATTGCGTATACAGGGTGGCCAGTTTCTCTAGAACAATCTGACCACCATCCTTCAACAAATCTGCTGTTACCTGATCCTCCCCAGCTGCCTTCCCCCTTTGCATATCTCCTAAGGCTTTCTTTACTTCTTCCGGCGTTACCTTCGGGATTTCGAATTCCTCTAGACTATTTTCTCTTCCATTATCGTCGTGGGTGCCACTGGTACTGTATAAATCTCTATAGAACTCCTCAGCCACTTGAACTATCTCATCCATATTAGTAATGATATTGCCGGCTTTGTCTCTTAACGCATACATCTGATTCTTGCCAATTCCTAGTTTCTTCTTCACTGTTTTTAGGCTTCCTCCGTTCCTGAGAGCATGTTCAATTCTATCCATATTATACTTCCTTATGTCAGCTGTCTTACGCTTGTTGATTAACTTCGAAAGTTCTGCCAGTTCTATTCTAGCTGTAGGGTTAGATGCTTTCATACATTGGCGTTTCTTGATCAGATCTTTCGTCTCCTGCGATAGTTTGCTGGTATCCTGCCTAACGGAGTTACCACCGACTTTCATTGCACACTCCTTAATGATGCCCACAAGATTGTCATTCATTGCTTCAACACTAAGGTCCTCTTCCTGAGTTAAAGCTGAATACCTGTTCTGTAGCTTGATCTGGAATTCCTCTATTTTCCCTCTTACCGCTAACTCATTGATCGGCTTATGTACCAGTTTCTTCCGTTCCCTCCTCAGGTCTAGGCTAATTCCAGTTCTTACCATCCTGTGGTCACTGCAGCGCACCTTGCCGAGCACGTCCACATCTTGTATGATGCCAGGGTTAGCGCAGAGTATGAAGTCTATTTCATTTCTAGTCTCGCCGTTCGGGCTCCTCCACGTCCACTTTCGGCTATCCCGCTTGCGGAAGAAGGTATTCATTATCCTCATATTATTCTGTTCCGCAAACTCTACTAATAACTCTCCTCTGCTATTCCTAGTGCCTATGCCATATTCCCCCACTGCCTTGTCTCCAGCCTGCTTCTTGCCTACCTTGGCATTAAAGTCGCCCATAAGTATAGTGTATTTAGTTTTCACTCTACCCATCGACTTGAAAAATTATAGACCGATCAGCTTACTGTCCGTTGCCTACAAAGTATTTACTAAGGTAATTGCAAATAGAATCAGGAACACCTTAGACTTCTGTCAACCAAAGGACCAGGCAGGATTCCGTAAAGGCTACTCGACAATAGACCATATTCACACTATCAATCAAGTGATAGAGGAATGTGCAGAATATAACCAACCCTTATATATAGCTTTCATTGATTACGAGAAAGCGTTTGATTCAGTCGAAACCTCAGCAGTCATGGAGGCATTACGGAATCAGGGTGTAGATGAGCCATATGTAAATATACTGGAAGATATATATAGCGGCTCCACAGCCACCGTAGTCCTCCATAAAGCAAGCAACAAAATCCCAATAAAGAAAGGCGTCAGGCAGGGAGATACGATATCTCCAATGCTTTTCACAGCGTGTTTACAGGAGGTATTCAGAGACCTGGTTTGGGAAGAATTAGGGATAAAAGTTAATGGAGAATACCTTAGTAACTTGCGATTCGCTGATGATATTGCCTTGCTTAGTAACTCAGGGGACCAATTGCAATGCATGCTCACTGACCTGGAGAGGCAAAGCAGAAGAGTGGGTCTAAAAATTAATCTGCAGAAAACTAAAGTAATGCTTAACAGTCTCGGAAGAGGACAGCAATTTACAATAGGCAGCGAGGCACTGGAAGTCGTAATGGAATACATCTACTTAGGGCAGGTAGTGACGGCGGATCCGGATCATGAGACGGAAATAATCAGAAGAATAAGAATGGGCTGGGGTGCGTTTGGCAGGCATTCCCAAATCATGAACAGCAGGTTGCCATTATCCCTCAAGAGAAAAGTATATAATAGCTGTGTCTTACCAGTACTCACCTACTGGGCAGAAACCTGGAGGCTTACGAAAAGGGTTCTACTCAAATTGAGGACAACACAACGAGCTAAGGAAAGAAGAATGATAGGTGTAACGTTAAGGGATAAGAAAAGAGCAGATTGGGTGAGGGAACAAACGCGAGTTAATGACATCTTAGTTGAAATCAAGAAAAAGAAATGGGCATGGGCAGGACATGTAATGAGGAGGGAAGATAACCTATGGTCATTAAGGGTTGCGGACTGGATCCCAAGGGAAGGGAAGCGTAGCAGGGGGCGGCAGAAAGTTAGGTGGGCGGATGAGATTAAGAAGTTTGCAGGGACGGCATGGCCACAATTAGTACATGACCGGGGTTGTTGGAGAAGCATGGGAGAGGCCTTTGCCCTGCAGTGGGCGCAACCAGGCTGCTGCTGCTGCTGCTGCTGCTGCTGCTGCTGCTGCTGCTGCTGCTGCTGCTGCTGCTGCTGCTGCTGCTGCTGCTGCTGCTGCTGCTGCTGCTGCTGCTGCTGATGATGATGATGATGATGATGATGATGATGATGATGATGATGATGATGATTTAGCATAGCTGGTAGAGCGTAGTCAAGTTTTTCTTTCCCATAATGGGCGCGCGAGAAGGGAACGTAGTATGGCGGTTGATATCGGAAAGGGTAGGAGATTGTACCTTTCCTGAGATGTGATAATTCTTCGAATAATTCCGCCCTACCTAATGCGGAGTTTTTATAGGTTCTTAATAATTTGTATTTGTATATATTGTGGATTTTTTGAATATTATGTTTGTGAAAGAGTGGTTCCGTGTGTTCTAAGCACGATGAATTTTCTATTGATCTAAGTGCTTTTTTTCTGCATAAGGAAGAGTTTCTGCAAGATCGATGCTGTCGTGTTTCTCCATATTAGCATGCAGTAACCCAAGTGAGAGTTAAAGGGCGAAAAATACAACGTCTTTTTAATCCACGGGACCTGCCTATATTTTCTCATCCTCGTGCATCGGGATTCTCCGTGAGGTATAGTAACGAGCGTGGATTCCAAAACCCAGTTTGTCTTCACTTCGTGGCCTTAGGCGGAGCTAACTTGCAGCGCACTCTCAATGTCATTCCAGATAGGTTCCACTGAGTAAGCAGGAAATATTTGCAAGAAAATTTCCACAAACATGGCGAAACGTACTTGGAACAAGCATCCTTGAGCGTCTTTTCATTCGGTAAAGCTCCTTGGCACAGTTATAATCGATATCGCTATTAATATTGTTCCACATAAGTTCCACTACCTAATAAAACGAATATTTTTTTTTTTGCAGAAATGTTCCACTGAATTAGTGGAACGTATGCAGAAAAAGGATCAAGAATGTAGAGAAGCACCAGAGATACTTCAGTCAGACCACTAACTCATCTCTGTTCTACAGAGTTTCTAACTGAAATATTAAGCCCTAGGTCGCGGGATCGAATCCCGGCCACGGCGGCCGCATTTCGACGACGGCGAAATACGAAAACACCCGTGGGGGTACTTGTCCCCTACTACGGCTTGCCTCATAATCAGATTGTGGTTTTGGCATGTAAAACCCCACAATTTAATTTTCTAACTGAAACATTCAACACCCAGTGCTATAATGTTCTTGGCTTTCCACGCTATTCTCAACGAAATGGTGCTGAATCAACAAACAGCGCCTTTAAATTTCCTAATACCCAACACCTCTCACTCCGCCTCCCCCCTCCGAAGTGTACACTGAAATAAGTACGACGCTCCGTCTGTATCACTCCATACAAACGCGCATTTGATTACTTTTTTTTTAATCTCCAGCCGAGGAGGCTACATCAATCTTCGTTATTAAAGAGCAAGCATTATAGGCCCATCGGCGTCACTGCGTCAGCGTGACTGAAAAAAGTACCAAAATAGGCCGACACCGAAAAGAGCAAGAACACGTCGGAAAGTGCTCGGATTGACGTCACATTTCGCAGGGAGGTTCCTGCAAAGAGAGTAAATTAATACCTTCGAAAAGAAAATTTGGTAAATTTGGTAAGATTTGGCTCATAACTCCTTCGAAAGAAGAGCATCTCGCGGGCAAGCGAGCACGTTGAGAGACGCTTGGCGCGTCTTGATTCGGCCTTTCCGAGGCGCAGTTAGAACGCAAGCGAGAGCTTCGGCGGACAAGGAACGCGCTGAAAAAATTGAATTTCACCAAAAGGACTGTAGAGAGTTACAGCTCAACGAACCAGCGGGCCAGACGCAACTGCAAATGTTGTATCGCGCATGCGCACTGGCGTCTACGCTGGCCCGCTGGACCTGCTGAGCTATCACTCTACTATAATGCTTCCGCATTCCCATACGTAAGCAGAAGTGTGTCTGCCAATTTTTTTTTCTACTGGTTATCGTTATTGTTCTTTCATGCTGTTTTCTCTAGTGATCTTATTTTAATGCTCGCGGACATCGGAGTCATGTACATCACAGCTCGCATGGAAGAGGATGGCCTGCTTTCGGTAACTGTTTGCACGTCTCATTAAAATTTTCATTCAGACGCTTAGACTGCGCTAGCGTTTCAGCGCGGTCGTGTGCTACTAGCCGAAGGCCACAGTACCGAAGGCAAGACACCGTAGCGTTGACGGTGCATCCACTTCCCTCCATCGTTCTACCAGCCAAACACACTCCGCGTCTCTGACCCACCGCAAGTGCCATCCGCGCATGCGCGCCATCGAATAGAACATCACGACCATGGAGGAGGGAGGAGGAGGAATAAACCTTTATTGTAGAACCAGCAATTTATGATGGCCGGGTCTAAGCCTCCCACGAAGGGACGTCGAGGGCTTGCCTCGCCGCCGCCTCGCGGGCGTGCTGGGTCGCCCAGGTTTGGTCGTCGAGGTCGGAGCTCCGCAGAGCCTCATGCAACCTCGACGAGAGAGTCGTGGTGTTAGTCTGTGTGTACTGTGCTGCGCACTCCCATAGCATATGCGGAAGCGTAGCCGGGTGAATTCCACAGCACCAGCAGTTGGGGGTAGTGTAGACGTCTGGAAATATAAGATGGAGGCGGGCGGGTGAAGGGTACGTGTTTGTTTGTAGTAGACGCAGGGTGGTAGCCAGCGCCCGGCTGAACTTTGGGTGAGGCGGGGGGGAAGGTTCGGCGACTGAGGTAAAAGGCCTTAACGAGATCGTTATAAGTTGTCAGATTGTCCCTGGTGTCCAACTCATCTCCAGTGACTCCAGCGCGGTTGACTAGGCCTCGCGCCATGGAGGCGCGACGGTTTTTTGCGCCTCAAGCTTCACTACAATTGCTATCGCAATAAAGACTTCCTGCAAATTTCAGTTTATATTATTTTGGCGCAAGCCCAGTGTCTGTCGACGCATTTCTAAAATCTGAGGCACACCTCACGATTTGTTCGACACAGCCGTCTTGAGAACGCAGTAACTTGGGCGACATCTACGTCTTCTTCCAGTCAACGTTACCCTCGATTGGTAAAATGAATTATGGGGTGCACAAACTTTTAAAAGCAGCAGTATCTAGCGTGGAGTATCGAATCAAATATTGAATGACCTGTTGTTCTGACTGGTTACTGTGCCTTGTTGTTTCAGTTTACCTTCTTTTTAGTGAATTTTTGCTTGCAAAGCTCGCCCGCAGCCTAATCGGCTTGTATCCAGGGGAAAGTGTCAGCGTTCCTTAAAATTTAAGCTGAGAGCGCGCATTCACGTATCAGGTTTTTCTCGTTGCCCCGTGTTTCACTCGAAGAGCTAATCACTGCCAGCGATGACAATGTTTGCAGGAGAAAGCTCTTTATTGAAAATCCAGAGTGTATAGCCAGAGTATTTTCTCCCACATGCTACTCTGCAGGGAATGGGACGAAGCAGAAGAAAGGCCCTAGAAGACGGTGGGCAGAAGAATGAAGAAAAAATATGTTTATTAACATTCATTCATTTAGTATTATAACGCCATGGCGTTAAGGGCCCCGTGTCGAAGAAAATCCGGCGTCCGCGTCCAGAATCCCGCGTCCGACGTCGGACATCGTTTCGCAGAGATTTCCAAGCCACCCTTACCCAGGCCTTCCATGTGACGCGAGGAACTTACTGAACTAATTTAATTTCTCAAGCTAAACCGTAAACTACGACTTACACACGACCTACAGGACATGATAGCGTCGGATTGTAATTTGAAAATACTAGAAAGAATAATTCTATTACACGAAAACTCAAACACTTTTTTTCAGCGTTTCTACTATTCATAGACTGGCCACGACGCCCGCCATTTGTGCTCGCCCACGCGCGCATATCTCTGAGGCCACGAAGCGGCCCGCCGGTTCCTTGCAACACCTCCAGATGGCGCTCACCTCCAGCACATCGCGACCCACGCAACAGGCCGCGTTTCGACGAGAAAGCCCGACTTCGTGTATAGCCTTCGCCGCCGGCGTTTCCCGGCAAAATTTACGGTTACATACGCTGCAGTTGCCGCGAAGCCTGGGAAGCAGTCAGGGATCTTTGAATACTATCGCGTTCCACTCTTGAAGCCGAAGTTTAAGCTTTCTCCAAATTTCTATTCGATCCACATATTCGTTTATTATCCGGTTTGATTGTTTTAACATGTTGGAAAATCGCAATTACAATGGCAACGGTAAAAAAATCAGACTAGTAGATTACTAAAAGATTGTGTATTTGTCTCGACTTAACTTGGGAAATTGAGTAATTCATACTAGCTGTCTCCTCTCGCCGACCTTTCCCTTATCATGTGGCATGAAATGCCCGTAAACTCAGAGGCATTAACGTCTGTGCCAGCTGTCGTCGCTCTTGGTATTTGCTGTCAAGCAATAAGCTCAGGAATGGGGCGTCGCTGATGAGGATAGGCCCATCAGAATTGTATTCCCGGAAAGAGTATTCTTATTGCAGTTGTATTCCTTTGACGCAGTCGTCTCCATCACGTGATAAAGTGAAGTCAGCGCGAAAAAACCAAAGTAAGGAACCGTAGCAGCGTGGCCGAGTGTCAACTTTGCCCCCTTCTCTTCTCGTTGCGCTCGAAGTGCACCCTTGCTGTCCTACAAACCGGTGCCCCATAGTGCTGAGGCTGGCTTTGTTGCACAACTTTGTTGTGCAGTGCGTGAGCACGCTTTACAGGCAAAATTTCGCCAGCAGCACGAAACGATCTCTATATTCAGCGCAAAATCAGACACATCTTCTTAGATTAGATCGAAACAAACGCTAAGAACCGTGTTTGCTTCCGCACAGCCATCAATATGTTCGCGTTGCTTCAAATTTCGTATCGAACCAATATATTCGAAAATTTTCGCATGCCTAGTTTTCGAATCGTACACGAATATTTAAAACACAATCTTCGAAGGTATTCGAAAGGTTGGAAGTTTCGCACACCCCTCATTCTTTGTCGTTTATGCAGTGATTCGTTTGCTGCTACCGGGCGGCGAGGTAGATAGCTAAGTTGTTTAGATATGGTATACATCCGTCCTATTTTGACGTAACGTCTCACTTCGTATGCTATGGTGAGCTTTCCTCACTACGCCCCTCTCCTCAGCAACCATGCTCCTTTAGCAATTAGGCTACCAGTATTTATTAAAATGAAGCTGTCTATGTTTCACTGATTCGTCCGTGAGCGACGAAAATGCACTGCAGGAAAACGTACACATCTGCATATAACACTACAGGTTACATTCGCAGCTGTACCGATGAGAACAATGGGAACAATGTGATGCTCTCGACCAATGGTAAAAGCGCCACTCGACCCAGACGAACGGTATATATATATATATATATATATATATATATATATATATATATATATATATATATATATATATATATATATATATATTCGCGTTAAACCGTCTTTCTTTAAGAAAGGGACTGTGATGTTTTGCTCATTTGAAGGATGATCAAATGTAGTGGATGGTTTCAGTGCTACTGAGTCATGTGGCGGTAATCCGGGCATCTATCGAGAAAGCATTAAGTCATTGGAACATTATCTCAGAGTCATGGCACTTATTGTAAAATTGCTGGCATCAAATTTCAACCGATGCAGGTTGGCTCAGGCGCGTCTGCATCACGCAGCAGGCTAATAATCTCTTGCGATTTACGAGTATAGTTCAAGCAGGTGGAGGTTACATGAGTGAATAAATTCAAATGCAAGAAGTGTGTTGTCACAAAGTATTAGTAAACTAATTCGGCACTACAGGCCTGGAGTTAATAACACTGACTCACGACATAGATGCGTTGCGTGTGGTTCGCATGGGAAATATACGACAAGAATATCGTCTTTTCTTATAAGAGGTGTAGTTCTTCGATATGGTGCATCCTCACGTGTCAGTCATCGTTGCACAGGATTTAGAAGGCTATTTTTCCTTGTTATTTACATTACAGCTTAACTGTAACATGCAAAACCTTCCTCATCATTACTGTTATTATTTGTTTTGAAAACATGTATACATTTGACAGGAAAGGGAAAGCGAGGAGCAGGCTAGCAACTGCCACCGGAAGGGGCCCAACGCCTGCCTACTCTTCAGAAGGAGGTAACAGCAACGCAGAAATGGAAGATAGGAAGGAAGGGAGGAAAGAAGAAACAGGGAGATGACATGTGTCAAAGAATAAAGTAGGTTACACACAGTAGGGCCGGTCACTGCTGGCCACGCTACTACAGAATGCTAAATAGAAGAAATAGTGTCCGAGCTACAAACATGAACCTAAGCTAGTTAACTTTTAGAAATGTAAGTAGAGCGCGATAAGCCTGATCGGTCGGCGAGGGAAGCAAATGGAATCGAAAGAGATTAGAGTAGCTTTACGTTACAGCACCCGTGGTTGCGTTTCGGTGGAGGCGAAACGCAAAAACGACTGCGTACTTAGAATTAGGTGCACGTTAAACAACTCCATGGTCACAAAATAATTCGGAGTCCTTCATTACAGTGTATCTCATAATAATACAGTATTGGCCTGTAAAAAATTCAGATTTTCTTTTTATTTTAATTTCTTTGCGATGCAGGTCAGGCCACGACGAATTCTCAAGAGGACAACATAGAGAAACGCCAAGTCACTACACACCTAGTATTCTGACTTACACTATGAATTATTCTTTCAAAACATTGTCGTACTCATTTCGCGGTAATAGCTGAAATACTATACGAAAAAAGATTCATAATCTTTATTTTCTAGTTTTGCGGAAAAACCCCGTCGCCGGTACGTCAACGTGACGTCACAAATTTTGACGCTTTCTTTTAAATTTGCGCCGCAATCGCTAAGTTTCAAGTTCTCGAACCTTGCCAAGTTCAGCTCATTGGCTCTCTTAGAAAGCACGCACCATGAATCTTTACTGACGACAGATTAACTGGACCGGATCAGACATCGTCAAAAACCCACGACGGCCTTGAAGAGCTAGTGCACGAACTTGACTCTGATGTCGCCACCTGTCTTCGACATTTGCTTCTTTTCGGGAATTGCCAAGCCTGCTCTCACGGCAATAGTTGTGTTTTATGTATTGCAAGTGAGCGATTTCTCTTACAATTAAATTTACCTTCTTTTTTTTTTCTTCAGTGTATCTTCGTCACTGTGTTCAAAGGATATACGGTGGCAAGAACAATGGCCAGAGACGCCAACGACGCCACGACACACCGGTTACGCTTAAAGCTTGATGTTGCAACAGCCCAGTGGCGCAAAGTCGTGCGCGTAACTCTTAGCAAAACTCTTAGCGTAACTCTTAGACAGTCTATAGAAAATCCATGTACATTTGTTCATAACGTCAATAGGCACCTATACACAAATTCTATCGAATGTCCCATAATTAACGGCCTTACGCTTTTTTATCGTCTGTCGTTTAAGCTGTAGACAAATGTGCATAAACTGGTCTATGCACAGTTTAGACACTTCTGGCCATACGCTTTTATTGATAATCGTCTATTGAATATTTATGCACCGATGTCCATAAAATGTTTATACACTCTTTCCATACTTATCGCTTTACATATTTTAGCTATTACTGTTTATAGGATTTCAATAGACAAATGCTGCAGAATAGTGTACAGATGGTCTTCCGACAGACTGTGTAAATTCATTTTTTTTTTTCTGAAGGAGGTGCTGGTCTGTAAACACAGTCCGTGAGAAGGGGATCCATGACTGTCGCATTCAGTAGCGAAAGGAATCTCGTTGCGTAAGAGAAAAGCAAACAACTCCTCCGCCTTCCACGATCCTCGAAGGCTGCAACAAGCGTATACATCTTCGCCCAGTGCTATGTAGGCTGTAAACGGGAAAAAGGTAAAAAAAAGAAATTTCGAAACAGTGTTTCTTTATATAATTCGCGACAATAGCATGCTACGGGACGAGAACTTGGATATTTCAATATTCTTGAGAGACAGTTCTGGGAACAGGAGATGAACGGTAATAGGAATGTCTTTTTTTTTTACTTTCCGCATGCCCTCGCAGCTTCCAAGGACGAGCAGTCTGAGTGATCTTTCTTTTTATTTTCTAATCTTTGTCATTCTTCACGACCTTTCGTAAATTTCGTTATCTTTCCATGCATCGAACTTATTTTTAGTACCTCTAAAGGTACGAAAGAACTAAGAAAAAGCAAGGTGGCAAAGAATAGAAAACGTGCTGGATCAATTTAAGCGGGCAGTATTCGGTGCTTTTCTCTTCGAGCCTAAAGATCTAATAGTGGGACGATTTTATAACAGGCAGATTGATAACTTGTGCGGGCTCATTTCATTTCTGTTCTTCCCCAAATTAGACTGGGGAGCCCCATATCCAGTCTTAACGCCTGCTTATTTCATGCATGGCTCGTTCATGAATGGCGCCCACCTCTTACCAAGTCAAGAAAAGCGAGAGGTTATTTTAAGGAGAAGCCAGATAAAATGGAGACTAGGAATCAAAGAAAGCCATTGATACGATTTCATCCTAGCTCTACGCACACACACGCACGCACGCACACCCTCACTTCCGCCCCCTATTTTTTATTTTTACCGAGCGGAGAGTGGGCCATTTGGGAAATGAAACAGCTGCAAAAACACACGATTTTGGTGTTCCGATACGAATTTTTTTTTGTTCGCGTTTAATTCGTCAATAACAATAAATGTCCTATCCTATTTCTCCGACCGTCTATCGAAGTGCCATTCAAAATGCACATGCCAGACGAAATATAAGGACTTCGCAATCCTATTACTGACCGTGTAGTCTGCAGGTAAGCAGTGCCGTACTACCGACACTTGACGTTGCTTGTTTAGTTTGTGACCCGCCCCCAGACTCCATCAAAGGGCTGCATCGGTGCAATTCGCCATATCTACTGCTGGTCTTGAAGTTCAATGAACTTCATTGGGGTAAGAATATCAGAAATCGGCTGGATATCTCGCGTATGCAGTAATTGGTGATAAGTGAAACATTTCTTTGGTATTTACCTGACTTCACTTCTTCCTTCGCTTCTGTGAAGCTTAACGCTTCTCGGCCAATGCATGCCATTTTTCCCGTTTCATTCACTCCATTCTCTACGCACGGCTGCTTCTACTGCCGACTTCGCTCTATGTACGTGGGTCTCGAGCAAAAGAACTGGGATGAAATCTTTCCGTATGTCACCTTCGCATAGAACACGGCTCAGCAAGACACAACAAGAATGATACAGTTCCATCTCCTACATCTGTGTAAGCCGACTTCTTCAGTTTTCTATACCGGAATTATCTTCCTGTTTCTTTTTCTGCTTGTCTATTCGGGCACCTACCTAGTCGCGCATAGCCACTCTGGGGAGGGAGGAGGGCGGTTGATGAAGGATGCTCACATACCGAGTACAACGTACCAAATGGCACATTCCAAGTGACACCAAGCGACCGAAGTTGCCTATTTGCATATTCGAACACATATCCAGTGGTACTTGCCTACTCACCAAGACACAGTGACACATACTTAGCGGCACAAGTTGTTGTATACTCGGCAAGACAGCTGCAGCCTGAATCCACAAAAAAAAAGGGGGGGGGGGGGGGGGGGGGCTATGCAAAGCTTCGCTCTAATAAAAATGCTTTGGTCTAGCTCCTGTAAAGTTGGCTTCTTTGCACAGACACTGTAGCCTAACCGAAGCCAGCGTTAAAACATGATAGGACAGATCTGAAACGTGTTTTCTCGTGGTACGTGCAGTGAAAGCCAGAACACCGCGCAGTGAAACGAAGTACATTCAGTCTGTTAGAACTGGGAAAACAAGAAAGGATGGTGCGAAAAAAAAAGAAAGCTTTCACCACATTAATGCAAACAATTAGTACGCATAGACCAAGAACAGCCGTCAGCTGAGAGAGGAAACTCTAAAGGCCCGCAAGTATTTCCAAATGCAAAATTCAGGGGAACCCGCCGCGCTGGCTTAGCGGCTGTAGTGTTGCGTTCCTAAACACGAGGTCGCCGGATCGAATCCCGGCTACACTGGCCACATTTCGATGGAGGCGAAATGCAAAAACGCTCGTCTTCCCGTACATTGGGAGCACGTTAAAGACCCCCTGGTGGTCAAAATTAATCCAGAGTCACTGGCCACTACAGCGTGCCTCATAATGAAATCGGGGTTTTGGCAAGTAAAACCACAGAATTCATTCAAAATTCAGGTGACGCACGAGACTTCTCAAAAACGCCTTAATTCTACAGAAGTTTGCATGAAGATTGTCATGAACTTTGAGAAAGGCTCATTGTTGCGCGTCAGCGCTCATTTTTTTTTTTTTTTTCGCGCGCAACAAACAATAAAGTAGCTTCATAGGCTCTCGTAATATTTACTGTGTCTTTATAACTTCCACAGCGCCTTAGATGAAATAAACTTCCAATTTCAAAGCGAGAAAAGCGGTTTGCACCCCGCTTGAGAGAGTAGCGAGGTTCTCTAGCTAGAACAAAGCCTTCGTTCGGAACAGTTGAGATAACTACGTCCGATCTGACGTCCGCATTTACTCCGGCTTTAGGTCGAGGGGCTAAAACTTATTGCACGCCTGCTGGTGCAGACGAAAGAACTCAATATATCGGTGGCTTTGCTGAGTTCGGCAAGAAGGTCGGGCAACAAAAAAAAAGGGGGGGGGGCGGTACAGTTCATGGAACAAAGCAAAGACACACATCCAGACTTCTCACGTTCTGAATGATCGCTCTTCAACTTTAGAGAAAACGGCTTGTGAGGAAACAAAAAAAAAAGCTCAGAGCATGCGTCCTGTCTTCGCTGACTTCTCCCTTTCCATTATCCACAACCGCTCACACCCCTCATCTACAATGGTTTCTCTAATCTCTATACGTTCCTGATCCATCGAAAAGCTCGCTCCTTAAGACGGCGTGAAAGATGAAAAACGTTCCGTCTTTTTCCTTTGCGCCGCCTCATCAAAATACAAGGCTTCCCTCTACTCTCCTCGTCGAAGCAAGCGGAAAGCAAACGCGAGCAACTACGCAAACAACGAGCGCAGTGACACAAAGAAAATAGTAATAATAACGCATTCCGAGCGGCAACAAATACAGCAGCGACTGACACAAGTCTGTACATCCACGCGAATCTGAAAACGCCCCAAGCGCCTCCGCCCGCCTCCAAAAACATACGCCACCGAAATAAATTCCATCGCACTACAGAGGCGGGCTGGAAACAAAGCGTCACCACGCGAGCGCGCCAATTCTCATCGTCGGGATGCGCGAACAGAAAGAGGACGCACGGATGACACGTCGGGACGAATGAACGGCACGGAAGCCGCGCTGGCCCGAGGGACGCAAACCAACAGGCCTGTTTGGAAAAGCAAAGCAAGCCGAGTGGGCGGTGCGGTGGGGATGAGCGAAAAGCCCGCAGACGTCACTTTTCAAGATCCTCTTTGTCTATTGGTGCGATATATATATATATATATATTCGTGTGTGTGTAGCTCTGTCTATGTATCTATCGTTATATCTGCCTTATATATACACCTATATCTTTCTCTATCTCTACTTCCCTAACTGTCTATATATCTGCCCCTCCTTTATTTTTCTCTCTTCAAGCACTGTTTCTTCTCAGCTGACGCAGCTCAGATGCCCCGACTAAGCGCAACACCCTGGAGTCGAAAACAGTAGAAAAAAAAATACAGAGATGTTAGGAGCAAGGAGTTTTAGAGAAGAATAGAGGCCGGATAACGAAAAAGGCTCTGCGGCGGGTTCGCCCTCGCGATCCGTCTTCTTGTTCTATCTGTTCTCCCCAGCTTTCTATCACAACTGCCTCTCTCTCTCTCTCTCTCTCTCTCTCTCTCTCTCTCTCTCTCTCTCTCTCTCTCTCTCTCTCTCTCTCTCTCTCTCTCTCTCTCTCTCTCTCCAGTCTTGTAGATCTAATTATCATTTTGTCTTTCGTCATCTCGTGCGAGGCCCGAAAAAGAAAAAAAAACGTGCCGAGCGAGATGTGTCGCTCCTTTGCTTTCTTTCTTTCCCCTTTTCTTTTCGTCGTTGTTGTACGTTCGCGCCCTTTTCCTTTTCCTTGGATTTAGGCCTTTCTCCTTTTCAACGTCTCGGTCGAATAAATTAGGAGAAACCCGTCGTGTTCGCGTGTGCGAGGCCTGCCATGCAGCGAAGCAAGACTACCATGGTCCAGCAGTCTCGAGAGAGATAGAAGTGAAAAAAAAAGAAAGAAAGCATGATAGAAAGAACGCATTGACGAATGAATGAAAAAAGGGCGAATGAAAGAGAGAAAGAAGGAAGGAAAGAATAGAATGTGTGTGGGATGGCGGGGGGGGGGGGGTGAAGGAGAATTGGTAGAGGTTGTGGTAAAGAGAGGTGTTAGGGGAGAACGCCCGCGTGGTTCGTAAGGAGGGTACAACGGCGTGCCTATCATGAAAGTTGGCTTGAAAGATTAAAGGAGAGAGAGAAAAAAAAGAGATAAACGCGCGAAGAAGGCATGATGAAGCTTGCTGAGCGAAGCAAGGGCAAGAAAATTTGGAGACTGTAAAACGAGGCGAGCGAAGAGAGCTCGGAGCGTCGTCTTGAAACGTCAAACTGAGGGAACTTCCTTACCTCCTCCTCGGCAACCTTCGAGCTTTATTTGTGATTGTTTTACTTTATTTTCATTTTTTTTCAGAAGATAGGAAAGAAATTACGAAGACGGAAGATGGCGGTAAACGCGTAATGCGACTGGGTAGGCGCGCTACTGGGAGAAGCTAAACGAGAATGTCGAAGATGGCGGAGGGAAGTTGCGGGTGGTGCGGTAAAAAATGGGGAGGGAGATGATGAAGGAGCGACAGGAGCAGAACTGCAGTGTGCAGTAAAGTGGCGCGGAGAAGAAGCGCGGCTGTGTGTGTGCGTGTGCGTGTATTCGAGTATACTTGTACGCGTGTGTTTTTTCTGCATGTGGTTTCGTTTGTGCATTGATTTTTGCGTATTTTCGTGTGTCCCTGTTTATGCGCGTGTTCGTATGCCTGTGCCTGTGCTACGTGTATACGTGCCTGTGTTTTACGTGTGTGTGGAGCCGTGCGTTTGCTTCTGTGCTGCGTGTGTGTTTGCATGTGTGTGTGTCGGTTGTGTACAGACCTGTGTGTCTATGTGCGTCTGCGCATTTGTGTGTGTGTGTGTGTGTGTGTGTGTGTGTGTGTGTGTGTGTGTGTGTGTGTGTGTGTGTGTGTGTGTGTGTGTGTGTGTGTGTGTGTGTGTGTGTGTGTGTGTGTGTGTGTGTGTGTTCATGTGTGTACCTCAGCGCAGCGAAGCGATACTACGTGCATCTCTTTCTGAGCGTAAATTTGTCTGCGAGGTAAAACAAACCGCCAAGCACACGTAGAAAGAAAAGACCATTGGGAAGAATACGGAAGTGAACCTCAGAACGCTTGCGTCTGTATCCGTGATGCGTATGTGTGAGGTAGCACGACATAAATCAAAACAAATCCGTGTATATGTAAGCGAAGAGCGCTAAAGCGTGATTGCTGGCTTCCCGCGTGCTCTTCGTGCTTGGCACGTACTCGGCCTCGTGGAATAAAACGGAATGACGCACGAGTTTCTGAGAGTGCCGGTGAAGGCTCTCGCGTGCCTGGGGTACTTCTTGTGCACGAAAGTGTGTTGTGATCGAGGTTGGTGTGTGAGCGCGTGTAAATACGAACGCGCACCTGGCACGATATGCGCGTTTGCGTGCACGTTTGCTTGCGCGTAGAGATGGTTGCTTACCTCCGCTGATATGTGCACGCGCGCACGCACACGGACACGCACGCACACAAACAGACACGCGCACACACACTGCAAGATTTTTTTTTTATTTACGTGAGCGCCAGGATAGCCTTATTAGCGTACATCTTGTTTCCGGAGCGCCCAACTACCGGGCAGTATGAAATAAGCGGCTGCATCAAGCTCCCGAGATTCAGAGACTGTGACGTCACAGTTTTCCCCAACTACTATGGGACTCACGCGCTGCGATCGCCTAATCTTCGGGCTTGTGGCTTCGGACGTTCTTGTGGCGTTATTCATCAAGCTTCGTCTCTTTCTAAATTTCTTCGAGATCACATTCCCTTTAAATCGTGAACGCGATAAGTTTCTTTCGGACATGATCCTTGCGTGAAGTTGCCTATACGACACGAGGCTTCGTTGGAAAGGGGCCAATTGGCCAAAGTCGCAACGCAGTTTGAAGCCAAGGTTACGAAAGTTTTCGCCAAATCTACGTACTAACCATTACTCTCATGCCGGCTGAACCGCCATGCTTGAAGCTCCCATGGACACTAGCGCCACAATTCCTTCTAGTTATGTTGGCAGGAAACTCTATGGTCGTGACTGCGCTACTACTGTGCTGTGCGGCGGCGGTATGCGGTGACAATTACCGACTGTGGTTGTATGTCTATGCTCCTTTCTTTCTTTACCTCTACTTTGCTATCACTCCACCTACCCTCTCTCCCCAGCGTAAGGTAGCGAACCGGATCTTCCCACCTGGTTAACCTCCCAACCTTTCCCCTTTCTTCTCTCTCTCTCTCTCTCTCTCTCTCTCTCTCTCTCTCTCTCTCTCTCTCTCTCTCTCTCTGATTTTGACACGGCCGCGCTGAAATGCCGGGAACCCTTGTATATGATCGCGCACGCGCTCGTGTGAAACGCGTTTCGTATAGTTTGTTCGCGTGTAACGCAGAAAGCGCCGCGACAGCCAAACATGTTACACCTCTGTAATGAAACCAGTAAATACCTTGCGGTCCTGTATATTAACAGGTGCGCGCGTGCTTTAGAGAAACCTAATTGCTGGCTGTATGTGCACAACGATTACATTCTGATTTATTCATCCAGTGCGAAGAAGAGAGACGCGCTTACTGGCATTAATTTCTGGGTCGAAATGGCGTGTTATATATGCCGCTTCGCTAGGATGTCATTTACGGTAACGCTAGTAGCGTGTTATTTTCTTTTTTTTTTTCGTGAAACGTCACGCTACTAACCACTACTTTTGTTGCCGTTGCTACAAGCGTGATATGTAATTAACCTAACCAGGCACGCAATTCAGTCAAAAACCTTCACATACTTCAGTGTAAAATGCTGTATTTTCTGTAATATGTGAAAAAATTGTAATTAGAACAAAAGAGCCTGTGTGTTTTATCTAATATCTTGACTCTGCTAAGGCGACCAGTTTAACTGCAGGCCATTTGCGACATTTCGAAAGAACTAAGGTCATCACGCACTGCTCGTTATCATACTTTTTCTCGTATCATTTTTTTTCCCGTTTACTTGCGTTATTTCGGGTGAACAAACATTAAGGCGTGATACGCAACGGCAGAAAGGAAAACCTCAGATATTGTATTAGCATTTAATTCCGAGAAACGAATATAGTTACGTAGGCACGATCATATTCGAGGCCAAGTCACAATGAAAACAATCCGCATTTCCCCATATACCAGCACTGCCATGGTGTCACGGCACCATTTGTAGAATCAAAAATGGATTGAGTGCCATCCAGGCGGAACATACTTGTCGGAGTTTTGCAGTGAAGCCTTCTTCCCGGGGACTTTCTAATCCGCTGTTAAAAAAATTAAATTGTGGAGTTTTAAGTGGCAAAATTACGATCTTATTAAGAAGCACGCCGTAGTGGGGGACTCCGAATTGTTTTTTTTTAACTCCGGGGGTTCTTTGACGAGCACCTGAATTTAAGTGCACGATTTTTTTTTTCGTTTCGCCCTCATCTAAATGCGGCCGCCGCGGCGGAGATCGAACCAGCAACCTCGAGCTCAGCAGCGCTAAGCCGTGGCTACTTTTCGTGGTCGTACGGGCACTTGGGATAGTAAAGGCGAGAATGGTTAAGCCTACGAGCACGCGCATTGTGGGAGTGTGTCGCGTTTGCAGCTTTGTCATGGGAGTGAATCGCATTTTTTCAAAGCCAAAAAGAAGCGTCTTTCCGCCCCAGGCGTGTGCAGCTAACCTTGGTTTTACCGAAATTCTTTTTTATTCGAAATATCGTATTATTCGAAGTTTTTCGTGTGCCCACATCGTTATGGCTCTTTTTTTTGTTTTTGCTTCGGCACTTGTAACTATTCTCCGCCACAGGATCGTTAACCCTTCGGCGATAATCTTCAAGGCCCAAGGTTTCTGGCTGGGTAACGATGTCCTGAGTTACCTTTCAACGGGTTATTAACGTGGAAGCATCGGCTGGATGGTTAATCGTTTTCAGCCTGGAGAAGCCCTAAGAACCGGGGATAAGTAAAGGTACATGAAAAGACTACACGCTGCACCATTACAGATAGGTACACCGTTTCCTTGTCATTTAACAATAAAAATAGTGCACTGACATGTTTTTCCTTGAATTTTGTTTTTTCGGTATGCTTAGACGATTTCCCTGGTTGTTTGGATGTTGTTGTTGTTGTTGTTGTTGTTGTTGTTGTTGTTGTTGTTGTTGTTGTTGTTGTTGTTGTTGTTGTTGTTGTTGTTGTTGTTGTTGTTGTTGTTGTTGTTGTTGTTGTTGTTGTTGTTGTTGTTGTTGTTGTTGTTGTTGTTTGGCTACCACTTCGCACTTATCAAATTTGGGCTAGCAACCGCACTTCTTTTACTATGACCGCACTTTTTTGTTTACCAAAACCTCCGGGATAGTCTGAACCTGAGAGCCGTTGTATCGATACCGGGACATGCTACGTGTGGTTTCCGCGCTATAAGTCACGGTTTCAACATGATTGACCTCGCCGCTCTTCGACTGATGTGATAATCACAACAGATATTACCGAGCGAAAATTTTGTTATCAGGTGCCTTTAGAGTCTACTCAAATGCACTGGATTGAAGGTGTGTCTCAAGCAACTCCTCGTCGTAGTATCCTCTGAGGAGCGTTGCTGAGGCGCACTGTCTTCTTCAGCCAAGCGGCAGTGTTGTGCTCCGCTCGGTGGTTGGACCACGGAGATTTACAAGAACGGGAAGAAAGACATGAGAAGGGAAACTCTGCACCATAACGCAAAGGGAAGTGCCTTGCTATTTGGGGCTCGAGGTCGGCACCGATTTACAAAAATATACGGCAGCAAATATTCGCAACAAGATAAGGCATATGTCTGCCGCAGCAAATATTCAGAGACCGCTCAGCATATCGTGAAGGAATGTGAAAGGATTCACGCAGTGAGACCCGTAGGTAGCGTACTCCTTGCAGAAGCGCTTGGATTTACAGTGAACGGAAGCATCATGAACCATTCAGCAGTCGAAATAAACAAAAGACGTTTAGAATGTTAGTGAAAAAAATCAGGGAAGAGATTGATACGACCGGATTCGTTACAGCCACAGGTAGCGGTAAAGGTACATAAAGTTTCGACGGAGAGAGAAAAGAGTAAAGAGATGTAGGCAAATGGCTAGACTAAACTGCGTGTATAGCACACCTGATTAGCTCAACCAGTCTAGGAGAATATCTGTGACGGTCCCGTTTCAAAGCAGATGCCAATAAATAATAATAACAATAATAATATTTATCATCATCATGGTTGGGAAGCTACATGAAAGCGCTGCGTGAAGGCTTCCTGATCTGCACACTCATCGTAACCTGTGATAGAGTGACTATACTTCGAAGTATCCAAAAAGAGTTTCTATGTTCCTTCAAATCAAAACTGGTTGTTCGTCTGCGCCTATATGTCGCCGTTCTGTTGTCCCGTCGTTGAGTGCTCCTCCAAAACTTTTCAGGTGTCAACAAGCTCAGTTGTCAACGTTTCTGCATGGAAAGGCCCGAGCTGAGGTCCAGATGAGGACACAATGGTACATTTACTTAGGAAATTGCTAAGTGATTGTAAGGAACAACTTCGCCGATCTTAATTTCAGTGTAATTTGTAACGTCCTGGAGAAAGCGGAGATATATTTGTTGCGAAAATTTTCAATACCATAGTAAATAAATTCATAATCAGTAAGAAAGTAAAGACTGCATTAAAGATCGAAGTACACGAAAAACGAAAGCGCTTCCTCCTGTGTATTTTCTGCTTCGTCCAACTAGTCGTAAAGTTTTTACCTCTCAAGTGCTAAAAAAATAAGCGGAGCCATTTGAGAATTAGCATAGATGGTGTGACTTGACTGCCCTCTTCGTAGTATTGAACGAAGCTCTAACGGCCATGTGGCACACCAGGTCCGAGTAAGAAGTTGAGAACGCCAGAGCTCTTCAGTCAAACCACTTGCGGAGGAGTACCTCATAGGTCTCATACTTCGAAACCCGGACACAGTGATCGGTGAACAGCGCTGGAGGCTGCTGACTTTCGCGTTACCTGTGGACACGAGAACTAACTATAAAACTCGAATTTTTGGACACAACAAAACAAGCTTTCGGCACTCAATATAAGCATGGCTAAATAAGCAGTATCTTTGATCAGCCAACCATTTTTTTAGTAACATTGGCTACTCTGAGTGCTGGTCGTCTGCCATCAGTCGATGGCAGACGACCAATTTAACCTCGCCGCTCACTGGGTGGCGGGTCAGTCGATTCTGCCTTCTGCTCACAGTCTCCTAAGAAGTCCCAAGGCGCAAGATGACGCCGACGCCATCGCGCCGGAATTTAACGCCGCGGTTCTGCACTGATGCAGCACAGGAAGGAAGTCAGGAGCGCTGGTGCTTTCGGTAGACCCTGCCGCTCCAGCAACAGAAGAGCAGACTGCGCCAGGCGGCGCGAGGCGGGAAGGAATAGAGGGAGAGAGAGTTAGGTATAGCAGTGGAAATGGTGAGTGTGACTGAGACACGACATTGCTAGGCTTAGCGAACGCGCGGCGGAAAAACAGGCAAAAAGTTTCCCGAAGGAAGCGGGAAAGTTTGAGAAAGGTGTGCAAGATGAAACCTCGGCGGCTGCGGCGGCAGCGGTGGAGAGAATGGAAAAACGAAAGTGTGTGCGTGTGTGTGCAGCACTTCTGCAACACCAGCGTGTTGCAGAAGTGAAGGACGCCCCAGACGAGCTCGCTGAAGGGCAAAGAAAATGGAGGAAAAGGAATAGGAAGAGAATGACGCGGGAGAAAGGAGTGACAAGAACAGAGCGAGGAATCACATTCTTCTTCGGTGCTCCTTTAGGAGACATTTATTATTTCATTCGTTCGCTCGTGTGCACGCTTTTTGTGCGTCTGTCTCGCTGGCGGCGTGCGATGGAATAGCTGCCCCGCCAGAGCGCGCTGACGCGAGCCGGTACGCCGGCTGCATCGCAAGCGCTGAGGCACGGCAAACAGCGACGTCACGCGGAGGGGAAGAAAAAAACGTCGAAAGCAGCAACAAATGTGACAAGAAATGGAGGGAACGTAAGAGGAGAAGGGCACGCCAATCTATGTTCATTCTCCTTTTCCTCTTTCGCAATCTCCAGGGGTCGCTACGTGCCTCTACCTCCCCTTTTTTCTTATCTCTTCTTATTTCTCTAGTCCTAACGGTATCCTCATCTCGCTCACCCTTCCCTCCGAGTTCCACTACATTCCCAGCGGTAGCGCGCGGTAAACAAATGAAATAAGCGAGACAATAACAAAAACAAAACACAGGAACGCAGATGGCAAGGGAAAGGGTGCGCAGCACAGCGACCAAGCAAGCAATAAATACTGAAGGAAGGCAGAAAGCTTCGCTTCCCCCGTCTTTCCTCTCGCATGTACGGCGCTGGAATGCGCGGCGCTGTGTGAGATACGGTGCTCCGGCCTCTTACCGAATTTTTTCTTACACCTACTTGCGCACGCCGGGTTTGCCCTCCTTCTTGTTCTTCCATCCACAGCGTAATGCTTTCTTTCTCTCCCCTCGCAATCCCAGCCTGGAACGCAATCCCAGCACCAATGCTTCACTCCCTCCTTTCCCCCTCATGCCCACTTCCTTCTTCCTCTTCAATCCTCTTCCGCATCCCAGCAGCATCGGATCCCTCACTTTCGCTCACCGACTCCTCTCCGCTTTCGCAGCATCGTGACACGAGCGATGCTTTTCCCGCCTCCGCTAGTCCTCTCGCTCGATACGGCGCAGGGGTTGCTATGGAAACGACCGCTCGTTCCCGAGCAGCACTTCTTCTTTCCCTTCTCGGGTCGCCTCTGCTCCCACGTCATCCCTATGCTACCCTTATTCGTCCCGGAGGCGAGGCACGATCGATACTGCGGCACGATGCGCACCATCCAAGGCGCATGCGCTGTGCGATCCCTTCGGCCGGTCGAAGGAAAGCTGTTGCTGTTGCTTCCCTGCGAGCCACTTCTCCCCACCGTACACCCTAGTTCCACCACACCCCCGTTGCCATGGAACCCCGGCGAGGTCCTTGCTTGTCCTCTCTCCTCGCATCACCTCTTGTGGGCGGGAAGAGAAACGGTGGTGTTGGCTTCGGCGGAATGAAGGAGATCGGGGATGGCTGCTAGGGAGACGTTAGAACTCCTTCCTCTCTTTCCCTTTCTCACGCCATCATCCCTCGCTCTCCCTAGCCTCCAACAGGAGCAAGGCGGCGCGCGGTTGCTTCACTTTGTTCCCCTTTCTCTCTCACTCTAACCCACTCCCCCACACCCTCCTACCCGCCTAGCCACCATCACCGCCAACCCTTGCCCTCTGTAGCCGTCTCCTCCGATCCTCATCCGTATTCTCGAGCCGCTTCGCGCACATTCCGCGTCACTTCTTTAGGTTGTCGTCTGTTCTCTCTTAGCTTATCCTTGGTCGTCTGTTTGTTCTTTTCCCGCCAGAAGTGCCACCGCCTGCAACACTATCTCTCACCCCCAACCCCCCCCCCATACCCAAGTGCTCCGACGCTCTCCATCTGCATCTTTCCATACTCCTTACCATTCTCTCCCTCATCGACTCAGCCTTCATCCCTATTCCGGAGCTTCATCCCCTTCGCCGCGCGTGCAGAGCCGTCTTTAGTCTCTTGTCTGTACTTTATTTCGCTGCTGCTTCATTCTTCGTCTTTTGCCGATCTTCAGCTTGTTCCAAGCGCTGCCCCGCTGGTCGTCTGCAACTATTACGGAGTTTTTTTTTTGTGCACGCATAAGAGCAGTGCGACCAGACTTCGCGACAGCTACTCCCCGCTTCCCTTTCCCTACCTTTGCGCACACGCAGACACAAGTACGCACGCACGCGCGCGCTCCCGTTCTCTGTCTGTATTCCCCGTCTCTCCCCTTTTCTTCCCTATACACCGACGCGTGCCGATGCCCACCTTTTGTCCTGCTCACCGCTGCTCTTCACGTGGAAACTTTCGGGCAGCGTTGTCAATTCAGCACGCGTGCGGCGCACTCCGGCTGTCTTCGTTTGTTTAACCTTGTACACCCTCGGCCCCTTCGCTCAACGTTTGCCTACTTTGGCTTAGTTAGAAGTAACGCCGCGTCCAGACCCAAAGCCAGAGGTAACGAACGGATGCTAGGGGGGAACAGGGCAGTACCAGGAAACGACGGACGCAAGAACGAACCGGACGAGGAGCGTGCAAGTGCTCCAAGATGGCCGAAGTTCCTTCTCGCTGCAACGTTACGAGCTCCAAAAGCTCGGGGACTGGACAATACGATATACCCGTATCGCTGTACAGCAACGTATTGCTTATAACAGCTAGGCTATGGTTAACTATCGCACTGGCCCAATGCCAAGGAGAAGATAGACGGGAAAGGCCGTGACGTCAAACAGACGCCCGCCCGGTATTGGAGCGCAATCTGTTACTGTTAACTGCGTTGAAAAGACACAAAAGAGCATACCTATATCACCATAGACTGGTAAACAATTCCTTCAGATCAGTTTTGGCGTTCGTTTCGCGAAGAATGGATGAATATTAGTGGAGAAAACAGCGGCCATAACAACAGCACCGGTGAGCTGTTGTTATTGGGCTTCTTCGATTATTAGTTCCTGACAGCCCCGGACTGCGTGGGACTGCTGTCCCGCATTGGATTTTCTCGAATAGCTTTGGTAGCTCCACCCACTTGTCCAAGACATGCCAGAATCGCGTTCGCTCTTCACGGACCGGATGTCGCGGACTGTCCGCGGACTTCCGGAGCTGTCAGCATGTATTTTTGCTCGCACAAGCGCAAGCAGCTAGCAGACGACGGCTGTCTTAAAAAGGTGCGCTTGCCATTTGACGCCCCGTTGTGAAAGATGATGTCGTGTGCTTCTGCGCAATTTGCGCATTCCAGACGGCAAATCATGTGCCCTCTGCTATCGCTTCTGTTGCATCCGTGCTTTGTGTGCTTTCATGCGAGTTTTTTTTTTTTACGAGCAGTTTAATTGCTTCAGCTTTACTTTGCGTGTTTTTTAGATAGAAGCAAAGCGATCGGGCGCGCTTGCTTGCTTTTCTTGATGTTTTGCGCAAAATCTGTCATGCTCGTGGTTATATGCGTAGTAAACAGGTAGATTTCGCTTTTCAGGTGAGTGAAACCGGTGTGCGAGGCAGCGTATCATATTGTATGTGGTTATCTCGTGCCGGTAGCTGGAGTGGTATATACAGTCGGAGCTCCTCCGATTGCTGTTGACGTAAATGTTCATCCCTTCTACTACCAAGTTGGAGCATTTACTTTTGGGCGTGCAGGATTAGTAGACGGTGTACGCGCGCTTTGTCCTTGACACGCGCCGGGCCTTCAGCAGACGGTCTCGCGAGCTTTGAAGATATCGGTAGGTGCTTTCTGCGTGAACGGCGACGTGGCACGACCGTGATTTCGCTTGTGTCCGTGTGGTAATTCCGCTTAAATTCCGCATGCCCAATGAGCTAGCTTAAATACAGTGGTTAAGGCGCACGATGAGCGACAGCGTGGTGTAAACTGCGCTTTGCGAAGACGTTCAATAAGTGCGCTCAGGCTGCGATTCCACTATGCAAGCTTTACGGTTGTGCCGGCAACGTAGCCTCTGAGACTGCACCACTTCGGAGGTCACGCTAATGAATTCGCTGGGTAGGGAGTACGAGTAGCTAAGAGCAGACGACGGCCGCCAGGAGAGTGACTTCAGGTCACGGTGCTTGTAAAAGAAACCTCAGACAGTCCCCGACAGCTTAGTCACGTGACTGGGACGCGCTCTTCTGTCAGGGATAGTCAGACCGGAAGCCGCAGGTGGTTTGCGGACAGTCCGGAACTGCATAATCGAAGAGGCCCAGTGTTACGTCAGTTACTTTTCAAATTAATTTTGTCACAGTCGTCCCGTTTTGACAGACAGAGAATTCTCGAAACTTTTCAGGGCAACTCTTTGGTTCCTTCACAATTCTGTGTATATTCCATCTTCACCGATAAACAGCTACAAGGATCCTAGTGAACAAAAAAAGCCGTCAAAAATTTGTGACGCTGCGGCAAGTTCTTGCGGGAAACTTAATGCGGCGTTGTCCCCCGTCCTGTCTACAACGCTTGTCTACGTCTGTCTCTTTCGTCGTCCTTTGTCCAAGTTCACCCTGTCATACGTCAAGTTTCACTTTTGAGTTCTTTATGGCCGTGTAATGTTAATAGTGCCTGTTTTGTTACTACACAAGCGCATTTCCTAATAAAGCTTTTTTTTACTCTCCCTCGCTTAGGAGGGAAGGAGGGAAAGAGATAAGAAGAAGGCAGGGAGGTTAACCAGAATCACGTCCGGTTGGCTACCCTACACCGGGGGAATGGGAAAGGGGGAAAACAAAGATAACAGGAAGAGAGAGGAGGGAAAGAAAGAAGGAAATTGCAGTGAGTTCGCTCGCGTGTGTGGCCTTACAGAAATTGCATTAATAGACACAAATGGTCGCACAAGCCCGTCGTCCTTAAGAAGCACAAAAGTGCCTTCACCGCTTTATGGGCCGACGGGCGATGGAGGCGGTGTTCCAGCAGCAGCTGCACAGAAAGCGGCCGATTGTCCAGTTTTTGAAAACCTTTGGCAAGTTCTTGTCTCTCAGGGGTGTATCGTGGACAGTGGCACAGCAGGTGGTCGATGTTTTCTTCCGTGCCACAGACCTCGCATGCTGCACTGTCAGTCACTCCAATTAATGTAGAGTATGCCTTTGTGAAGGCAACTCCTAACCAAAGGCGACAGAGAAGCATAGCTTCACGTCGAGGAAGTCCGAATGGAGGCCGGAGTTGCAGGGAGGGGTTTAGTCGATGCAGTCGTGTAAATCGTAAGTTTGGCGAGTTCCACTCAGTCAGTGTGAGACTGCGTGCCAGGTGTCGAAGCTGCCTAGCGGCGTCTGTCCTCGAAAGCAGAATTGGAACGCTCTGCTCTTCATGATGTGATGTACGAGCAGTGTTATCGGCGGAATCATTGCCACTGATTCCACAATAGCCAGGTACCCACTGAAAAACGACCTCGTGACCTTTTTGTTGGAGATGATTAAGTTTCGCGATTTCGTATGTCAATTGGTCATGGCATCTGTGTCGCAGAACTGACTGCGTGCGCTGTAATGCCGGTTTTGAATCACAGAACACAGCCCATTTTCTAGCTCTTTCAGATTCAATGAATTCCATTGCTCGACGCAGGGCCGTTAGTTCTGCCGCCGTTGAGGTCGTGACATGCGATGTCTTGAAGCGCAGTGTCATTCCTCGCGTTGGTACCACCACGGCAACACCGAAACTGCACGACGTAGTTGATCCATCGGTATAGATGTGCACGTGGTTGCTGTACTTTTCATGCAAACGAAGTAAGGTCAACTGTTTTAGAGCAGAGGCCGGTAGGTCTGTCTTCTTTTGTAGTCCTGGAATCATTATATGTACTTGTGGACGGCTCAAACACCACGGAGGAAACGCTGGCTTGGCCGCAGGTGCGTACCCTGAAGTAAACGACGCACGATGTGCACTGACAATGCTGCTAAATGTCGAGCAGGGCCTTGCAGCAGTGAGGCTCGCCAAGTGGTGGGAAGGGGTCCTAGCATAATGCCTGAGATGCATACGCATTGTCTCAACGGTAATGTGCGTCGTGATTGGGTAATCCTGCGCAACGGCAATGGTTTCAGCCGTTGATGCACTGCGTGGTAAGCCAAGACATATCTTAAGGGCTTATCTGTATCGTACGCAGGTTAGACTTGCTTAGGTTCCTTTACCAGTAACGATGTTAGCGTTTTCACACTAACCATGGTAACTGTGAGATAATCAGCTGTGGAACCCAGTCTTCGTTATGTAACAGTGACGTGTTGCTTAGATCAGATAGCATAAGCTTCTTCGTACACTTCTGCGGTAGCACTGTGTCGAGAGAAAGAAAGGAACGGTAAGGAGGCCTACCCGCCGTGGTTGCTCAGTGGCTATGGTGTTGGGCTATTGAGCACGAGGTCGCGGGATCGAATCCCGGCCACGGCGGCCGCATTTCGATGGGGGCGAAATGCGAAAACACCCGTGTGCTTAGATTTAAGTGCACGTTAAAGAACCCCAGGTGGTCAAAATTTCCGGAGTCCTCCACTACGGCGTGCCTCATAATCAGAAAGTGGTTTTGGCACGTAAAACCCCAAATATTATTATTATTAAGGAGGCCGAGCATACAACAGTCCGGTTGGCTACCCTACATAGATGGCACGGACAAATAAGCAATACGATGATCATATAATTGCGCCTGAGTGACTGTTATTAGGTAACATCGAGCATGGAACACAACAACAGTAAGATTAGGCAAAGGGAACGGCGTCCTCACTAGCTTGTGTAATTGGAAACGGATTCGTAAGCAGCGCTCGTCCAATTCGAGTAGGGTTTCGGCACAGCACACGCTGCGAGATTATCGGCACAACAGGCTGAACATCTCGTCACAGTACACACCGAACTGATGAATTAGGAGGAACGGTAAGCGCCACAATGTTCACGTTGCGCGGAGCCGGGTACGCATTCTCTACTTTCTCAACTTTGTGAGTATCCGATCCGGAAATAAAGGCGAACACGGGAACTTTTCAATGTTCGGCCTGTTCCTTTGGCTTCGTAGAATCCGTTCAATCTGTTCCGTAGAATCGCTTTCTTAGATGTAAGGTCCAGTCTAGCCGACTATAAGTTAGCGAACCTTGACATCTCACTGCCGTTTTAATAAACGACGACATTTGGCGACAGTAAGTCAGTCGGCAAAAGCATAGCTGGCGCCGTCTTTTGATAGATGCCTAGCATTGCATTTTTTATGGCGCAGTTGAGTTCTTTCGAGAAGTAAGCGATTTTCTTAAAGTCGTGCACGGGTTCAAATTCACTTCATTAAGATTGCAAGTCAAGCGCGCTATTGAGGGAAGCGTTTCAGTCACCAATGATTACAAACACTTTGATTGTTGCGGAAAACTTCGAAGCTATCAAGGGGAAATTAGGCTCTAGCTGGTTGCCTTTGCAAATTACATGTATAGGCCATCCCGTTTAGCTGCACACTAAGAAATTAAAGAGTCATGGAGGAGGAAATGCAGCACCTACACTGCAGGAAACATGTTCCTTCTTTTGGAAGTTCTTTGTGACGGTAGAGCAAAAGACAACATAACAATTGCTGCGAGTACTCTACTGCCTACCCAAATGCATTCATATTGACACGTGTACTTGTTTGTCTTTATCGGGCGACACGTTTCACCGCCTAACAAATGTTAACGCACAGCAGTTACCATGCATGATACTGTTGCACAAACCACGCATTGAAATGACGCGCTTTGCGCAGCACTTCGCTCTTTATGGCTCACCAAATTCGTGCACACCTCTGAAAAAACATTCGTGTATGCGGTCACCGTGAAAAATGCGCTCTACCGGATCAGTGAGGCATTGTTCGAGCGACGCGCACTCGAACGTCGGCCTCGTGAATCCGCTTCTTCCACCTGCACGTTTGCCTCACGCACACACATGCAGGAAGATTCCCGTTGCTTGCGAGCTTAGTTCATTTCACAACGAATGCAAAGTGAAAACATTGTCCACGTGAGAAGCTTCGATATCTGGCGCAAGCACTTAGCGAAGAGAAAGAACGGTAATTCACGAACGACTACGATGCTCCCTAATGCGAAATTTGAGCGCAACTATGTACGTGTTTTTATTTCGCGATATATGGAGGCAGAGAATTTGAGAGATACATATAGCAGAGGTCAAGCGCGTCGCCTTTCGTGCATGATAGGTCGAAGGTTCCAATGTATAATCGGCGGTGCCTCTTGGCTTCCAGAAAGTACTACACAATTTGTGTCGCACGTACAATCAGACTGCAAAACATTTGCAAACCAAGACAACCGAAACAAGCGCGAACGAGGCCTGACGCGAGCAGGCGGTAGTACGAAACGAGCGGTCGTGCGGGTCCGCATGAAACCTGTTTCCCACGCGCACGTCACTGCAGGGGCTGCTCTCATTGGTCTCCGTCGTTCGCGGCTCGCGTCTTTCACCTGCCGCTCCCCGTTCGCTCTTTCATCTTTCACTGTTGTGCTCGTTCGCACGGTTATGCCGTCGACGCCGCCGACGCGAGCAGCAGGAACGGGCCATTAAGAGCTGCGCTCTAAAAAATACGCATACTGCCAACGCAGTCAACGCACCCCTGCATGCGCGATAGCTCGACGAACCACCGTGTAATTATAAGATCGCTTCGGTCCACTGGCTTCGTTTGCTGCCTTCCCATGTTGCATTACAGTAATCCGTCGTCCCATGCCCAGCAAAGTTTGCAGCTCCGTCGTAACGGTACTACTATTATCGTAGTCTTCTCTTCGCAGTTGCGAGGTTACATCCGGTTGTGTAGGCTGAGTACATGCCCTGTGCTTGTGGCTTTTGAGACAGTGGATGTCTCTTCACGCCCTTCTTGGTTGGCGAAGGCCAACAAGATAAGAAGGAGGCTTGAACGAAACTGCTGAATTGAAGACAATCTGTTCTTAGCTGCCGCCATACGAGGTTGCCGTATCTCGGACCTCATGATCTTGAAACCGCTTCAAAAAAAAATTGCCCTGTCGCGTCCCCAGAGTGTCGTAGTGAGCGGAAAAAATATCAAAGCATTGTTCGCGAGCGGACAAGAAGCCAGCATTAGTTGCAGAGTAGTTAAATTTCACTGTCGGGCGTAATTTGCGCCGCCATGGTCGAAAATAAACCCCACTGCACGATACCCCTGTCAAGGATGCACCGCCTTCAATTGAGTCCTACTGAGGCGAAGCAGTCATACGGCACACTTCTCAGAAATGGAGCCACTTGCCTTTGACTAAGCAAGGCACCCGCGACGCAATAATGTCTGGAATAGCTGTTCGCTGGTGAGCACAAGAAGCGAGAATTAGTCGCGGAGTAGGTAAAACTCAATGATACGGGCGTAATTAGCGCCAGTATAGTCGAACTTAACCACATTGCGCCGTGATTGCTTAGTGGCTATGATGTTGGGTTGTTAAGCACAAGGTCGCGGGATCGGCCACGACGGCCGTATTTTGATGGGGGACGAAATGCAAGAACACCCGTGTACTCGGATTTAGGTGTATGTTAAAGAACCCCCCCGCTGGTCCAAATTTCCAAAGTCCCCCACAACGCATGCCTCATAACCAGATCGTAGTTATGGCACGCAAAACCCTGTAACTTAATTTATTTGCACCATAGAATGCACTATCTCCGTAGTGCATGCCATACGTAAGAGGCATGGGACACAAAAGAAAAGAAGAGGACGATGTGCGCCGACCGCTCCGAATGGCACGAGCCCTGGAGGCGCGTGACCCGAGGTGTGATCGGAGGAGAAGCGGTGCCGAGGTGGTATTATCGACGAGGCTCTGGGCCAAGGTTGGAGCACCAGCTTCGTTCTGGCGACGGGACCCATGGAGGTTCGGACGGGCCCGTGGCGCTGGCGACCCAGGGTGTAGCCGTCGAGCTCGGCGACGTTCGAGCGAGGCTCCCTGGACCTGCTGGAGCCTCCCACGGTGCTGCCGAGCACTCCAGGAATTGGATCCCCCTTCTTCGACAGACCATCACGGACGATAGTCCGCGGGGCTTCTCGTCTGCACTCGGAGAAGCAGCGGCGGAGCCCGGTGTTAGGTATAGCCAGGTAGGCCTGAGTGTCCGTCACCAACATTGTTCGGGACGCCGGCATCCGAGACGGAGGAGCTGGCCGGCCCATACCAAGGAAGCAAAACTTGCGGAGTCGGCGGGAGCACCGACTCTGAGCAAGAGCCGACGCACATCGGACTTGAAGATGCGTACCACGAATGAGCCTCGTAAGAGCGTTCTGTTTTGTTAGCGCGCAGCCATAGGCCATGGTTGCCGGACTTTCGCGCGTAACGCGCTAAGGACGCACGTAGGCGAAGATAAGGACAAAATTTCGAATAAGCAATTGAGTGTGGAGTATTATATTTGTCGGTTGAGTTTTTATTTTTCCTTTTCGAGTGTGTTTTATTTTGGGGTTATTGTTAGTAAAGTCTGTTTGCTGTGCTCGCCTGCGTCTCCCGACTCCATCTCGCCACACAACATCCGCACGGCCCCGAAATCAGTGTGTCAGTGTACCATCTGGCTTCTTCGTCAAAAACAAAAGAAAGCCAACCAATTGTTGTCGCTAATGAAGACAAGGTCGACGTGATTGCGCATGAAATACGATATGAATAATACTCCAAATGAGAGGATAATGAACATGAAAGAAAGACAGAGACAGATTATAGACATATAATTAACACCTAGACATCGAATCATTTGACAGACAGACACGCAGACAGGCAGACATAAAAACTTCTCTCGGACCACTATTCTTGCTCTTCTTCTCCGCCATCCGCTGTTTCTATTACTTCGTTGTTGTTCCCGGATCACATTGAAATAAGCATCTTTCGTGTTCTCTGGTCTTTCGAAGTAAAATAATCTAATAACAACAACGGCAAAACAAAAACGTCGTGGCCCGTGTAGTTTGGCCCAAACAAACTTGCGCACTTTCGGTTCACCTGTGATATTAAATTGGGCGAACACCCACTCTCCTTTAAAGCCGGATTCATGAAAACCCTCTGCTCTGTCGAACGACTCTCGACTTTTCAATATCCGTGGGCAAGGATTTATCGAACTTTGCATACCTACACATCTGATTCCTACTGCCACTGTCTTCCGTTCTTTTTTTTCTTTTTCATCTCTCTCACGGAACGAAAAAAAAAAAAAGAACACCGTTCTCTGGAAGTGCATACCGATGAGTTTCAACGCCAGCCCCGACGCTGGCCAGGCCCCAGCCCTGCGTCGTTTCGAAACTTTCGCCGGAGGATTACCGGAGGGCTTTGCATGGCGGATGCCGTTTTGGTCCTCGTCGTGTCATGTCCACCGCCTTACTCCGCCGCGGGACAAACGTGTACTGCCGTAAAGCCTCCCGGCAAATCGCATCTTTTCAGACCTGATACATAATCAATGAACTTGTCTATAGCTTCGCGCTGTCGCGCATAATGCGAGAGCGGCGGATGGCGTGGTTCGCGCATAAAGCAGGCACTTTCGCAAGCTGTAAAATAAACGGTCCAGCCACGTCGTTTTCGTAAACTTAGAGCCCATATACCGACTGTGGAGTGCGTGAAACTCGGAGCGAATATCTCACTGAATGCATAGCTAAAAATTTTCTACGAGAGGAATTTTCTTTTTTTCAAATCGAGTAGATGTAAAGTTACACCCATCAGTAGATGCAAAGCGACAACAGCGTCCGCTGAAGCACTGATAACTGCGGCAGGTTATATCTGGAGGCAATCCCCCCGTTCCACTACCCTTAGACATGTCGACACTTCTTTCGACACGACCGGGTCTTCCATCGCGAAAATCCTGCATAATATTCAGTTGAAGAAGTAGTTGCGGCCACCGAACAAGTCAAGGTGAAGAAACCCGGAGACGCTACGGAGCCCCGTACGGCTACAAACGCAATGAACAGTAACCAGAAAGACAACGAAATTTACGTGACTCTTGTAAGGGTGGGTATTTGGCGCAGAAGATTCGTGCCTTGACAATATTGAGCGTGCATTGAGATGACTCCTAAAGTACGTATAGTGAACGTACAACTGATCACCGTCAACCACAGCCTTCTTCCCACCGCTTCATTTCACTTCGTTTCACACACATTATTTCCAAGGTTGTGCTTTTTTTTATATAGCTCTGGCTATCGCTAGACAATCGCCTGCACTCTGGAACACCACGAGAGCGGATGGTCTCCTTAGCAGATTGACGTAATAGTTCTGCGGAAACCCGCAAGATGGAGAGAAGTAATTAATAAAGAGAAAATCAGACGTCCACCCGTTCGTAGCAATTGCTACAAAGGAAACCCAAACGGGTTTCCTTTGTAGCAATTGTCCACGGGTCGGTCCTTTGTAGAAATTGCTACGAACAGGTGGATGTCTGATTTTCCTTTTATAAATTCCTTAGCAGCTTGTTACTGATAGTCTTATACACAGGGTGTTTCTTTAACTGCATAATTTTTTTTTCACTATTGCCTGTGGCAGATAACAGAGCCCTAATCATTGATCTAAGTTACTGGATGATGTGGCCACGTGAGCACAGCCTTGTCGCCCGCAACTGCCTGCGTAACGAGTACGAAGGCGATATGTATGGCGCTTGTCGTAGAAATAAGTTTGATGAGAGGCGTACGGACAAAGAAATACGACACATATCTAGCTACACTTGTGGATTCTGTGTCCCGTGTGCCACAGTGGCACATACACACATTCTGGAACGGTGGCCAAGAATACATGTTCAGTACCACATACCCAGTGCAGAAGTTGCACACACAACACATATATATATACGTGTGTGTGTGTGTGTGTGTGTGTGTGTGTGTGTGTGTGTGTGTGTGTGTGTGTGTGTGTGTGTGTGTGTGTGTGTGTGTGTGTGTGTGTGTGTGTGTGTGTGTGTGTGTGTGTGTGTGTGTGTGTGTGTGTGTGTGTGTGTGAAGTAGTTCTTCGATTCAGATGTTTAATAAATTGACAGAAGTGCAGACGCACGTAGACAAGCAAAAGCAAGCATTCAGGTTAAAGTTTGTTTCTGAGTTTCTACATGGTGCCTGCACTTCATTCAATTATAAATATATTGTGACGCAGCAGTTACCACGACGGTTATTCCGCGTCGAAGATGCGGCGAACCGACCACGCCCACAGCACGGATCACACTTAAGAGCAAGCCCCACAAGGGATGTTGAAGAAGAACCCCATGTGAACCCCACATGATGATGATCATGTACAGATGTCAAAGAAAAGCTTATAATTACCCACACTTATGTCCCCTCGTGCGAGAGCGGCCATCCTTACTGCAATTCAAAGGGGCGGTGAACGCCTCATGAAAGACTTCGTACGGGAAACGTGGACAACTTCAGCAGCGCGGCAGCGGCGATCATTTGGAACAATAACTGGTGCCACGTGATAGTTAGCCGGACAGGTCTGCTCCAAGACTTTGTAGGGACCAATGAACAGAAGCTGAAACTTGTCACAGAAGCCAGGAGTACGAACTGGTGTCCAGAGTAGCACTTCGTCACCAGGGCGGAAGCACACGACGCGATGAGAGGTGTCGTAATGCTGCTTGCGGTCCTGTTGCCGTGCTTCGGTGTTGATGCGGGCGAGCTGGCGACAACGCAGACTGCGGGACAGATATTCTTCACAGGAGGATGGACATCGATTGACAGTTGGCGCGAAGAAAGAGACGTCAAGAGACGAAGAGGGCGAACGACCATAGACAAGATAGAATGGCGAGTATCCGGTCCTGCGTTGAACGGCCGTATTATACGCAAAAGTCGCGAATGGCAAAATTGCGTCCCAGTTTCTGTGATCTGGTTCGATGTACATGGCTAGCATGTCTGACAGCGTGCGATGAAATTGCTCTGTGGTGAAAAATGCGGTGAAATGCGGTGAAATCGCTCGACAGCGCCCACAGCATGGTTCACACTTAAGAGCAAGCCCCACAAGCGATGATGAAGAAGAACCACATGTGAACCCCACATGATGATGATCATGTACAGAGGACAAAGAAAAGCTTATAATTGCCCACAATATATATATATATATATATATATATATATATATATATATATATATATAGAGAGAGAGAGAGAGAGAGGGAGAGAGAGAGAGAGAGAGAGAGAGAGAGAGCAGAAACAGCATTATGACTACAAGAGCAATGGAAAGAGACAACAAGGTCCGTATTCACAGAAAATTCTTATGCATGAAGTGTTCGCACGCGAAAACTTCAACCAATCCCGGTGTTGGACATACAATTAGCGAAGGCATCCACTCAATGGTGAAAAATATCTTAAACATCTTGCAAACGAGAAGCTTAGGGAATTCGGCCCCAGTTCTGTCTTTTGACTAACTAACGTCATTATGAATGACGCATATGTATAAAGCCGCATATACGCGCAATTTACACCTGCGCATGCGCGCACTGACAGGCTTGGCATGTCGCTCCAGATGTGCATGATAAAGTGTGAAAAAGGCCGAGAGAGAAAGCAAAAAATCACTGACGGTTACGATGCTCCCTGATGTGAAATTTGAGCGCAGCCCTATGCGCGTTTTTATCTCGCGATAGATTGTCTGGCGCGGACACTCTGTCTCGTGCGGCGCGGCGCAAACGCAACGAAGTGTGACGCGACTGCTTCGCTAATCTGGAGATCGCGAGAGGCAGCGCGTGGAGGGTAACGCGTGGGCGCGATTCACAGCAGCCGCCGCAGACAGACTTTCACGCGCACTACACTGGCGCCATCTCGCAGCCATGGTCGCCGCACTACGCCTTCTCACGCTTTCGCCGTACCCTCCTCCCCCGCTTTCCGCCTCTTGGTTTAACTGCACCCTCCTCCTCCGCTTTCCTCCTCGCCCCTTTCATCCTCCGCTGCGCTCCGCGTTCGCTCTTTCATTCTTCGCTGTGCTCGTTCGCTCTGTTACGCCGACGCTCGCCGCACTAACGGGCGCCTAAGAGCTGCGCTTTAAAAACACGCGCGCGCGCGCGCTAGCACAAACGCGCTAGCAAAACGCCTTACGACCTCGTAAACCAACGCTGTACACTCACCGAATGTACAACACGACCGTGGGGAGAATGCCGAAAGTCCCCAAAAATAGACCACCGCATAACCAACTCTACAGCTATCTATTACAGACAAGCACATGCAACATGCAAAAGAATAGAAAGTTGGGCGAAGTGGTAGGGTAACATGATCTTGGATTGTAGCGCGAAGTGACACGGACAGAGACTGTCTGTCATCTTATCTTGCTGTCTGTCCTGTCTGCTTCTAGTCTATGTCCCTGTCACTTCGCGCTACAATCCAAGATCATGTTAACGTACAACATGGTTACGTGGTTGCTTGGCCCGACGAGGGAAGGGCCGGGCTTCAGTTCACCGAACGAAACACGATCACGGGGAGAATGCCGAAAGTCCCCAAAAATAGACCGCCGCATAACAAAACTCTACAGCTATTCAATTACAGACAAACACGTGCAGCACAGTTACGCGGTCGCTTGGCCCGTCGAAGGAAGGACTGTGCTTCAGTGTGCGACGGTTACTGAGCTCACATCTTTCATCCCGGCACGGGTCGGTCGCTCATATCGTGCGTTACGCAACCTGCCACGTAGAGCCCAGGAGCATAGGAACCTAGCGCGTAGTGCAAGGGCGCTTGGCGAAGCGAATTCGGAGACCAAAACACTTTCAGTTACCCCTTTCGGCCTGAAGTGAATCGTACCTCCCTGCTGGTTAAGTTGCAGGTTAAAACGTAGAAATATAGGAGCGTCGTTCTGGTTACGCACTGGGAAGCGATTTAAATTAGGATGTAGAGCACGTCAGCGAAAAAGAAGAAAGGGCGGTAGGAGACACGAGCTTTGATTTGGTTTAGCCTTGTCGCAGCAGCGGCCGTTTCTTCGAGGAGCTCGACTTTGGAAAAACAATTCGATTTCAGAATGTTTCTTTTTTTTGCCAGTCGACACTGAAAGCGCCTTTCTAAATGATAACATGTTTCGGTCCGTAGTTTCTTTTCTTTTTGATCCGTGAATTTATATTGGCTATTGCAACAATTTCCTTTTCGTCGTTTTTCTCTGTCTCTTGTTTTGACGTCCGTTAGTTACATCGTCTGCCACATGTGTCGCGAAAATCTGCAGATGACAAAAAAAAAATACTTGGCACAATCCAGTTGCGGGGGCTCGAAGCGCCTTGTGTCTATATGGGTGGGGGGGGAGCCCCGCAAGTGCTATGACGCCTGCGTCGAAACAATGAATCATTAAAACTTGCGGGATGCCCTATGAAAACAAAAGTTTTGTGCAACAATTCCTCGAAAACCAGGCTGCTTACCGTAAGTTCTTCGTTTTCCAGCGTGACGGCTTATTGCACAAGCAACCGATTTCGCATTTTACGAAGTTAATCGCAGAACTCCTCATGAGATGCCGACCACCTCAAGAAAAAAAAAACGCGCTCCAGCAACATCAAGTTGCGACACTGTTTGTGCTTACTAATTGCAGGCAATAATTTGGCCCAGTGACTCGTAAGGGGAGCAGCCATTTCTTCGCCGTCATCGTTATATGAGCAGCAGAAACGCTGCAACGCGCTCCTTCCAAACATGGCAGCCGCCGTTCTGTTTTCAAACCAGCTTGATTCTTTTTCGCCATCTTTGTGTGTTCCGGAAGCAAAAGAGCAGCAGTAACTTACGATTACGCTGGGCTGCTTCTGCAAGATCTTTCTTTTCCCGTGCAGAAGTTGCCTGCAGACGACAAACTCGTTAATGAGCATGCAGTTCTCGGCGAGAAAACGTGCAGTTACCGCCTTCGCTGCATAAATTAGTCCGGAACATGTACATTCATGGGGGAGCTCGTGCGGACACAATAAGTGCAGTTTTCGTTGTGTTCAGTATTTTCTTTCTTTTTTTTCTTGCATTTACGGGTCTTATTATTCCATTGCCTGGGCCACCGAACAGGGCTCCGAGTGACCCGCAGTCTAATAGAAGCGCGCAGTAATATGAATACTGCGAGCTGCGCTGAGGCGGTTCCCAGTGCGAAGCCGAAAATATCCACGCGTTCCCAGAGGAGAGACACAAATCTAATGTGCCGATGCGCGTTATCCAAGCAGGCGCCATCTATAGCTGCAATTGTGGGGTGTGCGAGCGCATATTCCGACAAGAGAAAACAACATTTTGAGGACGGGTTTTGCAGTGTCGTCTGCTTGTCCTTCTGGACAGCAGACGAGGACGCGAGCACGGACATGTGCACGTCACAGACCGACACTGTGCAGTTCAGCACGGTTGGTTTTGATTGGTCGACACTGCTCCTGCAGCACTGCCGCACCACTCTGTGACCTTGTCAATGTGGTTTACGATTGGACTATTTCTCACACATTGTGTGTAATGTTTCGCCCGAAAATGGCTGGTATTGGTAGTGCACCCTTACAAAAACGTGGATTTGACTTTTCAGCGCATCCTGTTGCAGTTCGTTTTTAGCACAGTTCCAGTGCCAGATTAATCATGGTGGAGCTCGTCACTTAAGTTTAAATGCTCGGAACGCATTTCCGGAGTCCTCCACTACGTCGTGCCTCATAATCAGAAAGTCGTTTTGGCGCGTAAAAACCCCATAATTAAATTTTAATATACATAGCATGCAAGAAACAAGGTTGACGACAGCTGAATCACATGGGACAAATGAAACAACATGTGCGCCTGACTTTGCCGCCAAGTTCTGAGTAAAGAAATATTACAGGTAAGGTTTCTGACAGCTTCTCGAAAGATACTTATTGCGCAGGAAAAAGTAGTGCTGCTGCTCTAACCACCTACTGCCTACTCTGTTGCGATAAGCAGATGAAGAATAGCTTGAAACTTCCCATAAACCTTCTTTACCCCTATTTGCGTCTTTGCAGTGCAAGTTCATTTTTTCTAGTTCTGGAAAGCCGAACAGTTCCACAGCACTACGTTAACCTTTTAGCTGACATTGAGCGCCCCCAACGCAGTGTGCTTCGGCTCGTGGTATGGTAGATGCGTGGTACAAACAACCTGCATGTGTGCAAACAAAGCAGGCGTAGTTAAGGAAAGTGTTTAGTTGGGTGGTTCGTAAAAGAAGTGAAGAAACCATGGATGATTGTTGTGACTGTAAGCGAATCGCACGAACGAACGAACGAACGAACGAACGAACGAACGAACGAACGAACGAACGAACGAACGAACGAACGAACGAACGAACGAACGAACGAACGAACGAACGAACGAACGAACGAACGAACGAACGAACGAACGAACGAACGAACGAACGAACGAACGAACGAACGAACGAACGAACGAACGAACGAACGAACGAACGAACGAACGAACGAACGAACGAACGAACGAACGAACGAACGAACGAACGAACGAACGAACGAACGAACGAACGAACGAACGAACGAACGAACGAACGAACGAACGAACGAACGAACGAACGAACGAACGAACGAACGAACGAACGAACGAACGAACGAACGAACGAACGAACGAACGAACGAACGAACGAACGAACGAACGAACGAACGAACGAACGAACGAACGAACGAACGAACGAACGAACGAACGAACGAACGAACGAACGAACGAACGAACGAACGAACGAACGAACGAACGAACGAACGAACGAACGAACGAACGAACGAACGAACGAACGAACGAACGAACGAACGAACGAACGAACGAACGAACGAACGAACGAACGAACGAACGAACGAACGAACGAACGAACGAACGAACGAACGAACGAACGAACGAACGAACGAACGAACGAACGAACGAACGAACGAACGAACGAACGAACGAACGAACGAACGAACGAACGAACGAACGAACGAACGAACGAACGAACGAACGAACGAACGAACGAACGAACGAACGAACGAACGAACGAACGAACGAACGAACGAACGAACGAACGAACGAACGAACGAACGAACGAACGAACGAACGAACGAACGAACGAACGAACGAACGAACGAACGAACGAACGAACGAACGAACGAACGAACGAACGAACGAACGAACGAACGAACGAACGAACGAACGAACGAACGAACGAACGAACGAACGAACGAACGAACGAACGAACGAACGAACGAACGAACGAACGAACGAACGAACGAACGAACGAACGAACGAACGAACGAACGAACGAACGAACGAACGAACGAACGAACGAACGAACGAACGAACGAACGAACGAACGAACGAACGAACGAACGAACATGATCGAGAGAGTAAGAGACAGAGAGAGAGAGGGAGAGAAGAGCGCGAATAGATGAGAGACATAAAGACAGAACGACGTTCCCCTTGTCAAGTCCTACCACCGACCATCTGCTACTGACCAACAACGAAAATGGCTGAAAGTGCGAAATAAAGGTATTTGCTTTAAAGTGACAGGAAATGAGAAGGCCAGATACGCTGTCTCTGCACTTCTTGTACGCCGCCTAGAAATCGACGTAAGCGACTGTCATCGAGGGAAAAGGCCTTAAAAACGTGAGTCACACTATTTCTGACAACACTCGACAAGGTTAAGGCCAATGTTGTTGGTTTGCAGCGACTGCAGCGCCTCCGCATCCTGGAGAAATTATTTTATTCCGACTTGTGACCTAAGCCTACACCGAAAGCCACTGCAGTATCTTCGCGTCTCTGTGGTGGAACTCTACACCAAAGGTATTGCGTAATTCTGCACCGAAAGTGACAGCAGCGCCCCGCATCCCGGTGATGCAACTCTACACCAAATCTGTGACGTCAGCGCGCCCTCGTTTCGGTGACGCAACTCAGGTAGGGCGACCGCATCCCGGTGACATAACTTCGCAGCAAGTGTGTGACGTAACTCGACACCGAAAGTGACACCAGCGCCACCGCATGTCGATAACGCAACTCTACACCGAAAGCGATAGCAGCGCCACCCGCACCTCGGTGGCGTAAACTTTTCTCAGCTCTTATCACAGTGGAGAAACAAACCACGTCGCCACCTGCACGTCCCTCTCACTGGGGAATTCTATATCTCCATCCTAGGCCTTGCCGCTGTGCGCTTTTATGAAGACAGAGCTCCGGAGATTACGCCCGCAAGAACGTGTCCGGTCCCTCTGCCAGTGGAACCACTCCAGTCACCACACATCTGGCGACGACAGCACGACAAAGAGGTCCACGCCAGTGTCGCGGCTGTTTGCCATTTCTTCTCGTCGCTTCGTCGCGTGGTCCCCGCGCAGTCTAAGCCTCTCCTCTTTGCTCATTCGTCCGCGAGCGAAAACTTTCTATTACGTCACGCCGCGGCCTTCCTCCGACAGCGAATGACGGCGAGTGGTTGCGCAATCCGCTGCAAGAATTGCGCAACGCCGTACGCGTGCCTTGATTGGATGCAGAGGCGCGCGTCATTTGTTCTGACTTTTCGCATTCTTTCTTTCTTTTTCGAGATCAAAGACTGGGAGTGAAGAGGGTGGCCTTTAAACAAACGTTGTGGCGAAGGGAACGCCTAGTGATTTAGAGTTTCGAGCTAATATCCCTGGAGGAGAATCTGCCGCTGCATTCGTTCATTAACAATGGGAATCTCGGTCAGGTAGTACATGGATTTTTCTACGAATTGCCATAATTTTTTCGAAAAAGCACTTTAAGGTTTATTTCGTTGTTCCAGAATGTACAATTACATTGACTGCTAACTTCACAGGTAAAATTTATATGAAGTCGACTATATTGTAATTGTACCTGGTTTGAAAGAACACAGCTTATTTAATACCTGGGCAGGCAATACCGATGGCCAGGGTAATAAAATTTTGTTGTCAGCATTGATGGGCCGCTATTTCTTGTCTTCTTGTCTTCTTCAAGAAATCTTATATGTTTACAAATAACTCGTCATTGTCTAAATCCAAGCGTGTAATGAATATACGACAACCTCTAACATTGAGTGTGCTTTTGATGACTCTAGATTATGTCTGACAGCTAAACGCTCAGTACGCACAATACCCACTACGTATTTTTATAGGAAAATGATAACGTCTGCTTCGGCGATGACTCTCCCAGGTTTTAAGAACAGAGAATTCGAGACATAATTATCCTTCTTGCTAACCGAGCTTCATACTGTCGCCAGATATCATATTTACCAATTTCATTTGCATTTACTAATTAACAATATGCTGCTAAAAAGGATATAAATGATCACTTTGTGGGCATGCTGTAATTGCATAATTCAGGACAGCTGGTATTGAAAGTATAACATTCTCAAAGAAACAGTCCTTTGCACCAGTTTCAAGAAACAAGCACTGAGTACCTGCAGCCAAAGGCTATCGCTTTTCCAGTTAATACGTTTCGACACCGTGAAAAAAAAAAAGACGCCACGCAGAATGCAGATACAATATGCACTATAACGGTCAGCATGGCCGAATACAATAGGCCATACTTGTAGCATTCCTGTAAAAGAATTATGGTACAAATTAAAGGCCACGTAAGGCTAATCGACTGTCGTGCAACGAACGTGAGATAGATCAGGGTATGAGGGGTATGATATGGACGCGAGAAGGCTGTTTAAATCCAAGAGCGCGAAGTTTCGAGCATACCATCGATCATGCTATGCTGAATGATTGGCTGTACATTCCTATACTGTCGGCGTGCGCAAACGTTAGTGCCGACACAGTAAACTAATTTACAGCCCTAAAGTACACAATGGAGTAAATTGGTTTATAACTCTCACACTTACACCCAGAAACGGTGTAAGGGAGCGAGTTATACACCAACTTACACCCTTATGCACACTTAATGGTTTAAATTAGTTTACAGTGTAGGGTGTCTTGACGTCAGCAGCACCGCTAGGGATACTATCGAGGCATCCTACTAGCGCCAGATTTACCGCCCTTACATCGCAGCAAAAAATATTAGTTCCACGTGCAGGCGCACCTTGAGATAAAAGTCAAGACTTTTTGTGCGCTTCCTGAGAGACGTGGAAACATTGTTTCGTCGACTTCGACTAAATGTGAGCTTCATCAACCTAGTTTGTACGTAACAGAGGTCATGCGGAATCTTCCTGACGTGCTTGTGATGAGTGAGATCGGTACATTTAACTTGTCCGCTTTATGCCCAGTGGAAGCGAGGACTGTGCGTCAACGTTAGAACACAGCACAGCCCTGAACTCTTGGGCCGTGGCCTTCGTTGCAAAGAAGGTATCATGTGCACTGTGGTATTCAGTTCTTTTTTTCCCCCTTGTAAAACGCAGACTCAAAATATTGACAGTGTGCTTGCCAGAATTTTCTCATATGTAATCTTTTTCTCTCGTGTCATACCGATAAATCTCATCGATCAAAGCGCTTTCATCCCAGCAGAAGTGAAACGTAGCCACAGGACGCAAGCGCTTCCTACCTCTGCACCTGATCGGCCGCTAAATCTTGTCTTATTGCGAAGCACTGGAGCGTAAACGATCTTCGTACATCGCGTTAAAGTGATGCATGCAGCCAACCCAGCGGTCGCCTCCGTAATGACGTCACAAACGTTATGAGGGCGACAACGACTGGCCATAGCAGTTTCGCGGAGCAGACCTGTGGACATCGCTAGCGCCCGAGGAGATTGTTTACGACGCAGTTTATTGCGGACTCGCTCCCAAACCGGCGGAACGCACCGCGGTGGACTCTGCAGACGGTGCCCCCTCGGTGGATTCAAGTCGGCGGAGTCGTTTTTACAGCTGCGTACAGCAGTTATACCGCTAAGGAACGACTTTGCGCCGTCCTGTGAGTGCGTTGCAGCCACCTGTGACTCCGCCTGTAAGATCCGTAATTGCATAAGCGCGCCAACACACTACTCGGTTGTCTAAAATGAAAGGGCAAAGCAGATGACACTAAATCTTATAAGATCAGCCGTGACTACGGGAGCAGGGCACCCGGCTCGGTTCGGTTTCCACCGTCAGACACACACCGGTATATTAGATCGGTACTAACAGCAAACCCCTCGCCCCTCATCTTTCGTCACCAGGCGTGTCTGGGATGCGTTGCTTGGAAGCTGTTTGCGCAGAGCGCTAAGCAAGAATTGTAACAACCAAAGCAACGCACAACTCAGAACATCGCAGCAAAGCAACCATTTTGCCGAAATGAGCCATAACAGTTATTTCGCGAGGCACAAGCTCAAGATTGTACAATTAGGAATGCATCCGGCAACGTGTCTCTGGGCAAAGACTGGCGTTTTGACAGAAAATCACTTTTCGCATTCTCAAATGATGTTCGCGGTGTGCTACAGGTCACGCATCGCAGCGATCCGCAGCACAGTCTCTCATTAAAGGCTGCTGCAGCGATAGTATTATTTGTAGTACGTGCCTCCCTATCCTTGCCTTTAAGGATCCGGGTGAGACGTTAGTGCTACTCGCAAACTGCTACGGCTGCCAATGTTTTTAGCTTATGATTGGTCAGCGGCGTACGTTTTATGTACGTAGCATGTCTAACTTGTCATTGCCAAATTTTTAGTGCATATATATTTCAAACGCTTATATAGGGGCTGATTTTAGTCCCCTTAAGAAATATTGCGTCCATACTTCGTATACCATTGTTAACTCGTTACCATGTGTCTGGTTGTCTCTGACCAGACCTGGTCTTTTCGTCATAAAAATCCCATTATTCGTCATCACCATTAGGAGTGAATTTGTTATTCTTTACCTGATTTCTTGTATTGTTCTAGAATCACGTTACACCTTTTCATTTTTTTATTGCTCTCTCGGCGTGGAGCTAACACAAATGGAAGATTTATTAAATTACACCATCGTGTGGGGAGTTGGGCTCGTACGTCATGCGGTTGTGGCAAATTTGGCGCGAAGAAGTACACACGAAGCACACAGGAGTCGACCTAACGCGCACGGGCATTCGCATTCGCGCTCTCGTCTGCAGCCGGGAAAAAAACGGAGCCAGCTTTTCCCGAAATCCAAGATGGCGCGGGAAGGAGGCTGGCGCGATGCGCGACGGCGCAGATCCGTCGGACGGGAAAAGCTGCTGGCTCTTTCCCCAAGAGTGCGCCCGCCAGTGCGGGGAGGCCGGAGGGGGAAAGGAGCCCGTTGCCACGGCAACGGGCGCTCAAAGGGAAGATGGGGAGCAGAAACTCGAGAGACAAGGGGCGGAGAAGGGAGAGACCAGTGCAGATGAGGGCGTTTCTTTTTTCTCTCTCTTATTTTTGCCACGTCTACCTTAAACACAGTGGGCAATGACTGCGAGATGTGACGCGGCGAAGGTTCCTAAAGGAAAAGGGGGGGAATGGGTGAAACCAAGCAGGTTGGGGAAACGCGAAGATATAAGGTGCCGTATCTGTGGGAGAGGCGGGATTGAAAGGCTTTTGGGGAGTACCGAAGGGGGGACGAACAAAACTGGGAAAAACAGATCCAAGAAAGATGCGGTGTCCTGCACCTTTAGGCACACTTCTTTGCGCGGTAACTCAGAGGTCGGCCGCGCGCGACGCCCCCGTGATGAGGATGTTCGGGAGGAAACGAGGGAAAATGAGGAGGTAAAGTACCTTAGGGATCTGGTCCTGAAGCTAGGAAAGAGAGAGAATCACGACAGAAGGTATAAGAAAAGCATAAATACGGCCTCTCGCTTGGGTTCCCGCGTGCCTTTAACCTTAAGTCATGACCTGGGCACGCGACGCCGAACCCCCCGTACGAAGAGGCAAAGGCGTCGCGTGAAAATGGGATTGCGAAGGAGTTCGGAAAAACAGATTGGGGAGCCGGAATGCGGGCGAGCGCGCACGATGAAGGTATAGTGAAGGGATGAGAATATTGGTACTTAGCCACAAGGTGGGCTGCTTCGTTTATTTGTTTCTTTGTTCTGGTTTGCGGGTGAGAGGGTTGCGATGCGAGTACGAGGAGGGAATCGGGTGCGTGCCACAAAGATAGATGAACGTGGGGTCGAAGGTACTTAGCTTGCGGGAAAACGTGCCCGTTACCGGAGAAACGGAGCTCAGGGTTGCGTGAAAGAGTAGCGGTAAATTTGGGCTGGGCTGCGCAGGGTACGAAGCAAGCAACCTGTGTTTTAAACGCTGTTTCGGGGTTGTGGAAAGCAACGATGAACCTTACGTAAAGCTCTAGGCAATGCGCCGGCTGTTCGGGGCTTTTGGGACATCGAGTTTAATAGGCGGGCTTCGAATGCATAAGTACGGAGCGTCGAGATGCTCGCGCCTCCTGTGGCTCCTCCTGTGGCGTGCCTTGTGCGGTTCACAAGTACCACGTGGCTTCTTCCCTTAGCGGTGTGTAGACGAAAACTATAGAGCGTGACGTCACTAAACGAGCGCTGTCACTGCTGTCTTGTCAAATAAAACACTGACCATCTCTGTTGTGCACTTTCTATGAAGGCAGAGCTTCTTTTCATTCGTAGCCTAATATACTGCACATTCTGCAAAGTGAATCCCAAGAAATGGAGCTTAATAGAGCATAAGAAATTAAAAACATTGTTAGCGCATTATTTGCGCAACTGTTAAGTTTGATGCGTCTTGTGGGCTGTATCACGCCACATTTTCCCAGCCGAGCGCATGCTTTATTCTGCTACTAGCTCCAGTCTTAACTGCCTCCTTGCTGACGCACACTTTTCTTAGCATATCGTAAAGTGGTCAAACCAGCTCAGTTGTAGAACTCAAAAGCATGCTTTGACGCCGTCGACCTCTGCACTCGCTTTGAACTGTGCTCGTTCCGAATTCGCTCGCCACACATTCTGCGTATCATTATGTCCGACCGACCGACCAACCTGACCTGGGGCCGTTTGCACGAACATTTAATAACCAACATAATAACGAATTTAAGAACGCATCCTTAAATGTTCCCTACACAACTCCTAGACCGCACAAGAACGCGTTCTTAAATTCGTTTATATTTTCGTCATTAAATCTTCAGGCAAGCCGCTCCTGACCTGACCTGACCTGACCTGACCTGACCTGACCTGACCTGACCTGACTGACTGACTGACTGACTGACTGACTGACTGACTGACTGACTGACTGACTGACTGACTGACTGACTGACTGACTGACTGACTGATTGATTGATTGATTGATTGATTGATTGATTGATTGATTGATTGATTGATTGATTGATTGATTGAAGCGTCCCGAAGCACAACAGGGGCTAACAGAGCCGCTGTCCTAGAGAACTCCGGTTTAATTTTGACCAGTTGAGTTTATTTGACCAGCTTTTTTAGATTCATTTCAGATTTGACTGCGACAGCCGAAACCGGCATGCGAACGCTGTGACTTTGTGCTTAGGCCATGAGGGCGTCATTGAGTCACCGCGTCTCTGCATCGACTATTGGAATCATTTTCACGTTAGTGTCTCTGTGCGCTGGTAGAGAGGCTAAGGTTGTTGTCATCATGCTCGCGCTGCGTTTCTGAGCGACGACGAACACAACGACAAACCCACAGCGTCTCCTTTTCCTAAAGGAAGGTGCTCGGGCAGACAAATGGCCGCAATGTCTTGCTCGCTTCTTCCTGTATTTCGCGCGCGGTCATCTCACCTGCATCAATGGATTGCCACCTCATAAGTCAGCCTCGTTAGCTTGCACCGCAGATATCACAGAACGTCAGATACTTGACGCCGCATTGTCAAGTTTTAACGACAGACCTCCTTCGGAGCAGACAATTCTGGGGCCGTGGAATAGCACTCAAAGCGCACTGCGAGCAACAAGAGCGTGCATTCGACCTTTTTAAAGAAGAGAGTAGCTCCCCTAAATCTTCACAAATCATTATAGACACTTAAGTCATGTGGTGCTTACCTGGTATACTTTTTGACTCGTCCGTGTCGCGCCGCACATATACGTAAATATGTTAACCTACCAGCTCACCCAACTCACTGTGTTGATTTATAATTATCCTACATCAACATCGCTATACCTATTTCCTCAGTGGCATTCATGGGAGATTTAGTCATTCCTTTTGGATTCAGCACACACATCTTCACCGGCCTTACACCATCTAGCGATCGCGCAGAGAAGCGAGCGTTCGCAGATAAAGCTTATTTCTCGCCATCATCAAAGCAACTCTCCATCATCAGATGTGCACAACACCACTACGAAGCTATCGTAGTACACGGGCGGAGTACAGAAAGATAAAGATGGTAACAAAATGAGCACCTAACAAAGCTTTACGCCAAACACTTCATCAGCGCACAGAACAAGCCACCCTCACAAGAGCTCGAACACAAAAGAAAGAGGAGAGCAAAGATTGATTGCCTCGTTTGGAACGCCGCGCAGCACTAAAGTGGATAAGGCAACGGCCAGTTCCCCTTGGGGAAAATGTTATGGAAGCTCCAGATGTGCAAAACTCATTTGCTCATGCTGCAAACCGCCAATTACTCCAGACCTCAGGCTCGCAGTCTTTCTCTCGAAGACAAAGCAAACAGACAAGTGAAAACCCTAATAAACAGCGGGCTAGCCCGGGAAGCCTCAGCATTATGCTGTTTCGACAAGGGGATTTGTCTAATCAACGGTTGGCGAACAAGGGAAGCCTCTGCCTAGAACCACCGTTTCGACAATGCAGGGATTTTACTTATCAGCGGCTTGGCCAACAAGGGAAGCTTCAACCTCAAGACAATGTTTTGACAATCAAGGGACTTTTCTTATCAATGTTTGGTGAACAAGGGAAGCCTCTGCCTATATCCAACGTTTCGACGATGCAGGGATTTTATTCATTGATTACTTGGCCAATAAGGGAAGCTTCAACCTGAAGGCAACGTTTTGACAATGAAGGGACTTTTCTTATCAACGGTTGACGATTCAGGGAAGCCTCTGCCTAGAACCAACGTTTCGACGGTGCAGGTATTTATAAACGGCTCAGTCAACACGGAAAGCTTCAAGCTGTAGACAATGTTACGGCAATGAACGGACTTTCCTTATCAATGGTTGGCGAACAAGGGAAGCCTCTTCCCATAACCAAGGTGTTGACCATGCTGGGGTTTCCCTTATCAACGGCTTGGCCGACAAGGGAAGCTTCAACTTGAAGACAGCGTTCCGACAACGAAGGGACTCTTTAATTCGAAGCACTCTTTGCGAACTTTCAGTGTATCTATCTAGCCTCCTATCCCGAGGGGGCTGCCGGTGCCTACTAAGTTCAGCCACGAGTTGTATGCTCACGTTCACGTTGCCGGCACGGTCGTGGCATCATCGTCATTCAAGCTCCACTGTTCGACTCCAATTCTCGCGTACTACCTGCGCCGTGCCACGTCGCAAGCCTAGATAAAATCCGGGCATGTCGGCTGGTGGGTGTAACGGCTGGTGGGTAATGGTGGGTGTAACGTTAAGGGATAAGAAAAGAGCAGATTGGATGAGGGAACAAACGCGAGTTAATGACATCTTAATTGAAATCAAGAAAAAGAAATGGGCAGAGCATGTAATGAGGAGGGAAGATAACCAGTGGTAATTAAGGGTTACGGACTGGATTCCAAGAGAAGGGAAGCGTAGCAGGGGGCGGCAGAAAGTTAGGTGGGCGGATGAGATTAAGAAGTTTGCAGGGACAACATGGCCACAATTAGCACATGATCGGGGTGGTCGGAGAAGTATGGGAGAAGCCTTTGCCCTGCAGTGGGAGTAACCAGGCTGATGGTGATAATGATAAAGATTATTATGACGAGTTCGACGACGACGATGGTGATGATGATGATGGTGATGATGATGATGATGATGATGGTGATGATGATGTCCGCTGCACTACACCGGGGGATGGCTGCCTACGTACAAACAGTGATTCAAAAGCAAGTTTCTCACCCCATGCACTCCAGCCGACTCCTGACACTAGCAAAAGAGCCCTTGGAAAACTGCACCTTCGTCGAGAAATGCGGCATCTGGCACATTGCGTTCGTTAGAGGCTTACTTGAGAAGGTCAATGACGGCGCACTTATGGAGTACACTGGGCATCAAGGAAGTGGAAAGGGTTCGCAGTGATCGTGCAGCTATAATATTGTTAGGATGAGGCTCAGAAGAGAGCGACGCCAGTCCTGAGGATGACGAAAAGTTGAAACAGCCTCATTTATTGTACGTATGTCCACCCCATGTTAAAGTTTGGTTGTGTATTGTTTTCTGGAGGTGCTGCATATAAATTGCGCCTTCTGGTTCTTTTAGAACGCGAATCATTACGTCTACGTCTTGGCCTCCCAAAATTTGCTGCGAATAATGTTCTTTTTCCTGAAACTCACCTGCCTTCTCTACAAACTGGATTTCGGATACTGACAGTCCGAACATTTCCGAATATGTAGGCTTCTCCCCAGAGACGCTCCTCCCATGTCTTCATTCGAGTGCCAACTGCATTCTTTGCGAAAGGAAAAAAGCAAGAGTGGAAGCCCTGCAGAAGAAATGGGACGAGCAACCTAACACCCTTTACGTGGACGCCGCAGGGCCAAAGAATGGAGGGATGACTATTGTGGTCTCAACGCCTTCAGGATCGATGGTGAACTGCGCCTCGATGAAAACATCCAACCCCACTCACGCAGAGGAAGCAGCTATTGCATTAGCTATAGCACCTAACCCCAACGCCGATGCACTCGCTGACTCCCAGAACGCCTGTCGCAACTTCAAAAATGGATTAATTCACAGGTCAGGGTTGTCATTGCGGACTAAGCATCCACCTAGCCAAGCCTCAGTCAACTGGTTTCCCGGTCACCTGGAACTACCAGGAGGAAATGAAGCCGCTCACAGGCATGCCCGAGCTCTTCTATACCGGGCGTCTCCCCCTGATGACCTTGAAGGGTGCTGCAACCGAACTGCTTTAGCAGTGTATGCTGACCATCTCTCACCATACAGAACAGCCAGGAAGGAGTACCCAACACCACATAAATCCCTCAATAAGTTAGAAGAGAACACTCTTAGGAGACTACAAACTAATACATACCCAACGCCAGCTAAGCTACACCAATGGTACCCTACACTATACTCCCCGCAATGCCCACACTGTGGAGAGGTAGCTAACCTCTACCACATGGTGCGGGCTTGCCAATTTAATCCCATAGTTGACCCCATTCCAAATCCCTCAGAACTGCAGTGGGAGGCTATTCTGCTTAGCGATGAGCCTGACCATCAGCACTGGCTGGTGGGGAGGGCCAGCGCAGCAGCAATAACCAATGGACTACCGGACTAGCCGGCCCACCCACGAGTTCTACGAATATTCTGCAAATAAAGATGTTTTCAATAAATTGCGAATCAATGGTCTCGACTGCATCATTCCCGAGTTATTTTTGTTCAGAAGCTATTGGAACCATTACAAGTGTCAGTCCGTGATGTGGTTTTGCCAAATTTACCGTCTGCGACAGTAAATGTTGAATTCAATGATATATTTCTTAATAACGCTAAGCTTCTGCCTATTAGATACCTAAAAGGTTCGTCAGATGACTACCTTGAGAACCTGCACATAAATGCAGCGATAGCCACATATTCTTTTGCCAGTGAAGAGAAGGCATAAGTGGGCCCTTTTTCGCCATCATTAAATTGGTATTTCTCTATTCGACCTTGGCCCTTATTTCAGGCAGTGTTATTGGCTACCAGTCTTTCTCTATGAAAGGTTTGAGTGTATCTATTGTATCTGGTGTATCCATTTATTCAGACCTACTCATAACCGACTCCTTATCCGTTTGTTTTGCTCTGTCAGTGCCAAATTCATGTACCATTCTCCGACAGTTTTATTCATATATCCCCCAACATTTACGCCTCATTCATTTGGTATGGGTACCACGACACATGGGACCCACATTAAACGAGTGAGCAGACGCAAAAGTTGGTGGGTGGTTTTCTGCGTCAGAACAAAAGTTGAACTGTTGAAAATGACGAATACAACAAGCTGCTTAGAAAAAAAAAAGAATGAGAAACGCCTTTCTTTTTGCGATTTTCTGTTGCGCCTTGCCTCCAAGCGGCCGCCGGGAGAAGCTGAAATTTGACGTCATGACACCCCCGCGCGCGCGGCCAAGGTCAGCTACAGTCGGCTCAGTCTTTCGGGAGTGTCGGTCCCTTGCAGCGTTTGTTTATCGCCGTCGGCTATGTCCACACGTGGTCCGTCTGAAACATTATCCCCGTCAGCACTCCATGCAGGTGGTGCGTCTTACACGCGTGTTCGCACGGTCGTCGATCGGTATTGCCGCATTCGTTGCGGCGGAAGAAAATGCCCAGACATTACTGCGCCCACGGCTGTTATGACAGCATTATCGGTCGTGACACCCCGTCGCGCACGTTTCCCAGAGACGAGAAGGTGCGTAAACTTTGCATACGTGCCTGTCAGCCACCACACCCAGCATGGAGACTTCTAAAGAATGGCTTCATTTGCGCTGACCACTTCGTCGACGATGATTATGCGACCAGCCCGGCTGTGCTCAAAAGCCTTGGCATGCCGCTCAAAAGGGTCCTGTTGAGGCAATACAATTCAAAGAGCGGGTGCTTAGTGGTGTATTCGTAACTGTCAGCTGTCGTGTTCACCATCTTTTGTTGTTCTGGCAGCAGACCGTCTCTCTTTCTGTATGCCTGTTGAAAGAAGGGAAATTACCCTTTCATTGGTTGTGCAAGAACAGATATTCTCGGGTTGTGAAAAATTGTTTACCCTGCGGATGCATGTTTTTGTCACAAAAACAAAATAATCATGTTGTGTACATTTTCTCTGCGTCTAATATTGAACGACAGCGTACGAGCGCTCTTTTAATTGATCAAATATACCAAACACAGCCAGTGAATGAACGCCAGACAACAGCATGCATGTGTAGTAATCTAAAATGCGCAGCACATTTATCTACATTGCCTTTTCACACGTTGCTTTTCAACCTCAAGCAAAAAATTACGGATTTTCATACGTCTCTGCATGATCATGCATCGGGGTTCATGACTTGGTTGTTCGCGCAGCATTTCCCTAGTAAATGTCACAGCCAAAGACTTTCCCTTCTCTATGGCCACAGAATCGATGTAGCTAAGTGATCTGGTCGACGGGTCCCTAGCGCAGCCGCCCATCGCAACGAGTTCAACCAGTAAATGGCTTCTAATGGCGATAATGTGATAGTATCCGTAAACACAGGCCTATAAAACGGCTGGAAACTTCTACACATGCCGTGCCTCGTCGCGTAAAAACGAAGTGTGCTGCGGTAGAAAGCCGACAGCGTATAGATAATTACAAAGCGACGAGCTACGCTACCTACGATTCAGCCGTAATAGCTGCCTTTCTGCTTCAACGCGGGTCACGAAACTAGGCATTTTGCATCCTACGTAACATAACGTTACGAACTGCTGCCGCTGCACTTCAAGATTACTAGAAAAAAAAATTACCATGTTGCTGGCCCGGACTGCCTGACCGTTCAAGGCCGTCTGCTCTTCTTCGCCGCTTGACGCGGAAGCCTAGAACCGTAAGCGGTTATATTTCTTGCCAAGTTGGAACGGTCCTCGTCTACAGACGTGTACTCATCGCTGGTAGAGGCAGCAGAACATGAATCCATGTTCGCGATGGCGGCGGCGGTGCGCCTCGAATGACCGCGGCAGGACGGCTGGATATCCGGCGAGGGTTTCGTGACGTCACGCCTTCCAACTCGCTTGGGCCGGGCGGCGTTGCGCGCGCTCGCAAAAACGGCAAAAATAAAGCCATCCCCTGAAAAAATGAGCGAAGTGACTACTTGTTGTCGGTGTACTCGCACACTGAGGACTCATTTTCTGTATTATCGTAAAATGTTCAGATTTTGTGTCCGTATCCCTTTAAAGGCCCGGTATTGAGGATCCTGAAGCCTTCGACATGCATCACGGCTGCAAGATTTTTAAAAAATGTTGCGCCCAAGAAGAACACGCCAAATCATGCGTATTGAATAACACCGATTTTCAGCACCTTAGATTCTCCTGGCACAGCAGATGGCGTTCAACAAGAAAATTTGAAGTTTCATTCACGAGGATGCGTTGCCGAATACCACCGCCTAAATTTTATTCAGACGGGTCTGGTTTCGTACCTTCCCTTCAATATTCTTACTGCAGCGAACCTGAAACCGTGGAACATTTCTTTATAGAGTATCGTAAGTTCGACGTGCGCCAGCAAACGACTTCTAGACGGTAACCTTCGCCAACTTGGATTGGTCATTACGCTTCCTGCGATACTGTCTCTTGAGGTGTCGGCACTATGGGACACTGCAATAGGAACGTATATGACGCAATATTTAATTTTGTAAGTGAAACAAACAGACCGCCATGTTAATTGTATCCTTCTACTTTCCTCAATATGCACACAAGAACTATGAACTTCAAATGTGATGTTCCAGGAGCGGGCAAAACGCGAATCTCTGCAGCTGGCGGCAGGCGGCGACACGAGTTTATGCTTACGCCATCGCGCCAGCAGCTCGCATCCCCATAAGTGCAGACAAATGTGAACTTTTTTCTTAAATATCCAAGCAGTTTAACTGTGCCTAGTGTTGTGCTAAACGACGTAGACTTAAAAATGCGATCTTCCTGCACAAATTTGAGCTACAGCAGTGCAACCGTGAGCGCAAAATCTCTTTTTCGAACAGGCGCCGTGAAATATGCAGGACTTTGCATACGTTGGTCCATTTTGTTGCCAAGTTCGAGCGTTTGCTTTTGGACGCGCAGGATTAGTAGACGGTGCACATGCGCTCTGTCCTAGAGACGCGTCGAGCCTTTAATTAGCAGACGGTCTCACGAGCTGTGCTGCTATCGGCGGGATGCTTTCTGCATGAACAGCGACGTGGCACGACCGCCATTTTGCTTGCGTCCGTGTGGGAATTCCACTTAAACTCAGCAGGCAATGGGCTAGCTTAATTACAACGGTTAAGGGGCATGAAGAGCGCGAGAGTACGTCGTAAACTGCGCTTTGCGAAGACGTTTCTATGCGCTCAAGCTGCGATTCCACTATGCAAGCTTTATGGTTGTGTCGGCGACGTGGCCTCTGAGACCGCACCATTTCGGAGGCCACACTAATGAATTCGCTGGGTAGGGGATAGCTAGCTACGAGTAACTAAGAACAGACGACGGCCGCCAGGAGAGTGACTTCCGGTCACAGTGCTTTCGAACGAAACCTGGGGCAATTCCTGACAGCTGGATCACGTGACTGTGACGCGCTCTTCGGTCGGGGCTAGTCAGAGCAGAAGCCGTAGACGGTTTGCGAACAGTGCGGGGCTGCATAAACGAAGGGGCCTGGGGTTTCCGCGTTCCACAACGAGTGCCTGTTCGAAGTCATCGAGGAAAACTCTTGCTTGGGCTAGTTGGTTCATGCTTGAATAAGTAAAGGCAAGTCTCTCTGATTGGCTGAAAGCGCCAATATGGTCGAATTACACAGTGTCCAGAATAGCGTCCTGGAAGGCCAAGAACGCCGGGAGAATTATTTTGAAACGCGGCTCGCAACCGGAGCCTCAGCGTACGTGCATGATGACGTATCGTGACACGCCAGCCTACAGCCTACCTAGAAAAAGGGCTGCGCCGGACTGTGCAGTTGCAGCCGAGCATTAACCCTTTACAGGGCTGACTGATCGAGACTAAATGAATTAGCATTTGTTGACTGATTTATCTACATCTACGCAAGCTACGAGTTCGAAAGAGGCTGTGAGCGCGTGCGCATTCTGACAGCTGTTTCTTGCTCATACTGCGCATTCTGACTGGCGACAAATTTTTCCTCTTTTTTTCTTTGTTCTATTCATGAATAGGCACTAAGGAGCCGGTCTAGGTGGTATGACAATACTGCATTTCAGTGCTTACCAACCACCATGTTGCCGCCTTTCACTAAAGTTACACGCATACTGCAGTGAATAATTAAGGAATACGTGCAATATTGATCAGATGCGCTGATCTTTAAGCTGGAAGAATGACAACGTTATATTAACTCATAAGAATAGAGACGTTGAATAATTGAAGAATTAAATTCATCAAGATAATTTCCAATAGAATAGGGGCAATGCTCGACTTCAATCAGCCATAAGAAAAAGCTGGCTTCCATGAAGGGATATTCTACAATGGATCACATCCATGTCATCAATCAGGTAATCGAGAAATCTGCGGAGTGCAATCAACCTCTCCATGTGGCTTTCGTAGACTATGACGAGGCATTTGATTTAGCAGACTTACCAGCAGTCATAGTGGCATTGCGCAATCAAGGAGTACAGGAGGCATACATGAATCTTTTGGGAAATATCTGCAAAGCTTTCACAGCTACCTTGCTTCTCCACAAAAAAAAAAAAAAAACATGTAGAAAGTTACCCATCAAGAAATGGGTCAGGCTAGGAGACACAATCTTTCCAACGCTCCTCACGGCATGCTTAGAAGTATTCGAACTGTTTAACTGGGAAAGATTACTAGTGAGGATCGACGCCGAATATCTCAGCAACCTTCAGCTTGCAAATGGCATTGTCCTGTTCCGCCACACTGGGGACGAATTACAACAAATGATAGATGACCATGACCGAGAAAGTGTAAGAGTGGCGTTGAAGAATAATATGCAGAAGACAAAGATAATTTTCAGTTGCTTGGCAAGGGAACAAGACTTGAGGATCGGAAGTCAACCTCTAGAGTCTGCACAAGTGTGCGTTTATCTAGGCCAATTACTAACCGGGAACCCTAATCATGAGAAGGAAATTTACAGAAAAATAAAAACGGGTTGGGGTAAATACGGCAGGCATTACGAAATCCTAACTGCTTGCTTACCACTGTCGTTGAACAGAAAGGTGTGCGTACAATCATTGCATTCTACCGGTGCTAACAAGTGGGGCGGAAACGAAAAATGTTAGCGGTAAGCCAAAAGATAGGAAGAGAGTGGTGTGGATCAGAGAGCAAACGGGGATAGCCGAAATTCTAGCTGACATAAGAGAAAATAATGTAGCTGGGAAGGCCATGTAGTGAGTAGGGTATATAACCGGTGGACCATAAGAGTTACAGAATGGGTGCCAAGGTAAGGGAAGCGCAGTCGCGAACGGCAGAAAATTAGGTGGGGTGATGAAATTAGGAAATTTGAAGACGCAAGTTGGAATCGGCTAGCTCAAGACAGGCGTATAATTGGAGATCGCAGGGAGGGGTGACCGTCCTGCAGTGAATGTAAATATAGAATTATTATTAGTTTTTTTAAAGCGCGTCCAATAAACACGTTCTTTAGTCGTCCAAAGCTGCGAGTAAAGTGACAGTTTAATTCTTAGGAACTAACTTACGCTTTTTTTTTCTTCCTGGCGTAGTTTTTCGCCTCGGTTAGTTTCGAAGTGCAGACGTTTAGAAACGCCTCTGGATTTCTCCACACTCATCGTTTCGTGCCCATGGTTTTCGTCTAAACGAGTTTAATGAAGACCGTCTTCAGAACACCTAAGCCCTTTATCATATATTTAACGGCACCGCAATAAAAAAAAAAGGAAAGCAAGGACGGGACGGGATGCAAGGAGAAGTCTGAGGAAAGAGTAGTTGCTTGAACATCAAATGCAATTAGCTTGGAACACCGAACACATTAGCAAGGAATAAACGTAGCTGTTTTCTTTGTGTAAGTGGGTGCGCGTATACGCTAATCTTCTTTGTGCGCGTTCTTTGCTTGTCCGACTCCTGAGATGCAACAGTAATGCTGAGTAACACGATATCGCAGAAGGTGGCCCAGGGTTTCCGCAATACGGCCTCGAGGTCCACATGTTATGCGGCAAAAAAGAAAGAAAAAAAAAGGAAACCTAGTTCAGGATGTGAGAAGGCCTAAGAACATCTCCGCGTAGCGTCTTGCAGTTCATTCGCCACGATAACAACGTGCCTTATGTTTGCGTTTCAGTGAAGACGAGGCTGCAGTCATGATATGCAAATTTGCGTGGCCTGGGGTAGCTGCTTCAACACAAACGCGTCCTCATTACTCGGTCGCCCAACAGGAAAGCCATCTTTCTGGCGATGACCGTTATGACCGTTATACGCGACACGTTGTGCTCTGCTTACGTAATGTGACCGCTCTTTCTCCTTCGTAATGGCATGGATTACAATATGTTTTCTCCTATCTTACCATTTTTAGACGCACAAAGTTCGCTATGAGGAAGCTTTTGCTTCGTTTAGGATTCGGCGTACTCGTTTGCTAGCCAACGATTAACTATATCCGACTAGTTGTTGTCGAAGTTAAAGACGTCATGGCGGGCTGGTACAGAAGCTTCGGACTCCGTCGAAACGTGTCTCTTCTTTTTTTTCTTTTATTGCGTCTTTTCTGACTTGTCAAATCTGCTCTTGCTGTAGAAGTGACTGTACTAGTACATGAAAAAAAATTCCAAGGGTTTTACGTGCCAAAACCACCACCTGATTATGAGGCAAGCTTTGTTTTGATATCGAACAAGCGTTATTTTCTAATGAATCCTTAACAATACGTTTCTCTTCAGCATCTCTCTAGACCACCGCAGTATAGCCGAGAAGATACGGCGTTGCAGTGCTGACCTCGAGGTCGCGGGTTCGATCCGAACCGCGGCGGCCGCATTTCGATGTGGGCGAAATGGAAACCGCTCTCGTGTAGTTAGATTAGGTGCGGGTTAAAGAACCTCGGGTGGTTAAGATTATTCCGGAGTCTCCGCGACGGCGTGCCTCCGAATCGCATTGCGGTTTCGGCTCGTAACACCACAAAAACACTGACTATCCCTTTAAGCAATAGCTGCTGTAAACCTAACGGGACCCCGCCTGAAAAAAAACCAGTGCATTCCAGTTCCTTCCAGCTCGTTGGTCTATACTAGAACCACTGGGTGGTTTGTTCCAGTGTTTTGTTGCACATTAAAAAGTGTCCCTTGGTTGTCAAAATTATACTGGAGTCCCTCCCACCTACGGCGTAGCCTCACGGCCAAATCGTGGTTTTTTGGCATGTAAAAACCCCATAACTGAATTCCAGTGTCTTACAGCGCATTGGCATACACAGGGTGTTTCAGCGAACACTTTCAAAAAATTTTTAGAAGCTGCTTGTGTCAGATAGCTCGATTCTAGTTTATGAGCCGGTCTACTCGAAGCGGCGGACACAACTTGCGCAAAAAGAATTGAAATGCAAAATTGACTGATTAACGAGTATTCACGAGTTAACTTTTTTGGATGATTATCTTATGACCCACATTGCAATTTACAAGTTATAGCAGTGGACTTGGCAAGGCGGATCTACTTCGAACGAATTCTCAGGACGACACCGGTATCGAGATATAAATTCCCGAATTTTGCGGAGAAATGCATTGGCGTTCCAATTACTTGTGTGCTTCAGTGCTTTAAACGACGTTTTGTTAACAAATTAACTGGAACGCCAGCGCATTTCTCCGCAAAGTTCGGGAATATATATCTGGAAACTGGTGTCATCTTGAAAATTCGTTCCAAGTGGATCCGCCTTGCGAATTCCACGGCTATAATTTGTAGATTGCAATATCGGCCATAATGTAATTAGTTAGAAACTGTATTAGTGAATTCTTATTAATTAGTCCATTTTGCATCTCAATTTTTTTGTGCAAGCGATTTCCGCCGCCGCTTCGAGTAGACCAGCTTAGGAACTAGAATTATGATATCTGCCACAGACAACTTTCAATGATTTTTGAAAGTGTTCGCTGAAACACCCTGAATACTGAGAGCACCGCTAAGCGTGTTCCGGCTCAGCGTCCTGTATACTGGCAACACTGGGCAGTTTTCTTATTAAATTAAGTTATGGGGTTTTACGTGCCAAAACCACTTTCTGATTATGAGGCACGCCGCACGGGGGGACTCCGGAAATTCAGACCACCTGGAGTTCTTTGACTTGCACCTAATTCTAAGTACGCGGGTGTTTGCGCATTTCGCCCCCCATCGAAAGGCGGATTCGATCGCGCGACCTCGTGCTCAGCAGCCCAACGCCGTAGCCACCGAGCAACCACGGCGGGTGCAGTTTTCTTCTTCCGTCTGTCTGTCTCTTCTCTGAGTGCGTGCGTGCGTGTGTGTGTGAGCAAGCGAACGAGCGGGCACGCTTCGTGCATTCCGCGCGTGTTTCGCGATTATGATCCCAGTGCAACGGCTGCGGCAAGCATCACGATCATGACCTGTACGCCCGTACTCGCAGCTCCGCTGCGAGTTCAGCATCCATCCTCCAAGCTGACGCCTAGCGTACGCCCTTTCCCTCTTCCAATACTTCGATCCGTCGCCCGTTCGCAGGGAAAGTGTTCCCCCAAGCCAATCACTCACTGACTTGGGGGAAAAAAAAGAAAACAACACAAACACACAAAAAAGGAAGATTCTAAATATAGTACAGCGAGAAAAGTACGCTATAGCGCGCTTTCGTGTTGTTCCAAAACGAGAAAGAAAGTATTATGCCTTTCGTTTATTCATGTTTACGTTCGCTCCCTTTCAAAGTTGAGCGGTGCAGCACGCAAACGTGAGTGTGGTGAATGCGTGCGATAAATTTCTGTCTTTCTTCTTTCTTTTTTTTTTCGGTCGTATACTTTTGTAACACCTTCTTTTCGTGCGAATGGTGAGGAACTTTTTTCTCTTCTTTTTCCCCGCTGTTTTTATCTGCACCTGAATCAAGACATAAAGAGCCAGGAATTCTGCGTGCAAGAATTCGTTGTTTTACGGATAATTGGACAAACTACTTTAGTGCGATGCGAGTTATCGGTAATCTGATCAATCTGTCCGAACATTGCGCCAACCGAATGGTGCTAGGTTCGCGTTATTTTTATTTCGTTTTTGTTTACACTGATAAGGGATATGGATCTTGGTACTTACGCAACAGGTGTAGTAGCATATGAGCATACATTTTATACTTTTATTCTTTACTCGCTTGTTTACTTCCCGAAAAACTGTTTTAGGTTTTTCTATTCTATTCAAATATTTTACGCTCCTTCTTGCGCCCCAAAAAATGTTTTTTGATCTCTCTTTTTTTTTCTTTGTTATGCAGCAAGGAATGATGGATGGTTAATCTCGCGCCAAACGCCTTCATTTTTCTTTATTTTTTCATAATGCAGATGACGTCCTGCCGCAGAACTTATGATAGAAACTAGTTCTGAAAAAGCGAACTTTTTGGAATCGAATTCCGATGTTCGTTGCGAACTGGCTTGAGAATATGGGGTCGAACACCAAATATTATACATGACTAAGAATTAAACGACAAGAAAACGATTGCTGCACACATGGACGGGTCTACCTAAAGAACAAAACGATATTTAACAAATCTCTTGGGTTGCACAATTCGTGTACACCACGCAAAAATTATGTGCTAATCCACACGTTAGCCTTGGTATACCGGCGAATTCTCGCAGCAACAAGGCATTACGGTAGCATAGTCCACAGAAGCAGCGGTTCTAGGAATGACTCTAATTGGTCACTAATCAGTGAGACGGAATTGATTTAACGTAATTAAGTATTTTACAAAGCTGTATTTAATCCAATTTTACTGAAAAACAGTGATTCGTACACAATAAAACGGATGTGGAATTCCTTTACTGAATTTCGCGCTGAAACGTCAGTACGAGGACGCCATTGTGACGTCCCAGATTTCAAAGTGTCTTCTTGCAACCAGGCTGATTTTATGCTCTTTATAGGTTCTCCAAACTTGCTACATTCAGCATCTGGCTTCTTTAGAAAGCATTTTGGTTGGTCTTTACCGGCGAACAATAACTAGACAAGAGCAGTCGGTGTCAAGATGAATGACGTCATCCTGAGCTAGTACGGGAACACCAGGTCGATGAAGTCACCGGTTCATTTTTTTTATTTATTTTTATTTTATTGTCCTGCGTCTTTTCTGTCTTACCGAGCCTCCTCTACCGCCAAGAGTGGCAAGTTTGTCGTTGCGAGTAGGGTTTTTTTTTTTTTTTTTTTACTGAAGTCTCTATTACGTGGGAAGATTCAACGAGTCTGCATCGAATGAATTGCACATTTAATGGAGAAATCTAGACGGGCTCCGAAGACATAGCTTCGTTGTCACTGCGTATGCGTGAGACGCAAATGGCGTTCGGGGTTTCTGTATAGCACGTTATTCCTGGGGAACGGCGTCTCACCCCAAACTTGTCTCACCGGCTCTGCTGCGTCAAAAACTGTGGCGGCACCTATCGAAGCTCTCGCCTAGGGGTAAATATCAACTGATTTACGAGTAACTGGTAACTTCTCAAGAAACAAATGCTGAAGCAGACTATTGCTTTCTCTCATCACACGCACATGACTGAAACAAATCACTACTGGCTTTTTCTTTTGTCTTTTTTTTTTGCAGTTCGGCTGTCGATTCCACAGCTCGTACATCGGAAGTTGGGTGTTTCGGACTGGCGCATGCCGAATTTGGTTTCACTCGGCCGATGATGGCAAATAAGTCAGTTGCACGTAACTATTAGCGCAATAAATGGGCTTTTTTTTTCAATTAAGCTATGCGCATGCACGTATGCCTTCGCCCCCAGCAGTAGCCGAGCTGTGAAACCATTACCGCAGGGCAGCTGTGCGACGTCGAGTACGTGATCCCGTTGCCTGAGCCGCCGTAATTTTCTTAGTCTGAAGGAGTAAACAATAACTCCTTTTCACCTTTTTGGCGTGGTAATATCGGGCAAGGAAAAAATTCAGCAGTTCGTGGGAAAGACTGCAAGTAGTTTCGTCGATGAAAACGAATTCTTGGACGAACGCTCGAACGATAGGATCAGCGTTTGCGACGGACCTCATGCGGAAAACTTGCTGCGCTGTAAGAAAAAAAAACAGCCAAGAAAGACGCACACAAGAAGAATACGAGAATACAGGAAAGAATCTTAATATACAATGCACCAACTAGCTCAACAACGTGTTTTACTAACGTGCTGCACTGTGAATTGCACGAACCATGCACCGTGGCATGCTGGGCGTGTTATACTGTTGTGGCGCGCACTGTCAAGTCCCATGAATGTATATATATATATATATATATATATATGAATGAGAGGAAAGGGGGTTAACCGAGGGGCCCGATGTTTATTAGTCATATCATAAGAAGCCAACAAACACTGACACCAAGGACAACATAGGGGAAATTACGTGGGCTTAATAAGTGAACTGAAGAAACGGTAAATTAATAGAAATTAAAGTGGATCACAAAACAACTTGCCGCAGGTGGGAACCGAACCCACAGCCTTCGCATTTCGCGAAGGTTGCCAGAAATATATATATATATATATATATATATATATATATATATATATATATATATATATAGAAGCCTCGTAGTCCAAGCGAAATTCGTCCTGGACCACGGCGAGTTTTCCTTCACCTGCAAGGCTTTTCTTTCGAGAAACCCGTATGCGTTTCCTTTGCAGCAATTTGCTACGTTTGAGTGAACGTCTCATTTTTCCCTGTATTAATTACCTCTCTCCACATTGCGGGTTTCCGCAGAACTGTTACGTTCTGGTATAGTGGCAAGACACGAGCTCTGTAAACATTCGAATCGCACTTGCCGCTTTACGACTGATTCGGCAGTCTCGGCACTCTATTAGTCTATATTACTATATTACTATAGTACCATATTAGTCGATATATTAGTCTATATCACTGGGTTCTTGCTATTGGCTGACGCACGCGTTGCGGCATGCATTGCGAACGGTCGTACGGTGACGTCGGGTCTGACAGAAAGATGGATGTCGCCACATAGGGCCATTGGAATGCATCGCGCGAGACCGAAGCGACACACTGGCGGTGTCGCATTATCAGAAATAGGAGCCTCTCCCTTTTCTTTTTCGGTTTCTTGCTTTTTGTCTTTTCTTTTTTTTACAGGGCGATGCAATTTTACACACCTGACAAAACAAGGCGTTGCATCAACTCCCTTCCATGTACCAGGCCATACGCTACATTTCGAAAGCTATACCGAAGCGGCTGTAGCTTTAGCTGATGTTTATAATCCCACAAGGGATACTGTGCTGTGGGGTTATAGTATGCGGTGACAGCGACTGACTGTGATTGTGTATCTGTGCTCCCTTTCTTTCTTTCTCTCTCTCTACTTTTCCTGTTACTTTGCCTCCCCCTCCCGTCTCTCCCCAGCGTAAACCGGATCTTCCCCTCTGGTTAACCTGCCTGCATTTCCCCTTTCTTCTCTCCCTTTCTCAGAGAGACAGAGAGAGACAGAGAGAAGAACAACACTTACTCTTAAATGCACTAGTACTGTGTATTAAATAATTAAATACACTTCATTATAAATGTCCGACGGCAGGATTCGAACACAGGACGTCCCGTACAGAAGCTTGATATTGAAACCCGGGTTGCACCTCAGGCGCACGGATCGACAAGCCGCCACACATATTTCTCGCGCGCAAGCCAGCGCGTTGAGGCGCCCGGCGCATTTCGATTCAGCCACCTGGACAGGCTGAACCGCTGCGTTTAGTAGCGATAGTGCGTGTTCGCTGTATCCTGCAATTAGAGAAAGTATAGGTTGCTCTGCGATTTAAGACAGTGAATGCGGATAAAGAGTAACAAACAAAGCCCCAAGAGCGTTTGAAACCACACGCACGAACATCGGACAAATCCATGCACTACCCATCATCCCCATAGTGGCTGAACGGATGGATGAATAGATGGATGTTATGAGCGTCTCCTTCGGAACGGCGCGGTTGGTTGCGCCGCCAAGCTCTTGCTATCTTACTCGCGCTAGTAAGGTTCTTGCGGTCTACGGGGCTTCACGACAGACTCTAAGAATGCCGCCCCCTACCGCTCTGTAGTGTACGCGCTTTGTTCGTGCTTGTCTCCCTTTCTTTCTATCTCCCCCTTCTACTCTGTTTCTCTTTTTATCCCTCTTAACCCTTCCCCCTGCGCAGGGTAGCCAACCGGACCTACCTCTGGTTAACCTCCCTGCCTTTCTCTGCATTATTTTCTCTCTCTCTCTCTATACTGCTTAATGTCCCACCTGGGCTAAAAAAGAAGAAAAAGAAAACACCATTAACCCCCGCAACCAAACTTTCTGACCCCCTATTGTGAACTTTGCTTTTATACTTCTCCAGTTTTTTTTTTTTTTTTGTCATTTCCTTACTTTTCTTCCACCAACCTTCCAATCGCCTCTTACTAATCTCTATTGTAGACATGTTTACTTTTCCACTGTTCTCGCTGAACCGAAGGGCTTCAAGGAGGCCAGTGGTGCCTAAATCGACCACAGGGCAGATTTCTTCACATTCAAATAAGACATGCTCCACCATTTCCCCAACTTTACCGCAGCAAGCACATGATTCTCCTTCCTTCTTATATCTCACTTTATAGGTGTGTGTTCTAGGGCATCCCGACCTCGCTTCAAAAAGTAATGAGTTTCCCTTTGAGTTATCATAAATTGTTTCTTTCCTGATTTCGTTTATTCCTGTTAAGTAGTTACTCATGGCAGGTTTCTTTTCCACTGCCGCTACCCACGAGATTATTTCAGCGTCTCTGACTTTCCGCTTGAAATTATTTCTTGCCGTGTTTCACCCTACAGGCCGCATACTTGCTGGCAAGCTTCCTAGTTATTTTTCTCCCCTGTGAATCAATGTCTTTTTTTCCCTGTACAAATACCTCAACTCTCTGTGAGCCCATTTACTTTTTCCATATTCCTCAGTTATTCTTCGTAATCAATTTTACTGCGAACTTCCCTCACTTCAAAACTAGTACAGCCCATATCACCTTGCACAGCTTCGTTTGCAGTCTTCCCATGAGCGCCCAATGCGAGGCGCCCCACTGACCTTTGGTTCCCATCGAGTCCTGATTGTACCCCTGATTTCAAGCAAAACAACCGCATTTCCAAAAGTAAGTCCTGGAACTATTACACCTTTCCACATACCCCGGAGCACCTCGTACCTATATATGGTATCCCCATAGCGCTCTGTGATTCATTATGGCTGCATTTCCTTTCCCCTTCACTGTTATTGTTTTTTCCTGTGTTTCCATATATCTATTGACTTCGTTTATCTATATCTATATATATATCTGTATTTATATTCTTTTACCCGAGGCATTTCCTGGCCCTGTATTGTCACTGTCCACTGTTTTCATTGAATGCCATAACACCTGATCTTCTGGCACTAAATTAGAAGCCTAAATTTCCGGCTTCCTTTCCAAAGATATTAGCCGGACGTTGCAAATCACTTTGCTTGTTAGCTAGCAACACAACGTCGTCCGCATAAAATAAACCTGGAAGCTGCTGCTCTACTACTGTACTCGCCTGTTAGTATGGTAGATTAAGCCCGACGACACTGCAGTTCCCTCTAGTGATCGTTATAGGAAACTCAATGGGGGTGGGAGGGCGCACGCGCGCCTTGCTCGTCCATGGCAGGACTGAAAAGGAGACATGCGCTCTTTAGAAGAGCTCGTGACTAATCTTTGGTCCGGCCGTGGCCCGTCAAATTTAGTTTAGAACCTCAATAAAGTTGTCACCACCACCGGCCGCTGGAGGGTTCCCTTACTGGAAAAAGGGTCCACTGTCCTCTTGTGGCGTGCTAAAACCCGGGATTCTTAGTAAAAGCCGATGAAAGTACACCCAAAGAGGCTTTTCGCTGTATTCTTTTTATCGTAGCTTCTTTCATCGTAGGCCGAGAGTGACCGACAGCAGTGACCGGTTGTGCTTCCTCGGAAAGGACGGGCTCAACACGGGCGCGCGACACGCCTCCCGCTCTCCACCGGCCGACCGAGCTCAAAATTTGTCGCCGGGCAGTGAACCAGTTCTCCCCTGAGACTCCAAGGAGAATGAACCGAAAATCCGATTACACCCCCTCCCCCTCCCTCACCTCCAAAAAGCAGCGCCGTAGTGTCGTACCGCTTTGGCCCCTGGTGGCGGCTGTAGGGGGTCAACCAAGGTTAGCGCAGGTAAGCACCGACAAAGGTGCGTCGAAATGCGAGAGCCTAGAGCTGAGAAAGGAGAAGGCTAGTTAAGAGGCAACTCCGGCCATTTTTCGAGGTCCGCTGACCTTAATAAATTTTTGAATATATGTTCTCTATTGCGCTCTGATTATCTGTGCCCAACGATACGACTACAAGTCGTTTAGCTTTCCTGAAGATTGATTTTAAGTGTGTGAATGCAACTTGAAATTTAAGATTGCAGTACAAACTTGGCATTACAAATTTTCTAGTGCACTCGTCAGGTTCCGTTTATACGTATTCATTGCGAAGAAACTTCTTTTATTTTTTCGGTGACCTTGTGACCCGTACGCTTTTGCTTACAGGTGTGCATCCCATTCTAAAGGCCGCATTTCTTTCGAAAACCGAAAGCCGCCATGCGCAAAGCTCCTCGGGGAGGTACACATGTGGTACCATCCTTTTAAAGTTATTTGTTGCAATTAAATCGCTGCTACGCTAGGATATTTGTGGTCGTTCAATGAAAACGACATTTGCAATCCCCGATGAGTTCCATCAAGTCATTCGGATGTGTTTCAGAACCTAAACCGTACTCTTCACCTGAGAGTACCAGGAACTATGTACGAGCGGAAAAAGCACCCAACGTACAAGGTAAAACTAATAAAAATGTAAGCCGTCGTTTAATATACTTTATAAAAATACAAAGCTGCTATGCATATTACTTACATCAGTGACAGACCACACCTCCACGCGTTGGTGGTGGTTAATGCAAGTCCGTCATGTTTTTATTTTTCTTTATTATGATGTTTTTTTTTTACAACTTACTAGGTTCATACCTGGCCCAAGACTTGTATCGTCTTCGTCTGGGTGAGTATCACCTTAGCATCCTACAAGGTATAACTGGATTACTTACGTAAGCGTGACCTTAACGTTTTAGATGGTTGTCATATATCTATAAATTTAACTTTAATTAAGACACTCACTTCAAGAAATGTTGGCCGAAACTGTTGCATTTTTTTGTGTCTTTTATTCTTTAACACATCGTCATCACCATTTTAAGCGAATGGCAATATAGTTTGTAGCGCTGAGCCACTGCAGCCTATGTGTCACGTGATGTATCAAATGTCTTTACCTACGGCTGACATTATATTTTCTCGTGTGACACGTGTACATACAGCTATAAAATATTGTTCATCTATAACGCCTTTACAGGTGTTTCCCATGCTAAGTTGAATTACCAACTGGCATTATTGACAGCCTTGGAAAGCGTCTTCACCCTGCAGGCTCCGATAATCATTGTTACCCAGTAAATTTTCCGCTACAAAGGGAACATTCAAAATATTCGAACGTCCGATTCTAGGAACGCCAACAAAGCCAACTGAATTGGTATTCGAAATTCCGAATATTTGCAGACTCATATAAAAATAACAAGGAAAATTTATACAGGAGCCCTTTAACACCGAACCATTGGAAGCGCGAACTTTAGAAAGGTCGGGACAAACCGAAATTCTGTATTGTGCAGCGAGCTTTACTTTCTTGTGTTTCAGAAGAGAGAGAGACGGGAAGTTTCGAAGCGTCAACACCGAGTTCTTTTCCTGAAGGGCGCCACTGTTCGGCGTAGGCCGTGGGTCGATGTGAAGTTCGCTTCTTTTAATTTATGCGCATGGGGTAATTTACAGAGCCAGCGTGAACCACGTTAGGGAGTTCACGGATGTGATGTTTCACTTCCGCGTGTGACTTAAACTGTTGACGAACTTCCTTGTTTGCTTCGTTCTCTTCAGGAGTGGGTGTCGTTCGTTCGTTCGTTCGTTCGTTCGTTCGTTCGTTCGTTCGTTCGTTCGTTCGTTCGTTCGTTCGTTCGTTCGTTCGTTCGTTCGTTCGTTCGTTCGTCCGTCCGTCCGTCCGTCCGTCCGTCCGTCCGTTCGTTCGTTCGTTCGTTTGTTTGCTTGCTTGCTTGCTTGTTTGTTTGTTTGTTTGTTTGTTTGTTTGTTTGTTTGTTTGTTTGTTGAACGAGTCAATAATCAAATGAGACAAATGAAATGGGAAAGGCAGTAAGGTTAGTTGGAAGAAGTGAGCGAGGGACGGATTTAGTGACTGTCTGAATGATAGACAGATCGATTCGATGACTGGCATGTAGATAGAAAGAATGATTAAGTGATGGCTTGGATAACTGACCGTAGTGGTTTGCTCCTTTACTTGATTGAGTTTAACTTTTCAAAGTGTAGCGCGCGGACTAAAATTGATGTATTCGTGAAACTCTCCGATAGTGACGTCATGACAGACCTCCTTTACGTCTACTGCAAGGCCAAGACATTTCCCGGTGATCTGTCTCTATGCCTCTAGATTTTTCTAACGTTATCATACCACCAGATACACTGCCGTGCTTGACTAAGCTTATTTTATCTTGGCAGCAATTATCGTACTCTGAGTCGAATAGGTCGACCGTTACTTGCTCTATGTACAGGGTGTCCAAGCTTACTTTAGCCAGAGCTTAATATTGGGCAAATGCCACGTAGCTGGGCATAACAAAGGTAACGTTGTTTGCCGTCGCTTGGAGATAAACTATGTTTCTTTCATTCTGCCTAATTAGATAATTAGTCCTAATTAATTAATCACCTTCTCAACTACTATGATTAGATGAAAAGTGTCAATGAGAAAATTGTAGAGCAACATGAAAAACTGCCGATACAGCTTTCTGTTGCTCAATATACGCTACATAAGAGTATTTTTCCGAGCGAGAAAGTAGCCCGCGAGTACACGCAAAGTGCCTCGAGAGGCCAGTCGTGCGACAATTTTACGTGCATTGGCGGGCTTCATTCACGCTCGGAAAAACACTTTCTTGTAGCACGCACTGAGGAACAGAAAGCTGTATCGGGACTTTTTCGTGTAGCTCTACAATTTTCTCAATTACACTTTTAATCTAATCATAATATTAGAGAAGTTCATTAATTAGTTAAAACTGATCTAATTAGGCCGACTGCAAATAATAGTTTTATAGTATCTCTAAGCGACAGCAAACATTACCTTTGTTCTGTCCAGCTACGTGCCATTTGCATACTTTTAAACCGCGGCTAAAGTTACCTGGGACACCCTATATACCAACTTGACTGCATTTCTTTCTTCTAATTTCCGCTGGAATATCGGCTACCCCTGTTTGCTTTCAAATAACACGCTACTCTCTCCCCGTCTCTTAAAGTTAAGCCTGTCAGTTTTCGCTCCAGAACTCGCTGAGCGGTCCGTGGTTTCTTCTCAAGCTTCTCCGTGAATTCAACAAGCTTTCGCCCCTTAGGTTAGTTCTACTACAGAATGAAATTACTGCATAATTTTCACAGCTATCGGTAAGCCGCCCATCATGACCTAGAAGTGCTTATCAAACGCGTTGCGACCTGTCTGAAAAATCAAATTCTGCGGTATTTGATTGCCAAAAAAAAACCTGATTGCCAAAAAAACCTGAGTGCCAAGAAAACCTGGTGACTCCGGAATAATTTTGACCACCTGGGGTTCTTTAACGCGCATTGAAATTTGAGTACACGAGCGTCTTTTTTTTTTTTTGCTTATTTGTTTACTTTTTGCATTTCACCTCCGTCGAAACTTGGCCGCCATGGTCGGGGTCGCGACCTCGAACTCGGCAGTGCAACACCATAGCCATTAAGCTATAGAGTGGCTGGTCAGCCCAATTTCATTCTTATACAAGAGTTGCTGCTCAACATTTTCCGTTTCCCCTGTGCATGTATGCTTTACTTACATAAATAAGCTCAGTACCTGTGTTCATCTACCATCTCTTACATCGCTGAATCCAGACCAAAATTATATAAGAGAGCGAGTGACTTACGATAGCCATGCTTGGACACAATCCAGATCATAAATATTATTTATTTATTTATTTATTTATTTATTTATTTATTTATTTATTTATTTATTTATTTATTGACGTATTCATGCGGCTTGGCCTCCCAATAAACACTGAATCTATATGAGAGAAACCTTTGTGGACGGCTCCGAATAAATTTGGATCACCAAGGGATCTAATTAACATGACCAAAGTCTAAGTAACGAGCGTCATTTGTTTATCGTGTTTCATTTCTCTTACTTTTCTTTCTTTTTCGTTCTTTTCGTTTAGCCCCTTTCTAATTTTGGCCGGCAATAAAGCCGATTATCTCGTGGTTAGGCTCAGAACGCTGCCTCCATGATGACGGCGTTATTTTCTCGCAGTCGGCATTATTCACTTGTTTTCGGCGAGCATTTTTTTTTTATTTATTTATCCTGTGTAAGGCAAAACGAGGACCTCCAGATATGAGTACGAAATTTTTTCGCGAAATAAATGTTGCTTCGCAGAGCCTCAAAAGCAGCCCCACCAACCCGTCTAGCCGAATCACGCGCCAATGACGCCAAGATTAACGGGAGAAACAATTTCTACCGGCGGCTGTTCTATTTATCGCGTCCAAGGACACTCTGACACGTCGCGACATCTATCGCGCCACTGGCCCTGGGTAGATAACAGTGGCACAGTCCAACAGGGGACATTCTTTTCAAAGTGTGTCTTCTTTTTTTATTTGTCGATTCTTATCTCACTTCGCCGTTGGGTTCGCACGATGCCGCACCATTGTTATCGCTGTGATCGGCCACTCGGTGCGACGGATGATAAGAACAGAATGAAGTCCCTGAGAATGGGAAGAGATAGATAACCTTCACAAGATAAGGCTCCGAATATCGCGGGAAGATTCACCGTTAGAGTAGCTGCCAACAGCAACAATAATCGAGCCTGCAAGGGACCTTAAAGGACGTCTCCAAGGCCGTCAAGAGCTCTACAAGACACAATATTTTTTTCCGCTATCTTAAAAGAGTACTCACAAAATGTATCCTTTCTCAGATAACTGCCGACCCTTTAAAGAGGGGAGGAGGCCTCAATTCCTCAAATACGAAAGAAATCAGGCATTATAAAGAGTTTTACAGAGTGCACCAAGAGGACCGAAGCTTCGGTAGTATTGAGCAGGTATCCTCTACAATCTTCACGCATAAGAAAACTCGGGAAGGGTTTGTTTATGCCTCGCATCGCCGTAGTGGCATTACTGTAAGGAGGAAATGAGGGAGCGGGACGGGGGCGTGTACAAAGTCAAAATAGTTTGGATACACAGCTGGACAAGTTAACTGCGGGTAAACCGAAATACACAACCCAATGTCTAATGGCGCAATCACTACAGGAGCAATACAAAATACAAATTCAAAAGGTACAACCGATACAAAGTAAAAGTACATATGAAATAGACCGTCCTAATTTACAATGGTGAAACAACGACACCATTTTCGGTTATATTTATAACTAGGTGGTGATAAAGGTAACCATCCGTAGTGGTCAGGCGGTTTTAATGATGCATGAGTCGGTGTAGTGGCCGAAGCTGCGTAGAAGTCGTATTGCCGAAAGCCTTTCTTTCCTGTTTCTCTATTTTCTTTTTTCAGCAAGGTGCGCGCTCAGCCTTTAGGTGACTAGGTCATTGCGTGCGATTTGCGACCACTGCACCAGGCTGAGACACGCATTCGTGAGTGGTTGTGATGTCACGTGACAACTAATCTGCTTTTGGTGTGTGCTTTGAACTGTTCGCGTTAAACGAGGTTGCTATTACTTGTTGCGAGTTCGAGGTAGGCCCGCTCGACACCGGGTCTGCAGCTAACAACGCAAGAAAAAGGATTAGGCAAGATACACTGTTTTTGTGTTTGTTGTTACTCCTTTATTATGACGGCATTTGTGTGACTCTCATACACTGTGGCGGATTGTCGCCTCACGGACCAATGGTGGTACGCATTACGAAAACGGGACTTACACGACCGGCCTTAAATTTTCAACGCTTCATTTTCTTTTTCTTCTTTTTTCGTCATTCTGTTCCTTCATTCATTCATTCAGTCATTCATTCTTTTTTCGTCTTCTGTTTGTTTTCTAAAGCGTTCTCACGACAGACGATTTCTAAAGCGGAAATGTGGCAGCTGGTCGCGTTCAAAGCCCCTCTGTGATCGCGGGCTGACGCTGTCGCCGCCGCTTGGCGGCGCGACTCAACGTCGCCTTTGAGAGACTCAAAACTCCGCGCGCACGAGCGTCTGTAAGCTACACTGACTACACAGCCGAAAGTCGGGCTGCAGGGTCATTTCTCCGTTTCGTGGCACGTACTCTTTCTACCTAAGGGCAATAAAAAAAAAAGATGGCAGAAGAAAAGGACGTGGAACGCAGAATAGACGAACGGCGGCGCCGCAGCGCCTCTAGCAACCGGTTTCCCTCCTCGTAAAAAGCAAACAAAGGGATAAGGAGGCCCGGCGCGCGGAGGAAGGGCGAGGGCCGTTGTGAGAGAGAAAATGGGAGAGGCTGCGAAGGGGAGCGGCATTCCATTCCGTCCCATAGTTCCATTCCGCGCCCGCTCTGCGGTGGAGGGGAGTCGCTCGCGAGCTGTGCTTCTTTCTTTATTTTATTTTGCGTGTTTGTTATTACTCGCGTGTCTCGCGCTGAGAGCTGCTGCTCGCCGCTCGGCTTGGCTCGTGACGCTGTGGCCGGCGAGTCCACTCGCTGAGGGAGCATCCGCCATTCGACTGGAATGGCGGCTAGCGGCGACGCGAGGCTGCGCGGAATGGTGGCGGACTGGAACGACTCCCGCGACAGTGTGAGCTCGTACAGACGTTCGATTTTTGTTTCTTCTTTCGCCGTATGCAAGTGTGCGTCGTCTGCTAAAGAAGCGCTGTATTGCCACGTGTGGAATCGTGGACTGGGAGCAAAACCAGGGGGGTGCTTCGCGCTCACTGCAACTGCCATTTCGTACCTTGACGGCATCGAAGTGCTCTTCTCGTCGACTGCTAGCACTGCGTGTTGTCGTCTGCTAGGCGCTGCGCGCAGGTGTCGGCGGCGGACTTGAATCGGCGCTGGAGCGTGGCCTCGAAGAGATATTTCGCTCAGTTTTTGTCTCTGATTTCGTCGTCATTCTTCGTGGGTGCGTTTGACTGGTTGGCTTCGGCGTTTTGAGGAGCCGAAGCTTTTTAGCAAAAGAAGGAGCGCCCCTCAGTGACAAGACTCTCAAGGAATTGTGGTGCGCATGGCACTGCGCTCGTAATGGCAATACCACGGAATCTGGCAGTGGGAAATGTTTGGACAACATACTCGTGATCACATTAAGCTGTGTTGGGTTTGTATACGCGTACGTCGTCCGTTAGGAGGCATCGTTGCTTCGTCTCGTTTTTCTTTTTCGCAATGAATTTATGCACGAAGCTGGGTACGTGAAACGTGTTGCGAGGCGGTGATCGCTGTCTTCGAAAATACAGCAGTGTTGTAATGTTGCCAACATTTACATGGCTGAATCGAACGGTTGGCGCGTGGGTCGTCGCGTGTTGTCCACGAAAGCTGCCGACGTATTAGAATAAACGGCGCGGCTATGAGACTGGTTGGTCAGGTAATGTGGACTGCGTTCCGATATTGTTTTATTTAGGAGACGAACTCACTACTCGAGGTTTAAAGATCAAGATGGCCGATTTCGGCAGCGATGAATCGAAGCCACTCGTCGTGGACCTTCAAGAGCGCCAGAGTGCAGCCGTCACCGGATCGTCCGTGGCCGCGATAATCCATAGACGCACCTTCACCAGGGGGCCCCCGCCGGCATCCTGGCGCAGGTTCTACATCACCAGGACGGAAGGTACCAGACTAATAGGAACGTGCCTGCTCTGCAGCGAATATATCCACGCCACGGCCGGCGTTTCCTCGAACCTGCTGAGACACCTCAAGAGGAAGCATCCGCGAGAGCTCGAGATAGCGCTGCATCTTCAGGACTGCAAACAAAGAAAGGTCGGCCCGACGACGACGTCCTCCTCTTCTTCCTCTGTTAGCCAAGTGCCAGTGTCGACTGCAAGCGGAGATGTACTGGGCAGGGCAGCTCTGCCTCCACCGGTGCCCTACGAACGACCCGCGCTGCAAATGGCACCCGGCAACGTTGGCTCCTCCTCGGCTACCGTGTTCATGACGACGATGCACGACAGTTCGTCGACAGGCAGCTACATATTGTCCGACATGCCGCACGACGCTGTCGACGACCAAAACAACAGCCTGAGGTTTGCCTGGAGCCTGGACTCGTTGAACACGTCGATGACGCCTTCTTTCGTTGAGTCCCAACCCAACAACGAGATGACCGTGCAGACGGTTAGCAGGTACCCGGCCATTACGACCAACGATTGCGCATCCGCATCGTCTGTCGACAGTCCGGGAACGTCGTCTGCTACGGCGAGTCCCAGCGTCGTAGTTGACAGCCACGACGGTCCCCGGAGCCGCCGCAATGAGATCAACGACGCCGTCCTGGGACTGGTGTGGCGTGACTTGGAGCCGTTCGAAGTGGTCAACAGGCCGGGCTTCCTGCAGCTCATGAAGGTAATATTAAAACGCTGAGCATTTTTTCCCTAACTTTCCTTGGTCGTCCGTCTGGTCAAACTAGAGTGATCCCGGAGTAATCGAAAGTTGTGACTTGGTGGGCGGTACCTTTGCACCAGAGCAATATACAGCTATATACGCCCAATAACTTTAATGCGGTTTGTAACGCAGGCCGATCTCGGAAACCGTGCACTGTCACTTGAGCCACGCACCTGAAGTGTTAACCATCACAGCTAAGCGAAAAGTGTCTCCGGTAGCACATCTCAGCAGGCTTATGGGAAGCTATCGCTTGACTTTGACAATTTGACATTCGTTCTCTGCTGGTCTCTGCCCGCCTTATTTCAAAGTGTACGCAGTGTTCAAATTATGCTGTGAAACCGTGAACCTATCTCACTTTGCAAGCAAGTTCAGCAAAAGTTGCTGGGTTTAGATAGGACAAAAAAAAAAACTTACTGGTATTTGGCGTTAACCTCATGGAACGAATTGTCGTTCCTAGATTTTGTTTCATTCCCCTAGGTCACATTCACGTTAATGGAGAAAAAAATAAGATTGAATCATGTTGTACTGACCAAGTATTCTTTGAAAACACTGTTCTCGTTAATTTCGCAATAATATGTTCATTATTTGAGCACAAAATGAAGGTTATAGTGTTGTTTCTAATTTCGTACCAAGATCCTAGCGCCGGTACGTCAGTGTGACAATCACGGATTTCGAGGTATTTTTTAAAAATTATTTTATGGAATTGTTTCATTATGGCTTAGTAAGTGTTCTTCAATCTTGATAAGTTCAGTCTGCTCTTGTGGATTACAATGCACCCGGCCTCTACCGATAAAGAATTAACTATGCTTCAAAACCAGACACCGTCAAAATACATGGCTAAGTGGTGCGGCAATTTCTAAACGGCGTCGAAACCAGTCATCAGTTGTTGTTTTTTTTTGCGTTTCTTGTGGCTTATCAGGCCTCCTGTCGTGGTAAAATTAGCTTTTTTTTAATATTGCAGAGTGGTAGTTATTTTATTTGTTAACACAGCTCAACTCATTTTGACAACTGACAAGCAGTTTTTAGATACGCGTTTTTTTTTTTTTTAGTACGACGGAAAGCTTACCGGTCAGACCAAGAATTTAAACTTCAACGCGCATGTATTCTGTAGCAGCATTTTAAGGCAGCATATCTCCAAAATAGTGCTAGTCAGACAATTTTTGCAAAGCGAACATGACTTCGCCTTTCCTCGGCATCAGTTGCGCAATTGTAACATGTGCGCTAAGGTTAGCAAAAATTTATTTATTTATTTATTTATTTATTTATTTATTTATTTATTTATTTATTTATTTATTTATTATACCCTCAGGGCCCAACAGCATTGTAGAGGGGAGTGCTTAGAGTCACAATGAAAAGCAACACACAAGCAAAAAAGAAGAAACAAGAGAAATAGTGTACAGTAAAACGGCTTTCTTATGTAATGTTATGTAATCAATTCTTGAAGTTTTTCTTGTCAGCTGTGGTGGCAAAGTGCACGGGAAGGTGATACCACTCTTCGGATGTTCGTGGTAAGAATGACTTTTAAAGAAAGCATTAGTTTTTCATGATGGAATAGCAACCTTGTGGCGATGGTCGAGCCGATATGGCACATAATGGGAAAGGAAAATAAGTTGATCGCGCAGATAATGATGATGAAATACGTGATGAGAAAAAGACACAGACAAGCGACATTACGGCGTTGTGGTAATAATGGTAGGTCGAGGCTAGGTATCACGCTGCTTATACTGAAAGTTCTGTTATAGTTAGATAGGATAAAACTAGCCTAGTTGTTTTGAATGATTTTTAATGAATATTTTAAGTTTTCATGGCTCGGGTATCGAACTGATGCGGCGTATCTAAGTTTTGAACGAATTAGTGATATGCTAGGTAGCGTTTTAGTTTCGGGGGTGCGTGTGCACAGTTCCGTCGAAGGTATCCCAGAGCTTTGTTAGCATTGTTAGTTCCATAGTTATCGTGAACTGTTGACGTGGGGTCGGTTGTGATGTGCACTCCCAGGTTTTTGTAGAAAGGCACTATCTCCAAGCGTGTGTCATTAAGGTAATGACATTGCAATTCACAAGCGGATCGTGTTACGCGCATATATTTGCATTTATCATTTAGTTCCGTGCACCAATTAGAAATACCGTTAAGGACTGATAGAAGGTACGTTATGTCGCTAGTGTGGCCTATTTCGCGAAATATTACACAGTCATCAGCGAATAAGTACACATCAGATGACACACAATTCGGTAAATCGTTAATATAGATAAGAAAGAGTAAAGGGCCAAGTACAGTACGTTGTGGCACGCCGGAGTTGGTAATGCGTTAGCATTATTGGCGGAAACGAATTCGAGTCAGACGAGAAGTTTGCGGCCTATGGCAACTAAATGTAACTTATACGAGAATAATTGGTGACTCAGCTTGTCGAGTGCTTTCGAAAAAATCTAGAAAGGAACAATCGGCTAAGGATCCACGGTCGATGGTCACGTTAAGGTTGTGCGTGAAATATGAACTGCGTTTTACCGGAATAGGTTTTGTGTGAAGCCGTGCTGTGAATGCGTAAAAAAAAAAGAGTTGTATTCGAGGAACCTGACCAGATTTGAAAACAAGAGATGTTCAAGTATCTTGCTTGGAAACCTGATTAGTGGAATGGTCCGGTAACCGAGCATGGTGAATGCTTATTACCTGATTTATGTAGTGGAATCAGCTTCTCCCACAGTGACCCGTTATCAAGAAAGTGCCGGAAGATCTTCGTAAGTAATGTTGAGGAACAGCAGCTCGCGCTTTAATTTAAATTCGGCATTAATTAAATCACAACTAAGGAATGAAGGGGCTTTTAGCTTTCTGGTTGTTTCCCGTGCCACTTGGGTCAATATATATCGTTGACATCGGTAGGTGGTTCAATAAGAGTTCTTCAGTAACATTTGATTTTGTTCATAAATAATTCTCAGGTGTTAAGCTGCGGAACAATTTGCCTCTTGAAATAAAACTCGCAAGAATTTTGACATTACATGCAAATGCCACTTCTTATCTTGTCAAGCACGTTCTTGAGTTTTGTTTTTGTTTTGTTCGTTTTTGGCGCAGTTTTGTGATTATATTTAGTATTTGCCGCTTATGGGGGTATGATACTTTCGCTATTTTGTTTGTATAAGACCGCTAATTATTGCAATACATTTTTTGTATTGAACCCATCACTAGCCCTTTAGGCTATGGGACCAAATATCTTTGTACCCACTTTTCATATTATTGTGTAATAAAATTCCCTTTTGATTTGATTTGGTTTGACTTGTTCAGTAAGACTTGGTCTTGTTCAATGAGACGTGATCTTGTTCAATAAGGCTTTGTTCAATGAGACGTGGCCATAGCCGGTGGCGAAATAGTCAAAATGGTAGAAAAACTAGACAAACATACTTCATTAGGGGCTGTTGAGCACTCTTTAGAAGGTATGACATTTCCCAAGATGTCAAAATTGAATCATTTGGTTTGGGATTACTGACACGCCAAAACTTGCTTGGATCAGTTGTTACTACAGTTAGCTTGGATGGGAGCAGCACGGTATGCAAGAAATTGTGTTTGGCATTCCTTCGTGCCGTTATAGTTATATATTCGGTCGAAGCAAGTTTGCAAGCATTCTATTGAGCATTACTTGAAGATAACTCTGCAGATCTGAATACGCGTTTCTTTTGTTCTATGAGCGTTTAATGTTACGATTGTACCATGGAGCCTTGTGATTAGCGATAACAGTGCGAGGAAGCATATATTTGTTAGTTAAACCGTTAACTTTAGCAAAAAATGCATCTCCAATTAGCTTGAAGCGTGCGGACGTCGAAATCACGAAAGAAAGTTTCAAGAAATGCGCTGAGTTCATTGTTATTGGCACAGGAATTAACAAACGAATAGAGACGGATGGTCTTTATCTTGTTCTTAACTGTAGGTCGTGATAACGTAATATGAAAGAGTAGAGAATGGTCACACAAGCCTGGTAAATAATTTATGGGCAAAAAAAGAAAGATCAAGGCTTGTTCGAACAACATCGAGAATACTTTTGACAAATCTCGTTATTCTTATTGGTTGTGTGATTAGTTGAGAAATGAAAAAAAAAGCGAGCTTGATTAGAACTTATTTGGCACCGTTGTGGATTGTTCAGAATTCCATGTTATATTAGGAGCGTTAAAGTCGCCCAGTTAAAAAGAAAGTTAACGTAGGATAACCAGACAGCACCATGTTAATTACGTCGTGTAGTTGATGAGAGAAATTAGGTGTGCAAACACTAATAATATTTTGTCAGTTTATTTTATTTATTTTTTTATTTATTTTGCTCATACACACTGCAACCCTAAGAGGGCTATAGCAGGAGTGGGTTACAAAATCAGGGGTGCCATACACAGCGAAATGGGGTACACAAACCAAAGGTACAAAGCAAAGCACTAGTATAAGGTATATGTTAAGGAAGAAACTGGTCTCAGCACATACATATATGCCTATAAACGTAGTGAATAATACATGGTTTTAGAAATCACGGGCATCAACCAGTGGTTGCCTCAACAAAATTATCAAATGTCAATTCTCGTATGTTAGGGGAAGCTCTGCAATAGCTCACACTGTTTCTAGTTCATTGGTAGCATGGATGCACCGCGATAGGAAGTCCTTGGAAACGTCTAAGAGTACGCCGGCTCCTTTTCATGCTGTACGGTCGCAGCGATAGATTGAAAAAAAAAAACGAGATGCAATTGGGAAAAGTTTGTGATCCTGGCAAGCTGAACCAAAAAGAGAAATACGAAGGACTCAGGAAGACGGACAAAAATGTCACTGTACTCACAACTGATCTTTTTTTTTTTAGTTGAGCTCTTTGAAACTACTCTTAGCTATGAATAAACTGGCAATAACTACTATTCGAACTTAGGGTATCATGTTTCTTAGAAACGCTCCTTATATTGCAGCAAAGGAGCGACACATTTGGTAGGCAACTGCCACTACCCCTTGCGCGTCTTTACTTTTCTAACCCGCCGCGGTTGCTCAGTGGCTGTGGTGTTAGGCTGCTCTGCACAAGGTCGCGGGATCGAATCCCGGCCACGGCGGCCGCATTTCGATGGGGGCGAAATGCGAAAACACCAGTGCACTTAGATTTAGGTGCACGTAAAGAGCCCCAGGTGCAGTGGCGTAGCCAGAAATTTTGTTCGGGTTATGTTAATGAAGAGAAGAAGAAGTATTTTAATGATTGGAAAATGTAGAGAGGTCGGCCGGATAATGGAGCATCTGGCCTGCTACTCTACGTAAGGGAAGGGAAGAGGGGAAGAAAAAGGGTCACAATGGGGGATGATAATGGGAGGAACGAGGTGAAGGACACATTACACAACTGGTATCACAGGCGTGAGTCCAGGCCCGTGTCACCTGGGAAACGTGAAAGTGCACGCATTGTTTCTGTCGTCTGCCAACTCTGTGGCCATGCGCCTAGCAAGAGGTCCTCCGACAGTGGTCCATTGTGTAAATGTCTCAATGCATCTGCCATTGTCAGTCTTTCGCGCGCATACTCAGGGCACACCACGAGCACATGTTATATAGTCTCTACAGCGCCACACACTGAACAGTCCGAGGAGTCTGTCCGTCCGATAATGTGCAAATTTTTGCGCGTAAAGGCGACGCCTAATCGCAGTCTGTGTAGCAGGCATGTATGAGGGCGTGGAATTCCACGCAGAATAGGAAATTTCCTATCGGGATCCAGACTTTTAAGGCGGACGTGACGAGCGTCTGGCTGGGCCCAGTATGAAACTTTGTCATTCATACGTGTTTACATTCGTTTATATATGCAATGGCCAGTGAAAAATCTTAATGACGCTGTCGTTTGTTCCAATGTATTCCAATGTTTGTTCCAATGTCGTGTATCGTGAGCAATTGCACCGAAGTTATAGTCGCGACAGAGAGCACGTATAAAAAGCAGGAGTTCTGCGAGATATACGAGGGCAAGTCAAATGAATGTGAGCCTACAAACGGGGTACTTTATTTAAAAGTAGTCTTCATGAGAATTTAGACATTTGTCCCATTGACTAACGAGTCGCGTGATTCCCGTCTCATGAAACTCCTTGGGTTGCTGCTTCAAAAAGTCTGTAACTGACTCTTTCACGTCATCGTCCGGCACGAATCTGGTTTCCTTGAGCTGTTTTCTTTTTTTTTTCGTTTGCCCCAAAATGCGGAAGTCGCAAGGTGACAGGTCTGAGCTGCATGGGTGATGTTGCAGCGTTTCCCACTTGAACTTTGCCAGTTTTGTATTAACCACATCAGCGACGTGGGGACAGGCATTGTCGTGGAACAAGATGACCCCATTCGTCAATTATCCACGTTGTTCGTTCTTGATTGCGACATGCTGCCCTTCTGGCGTTTCACAATATCGGAAACAATTGATAGCCTCTCAAGATGTTGCAAATTCTATCAGTAATGGCCCCTGACGATAGAAAAAAAAAGTCAACAACACCTTTCCGGCGGAAATGATGGCCTTTGCGTTCTTTGGGCGTGGTAAATTCGAATGTTTCCACTGTAAGCTTTGCCGTCGCGTTTCAGGCTCGTAGTAGTGGCACCAAGGTCCCCGAACACAATTGCCAACAAGAAGTCGGCATCCTCATTGTGATACCCGATCAGATGAGTCAAGGCAGCGCGAAACTTCTCCGTCTTCTCGCGGTGGATCAAAATGTTGGGGATCTATTGCGCACACAAGAGCGGATAACCGAGAAGCTCATCAATTATGGCGTGAACCGAACCGTGGCTGATGTTCAGACGGTCTGCCAGTTCATCGATGCTTATCCTCCGTTCTTGTTTCATCAGCTCATCAACCTTTGAAATTGTGTGGGAGGTGATTGCACGATGGTTTTGGCCCGGTCTTGGAATGTCTTTGCAACTTTCCCGTCCTTTGAGCCGTTTGCTCCAACGCTTCACAGTGGCCAATGAAATGCAATGTTCAACGTACACGGCAGCCATACGGCGATTAATTTTTGCTTGGGAAACACCTTCAGCTGTCAAAAACTTCGCGACACCCAGCTGTTCAACTTTTGAAGTGTCCATTATGTGACGCAACCATATTCGACCCAGTGTATGAGAGCATTAAAGAACATTTATCGTCACACCTGTGTCAATTTTATAAATAAGACATGCCGCTCTCCTACGCGCATGCCTCGCAGAGAATGAACTGAACCATTATTGCGCGGTTAGGGTAGGATCACTTTCATTTGACTCGCCCTCGTACATTAGAAATTCAAAGATAGAATGGAATATACAACTGCGAAAATACGGCTTGATAAAGGATAAAAAAGTGTCACTGGAAACAAAGTTCACTGCACATATACACAAAATCTCCCAACAAGATATTTAAATGTACGTATAACTCTCCAATAAATGTACATATATAAGAAAAAGTCACGGTGTTTAATGCGTCAAACGAAGCAAATAAACATGTTGTGCAATCACAGATTCACAGAATCCTAGATTCCGCCCCCATCCCATCCACTCCCCCCGATGCATCGCGCGCGACGGAAGGCGGCGTGCTTGTTCCTCGCTTTTCTCCTTTGCGCACACAAGACTGAGTCACCATCGTCGGCTCACCCACTCCACCTCACCCCCTACGTTTTCACTCGCACATACAGCATGCGGCACGGGGTCACGATGTTATCACCCTTGGACTTTATACGAAACATGAGGGCGACGGCAGGAATGCGCCTGGAGTGTCCATATAATTGCTATCGCAATAATATAATAAACGTATCCGGCAACTGAAGCGTCCCGTCGCCCATTACTTTCCGCAAAAGAAGTAACAAAATCGAACTTTCACCATGCGGCAATTCGCTGCTCCGCAACAATGTATTCTTTTTTTCTGTGGGGCGGGGACACCGAAATGAAAAAAAAACGCATAGGAAAGTATGTTGGCCAGAATCGAATGCCTACTTTGGGCACCTAATGGGTCTACGGAAGGAATATCGAAGAAAACATGAGACGCTTGGTCCACTGAGAACCATACGCATGCTGCTCAGTATCCTACACCGGCGAAACAAGACTTTCCGGAATGGTTCCGCTCAAGGAACGCGGTGCAATCCTTCGAGTCCCCACAGTGATGGCGGTGAGCGACCATTGTTTTTTTTTCTCGTCTGCTAGCCAGAAAGCGTCAAAAACATTGCCAGGCGAAAATCCACTCGGCCAGAGCAAACCGAACGCGCACCGAAGTGCTCCGCTCGGTGGTCGGGGCCATACGAGAAAAATGTGTGCGCTCTGGCTGGCTCTGGCAGCCCGCGGGTAGGGTAGCGAGAAAAAAAATTGAAGCGGCTCAATGTGTCCCCGCGAATAAAAGTCAAAGTAGAAAAAATAAATAAGAACGTAGTTACTTTGGCTGGCTTTAGTGTCTTGACATGGATGTTCTGGCTTAGGTTAGAAAAGTTGATATTTTTTTATGTGACATGACTGCATAAATGAACCACCACAACGCTGCGTCTCATTCGACCTTGCTGCGTGCTTTGTCAACTTGTCTGCTAGTGTGTTGATTTGGCTTCTCTCGTTGTATGTTCCGATGTAAGACTTTAGAAAATCAATCGACCTTTGGCGTCAAATGTTTATAACAACATTAAACCCACAAAGTTACGCAATTGAAAATGTAAAGCACAACCTTGGAAATGTCAATGCACCTTTCACATCAAGAGCTTATGAGATTTATACCCATAAGGTTTCGCAATTGATATCCATGCGCTCCATATATTCCGCGGCCTCAGTGATATGCCGCGGCGATCCCGTTCGCCATCAAAACGCCCTTGAAACTTTGTGCTTGGATGGGACTGCTTGGCGTTATTTGACTCCCGGTGTATGGGCGTTGCCACGAAATCCAGCCCGAGTTCGCAATCTTCGCGGTTAAATGTCTTTTCGAGCGTCAAAAAGACATTCCAGACAAAATCCAGAGTGATTTCCGGCGCCGGGGGTCGCGTTGGTCGGCGGTGCATGGACAGCACGAAAAAATTTCGGGGGGTGGGCTGAAGCCCCATAGCCGCCCCCCCTGGCCACGCCCCTGCCCAGGTAGTCCAAATTTCTGGAGTCCCCCACTACGGCGTGCCTCATAATCAGAAAGTGGTCCTGGCACGTAAAACCCCATAACTTATTTTTTTTTACTTTATCCGTTCAGTCGTGCCCATGTTGTGCCGCGTTTGTTGTTTCCGCGCGTGCTCTTTTACTCTATCGGTTGCGGTATCGCACACGTAGTGCTTTCAATCAATCGCTAATTTCCTGAGCCGAAGCCGGAAAGGAAACTGCGCAGGCTGATTTTTGGCAAGCTCGAACAGTCTTCTGCTAATGTTTCCCGTGGCGGGCGAAAAGTCTTCGCTCGCAGTATAACAACTTTCTTTTTTCTCTTTTAATCTTGCTATAGAGCAGCGAGAATGGCTTCTTTTAATTTGAAACTTGAAAAACCTCACGATGATGGGACGACACTTGTGAGCCGCATAAGGTCCTAACTGGGGAGCGCATTTCATGGAATTGCAGGGTAGGACCTCGGTCACACCGGTGAGAGCAGTTTTTATGCGCTCTTCAGAGTATTCCCGCGAGTCAGGAATGCCATGGAAAAGATTTCCGTGTCTGGATCTGTCCTCTTGTTCGTCAATGCTTAAAGTGAAGGTATCATCATGCTGAGTAGTTAGGCTTCCTACTGACGCTTGGAAGCCAGCCTTAGTTTGGTTATATCGATCGAGCGATTTCGTTCTTTTCTTACGAAGATTTCCAGCCTCTTCTGCATGCTCCCAATGTTTTTTAGTGTTGTTTTTTTTTTCATTGTTCTTTCGGCAAGATTTTATTGCGTTACGTCGAAAACTAACTCAACACACACAATTATATAAATTCACCACGTTGTTCTGTTCATAATTATATTTCATTTTCAGCCTCCTCAAATACTCTTCAATTATCATTCGCTAAATATTGCTACGTAAAGTTCTCGTTCAGACTTGTTTTTGTACAGTTTTTCTTCTCGTACCATTCAGTGCTGGAATGCTTTGCCCGGCAATGCACGTGAATGCCCTTTAGATGAATTTCTTATTGATGTTTAATGGTTGGAATGTATCTGTGAAATTCATTGTTCTTTTCCTACTCTTGCTATAGTCAAATGTTTGGCTTCAGTGTGTACAAATAAATAAACCTGACCCTTAGCCGACTGCACAGATCAAGAGCGAACGTCTTTTACTCTTGCTCGAAAGATTGGTCTGGCAAGTTATCTGGTTCTACCAAAACCGCGGATCGAGTTCGAGGGCCGGCGTTAGATTCAACACATCCTCAACGTACTAACAGGAAAATCATTGAAAAACCATCACCAGCAGTTTCACAAAGCATCTCTGGGCGCGGGAGCAACAGCAAGATGTGGATCGCCGGACTTATTTACGAACATACAACAGCGTTTGCACACCTGCCGAGCACATAGTGAGTCGGTCATAAAACTTTGTTATCGATACCGGGAGTGATAGGTTCCGCTACGCGACCAGGTGCGCCTCAGTCGGTGCTGAAGGCGACCGCCTCTTGGGCTCGTGCTGTGACCCGGACTTGTACTTCCGAAGCAGAGCTGACCAGCAGGGTCTCACACTTTTGCGAGCCTACAGGCTTCTGGGGTTCCTCAGGGGTGTAGGTCTGCGGGGCACTCAAGCACATAAATGCGAAGAGTGAGCCGTCTTCACAGCGTTTCACCCGCGCCCAGTGAAGAGCCAAACGGTAGGCGAACTGTTCAAATGAGCCATGCAGTTCGACGTCTTCGTCACTATAGCTGCCTCGAGGAAGGGCTGTTGCGTTCGCTTGAAGCAAATCCACGGAAAAGGCAGCTGAGAAGATCTTGACGGTTCGCGCTTTCGTACCGTTGCCACGATGGCGGCTACGATCTAGACGAGGGATTTGCCATGGACCGAGCTAGCATCACCACGGATGCAAACACGTTTCTCCTGGCTGAAGATTGATGCCGTCACTGATGGGGCTGACGGTGTATCGTTGAGCTGCACCGAACGCAAGGATGCGTGTACCGGCGAGGCCGACCATCCGCACAGGCAGGCAGCACTGCAATGCAGAAAGAGCGCAAACTCTGCAGGAGGAGGCAGTAAAAAACTGCCGACTGGTCCCCTACGGCTGCCTAAAAGTCAAATAGTATATTTTAGTTCATTAACGAAATTGCTGCTGAAGGCTTTCTTGCTGCTAAGGTCTGTCTCGTCACGCAGTGTATCCGGTAAAACGGCAGGGCCCTGCGTATGAGAGTTTCTTTTTTTTTAAAGAGTGTTCCAGATAAAATGGAACACCTGGTACATATCTCGTGTGGCGTCTTTCTTGTTTCTGTAATTGTTTTCCTTTTTTCCCTCTCTTCTCACGCTTTAACCAATAGATCAACACCGCACCCTGCTGTTGTTGTGAGCCCGGTAGCAGACACTTTCCGAATAAAAGCTTGCATGCAAACGTAATCGCCTTTGCGCACGCTAAGAAATAACGGTGTCCTCACTGCGCGTGTACCGTACCTTATTGGGTTCCTGCAACTTACGTACTGTCATCATACTTTCAAACGCGACCAATTCCGAAACTACACCAGTGCGTTGTTCCCTTTCCGGGTTCACCTGAACTTTTCACAGTGACTGCATTCAGACTCCAAAGCGTACATTTGGGACTACTACACGCTTAAATACCCGCTACAGAGTGAATGCGCGTGTCAATTCCATGTGTTCACCCGTAACAGGAGTTCTGATCAGCTTCCTGTTCGCATTTCCACCTATGTTGGTGGTGCGTTATGTATCTGGCCTGCTGCTCTGCGCAGGGCGGGTAAGCATGTGACGGGGGCTTTTTCCCAAACAGTATACAGTTGACTGTCTCTATAAAGAAATATTGGGGACTCCAACGTAACTCGTTATACAGGCCACTTCGTTGTAAATGTCGTGCACCGCACAGCTCACAATAGCACCGGCACAGAGTGGTTCCTTCGCTATACAGCTCATCTCGTTGTACAGAGGCGTTTGTTGCAGAGGCGCTCGACTGTAGACTGTGCCTCCAGTTCGGTCGCCCGTGAGGAAACAGTTTGCGTGCTTTGTGACTTGTTCTCGTGGTTGTAGTGCACGGTCGTTATTTTCCATCTTGCTTTCTCTCTCTCTCTCTCTCTCTCTCTCTCGCTATCTATCTATCTATCTATCTATCTATCTATCTATCTATCTATCTATCTATCTATCTATCTATCTATCTATCTATCTATCTATCGTTATTTCCCATCTTGCTTTCTCTCTTTCTTTCGCTATCTATCTATCTATCTATCTATCTATCTATCTATCTATCTATCTATCTATCTATCTATCTATCTATCTATCTATCTATCTCTGAATGAAAGCTCTTGGTTCCAGGCCGCGGCGCCCGACTACGAGCCGCCGACGGCCGAGAAGATGGCGGACGTCCTGCTTCCCCGGCGACTGGGCCAGCTGCGGGACGCCCTGTCGCCGTCGATCGCCAAGGCGGCCGCCGACTCCGCCTCGGCGGTCATCGGCGTCTGGCTGGGCGAGTCGGACGACGTGTACGCGAGCGTCGACGTGTCGTACGCGACGCGCCACTTCCGCACCGAGACGAAGAGCGTCGCCTTCAGGCGGGTCGCCGCCGATCAGGACGCCGCCGACGCGGTCCGCGACGTGTTCGAGTCGGCGCTCCAGCGATGGAACGTCGACAAGAACGTACGGAGAAGATTCGGAGTTATTGTTTACGAACGTTATCGAGTGTTCTTTAAGGAGAGCTCGAAGCCTATCATCCTGAGGGCAGCTCAATGGCACCGACGTGTTACGAACGTGAAAAAGCAATTGTTAATGCCTTAACATTAGAAGTGTCAAAGTCGAAAAGAGTGTGTGTGTGTGAAGTGTGGGAAGTTGGTCACGTGGAAGAATATATATAGTGCAACTGACAGTGGTCATCGGCTCCGGACCACTGTCAGTTGCACTTCGCTGCTCCAAGAGGCACTTCCTGTGTGAATTGAGCTCCTGAACAACACATTTTCAATGCGGTGAACGCGGTTTAAATCATGGATGCGGGATCTCAGAGACATGCGAAGTAACGCTAACGCATTTTTCTCGCATTTCCCGCTAACTCACAATTGAACTTCCTTTTTTTAGTATTCTGGTTAGAAGCCAGAAGACGAATGCAAAGGGCAGATAGCCGGTGGACCATTACAGAATGGGTGTCAAGGGAAGAGAAGCGCAGTGGAGGACGGCAGTAAATTAAGTGGGGTGACAAAATTAGGAAATTTCTAGGCGCAAGATGGAATCAGCTAGCGTTAGACATGGGCAATTAAATATCGCTGGGAGATGCCTTCGTCATGCCCCCAGTGGACATAAATACAGGCTGCTGCTGCTGATGATGATACTAGTAGGATCCAAGTCCCAGTGGAGGCGCTTTCTGCATTAACAGGCGCAGGTCTTGAAGGCTATGCTTTCGCTGGATGCATGCGGCGGGAGCGATCACGGGAGCCCGAAACACGTCACAGACTTTGGGTTTTTAGACGCCGCCTATTATGCCGTGTATAGCGGGATACGAGGCACGCTAAAGCTCTCCATTGTCGTTCAATACCGACCACGCCGCTGCGTGAAAAAAAAATTGCGGTCTTCGTGCGGTTACGACCGTGGCGAGTTTCTTTTGTGTCTTTTCGATAACCCCGGCAGCGTATCATGCGAGTTCTGGTGGATAGTCCGGCCCGCACGGCCAAGACCTTCTCCTTTCCCGGCTGGGCGAGCGACTCGAGCCACGGAGGAGGCCAGGGAGGCGTGGCCGCCTGTTCGATGGACTCTGGAGAGTTCGACCTGAGCCACGAAATACTGGAGGAACTGGACTCGTCCGAACAAGACTGGTCCATAAGCTCTAATTACCGCCTGCACTGTGCCCTGCGGAGTGCATTCGACGTGGTGAGTACGCTTTCGTTTATGTATATAAATGTAACACCATGTGCTTAATGTGTATGTGCAACACGATGCAAGTGCTTAATTAAATAAATTATTTAACGACTATTTGCGACGGCTAATCAGAAAGTATTTGCCCCTATCTTTTATTAGCCAAAGTAATGTACATACAGGTAATTACAAATACACGTACTATACTACGTACCTTACGCTATTTTGCCACATGGTCCCCAAACAGGTTCAGACCATTTGTCTCAACGTAGCACTAAATTTGAGATGCTCCTGTCGCCAGTCAGCGACACACGCGGCTTCCCCGAACGCTCGTTGTCAGGCAAGTCTTCACGTCCTTTTGCGAACTCGCAACACCACCGCCACAAGCCTGACACCTTGTCCCCATACGTGTGCTGGATTTCCCTGTGTATTTCGATGGGCGTTCGTCTCTTGCTCCATAGAAAAGGAATCGCGCTTCGTTGCTCGTACTCCATGGACGTGTGAAGCACAACCGCCATCTTCAACATCTGACAGCAGCGCCGTGCCGCGGAGCTACCGGTAGATATGGCCTGGCCGGTGCAAGAAAAATCCACCGCTGGGAATCGTTATGGTGGCTTCGCAGTTACAGCCGTGATTTGTCTAATGAAGATACTTTTTGATTCGCCCTCGTAGTGTGTGTGTGTGTGTGTGTGTGTGTGTGCGCGCTTTGAGGCGAAAGCCTTATATGTCTCATTGGTCAGTCCCTTGAGCGAAAACGCGTCGACGACATTGAAGGTACAAAAAGGCTACGAACCCACGACCTTCGGTGGCAGTCGAACCCACGAACTTTTGATGTTAATTGAGGCCACGAACCCTCGACCTTTGGTGAGAATCGAACGACTACCAGTCTAAGCGAATTAAGAGGTATGTGTACCTCATGTGTCCTTCTTTAATGCGTCGGCACTGGGACTGTCGCCTTCAAGTCTTCTTTGGGATAACGTAAGAGACCCTGTGAATTTTTTTAATGGACGTAGGCATATCACGGAAATGTGGCCTCGCTTATGGTTTCTGTTTAGTGGTGTTCGCCTCCAGGCGATCCATCCGAAGGGGCCGGATTCGACTGCATGCTTCGTGCTACTTAAAAAAAAAAACGCTCGAAATATAGGAATATTACCCGGTATGTATGTATAAATAGAGCAGGCGCAGGCGCATTCGCCCTGCGTATAATATAGTCGTCTGAGAAACGCTGAGAACGGCGCGAATGCAAAGCTTGATAACCTAACAAAGCGCGCCCGCAGTGTACAAATACACAACTCATTTGCGAAGCCGTAACGTGTGGCGATGTAACTTACGGCCCGACCTTAATGTGCGCTTCTACTGCTCCCTAAGCCTGCGGCACCGCCGTAAATTAATGCACATTTTAAGCTGCGTGGAAGAACAGCTAAAGCGGGTTGTTAATTATTCGCGACGCTATAGTTCAAAGCTGCAGACTCGAGGTGTTGCGGGTTCTACAGGAAAGGCAGCGTGCACCACCGCCGAGAAAACCTCGCGGGTTGAAATATTTATCGTAAAAAAAAATGGGGGGGGTTCGCAAATGTGTGTCTAATAATGTACGCCGACCGTCTGAGCGTGCGCTTGCACACGGGAGACCCGAGCGGCAAACGAGGTCTGGGCAGGTGGGTGGGCGGCAGGAGGGGGCGAGGGGGAGGCAGGGGGGGGCAGAAAGGGCAACGCGTGTCTGAGCGCAGACCGGCGCCTAACGAGCACTCGAGCTAACAACCTGTGCCCCGTGTTCGTTCCGCACTCGACGACGACAGAGGAAGGGTAACGTCGTGTAAGCTGAGGCGCCGAGTGGTTCGCGGTGTACCTTCGTGATGTTGGGGTGGGAGAAGTCTTTCGGACTCGGGACGGCGCGCGGCATTCTGCAATGCTAGCCCCTCCCCCTGCAGTCATTCATAATAAGTACAGCCTCGGTTTCGGTCGGTTGCTTTGCGCATGCGCGTTCAGACGCGTCTTTCGAGACGATCTTTCGTAGTAAGGTTGGGAAAAATGGCAGTAGAGCGCGAAAGGAGATCTAGAAGAACGTGGAACTAGGCTGGTTAGTAATCAATCTTGGCACAAAAAAGAACGCATGGCCGCACAACGTCCCTCGGTCTCTCTCTATCTATCTTTCTCCTTGTGTGTGTGTGTCTATGCGTGCGTGCGTGCGTGTATGCGTGCGTGTGTGCGTGTGTGTGTGTGTGTGTGTGTGTGTGTGTGTGTGTGTGTGTGTGTGCGTGTGTGTGTGTGTGTGTGTGTGTGTGTGTGTGTGTGTGTGTGTGTGTGTGTGTGTGTGTGTGTGTGTGTGTGTGTGTGTGTGTGTGTGTGTGTGTGTGTGTTTGTGTGTGTGCATTTAACTCCCCGGTTAGGCAAGTGGGCACAGAAGTGTCCCGGCTTCACACACGGCTTTCTTAAGGGTGTGATCTCTCCTGGGGAAAGATCCTGCGCCGTTGAAATCCCGTCGAGCACTTTGGGCGCAACAAAACCCTATAGAACAGCCTCTGAGCCACTTCCGTGGAGGCAATTTTCTGTGGCAACCCAAAACACCCGTTAAGTGGGGATACTCCCACGGGTTAGCCCCCATGCAGAGTATCTCACGGCCTCACCGTTGCTGTGAGACGATAATAAGCTCCACGAACCAACCAAGCATTCCGGCAGCCGGTCCTTCCCTTCTTCCAGGACCAGGACGTGGTCAGTCTTGTGGCCCGGTGCAGCCGCGTCGTGTCCGGCATCAAGGCCAGCGCGCGCGACGCGGCCACCGTGGCCGGAGCGACGGGCGTGTCCTTCCCGTTCCCGTCCAGCTACTCGGACGAGTGGACCTCGCAGCTGGACTGCCTGCGCGAGCTGTGCTCGGTGTTCACGCAGCACGCGGACCTGCAGGAGCGCATCTACGCCTGCAAGGAGGTGGGCCTGACAACCAACGACGTGGCGCTGCTGCAGGACCTGCTCGAGGTGCTGGCGCCGCTCGAGGAGGCCACCAACGCCTTGCGACAGCCGCAGGAGACCGTGGGACTGGTCCTGCCCGCGCTCAGGAACCTGCAGGTGAGCCAGGGAACCACTGGGAGTGCGGAATTATTTGGGCTTGTTGGTTCGGTGCATGCAGTTTGCTGGACACCGTAGCGTTTAGGCAAGCCGCACGAGAAAGAACGACAGCGCGCTAACTTTGGACTAAGTTTTTTTATTAGTATTAGTACTAGTAGTGGCATGTTTATATCCGAAACTAGAGCACCGAGTACAGACCGTTTTACGAAAGTGTTTAGGTGCCGCCATCTTGGGCTGTCAACGCTGCTGTTTTCTGTCTTTAACGACGAAGTGTGCGTTACTACAGTCGATTCGCAAGCATGAAAGTAGTTGTATAAATGCGTTCAGCGTTTCATGACCATGTTACGGCACTGTGCGTCCGATAAAACACAGAGATTGTTTGCGTAACAGCCTACGATGGCTGCGCCCGTGAATGCTATATGAGAGCGTCTATATATAGCGACGAACTGAAACAGGCAGCGCGTATCGTCGCCACGTGCGGTGTCAGCAGAGTCCAGACGGCGCATTTCGCTTCTACTCACAGCTATAACAAAGTGAGCGCTTTCGCAGCTAGCACACGGCCGGTTTCTTCGAAGGCCAGGAAGCCGTCGCCTTCAAGGATGTGCGCTTTCCGGAGGCACCACACTGAAATTGGTAAAGGGAGCGGCAGCGTTCGCTTGCGAAGGGTCGCTGCATGACGTCATTTTCGTTCCTAGTTCTTAAAGCGCTGCTTTTCCCTGCAAAGGCTTCCGGACTTGCCTGACCGTGGCTGCTAGGTGATGCTGCTGTCTTAAGTACTTAAGCAAAAAAAGTTTCCATTACGAGTCCAGTGGTGGGATCGAACGATTGGGCTCCAACCCAACAGTCCGATGATCTAACCATTAGACTTCATTCGCACGTATGCTTATATCCTGCCAACCCCAGGTATATATATCTTTGAGATGATCGCCGCGCGTTTAACATAGCGTAGCACAGGCTGCGCGAGAGCCAGTTTTCTCTGCGCCAAAGACGCAGGAACGAAATGGGCACATTTGTGTCGTTCGATTACCCGCTCCAAGAAAGCTTGGCTTTGTATATATCCCAAGGTATCCGTTGGATCGGCGTAATATTGTCTTCTCGTTTTTTTCGACCCCACGCGTCTTTAGTTAGTAACCGAACGTTTACAGTAGCTTATTCTGCCCGTAAGGTTACCGGCCTAACTTCTTGCAGTATTCAAATTCCCTGCTATCGCTGTGGATGCTCCCGGCGAAACAGCTAATGGTTTTTTTTTTTTTTTTACAGCGAAGCTGCATATGTCTAGGTTCGGAAAATGTTTTGCCTCTGTCTATCGAGTCGCATCGACGGAGAAAATGAAATGCCATAGCCTACCAACCAATCTTTCTTTCTCGTTTTCTTCTGACGTAGTCATCACCCCAATGACGTTATCGGCAGTTGCGCTTTGGACTTGCTATAGGCAGGGCGCGCGTAGTTCGCCCTGAGGAAGCATAACGTGCCCTCAAAGATCGCCGACGTGAACAACAGCGCGATGGGGCGCGATGGGGCGCGATAGCGACGGGAAGCCGCGGCCGCCGAACGCGCAGCGACCATCGGTCGCGACCATCGAGTAGCTGCTTTCTCACCGTCGAAGTGCAGTGGGGCCCCTCTGGAGCGTCGGCGGCGGCAGCAGCGAGAATAGAGAGTTTTAGATGAGGGGACTCAATCGGCTTGCGTGCGCTGATCTAAAACTCTCTAATATGTGCGATGACGGCAAGCGAATACGACCGACCAGGAAGCGGGCCGCGGATGTCAAGCTCAAGTGGTGTGCCCGTCAGGCAGGACCCCCGAGTACCTTGAGTTTGAAAAGCGCAAGGCGTAGACGTGGCTACAATCCATCGGCATTAACGTTTCCCCCGGGGCGACGGCGAGGTTCGAGCGGGAGTTTGTGGGCAACTCGTTTGGCTCCAGGTCTGTGGTGTGTGTGATCGACTGTGGTTTGCCGGGAACTGGACCACCATCGGCCGTGTGCGTGATCAACATCGGCGTGAATGTGCGGCGATGGCTTTGCTACCGTGTGTGTGCACCAGGCTGCTGCTGCTGCTGCTGCTGCTGCTGCTGCTGCTGCTGCTGATGATGATGATGACGACGACGACGATGATGATGATGATGATGTGTGCACTCGGGGTGTCCTGACGGGCACAAAGCTTGGCATCCGCGGCCCGCTCCTCGTCGGTCGTATTCGCCCGCCGTCGCCGCACATATAAGAGAGTTTTAGATTAGGGGACGCGAGCCGCTTGCGTCCCCTAATCTAAAACTCTCTATTCTCGCTGCTGCCGCCGCCGCCGCCGCTCCAGACTCTGTAGTTCTTCGTCGGTGTACCACAGCGACCACAAAGTTATGGTCACTGTGGTAACGAATGAGAGAAAATAAAAGATGATAACAACCATGAAGTTACGTGTACGTATGTGCCTTTATTCAATCATTATAGCAAGAACCATATAAATAAATATAGTCATCACAACAGTAAAGCCAAATACAGCTTCGCTAGTTATCCTTCTTCAGAGTGGAAGGGCACTAAGTTTTCTTTTCCTGTTTCTTTTTTCTTTTTTTGCCGAATTCAGGCGCCCCGATCCAAACTTCAAAAAAAAAAGTGGCTTGGGAAATGCTTTCGGACAATACATACCAAGATCCGGCACGATGTTGGAATTTAAATGACTCGAAGGTTGTTTGAGTTAGGGAAGTAGCAGCAGTAGCGAACGATGCGAACGCAGCCTCGTCGCTTATAGCTTTGTCACAAGGACGAAGGCGATTCTCGTGGGAAGAATGTTGATGGGAGGCGTATGCATTGAGGAGTACGACACCTATGTAAATACATATAAGGCCTGATACCGTGCCCCAGTAGTGCTCTGTCCAGTTTATCCTCTCTTGTGTGCCGCGTGTGGTTTTTACCGCATTTTAAAATAGCTATAATGAATCGATAGCAACTTGCCCAACAAGAAGTTCTCTTAAGTCCCAGTGGCACAGTCACTTTATTTATTTATTTATTTATTTATTTATTTATTTATTTATTTGTCACAGTGCCCACAGCGCCAACAAGGCATTATTAGGGCGGGGGGGGGGGGGGAGGAGTTACACACTGCAGTTTGAAATGCTGAGATATGTACAGGTATTCGTTGAACATCAAAAGCAACAATCTGACATAGCGCATCAAATAACAATAATAAAATATTACATTATAAAAAAAGTAAGAAGCTACATCAGGGAATCGATAACAGAGTTGGAAATAATGGTGGCAACATGGTCTGTTAAGCTATTCCTTTCTGAGATTGTGCGCGGAAGAAAAAAAAAAGAATGTCTAATCCTCTCCGTATTCCCTAACCTTCTTTTGTGTGATCGATTCGTGGAGAGACTTAATGCGATATGAATACATAGTTGTCCATGTCTATGCCCATTCCAGAAAGAAAAATATATATTTGGAGACATGAAATATATCGCGCGTGATCGGCCGAGAAAGGCTACATACCCACTGACTGACCCAAACTGTCTTCTAAGCCAGACAGCGGCAAGCCGTCTATTCCGGCACAAATCGAATGCCCCGGGTTGTATACTTGCCAGTAAAACGACAGCGCATACTCGGTGACCAAAGTTGTCTGCTATATACAACGAGAAATATATCCGGACAAAAAAATGTCAAAGAGCTCCAAACTACGGGGAATAAGAAATAAAATAATAAACGACAAACGTTCGCTTTGAAAAGTGTCTCGGGCAAGAGCGTTCTTTTATGTCGTTAGGGATCGCGCGAAATAATTGCAGGGCTCGCGCGAACCCTTCTTCCGCTCTCCCTCCCTCTCTCTCTCTCTCTCTCGTTCTCGCAGGTCAGTCTGACGCGGGCGGTGGCGAGGGACAGCTTCCAGCTGAAGACGATGGCCGAGAACCTGCTGCGCAGCATGGAGACGCACTTCGGCCACAGCTGGAACGACCCGGTGCTGCTGGCGGGCGCGCTGCTGGACCCTCGCTTCAAGGTGGCCTGGTGCGACGAGCAGACCGCGTGCAAGATGAAGGAGGCCATCGAGAAGCAGCGCGCCGCGCTCAACCTCCACTGCCCGCCCGTGGTCGCCGTTCAACGCCGCGACGCCGACGCCGGCAACAAGGGCCAGAAGCTGTTCCGGAACATTCGGAACCTGGACACCTCGTCGACCCAGCAGCCGGGGCCGACGACGCCGCTGGGACAGGAGCTGTGCCTGTACCTGTCCGAGGACACGACGGAGGACACCGTGACACCCCTGGGCTACTGGAAGGCGAATCAGCCGCGCTTCCCGATCCTGGCCAGGCTGGCGCTGTCGGTGTTCGCCGTCGGCGGCACGCCTGCCACCGTCGACGAGGTGGCCTCCGTTGCGGCGGCGATTCAAGCGGCTCGTCGGAATCGCTTCACCGACGAACAGTTGGAACAGGTGGTGCTTCTGCGAAGACACCTGATGTAGCGATGTCACGCGACCTTGGGGACGCTGTAAGCCGTCCAGGACCGCTATGCCGTCGCCCCGAATGTACCAGGCAATCGCTCGAAGAACTCGTTCTGCTTGCTGCGGTATACTGTTCAGACGAAGGGCAAAAAAGAGACAGGACACACATTGCACGCACATGTGTGTCTGTCTCGTTTTGGTCCTTCATATAAACAGTGTAGCTCAGCAAGCAGGATGATGTCATACCAAGCTAGCCCCAGTCGAAGCTTTACTGAGCGTTCGACGAAGACAACTGGATCTACGAAACTCATTGGTCAGGAAGTGTCTGTGCCGTTCTGAGGACACGGCTGCAGGTGACACGCGATGACTCATCGGTTACTAAAAGACAAATCGGCCGTGCTCCGTGCTTGTGGACAGGCTGGTGGTGACTGTTTGCCGTGGGTGGCACGTTGACCACCGACAAAGAGGTGACGTCTGTTACGGTGGCGACCGAAGCGGTAAGTCGGCATCGCTTTGCCGATGGGCAGTTGGAACAAGTGGCGCTTCTGGAAAGGCGCTTGATGTGGCCTCGCCTTCAGGAATAAGTGGTTTACGATGTAAGCGGTGCAAGACTGCCGTGCAACGAAGCAACCGTACTGACGAAGCTGGTTGATGCCGGACTCGGGTTGCTGATCGCCCTACATTCGGCTTCGGTCGAGAACCTTCGCTGTGCCATTCTCGGGACACGACACAGGAGACACGTGACGTCCCTCGGCTATCGTTATTTAGGAACACGTGGTTGTCACGTGATAGCACGAGCAAGGCCTTCGAAGTAGTGACTGTGGATGCTGGTAACGCCGCCACTGTTCCAGGATTGTTGTGTTTCTCATATGACCTGCCGCTGAATGCGTGCGAGATAAGATAACTTTTTAACGTAATGAATATTTCATGATTCTATCATTGGACGAGTAAGTTTATGGAAGAGGCGTCATGCTCCGAGTCGTGTGCATCCGTGTATCTTCATCAAGAAGCAACGTTTGAAACAATGCAAATGACTGACATTGTCGGCAAGCCTTCTTTCTACCTCAGATTGGTTGGCATGATCCGTTTTTCGGAAAGAGCACAGCCTACTACCGCTAATAAGAGCCCTGCTAATGACATTAGAAATGTATACGAATTCAAAAGCTCGACGTTTTGCTGCAAACGAAAGCTGCTTATAAGTATAACCATCCTAATTATTCACTATGTTAATTGAAAGAAGCGCGAACCAGACAAAGGTACGAATGATAACGCGATGAATTTCTCTTCGTCCTCCCATTCATAACCAAACCAACGTTCCTTTTTGTCGCGATCGCTGGCATTGGGGTAACCGTAGCAAAGATCGAAGTGCTCTCTTATCAGAACGCGCGCATTACCGAAAGCAATGAGGGCCCGCTTGGTTGGTGAGAACATACCGATTTCTGTTTCCTATCGCAAAGCGAGTGAAATTAATCGAATATAACTGAGCGCTTGAGGCATGGCGAGGGATGCCCTATGCGCTATTCCACTGATCATCAGCAAAAGCCAAATTTAGATATGTAATTAACTACCTACTAGATACTACGGGTTGCGCCACGATTACTGTGGCACACTTCGCTCGCTAATTGTGCGAACGATTCCCGAAGTCATTTGTTCAATAATTTCATCAATCGTCCTTTTGTATTTCGACTGCGTTTCGTGCTGGTCTGTTGATTTTTTTCGGGAACTCGCGCGCCCTATAGACAACATCGACCCACAATTTCGTCACGCTTTCCTTCCGAGGTAACCAAATTCTAAAAACTCGCCGCAAGATTGTCCACTTGCCTCTCAAGCTTTAAGTGATCTAATGCTTTAAATGATCTAATCGTGCCGTTTACAAAACCGCGATACCTGTTCTTTACGGAGAGCTATTGATTTGTAAACTTCGTGCTTTTACATTTCTTCAAGCTTGCGAATTTTTGAAAGTTCTCTCAAAAAAATTCAGGCCCTAAATCGAAATTCCGCTTGCAGCAGTCACTAGAATTTAACTTTCTCTCACAAATGCAACACATATCATTAAAATCGGTTCAGGGGTTACCTCAATAAAGCGCGTTGGCGTTTTACGTGTATTTCAATAGGCCGCGTGGGAGTTGGGCCGGAGCTAAAGCTCCTTCTCAAGTCTCGCTCGTTGTCCTGGCCCCACTTCGGCAAGCGGTCTTGGACTTTGCAGCAGGACGGCGCTATAGCACAACTGAACAGCCACTTGACACCACAGCGGCGGGGTCGCATGCTCTCACACCAGTCTTCATTCCAGCTGAAGAATCGCCGGCGAACTCCCCTGATCTTGTCCCAATGAACTTCGGTGTGTGGGCTATTCTTAAAGAAGAGGCCCACGCTCATCAGTACATCAGCATGATGGCCCCGAAAGCATCACTGGAGCGAGCACAGGAGAAAAGTTACTTCAGGACACCGTGTGGGCCAGAGTTGAAGCGTACCCAGAATGCTTTGAAGGCCGTGACCAAGGCCAAGAGCGGAGGTATCTAATAAATTGTTCTGGGTTTCATTTTTAATGCATCAGGTAAATGCCCTACAAAAGAGTATGCTAGGCTTCTTTTTTTTTTTTCAGTCTCATTCAATATATTAGGAAAGCTTGGGACAGTATTTCTAGCGCACTATAGCTGCCGCCGAAGGTGTCTTATAGCTCGACCGTAAAGGCTTCGTCACAAAAGTTCCACCATAAGAAACGATTTTCTAGCAAAGTTTTTTTTTTTACAAATGTATAATGTGAGCACTTATACAGACATCTGTACGAAACCATCATCCTCACTTTGCGTCGTCGTCATCGGCGCACTAGCTCGCTTGCTGGAACGGAAATGACTGTAGTGAGGGGGCCCTTCACTAAAGCCATAACACCATATAGCGACGGGGTAACAGCAGCCGATCCAGAACCCGTGTAATAGCGAACCTGTCCCTCCGGTTTTATAGCGCCGCGCAAAACATTGGGCTCATGATTGTAGGGACCGGGTATCGGATTGCGTCATCGGCAGATCTTTTTTTTAAACGTTGCTGCATTATTAATTTTCTTGTTTGACTTCTGCCGTACTCGGTCTTTCGTCCGATACTTCACCATCACTCCTAGCAAGCAGGGCTCTTACCAAGGGGAGCGAAGTGAACCGTTGCCAAGCCCAGATGGAGATGGTTCGGCGCCTTAGGTAAATGCCGCTTCAGCGGCCGCAGACCAGTGAATAACGACACGCTGTTACGTTGTTACTGTGTGCCCCAGTGAGACCGGCAAACCACTGACGAGCGAAACTCTGCACACATAACATGCGATGCAGAAACGTGGCTCTTTTACTCTAGCAGATGTATACGGTGAGGGGTGACCGTCGTAATAGCATATAGACTTATGAAGGGCCCCTTACCGTGGTGAGTGCCTTCTGCAATAAAGCATCGGCTCAACCGCTGCTTTACAAGTGCTGGAAGTGCGCGCTACACAGAATACACACTTAACGTAGCGGTAAGACACCCCTACTGTGTGATTGCCGGAATGTTCATGGACTTAATTTAGGACACATTTCCTGGTTTTGTTTTTCCAGGAAATGTGTCCTAAATTAGGACACATTTCCTGGCGGGCGACGAGGTCGTCCTGGGCGGGGTTCATGACCTCATTGAACTTTGCTGCAGCATCGCGTGGGCGTCGTCTTGCGGCCGCGAACGTGTCCGTACTTCTAACGCGCGTGTTCCAGTTAATATTTTCACGGCTGTCAACGTTTCTGCGACCTCGCCGACGGATCGACAGTGAAATCCAACAGCATACCGCCAAGCAGTTAGAAAGAGATCGCAAAGTTTGTTTCTGAGTCACCGTTTTTGAAATCGGGACTGAATCTTGTCCGGCTATGCTTAAGGGAAACCCTGTGCGGCCATCACCGTTATGCGTTGCGTTCTACAACTTCATTTACATGCCTTCGAAGCGCAGTCTCAGCAGGTGCCCCCAATTAGTCGCGCTAAACGAAATGACACAAATGACGCCTTTATTATTGTCCGTAGAGTCCTGTATTCGAAGTGGGACAGTTTGTCTTCACCGACCCGTTTCGTTCTTGTCAGGTTAACAGTAAGCTTTGCCTATACAGTCTTTCGGAAGAGAGTAACGGCCTTCAAGGCTGCTTGAAAGAGTTCATGCCCTGATTCGTCTTACTTCCATGCGGATTGCAATGCCCAATTGACCCGCCGCATTGTCCAGCGTCTGCACTCCGTGCAGAGCGCACGTCCTTCAGAAGGCAAACGTCCAGAACTGACAAGTATAATGGGAAGCCAGTCAACGTTAGCCTCAATAACGACAAAGGGCCAGTTTGGACAGTAGTTCCTGGGTCACATACACACAGGACCTGGCACTTTCCAAGGAATTCACGCCACAGTGCTTCTTATAACAGACATCCTGCCCTCGATCTTGGATGGCGAATGCTTTTCGGTGGCACGGTCACATCTGTAGGGTCTTCTCGAGAAACCTCTCGAGCGTTGTCACACGCTACTCCGCGCTATCGGCCTTCCCAGCAACGTTACAGGGCCGTAGCGGAGTAGGCAGGTCTAAAGCGGATCGTCTTCAAACCAGCGAGGAATGCTTCAGTGTCCGGTATGCTACTTGGAGTCCAGGGCGTACGTCCTTTTGAAAGCGGTCATCTGAGCACTGAAGCGCAGAGCGTTAAGACCTTCTGCTGCTTTTTCGGTATCAGCCCTGCTCATTCCGAGTGGCGAGTTCTCGCAGTACTTCAAGAGCAGGTCCACCGCGTCCAGAACTTCGAACGGAGCTATGCCATCGGCCTTCTTCGACGACAGTACGCCCCCGTCGGTCTTGGACGAGGATAACCGCTCACCGGCATCGTCGCCGCCCTGGTCACTCTGCAGCTTCGCCGACGTGGCCACGAACTCGTCGATGGCTTCGAACTCGCCAATGCCGTCGACTAGGTCCTCCGGCAGGTCGTAGCGGGACGACCACAGCTCGAGCGGGTCGTCCGTCTCGTCGCGATCGCCGCCTTCGGCGTTGTCGTTGAGGTGGTGCATGCTGTGCAGACCGCAGGCCCCGAAGGCTGACCTGATGGTTCGGTCCTTGACGCCTTTCCAGGCGACGGCGAGAAGCCGCAGGGCCTCGTGGACCTGAAGAACCGTGGGTATCTCCTGCAGCACGGTGTGGATCACGAGCGCCCTGCGGTAGTTGCGCTTGAGCGCGTGCACGATGCCGTGGTCCAACGGGATGAGCAAGCCGCTTGTATTTGGCGGCGGGTGTATGATGTCGACGTTCTTGAGGTTGGCCTTCTTGCGCAGCTCGTGGCAGACGGTCTGGTCAACGAGAAGCAGGACCTTTCGCTTGCGGGACTCCAGTTCGCGGTCCCAGCGGCGCAGCTCTTCGTGGAACAACCGCCGCGTCATCCACGATCTCTCGTTCACGGCGTACGTGAGCCCCGGCAGGACGACGCTGTGAGGCAGCGGCGACGCGCCGATCACCACTAGCGGCCTCCGTTCATCGCCGGTCATGTTGGTGCAGAGGTAGATCGTGAACCTGAGGGTAACAGAAGAGGGTCTAATGTAAAATCATTATTTTAGTCTATACCGTAACCACGTTCGTGGCGACAGAGTTCTCACGATTACCCAGACAGGATGGCGGTGCAGTTGCATGCGTATGAGGATGTTGGGAATTGAAAGGTTAGGTTCAATTCTTGAAGGTGTACCTACCAATTGAGAGAGCTCGGAGTACTGTGTATACAGCTATTACAAATTTAAACGGTAGCACCGGCGGGTCGGTCCGAATTTGAAGGTAATCGGAGATCTGCAATCATTCTTCGCCATTTTCAAACACACGTGCTCTGTTCGCTTCGTTCGCTTGGTTTATCAGTTCGCGCGAATAATGCAGTATGTATTACGGGAGAACGTAGACTTGAAACTAGAAATATTGATTCCTAGATTCTTAAATAGTGGAGGCTTTACCATGCTTTACGCCTTGCCGCGTTCAAGGCAAGCCAATCTTTCTAGATACGCATTATCCTCGCACCCATGTGGTGTCATGGCGCACTTTCGGCAACTTGCCAGGAAGCTACGGCTCCAGAAGATGATGCCATAATTTTGGGCGCCTCCGAAACAGCAGACAAATATTTAACACCTGTCCAGATGGACACACAGGAGGTCGACGTCTCCTTGCTAGCTCACTGTCTGGTGACACCAATCTCGGCGTGCTTTGAAGCCACGTTCGGTGTCTGATGAACGCTGACACCCAGTTCACAATCCCATTGTCTGGTGACAGCCAGCTTCGCGTCTGATGACACCTATAGTTTGGAGCCCGGCGACACCTATGCTCAATGTATGGTGATTCGTGACACCTAGCTCAGTGCCTGTAGCGATTTTCAGTTCACCAGCCCCGTGTTTGCTCATGGAATCCGTAGGACATTGCAACACCTTTCCGACCAAAGCTAAAAGAGGCAGAAAGACAGTCGACAGCGAACCTGTCCTGGGCCAGTTGTCCTTGCTCGCAGCTGGCACCACTGAGTTGCGCCGCTTCCTTGGGCAGCGCCCTGAAGAACAGCCCGGTCTCGACGGCGCTGAAGATGTCCCAGGACGAGTAGCCGGTGCGAATCTGTGGCCAAGACGTGTTGAGCCACGTGTCCACGTCTGGAATGTCGGCGCCCATCTCTTTGCGCTCGCGGGCGTAGGTGAGCGAATGGCGCTTCTTGAAGCGGTCAATCCACGCGTTGGGCACCGAGCAGTTCTCGTACCTGCAAGGGTGCGGCAATTTGCGATTAAGACCAACCACCAGTGCCACCGACATCTTACTAGTTATTTTACGTCCGTATCGGGACGGAGATATCTACCTGCAGTTTCCACTCAACCCTGTCCCTGCGGCAACCAACATCTTGTTCAATTATATCTGGTTTAGGGGCTGTGGACGGAGTTGGGCAGTTGAAACCATTGTATTTGCAAAAAAAAAATGTGTTCGTGAGAAAACGTTCATAAGCGCGGTAACAAGAAAATGAGTGTCAGAGGCGATACAACAGCGGTCTGTGCTGAATCGGGCGTACTTACGGTTGCCTACCACGGATCTCCTGTCTGTTTTTAATATTTCGCTAAAATGGGGCGCTATGAAAGTCTTACTCGTCAGAAAATTCAATATTGCACAAATGGTTTCCAGCAGAACGTACTGACACGGACAGATAGGGACGACGACACACGCTGGACTAGTAACCGAATGTTTATTATTTGTTTCCCACGCTTTTTTATAGCATGAGATAGCTAATGCTCCCTCTTTCTTTTTTCATGCCGATTATCCGTCTCTTAGGGTGAAAGATCGTTTTTGCGCAAGTATCCCTTTTCTTTTTTTTTTTTTTTTTGTTAGTAGCATCGATGGTGTACTGATGCATGATTCTCCGCTTCCGTCAATGGCCTTTTAAGATTTCGCGCGTCCCCAGCTTGTCATAACTTTTTTTCAAAAACCTTAATGTACAATTGTACGGCACACGGTAATGATGAAAGTCGATATGCCCAGCGGAGCATTCTGCCAAATATGCTGCGTGTTGTCTTGTGCTGTTAATAAGACACCTGCTTGTTTGTCCTATATATCGTTGGCCACATAATAGAGGTATATCGTCTGTCTCGCAGGTAGTGTACTTCTTGTGGGTTTTTGTACATTGCTTACTTTTCTGGCCATTGCTAACTCACGCACACATTGAATAGTCCTTGTTTAGTGCTGAACATACAACCCCGACGCCTTCCTTTCCGGCTATCGTCTTCAGTTTGAGGCTTAGACCTTGTACATAAGGTGCAACAGCGACCTTCTTCCTTTTCTGTTGAACTTTTTCTTCTTCAACACTGCTGTTCAGGGGTCTCGTCTTTTTCAGCAGCACCTTCGGCGACTGCTGTAAGCAGGTCTCTGGGATAGCCCACAATGTTGAGATGGGGTTACTTGGCGCATGAATCTTTCTTGCATTACGCGATGACACGGCTAAAAGTGAAGCTTGTAGGACCATGGCCACGATGGCTCGCTTAACGTTCTTGGAGTGGCCAGAACCGTATGGCAGGACTCCCGCTGCATGAGCGGGTCTCGTGCTTCCAGCATGGGAGCTGCTTTTCGGAGGTGACGACCAAATCAAGGAATTTAATTTTCTTTCGGCCATTTCAAAGGCGAAGTTTAAACCCGGACATGCTTCGTGGAATTGATAATAGGCATGACAAAAAAGGAAGCATTGGCTATCTAGTGCGATAAAAAAATGTGGGAAACGAATAATAAACAGTCAGTTGCTGGTCATGCGTGGGTCGCCGCGCCTCTCTGTCCGTGTCAGCATGTTTTGCTGCAAACCGTTAGTGCTATGTGCAACCAACGAGCTCAGGCAAAAACTATCTGGAATTTAAATATTTCAGCATTAATTTTCTGAGCCCGCTTCCACTGGCAAAGCCCGACAAGCGCTCGATGAAGGCAGTAGCAGGAATATTTCGGAATTTGCTGAGGTTACGTAACTACAGAAGGACATTGCTCCACCTGACACTCAACCTTGACACGAAGAAAGAAAGTAGGAAGTCTTTCGTATACATGCACACACACTAGCGCTGCCTCGTGTGTAATGCTGCATCGGTCATAGCAGCGAGTATAAGCACAGGAGGCGGTCGAGTGAGCTGCAGTGAGTGCCCGAACGTCGCGATGTCCTGCTCCCACGTGACCACATTCTTCGTCATGATGTCAAGGCACAGTATGACCGGTATAACCTCTAGGGAAACGAAAGTGAAACTGGTTGTATAAGAAAGCTAACATATTAAGTTATCCCCCCCCTCCCATTATGGGGCTTCGCAGCAATCTTATTCTGGGGTTTGGCGGCCTAGGACCTTCATTTAACGCAAAATAACGGGTAAGACAAACTATCTCGATACTATTCTTGTTATTCGCGATACTGGACTGCGTTCCACTCAGTTACAGAGTCACTGGAACTTGGAATCAACGTTCCAGTGACTTTACTCAATGAAGTTGAGAAGCAGCTGTTAAGACCAGGACCTTCTGTGAATAGAGGGGTTTCGAGGCAAACTTGGCAATGCTGCAACGCGTGGCAAGCGTCCGCACCCGAGATCCGCGGCGATCTTCTCCGCCTTGGCCTGCAGGAGTGGGCCGCTGATGGGCGTCCCGGAGGCAGTGGCCTGGTGATACCAGCGCAGCAGAGCGCGGTCCAGGTCCTCGCGCGTGGCCTTGCGCAGCCGTTTAGCCTTCAGCCGGCTCTCCTCGAACGCCGCCATGAACTGCTCCTTGTTCTTGGTGATGCTCGCTAGCGTCGAGGCGGAAATGCCGTACTCGCGGCAGATGTCCACCTGCAACAGCGACGACGTATGATCGGGACCAGCGTGCCACTGTATGCTCGTTTATCGATGAATCGTATGGGCGGTCAGTACGTGGTCTGCAGTGACGAAGCCGCGAGCTCTTGTTCTGTAGCATCACGTCTCCGGGATTACGGGCTAACCAGCGTGAAGACTCACATCGCGTGAACTCGAAGGCAGAGGTGCCCTATACATACAGAACCTTTTCGCGGAGTAGTTTGCTCTAGAGGAACGAGATGGCGCTGGCGGCGGCGCGCCGCACGTTGCCTGAGCCAAAGCGCACGAATGCGAAACCGCTCAGAAAAAAGAAATTTAAAACTGCGCGAAGAAGACAGGACGTGAACAGAAACATAGACGCACACACTGCGCTTTGTGTATGCGTCTGTTTGTGTTCATGTCCTGTCTTATTCGCGCAGTTTGCTAAATCTATGAACCGACTAGCCCGACGACATGCCTTACTACGAAACCGTTACCGCTTCTGCCCTGCTACTGTGCGATCAGCTGCGGGAAATGCGACTGGGTTTTCGCTAAAGCAGTGCGCTCCATTCCTGCAGAAGTGTGCAGTACAGCTGGCTGCAAAAATAGTGACTGACATATCAAGCATTGGAATGAATACGTGTAACCAAGTCGACGGGCCGCTGTTGCAGAAGGAGTGCTTGTGTTGGCGGCCCCTCGCGATGCACGGCTTCCTGGGGGATAAAAAAAATTGTTCACTCATGCGCCAGCGTTGTATCGCTAACATCGAAAGAGGGGACTTCAGCTCCGGAACAATAGCGAGTACCGCTCGTTACACAGCGCGAAAGGGAGTTTCACCGCTTCCTGGCATAGTTTCCCGCACGTTGTCTGCACATGTCCACCGCAACTCAAACGCCAGACGCAGCGTCTGCCTGAGGCGGCTCCCTCAGAGCATTAGAAGCTGGTCTCGAAGGTCAGGCTTTGCCGTACTGCAGCTGCGGGAAGCGAACGCCGACGACGTGGCTCCCATGATTTGGACACCACCTGTACAGAGACTCGCGCTTGTCTAACAAAACCTTTTCTTTTTTTTTTTTTCAATTTTCGAGCAAACCATCGCTCCATTCTTGCTCAAGTTAAGCAGAAATATTGCATCTTATGCAAGGGATGGTTAACTTGGCACTATTACTTGCCTTGTATGTCATTAAAAAACTGCGAATTTCTCATCGTCTGCTCCCCTCGCAGCGAATGATCTTTAAGACGTGGCGGCGACAGCCCTCCGGCGTCTGCAGTGCGACAAAGCATAGACTTCGAGATCCGTTTTTATTGAACGCTCGGGGGCACGCGCAGCAGGAGCAGTCGGCATTATTTTTTCACATCAAAATAAGGCAAATGACAGTGCCAAACGCTACATTGAACGATCCGGATCATGAAATTCGATCTTGCGGCGAAATTTGGGCAAGACATTAGCGATATCGCAAAATGTTTTTCCTTGTTTGGCAGGAACGTATTTCTCTGCATTAGAACGTCGCGATAAGATCCCACAAGGCTCATGCGAGTGGCTACTGTAACATTTCCACAGAAGGGGAACAACTGCCGTTGATCTGGAGCTGTGCGCTGCGGGGCTGAGATGTAGTCAGCGCGCTCAACTATGGTCGCGACTCGCACGCAGCGAATCAGCATGTTCTATCCAAGTCGTGAGGCATCACGCGCTGACTTGACGCTTATCTGATGTCGACGCTGCGCTGCCAGATGTCTCGGCAAGCAGTACCAGCGCCCGGCCACGACGCGTGCCGTTCCCGTCAGACCTTGGGGCGGTATACGTTGCTGTGCAGTTCTTCAAGGAGGCGCCGAGCGAGCCGCATGCTGGAGCGCATGCATTAACCCCTTTCGGATCACCTCGAACTTGAGACGTTCGGTCGCACAAAGCTTCAAGCGGCACCAGCATGGTAATGCACGTTTTGCTTTCTGTTTAGACCTAGTGCGTCGCGTTTGTTACTGGTCCGAACACGTTGATGCGTTTCCGCGGTTTACATGTGTTTGAATGTGCCGCATCAAGAGTTGGCCCCGAGCTTAACGGTCCCCTTTGAGTACAAAAAATTTGAATATTTAAGCAGAAACTGTACTTTGAAGCTTACACGTATATACTGCTTGTACCTATATGTTTATATGTGTGTGTACTTTCATGAACACTGCATAAATGCTCCTGACCTGGAGGATTTTCTGTAAGAGTCCACCTAACGGGCTGTCCATTTCGGCCGCTGCTGATTGGATGCCGCTGTAGGAGAGAGGAGGAGACGAGCTGCCCTAGCCAATCAGCAGCGGCCGAAATGGACAGTCCACTAGGTGGGCTCTAATAGACTACATCACCCCCCCCCCCCCCCCCGTAGAGTCGAAGACACTGTGACCTTTGTCAGGCTTTGAGCCTTTAGCTTTAGCCTCGCACTTCGACCAAGTGATGAAGAAACAAACTTTCTTTCGTCTCTTGGAGTACTCGTGCAATTTCTTGCCTTCCGTATGCATTGGAACGCGGCCACGGCAGTCGGGTATCGAACCCACGACCTAGTGACGACATACCGGACGCCAAAGCCACGTAACTATACTGCGGGCTGGAGCGACACTTTCCATTCGCTCGCTCGCTCACCTTCTTTCGTCCTGCCTCCACTTCTGCTACCAGAGCCAGCTTTTCCGTGACGGAGTAGGACTTCCGCTTTCGGGGAGTCCGCGAACTTCCGGTGGCAGCGTCGGCTCCGGCGCTAGAGTCGTCGCTCTTGGACAGTGACTTGGCAAATCTGCGATTGGCCTTCCTCTTCCTCGGCGTGGCTCCTGCCAGCGACGGAGGCGGTTTGATCGGTGAAGTCTCCACCGGCGCTTCGCAGCTTGACGACTCCATACTCGAAGAGTCCAAGGCGATCTCCAGCGGGCCCGGGCTGTAGCACGGGTCACTCTCCTCGGTAGCGTCCATGTCCATGTTCGGTCCGCAAATCTGGGCGCGTGTTCACAAAAGAAGGATTTTTTTTTATGTTAGAAACTGTTCGTATAGAGTGTAGCCAGCCGATCGTGGTGTTGGACTAGCGAAGGCGGCCCAGACAACGGGAAACTGTACGCACGAACAAAAAAACTCACGAATTCACAAAGGAATTCGCCCCCCTATAGGCACGTTTTCACGCACAAACAAGTTCTTATGTTAGAGCTGCTCGTAAGAACATATTTCACTAATGGCGAGCATCACCCACAAACGAAAGCTTTTGTGATTTGGGTCCCTGATTTGGAGAAGGCTAAATAAGTCATTTTATTTGGCTGATTTCCTGCTAGATTCAACGGACTTTTCCGGTTTGACTAGCACCGCAGTAATAATAATTTTCAAATACAATAATAATACAAAACATAAACGCACATTTAGTTGATAAGGGATCTTCCGGCAGATTCCGCGTCATGTTTTTTTTTTCTTCTGGCATATCTTGCGGTTTCGCAATATAATAATCATATTTCGCAATCCAAAGGGCATTGAATGTTGTTTTATCACAGTGATAACAGCGGTTCGTAGCCCCTATCTGATAATTTAGATGTTGTATGAAATCACCAGTGCTCTAGTGCTAGTGCTCGACTAGCACGACTAGTGCTCATATTGCAGCGAAAAATGAAAAGCAGATAAAATCGGCAAGCGACGAAACAAGGAAGCAAAACGATAACTCTTACCATGGGTATGTGCGAATAGCGATTTCTGGAAGCGAATTTAGTTGGAATCGAATAAGAACGGCACCGAATTCACTACGAATTGAATACGAGCCATAATGACAACTTAGTTAATGCGAATCAAATAGTGACTACGCGGAACCCAATACAAACGTAGTAGCTTTACAAGCGTAATACACTCAATGCAAATGTAATAGCGATGAGTCAGGTTATGAATAAGACACAACATTTAAGAGCTTCAGAAAGTTACTCCTGAGTGGTTTCACATTTCTTTCCCGTTGCCAGTGCGGGTCATCCGAAAACTAGTTATTCGAACAAGTTTATTAAATTTCGAATGAGATATTTTTGATTGGAATGGCGAATCAAATAATGGGGCGTAGGATTCGTTATCCAGAAATTTCGCTTATGTACTGACCCGTGATTTCCCGAGCGTTCGCTGCTAGTCTAATAAATAAAAACAGGGCAGTCACAACAGGGGAAGTATTCTCTAAATGTCCGCCTTGTGGATACGTCTATTTCGTCAGCTGCTGAAGCGCCGATTGGCTGGTGGCTCCTGCCTCCTTCTAACGCGTACCCCAGTCCAGCCAATCAGAACATCAGCAGCAGGTGAAATTGACATGTGCGTAAACAGTAACCCCCACACCCGCCTTCTTTAATCATACGCGTACACGTATGCCAGCGTCGCTTCGTGGAACGAAACATCGTTGCTCTTGAACGCTGGTACGCGAAATCATAAAGGTGTCAGCACGAAATGCAGTTCGTTTAAATTATTTGTTCTTGCTATCTGATTGAATGTGCAGTTGCTCCTTTTTCACGACGTCATCGTGTACAGACACAAGGATCAATCAAATTCACGCAACTTTCTTTCACGCGATTGCTCAGTAAGTGCGTTCGGCGTGAAAGATGTACACCATGTCACGATGACTGTCGATGTTAATGCGATAGCACTGAAGCAATGTAGTGACACAGCACATATTGCTGGTGATGTAGTTACGGTCATTGACGACCAAGCCAAGGCGAAGAAACGCTTACGTATCTTGCGCAACAGCCCTGTGGTTCTTCACTCTGACTTGGTCAATGACCGGAACTACTCTTCATCACTATGTCACCTGATCAGGCCAATTTTCGTCGAACCCTGGACTACACAACTCATTGGTAAGAAAACTTTTGATGCGAAAGCACTATATGCCCCACTACGCCGAACTCCGTCGGCATGACCGACAGATGTTACCAAAAATGGCGGACGCCCGAAAGAGTACAGACACGTCAAAAAAGTGCTGGGATTGACGTCACATTTCTCATGGAGGTTCCTGTAAAAAAAAGTAAATTGACGGCTTTGTAAAGCAAATTCGGAAAATTTTGGCCTGGGTGGCAACGGAACCCGGGACTCAGGGGTGTAAGACGAGCACGCTTCACCGAGGCCACGGCGGTTCCACGGTCCTGGTCCGTGCGCCATTGCACACGCCACCTTTCCAAACTCCTCCCGGGCGAGCGAGCGCTTTGATTTGGCTTTACCGAGGCGCAGTTAGGACGCAGGCAAGAGAGCTTGCGCGGAGGAGGAACGCGCGTAAAATTACATTTCACGAAAGGGACTATAATGCTTTCGCATTCCCACACGTAAGCAGCCTTGTCAACTTCGGACGCCGACTGTATGTGCGCTTGGGGAAAAACAAGCAAACACAATGAAGGGAACAGCGCGCGGCAGAAAGTGAGATGACGGAGCGAAAATGCGTCGACTAATCACAGGCAGATCCCGAAACCGAAAAGCGGCACAAGCCAGACCTGTGGGAAACAGCAAGCAGCTTTCAAAAAACGGCGCGACCTCTCGCAGGTGTATTTTCTCCCAGCATGCAACGCCACTGCAATCCGCGCCAATCCGTCCGCTCAACAACAAAAACACGTCAAGAACTTTGTGAAATATTTTCGGCGCCTATTCACAGCGACGCAACTCACCCCCCCCCCCCCCTCCGCTCCCCCTAGCACGCGCACAAATTCAACGCATTAACAGAGGCGATCGTAAGTAGCAACACGCGTTTTAGTGGCAGCTAGGCAAAGGAGTTCGTACACACTTACGTTTATAGTGAACCTGCACGAGACGACGATGCCTGGTGAGGAGAAGCGCTCGGTCTCGATCTCTGATGCCGGTTTGTACGTAACGCTCAAAGCGAGAACGTCACCGAGAAAAGTATTAAGTTTTGCGATTATGCGATCACAAAGACAGCATAAGCAGCCGCTTCGACAGGCAGAGAAACTAGCTACCCGCCGAACCGACCGAGAGCAAAAAAAGACGCGTCCTGCTCCCACAAGCGAGCGAGCGCGTTCTGTTGACCTTCAGTTTCTTCGTTGTAAGCGAGGGCGCTAGGGTGCGCCGCTACGTTGCAGCCGGGAGAAATCGGAACCGGCCGCCGCCGCAGAAGAGATAAGTGAAAAGACATAAAAACGGAGAACCGCGTTTGAGTCGCGGCATCGTCCCCGAATCGTCCCTTGTAGATGAAGAAAAAAAAACTAGGACGAGGGGCTAGATAAACAGCCGTGATGGGGGGGACTTAGGAAATAAATTACCGGACATTGTTCTCAATTTCGCCGTCTTTTACTCGACGCCTCCGCTTTTCTAGTAGCGCCGCGCTCCGCCGAGCCAGCGGCGGCGCTCCGGTAGCCATTTTGTCAACGAGAACGAGAGAATAAAGAAGTGGCTGCTCGCAGGCGCTCGCAGCTGTTGTGATCCCGCCTGGCGCTTCGGCCAGCGCCCCGTTCGTAATCACCCTCGTTCTCTTTCAAAGCGTTCACTCGCTCTCTCTGCTTTCTCCGGTTTCTGGTTTGTACCTTTATTTGAGCGCCTTTCCATAAAAGGACCGCTTATACCCACGTGATGCGAGGGCGCATGCGCTGTACGTGCGGAAGCCAAGCGCGCTGTTTTCTTTTTCACCTTCGCTAGGGGCGTTGCAGACGAAGCCGTCTGTGGCGCGTTGTCTGCTACACTATGTGGAGCGTCGTCTGCTACACTATATGCATTTTTTAGAACATCAGTAAAAACACGCTGCTTGCTCAGCTTACGCATCTCGTGTGACGTTTCAGTCGTCCTATTTGTAAAACAGCGTTGTTGGCTGCTATTTTTATTATTCATATCTTCCGAAAAATAACTCGAACTCTGATAATTTTCTTCGGTCCCTGTACCGACAGCGTCGTCTGCTACCAGCTTGCTACTGGAAGTTTTCTGACGAGACAAGTCGTTCCCGTGAAATTGCTTTAAATAGTCGCTCTGCTGTTTCCTAGAATTTCTATGCATTCAGCTGCTATATATGTCATCATATATGTCAACCTAGCTCGCTACCTGGTCTGCTGCGTTTAAAGCGTGAGCTGTCAGGAGCAAGCGTTAGCTCGGGGTTTCCGATCTAAATAAACGGGAAAGGAGAAAGTGTTCTTCCCAGCAACCGCTGCACCGAATTTGCTGAGATTTGTCACATCTAAAAGATAAATTAAAATCAAGTGACTGTTCAAGCGAATTTTTTATTTCACCTGTCAATTTTTCTATAAAAATTATTTAAGATTGCAAACTTTAGAGAAACGAAACTATGAAATCAACAACTCTGTAGCTCGGCAATGAAAACGATATCAATATATTGGGAAACTCCATATATTAATACATTTAAAGCAGGCAAACTTGATATTTTATACACCCCAGTGAAATATATTACAAATATGTGAATAGGAGTCTTGTCTAAAAGCTCTTGTAAACATTGTATATCCACGTGAGCTGCAATTTAATATAGCAAGTTTGTCCGCTTTAGATGCTTTCAGATGCAGTTTTACGCAACTGCGACACTTTTTTTTTTCAGCAGAACTACGAATTTGCAAACTACGTGTTTCTAACTCTCTTTCTTTTTTTTTTTTTTGCAATCTTGCCAATTTTCGGCAATGTCTATTGAGCACACAAAATCCTAAATCAAAAATCCGTTTCCTATAGTCACCAGAATGTAATGTTCTCTCTCAAGTGTAGCAAATTTGCTTAAAATCGGTCAAGGAGTTATCGAGAAAACCATTTCTGCGTTTTACATGTATTTGAATACGTGGTACCCGAGTTGAGCCCGAGCCAAAGCTTCCTCTTAAAAAGAAGTTCTAGCTCGGGTGCTCCTATCTATATACATGTAAAAGGAGAATTCTTTTTTTATCCGCAACGACTGCACCAAATTTGACGAGGTCTGCCACATTTAAAAGAAAACTTAAAATCTAGTGACTGTTCGTTTCGAATTTTCGATTTAGGTCGTGAATTTTTCGTTAAAAATTGACAAAAATCAAACTTTTTCAGAAAACGAAACTATCACGTTTACAACCCTGTAACTCAGCAATGAAAAATTATATCGCAGACAAGATTGATATTATACATATGAATCTCAAAAATATTTAGTAATATGGAAGTACAGCCTTTGCAGAACCCTTGCACACAAGGTAACGAATTCATGTAAGATACAAATTGACATATTGAATTTGTCCGGTTGAAATGATCTAATGGATGTCGTTTACAGAACAGCGTCATCTGTTCTTGGCGCAGAGCTATGAATATGTAAACTCCGTGCTTCTATTTTGTTTTTCGAACTTTCGAATTTTTGAAAATTCTTTTAACAGAATTCAGGCCCTCAATCACAATTTCACTTCCAACAGTCACTAGAATTTACTTTTATCTCTCAAATGCAACTAATTTCATTAAAATCTGTCCAGTGGTTATCTCAGGAAAGCGTTTCTGTGTTTTACATGTACTTGAATAGGCCGCGTCGGAGTTGGGCCCGAGCTAAAGCTTCCTCTTAAAACGAAGCTTTACCTGCAGAGTTTCTATATATACACGCAAAACATGGAATTTGTATTGCTCGGGAATACATTAAGCGATGTTATTGAGGTTTGCTGCATTTAACATAATTAAAAGGTTATAGTGTACTGACTCTTACCGGCTATATTTTATTCCCTTTACTCTTAACAAAGTCGTTGTAGAAATTCTGTCACATTTCTGCCGACGCCTTTGTTGAATTCTGTAAACTTTCTCTTGAAATGCTGTTAAAAATGTCCTGATTGATATTTATGGCCATATTTCTTTGCAGCTATTGCCAGGACTCCAAATATTTCACACACACACACACACACACACACACACACACACACACACACACACACACACACACACACACACACACACACACACACACACACACACACACACACACACACACACACACACACACACACACACACACACACACACACACACACACACACACACACACACACACACACACACACACACACACACACACACACACACACACACAAACACACACACACACACACACGCACGCACGCACGCAGGCACGCACGCACGCACGCACGCACGCACACAAACACACGCACACACACACACACACACACACACACACACACACACACACACACACACACACACACACACACACACACACACACACACACAAAAGTGGAGCCTTACGTTTGCAGCTCTTCAACTCCATTACAAAAACATAAAATGTAGTTTAGTGAACTGCAACATTATGTTATGATATGTGCTTTAGGTCAGCATCGATGCTTCACTTCCTTGTGTTTTTTTAATAGTCCAAAGTGCACTAAGGCACTTCTGTTTATATATATGAAATCCACCCCTGTAATAGCCCGTCAAAGGCTGACGTTATCATTAAATAGATAAAATAAGTAAACCTGAGAAGGATTCCGTTAAATATTCATCCCGGATGTGAAGTTAGATGCATGCGGATTTGTACGGAAGTTGTTTGGTCATATTCTTGCGATCAGTGTTCGTAAAAACTGTTACTAATTAGATGCAGAATGTTATTTTGTCACAGCTGACAAGACGCATCCGTAAAAGAAAGTTCTTGTAGCATATCGTGATATGATAAGTGGATTCATAATCCAACGTCAACATGCCAACATACCACACGGTGTACCATCTTCATCTCTGTGTTTAGGCAAACAAAGCGCTTGCTATCATTAAACAATGAAATTATGGTTACTTTGTTCAGGTGCGTGAAGTTATCACTTTCGATATCTAACAGTCACGATTACAGAGGAAAGAAGGGGGGTTTTTGACGTCTGTATAATGAACCAGTACAACAAACCGGCCTAAAATAAACTGAACTGTGTTCATGTCGGAAGAGGCTATGGAACGCAGTAATGATTCCGACATATGTGCATTTAATGATATTTATCTCTAACGAAACTTACTAACGTCCTGTTGGCGTCATCGGTTAAACGCGTAGTGTAAAGTGGGCTCACCCCAATAATGCTCCTTACTGCGGCAAAGCAAGCTTCTCGGTAATGTTACGGACGTACGCACAACTCGGAAACCGACGTCAGGGTCCTTCGATACTTCTGCGTAATGCTATGGCAGAGCTTCGTGTAGTGCCCGCGGTGGACACACCGCGGCGCTGGCGCAACTGGTCGGACTCATAGAGTTTCTCACTATAACACCTAGAGGGAAATGTGGCACCACCGTCTATTGGAGTTTCCTAAGGAACGCTGTGCCGTCATAGAAATGACAGTATATGTGCCTGCGAGGCTTGTGTTGGCTGGTGTTGTAAGAGGCTTCGTCCAAAACGGGGATATGGCTACACAAAAAACGCATTCTTAGAGTAAAATCTTCATAAAATCTTTCCATTCACGCATATTACACCTTCCAGTGAAGTTTACTCACCGACAATGCATAACCAAGCGAAGAAAAGCAAGAACAGACGACAAATTGTTGCAAAGCGAGCACGAATCTTGTCGTCTGTCCTCCAACTTTAGCGGCCCGCTGACACTTCCTATGTTCCATATAATTGGACATGCAATAACAAGTTCTCATAGTTAAACAAAACATGTTTTTGTGTAATAATAAAGCTAAAACAGCTTTTTATGTGCAGTTTTACGAGAAAATTACTCATTGTGACAGACGGAACGGTGCTTGCTTTGCTCTCCGAGAACGATGCCAATCCATAGTCACAATATACCTGCATTCCCATGCATACCACAGCGCAGCGGCGCCAGATTTCCCTCTAGGTAATATAGTGAGAAACTCTATGGTCGGACTGGAGCAGACGCCGAATGGACGCCACAGTCGGTCTGTGCGTACGCTCGCTATTGGGCAAGCGTTGACAGCCTGTTTGTATCAGCGTGTGAATATCGTCGACGCAACATGCAAATCGCCACCCTGTCTCTGAACAGTGTTCGGGAACTTAAACGCGAACAATTTCGAAACAACTGCAATGCTTTATTTCGTTTCCAGGTTCAAATGCGTTCGCAACAGCGGCTTAATTCATAATTCAAGTTGTACGCTTGGGCTATTCCGTCGTTAGAAACCGACTACAGAGCAAGTTCATGTCGCACTTTTATGCAATTGCACGTAAAAAAAAAAAACCTGCGTTGTTCCTTTTAGCCGCTCTTGTTTCAGTTTATGCACTGTGCATCTGTCTTCGTGTAGTGACATCATGCTTCGTCACAAAGCTAACTGAACAGCAAGACCAATTGAACTAAATATCTAATTATCGAACTAATAACTGGCTAAGCTGCTAAGTAGATAAATAAACTAATTACCCACGACATTTGCTCGTACCTAATTTAAAAAGCCAGCTAAACTAAATAACTAATCTATCTAACCGAATATAAGTATAAATAACTAATGATATCATAAGCCAACAAAGACACGAAGGACAACATAGGGGAAATTACTTGTACTTACTGATTGAAATAAAGAAATGATAAATTAATGGCAGCGAAAGTGGATGAAAAAATTGGCAGTGGCTTAGCTCGGCTATGCCAGGATATATGTAGCGAAAGCTAAGGTATAGCATGGTTAGCCTTCGTTAATCTTGACTGCAAGTCCAGGTTAGTCTGGTTGTCTAGCTATGTTTAGCCAGTCGTTCGGCGCGCTGTTCGTCTGTTTCCTGGGCGATTCGTTTCCTCTTCACCTCGTTCCGTTGTTGATTCCAGGCCTCCCCTGCTTATAGGAATTGTTGCCGTCCATACTGCCGCCTCAACTGTGGTTGCGGCGCACTCGAGCTCTCCTTTTCAATCCTCCGACATGTTATCAGGCATGCGACGCAGCTGGCGAAGCGAGTGGAGGCGAACGCAATGACGAGGAACGCGGAGTGACGTCATGTGCCTCCTCGGAGCATGGCCACGGCAAAATCGCAAGTTCGCGGCCAGTAAAGCTTTCGCTTTAAAACAACTTGCCGCAGGTGGTGAACGATCCCACGTCTTCGCATTACACGTGCGATGCTCTAACCAACTGAGCTACCGCGGCGCCGTTTCCCCATCCACTTTGTTGGGTATTTATGTTTTTGCAACTAGAGCTAACCCTGAGAGTGTTAGCCAGCGCCACCACTCACAAACCTTGGCGGCGGATGTGGAACATCCTTTCTGCCGCAGGCGTCACGTCCTGGATCTTTTCGGGTGAATGCAACTGGTCAATAAACCAGCACATGCTACCTGAAGGCATCAATTTTGCCGGGTTCGAGACCCTCGTTGTGTAATGAACGAGAAAAAAGGGGGTTAACCGAGGGGCCCGATATTTTTATGGGGAGCTCATTTGATTAGAGCATCGCACGCGTAATACAAAGACATGGGACCGTTCACCACCTGCGGCAAGTTGGTTTATCATCCGTTTTCATTGCCATTATCATTTCTTTAATTCAATCAGTAAGTACAAGTAATTTCCCCTGTGTTTTCCTTGGTGTCCTTGTTTGTTGGCTTCTTATGATATGAGTAATAAAAAAAATATGGACCTTCGGTAAACCCCCTTTCTTCTCGTTCATTACACAACGAGTGTTTTCAATCCGGCATAATTGATGCCTTCAGGAAACGTGCTGGTTTATTGACCAGTTGCATTCACCCGAAAAGATCCATGCAGGACGTGGCGCCTGCGGCAGAAAGCATGTTCCACATCGGCCGCCAAGGTTTGTGAGTGGTGGCGCTGGCTAACACTCCCAGGGTTAGTTCTAGTAGTAAAAACATAAGTACCCAAGAAAGTGGATGAGGAAGCGGCGCCGCGTTAGCTCAATTGATTAGAGCACCGCACGTGTAATGCGAAGACGTGGGATCGTTTCCCACCTGCGGCAGGTTGTTTTTTCATCCACTTTCGCTGCCATTAATTTATCATTTCGTTAATTCAGTTAGCAAGTACGAGTAATTTCCCCTAAGATGTCGTTTGTGTATTTGTTGGCGTATTATGATATGATCGGGTATTTCTTAGGAAAAATTGGGCCCCTCGGTTAACCCCCTTTCTTCTCGTTCAATATAAATAAGTTACATAAGTAAGTAAAGTATAAACTAACCGATCAAATAGGTAGATACTACACCATTTATCAAACTAATAAACAACATAGCTTACTAACTAACCTGGCAACTACATTAACTAAATTCATTGATAAGTAACTTAACAAACTACAGCAACAAAACGAACTCAACCAATAAACTAATTACATAATAATAACTAAGCAATACACCATCTATACCAAATAAATGAGGTAACTAACAAAACTAATTAACTAATCAACCTAACAAAGCTAATCGACTGATTAACTAAGTTATATAACTTATATAACAAAAATGTTCGCTAATAACCAACCTAAGTACAATAAAAAATCAAATATTAACTTACTAACTAATCAATTGATAACTAACTGACACAATAAATTAGCTAACCAAATATAACTGACTTATCCAACTAACTAGACAAAGGGCAAATAAAAACAGCCGAACGAAACAGTTTGTGCGAAGAAGGCTACTAGGGGGGAGGAGGTGGCGACGTCAATCATAAAACGGTGCCGTGTGTAATTTAAACACAATCGCATCGCACATTAATTTATATTGCCAAAAGTTCCCGTTGCGTGTTAACTCTACAAACATGCTGAAATAAACGTGGGAAAGGCGCCTTTCCTCGCGAAAGATTTGCATGATCACATGATATTGTTCACCTTCTACTTACACCAGTGCCTCTGGCGCTACTTTCTGTCCCTATATGAAACTTTCGGGGAAGTTTCATGACCACCAGATTGACACTCGCATGTGGAACAGGTCACCAGGCGCTTGTGACAGTGCGATTTTCAAAGCCTGTGCACTACAGCATTGCAATTTTCGTATCAATCATTGAACAAAGTTTTTTTTTAATATTTATTTATTGTTTTTGACTTTATATATAGAGATGGACTGAAGCGCTTTCGAAACACGATAAGAAAACGCGCTTTATCTGCAGGGAACACAGCGCTAGTCATGCAAGCCAAATTTTTATTCCTTATATTGTCTTGGAGTGGCCCACACCAAGAGCGCTCCACGGACCAAGACGACACGCAGACAGCACCACCAACCCGACAAGAAGAAAAAGCCACAGTAAATAGCACTTTAGAAGAAGCACTTGAACCGCAGACAACCCCACTGAAGTGTAGGAAGCACTGCTCTTTGCGTCGGACATGGAACACCAGCGAAGCATGGCGGATCGGGCTAAAGCGGCAGCAATCGCCCGCGGCTTCCTGGCCTAGGGAGACCGCCCACCTTGGGCTGGCAAGGATTAGTCTTTGCTGGCTGTTGCCCAAATAAATGTTTATTTATCTCTCTCTCTCTTTCTCTCTCTGCAGGTAGCCTACATACAATCTCGCAGTGTAGATTACAAGTGTCTTGCGCCAGCTGACGCCGTCTTATTCCTGCAGATTTCCGAATTTCACCGCTTCTTAGGTGCTATTATTGTAAGGGACCTTTCATGGAGCCCCCACTGTGTCTATCTGCAGCGGAGTCTAATTTCGATTGTACATACAATGAAGTTCCTGTGTGGAAAAACCTGGGCCACGTCGGTACGGTCCATGCTGCAGCTGTGCAGAGCACTGTTGCTGGGCTTCTTACGGTACAGCTTGCCAGTTTTGGCTGACATGTCTAAAACAAATAGTCGTACCCTCGAAAGTTTGCAAGGCCAGGCTTTACAGACATGTCTTCAACTACCACGATGCGCCTGGGCTCACGGAACAATCGTGGTTGCTAGAGACGACTAGGTTCCAACATATATAAGGATTGACAACCTTAGAGCACACATTCGACATCTGTGTCGCGTACCCAATCACTATGTTGCTGCTTTGCCAGCAGGAAGATTTCAAGCCAAATATTCCAAACTTGTTGCGATGCATCATGGCGACCTTCCGTCGGGCCTTGCTACACCAGTAGCAAGGCCACTGTTACCCCTGTGGTCCCAACGACAGCCACAAGTGCGCCTCACGATCCCGGGAATTACGAAGAAGACCCGCATTTCAACACTGGCTCCACATCAGTTGACACTGTCATTAATGAACGAGGCATGTGAACAGAGAACGGACACTTACACCGATGGATCTGCCTCAGCTACCGGCTCCACAGGCGCTGTTATTACTCCGGCCTTGCAAGTCACATCTAAGTTTAAAGTGTCCCTCGACGGCAACAGAGCTTACCGTAGTACGTGCCACTGTCAATTACATCGTACAAGCGAAACCTCGAAAGTGGGTCGTTTATTGCGACTCCAAAGTCCGCGGTCAGCTTTACGACGCAAAACCCATGAACAACTGGTGTTTTAGAAAGGTTCTCCATCAAGCTCTCATAAACGGACATGACACGATCTTCGAATGGCTTCCGGAGCACTGTGGCATCATCGGACCTGACCTTGCTGATGATGCCGCCCGGTCAGCCCATGAAGAAACCCTGACAGTTCCTGTACCCTTATCAAAGACAGACGCTGCGAAGGCTATTCGTTAACTTGCTCAAATCAAGATGGAAACTTCGTGGAACACCCTGATTTTCTCCAACTGCCGTCCCCACCGGCTGGATCCTACGTTGAAGCTGCAGATTCCATCGAACTTCTCCCGCCGTGATGCAGCTTTACTGTGCCGCCTCTGGTTAGGGGTGGCTTTTACGGAAGCCTACTCATTCCATGTTCGTGCACTCACCGATCTGTGACTCATGCGACTGTCAAGAGACGATAGAGCACGTGTTGAGTTTTCGTAATCTCTATGACAACGCACGCGACGGTCTTCGGAGTGTGCGAAACTGATTAGACAACAGACCATTTTCAGAGACCAAGATTATCGGACGATGGCCCCACGCGTCGCATGGCTTCCAATGCAACGCGGGAATTGCTACGATTCATGAAATCGACTGGCCTCAGTGATCGATTATAAGCGTAAAGTGACGGACAACCGCTGAGAGTACGTTCTTCCTTCCCTGTCCTTTCTTTCTTTTCATCCATTAAACCCCTTCCCCCGCGTAGGGTAGTAATACGAACGTGCGTCTGGATAACCTTGGCGTGCGTGCGTGTGCGTGCGTGCGTGCGTGTGCGTGCGTGCGTGCGTGCGTGTGCATTGCCTGTGTCTTATTTATTGCAGTGTGCAAAGTGAGATGAACAAGTTAAAGTTACCTGATAAACAAGCTAGTGCCACTCATAATGACATACACTATGAAGCGAGAATACGTTCACTCGTTGTTACAGTCACAGGTCCTGACCCTGTGAATGTTACTAACACTTCCCCACAAGCACACTTCATTCAGGGGAAGAAAGTTTGCATTATGAGCTCACTATCCGAGTTCTCAAAGTGATCTTAACGGACCACATTGAAAATAGCGTGTGAAAATGCGAAATTATTTCCTTCGTAGTTCAAAATTATGCTTTACCCTAGGGCCTACCGAGCAACAACACTCCTCATTGTCGTCTTCTCCCATCTCACTAAAAAAAATTACTTGTATATCCTAATGCGCTATACAATGTGCTTTAAACGGGTCACTTAACCTCCCGAGACCCGAACACACCTATGGAATACAATCGCTTTTCAAGCTCGTTTTTATTGTCTACTGCTATGTTACGAACAGGAAAGTCATGTTTTCTTTTATTTAAATACAACGGTTACATGGCAAAAGATGAATCTCCATGTACGTAGAAGTAACCACCTTTTCATGTTTGCTATGGTGAAAACTGTGATTCATTGACTAAGCGCAGAGATGGAGATCTAGCTGCGTCTACGTGTATTGCCGTGTTGATGTTGCATCCTGGATTTTCGCAAAACCTTCAGGAATTCGAAACCCACTTCAAGGTTGCTTTTACGCCGCCTGTGATAACACAGATGTCTATAATGCCTCTATATGCAAGATGTCTATATGTACAACTTAAGAAGGCAGGAGAGGCCCCGCCCAGATAACCGAAGCACGGCAGACGATTGCCTTAGCGACTAAAGAAATAGTCCAGCTGATGCGACTTGGCCCGATTCGAAGCGCGGGCTACCATGTCGTCCGTGGGCGGGGTCACAGGCCGTCTGGCTCGTGACGTTAGTCTAGAGTGCGCGCCCATTGGTGGAGGCTCGTGTGCATCCTCCTTTGAGCGGGGAAATGCCGCTGCCTTCTAAAATGGCATCCAACTACACATGAAATTAGTGAGAAATTTCTCGAAAGCAGATGACAAGAATTCGGAGTAAAGCGATTTCCTGCAGTTCCACGTGCAGTGGACTTCGTATCCGGGAAGTTTATTTTGAGTGATCGCTTTTGAGTTAGTTTTGAAAAAGAGATTGAAGGCAACGTTCAATAGTGTACGAGGGGTCTTAGGAAGTTAAAGGTAGGATACACATGTGGGCTTCTTTTCTTTATTCAAACATCTTATACCTTGGTAAACTAGGGCGTATAGTTCCGATAAAACTCGTTTGCCAAGTTGAAGTTTTTTGTTCTTGATCTTTTCTCGGCACGCGTAGGTTCTACACACACTGCCTGATGTATCTTTGCGTGGTAAAGCGTCCCGTGATTGTGACATGCTTCCGTGATTATGTGTGTATTTTTGCTTCGCACCTTCCTTTCATTAAAATTTATTGAATGTCATCATCGTCTCGTTCGTCTCATGTCCCTTTAGCTGTGCTTTTTGTTAATGTAATTCGCCCCTAAAAAAAGAAGAAGAATCAAGCTATCGAAAACTGATGCTGCCATCTTTCTGTGACGTTCTACTGAGCCTGGCTGCAGAATACGGCATGCATTCTATATATGCGATTACCATTCTTTTCCCAGTTCAGGCGCTTTGCGTTTATCCGTCTGTCTAGCGTCTTGCGCCGTCCCAGTGACTCACACCGTCGACTAGCTTGGGCTACTAACTATGCGCTCACGCTCGTGATCCCGTCGTTGCCGTTCCACCGCCGTCGTTCCATGATAAAAAATGACGTACAGCGCGAAGGACAAGGACTGCGAGAGACGACATACACTGCGCAGTGTACGTCGTCCCTCGCGGTCCTTGTCCTTCGCGCTGTACGTCATTTTTTATCATGAATTACCCAACTAGCCCAAGCAACCACCGTAGTTCGTCACACCGTTGGTGTCATCCCGTTGTCCTGACGCCGTCATGTTCATGGCCGACCCGGGCGACCGAGTGTCGTGGCGAAGTGTGCCGATCCCGGAGGCAGCGCATGTTGCATATTGCCGAAGCAGTGGAAATCTCTGAAGGACCACTATACAGGTTCTAAATAATGGTGCCTTCATCAATACAGTCACCGACGGATGGGTACTGTCGGAATTGTTTTCTTTGGGTAGTTTTCTATTCCCTAAGGCATTGGTACTGACAGCCCTTCGATGGCCAAAGTTCTCATGCTTCGCTTTTAATATGTCATCAACCTATTTGACATCCACTGCATGACGAAGGTCTCTGCCAGAGATTCCAATTGCCACAGTCTTGCACCGACTGACGCCACTCTGTGCCTGCCCAGTGCCCATTTCCTAACTTTATCACACTACCTATCTACCGACCGTGCTTTCCTTCTTTTGGCGTCCATTATTTAACTAATGAACCGCCTGTTATTTTTCCTGTGCATTACGTAGCCTGCCCAACTCCACTTCTTCCACTTAAACGCAGACTGAATGTCGTACGTCTATCCCCATTTGCTCTATCATTCACGCCTGCCTCTCTGTGTTCAACGTTACGCCTATCGATATTTTGCTTTGCTCCATCGTCATTGCGTATTCCTTAGCTTCTTCTGTTCAACCTTCTTGGTTAACCGCCAAGTTGCTAATACATGGCAGTAACGAAATTTCCGCAGAATATCATCGGGCTAACCAGAACTGCCCGGTCAGGATCGCCCAATCCAGCCTATACGGACGAAGCCCATGCCTGCAGCTGTTTATACTTACCTTTCCATGTGTGGCCATCGGACATGAACACCAATCATTCGACCACCTGACGGTGAAAGGTGTCGCGGAAGCCAAGCTACTTATAAACCTCCAGCAGGGGTCTATTTTTATCTTCTTAACGATAATAAACACAGTGCCATTTCCAGGGAACAGGAACGTTTTACCTGCACTGCCTGGATATCTGTTCAACTCAGTGGTTCAACTCCCTAACCAGGAGCATAATCCTTAAACAAAACGACAGAAACAAGGAAAGAAAGATTTGACACTTGCTTTATTCCCGAGCGTACATAGTCAGAGATTCTCAAATCAAAGGAAAAGTGGGAGAAAGTCTGTCGAAGGGAACATTGACTCTGTGATGCCCGGACACAATTCTGCATGAAGGAAAATTAGCACAAATTGTTCACTTTCACTTCCGGTCATGGAGAGTACATTCTTAAGAAAAATAAAAACTACAAAAGAACGACGTGATTTTTAAGTTAGAACGTAAATAGTACAGTAATTAATCAGATAGTAATTGTTTTTCCGAACGATTCACAACTGAGAACTCGCTCCAGTGCATTGAAAACGCCACTATAGGATGTAGGTTACGTTTTCCCGCGTCTTAATCCCGATTTCGAGGCATCCAAATCAGCACACGCGATACGCTGGGCATTGCGCGGTTAAGCACCAGCAGAAACCATGGAACGGTGACAATGCTGGCAAGGACCACCACAAGGACCCAACAATATGGCACGACAACATGGCAAGACGACGTCATACACGTTGCGGCGCCAGGATCAAACCTTGGTTGATGAATGACGTAGCTTTTTTTTTCGTTCCTGGGGACTTCTGGAAAAGGAACATGAGGATCATGCCTACAATAGATGCAACAACTTAAATTGCGGTTACAATTAATACAGTCATTATGGTATCATTAGAGACCGAGCAGAGCGTAGAACAGGCTACAAAAAGCCAGAAAAGGTTCCTTTGGCAGCCACCGGCTCCAATCAAAGAAAATACGATTTCGGCCAGTTGTCCAATTTACGCGGCCAACTGACCGAAATGTGGACCTGCAGTTCTTTTCCGCGAGTCGTCGGTGCATCATCCTCATCGGCAAGGTGTTATTCCTTTTTCTCTACGTTCACTACAGAAGGAAAACCATTTCGAGTGATCTCTCCTTCCCTGCGCCAGCCAACCCCCATCTTTGTTAACAGCCCTACGCATTGCGTGGCATGTGCAGCTCCATTTCTTCCTTTTTTTTAATCTCAACCATGATATCGGCTACCCCCCATTCGCTCTCCATCTCCCACCGCTGCCTTCCTATCTCTTAACGTCATGCCTGTCGTTCTTCTTGGCTCAAGTTACGTGGGACACCCTGTATAAAGGGGTGTCTTTCGAAGTGTGCGGTAATGAAGACTGTGCTTACTAGCCTGTTTAACTAAAGCATAGACGCGCCGTGTACTACACTCAGACACGTCATATGTCTCTGGCCGATGAGGCCAAAGTTTATTGGAAAAAGAAAGGTAATTAGTTTCACGTCACCAAAGGTTGCGGGAAACGTGGTCTATCGGCTGGTCGCCATTTTGATTCCCACATATTATATTTTGTCTGAAAGTTTAACCCGATTATTTGGCTGGCGGCGGCAAGGTACCCTTACAAAGGCTGTTAACACTCTAAAAGAGAGCTTGCATGCAGGTTCCCTAGTTGACCCACCCCACACGTGCTACCTGAAGGCATTAAAGCTGCCGGATTCGAGGCCCTCGGTTTCCTTGCTTCTCGTTCACACACACACACTCGCATATATATATATATATATATACATATATATATATATATATGTATATATATATATATATATATATATATATATATTCTAAAGCACAGACGACGTTGCGAAACCGTTGGCCTGGCAAAGTAGTCGCGGCGGCGCCGACGCCATGGTTGTTGCTCTGCTGCTGGGACAAGCGCGCTGCCCACGTGGAGGCGTAATGACACCGCTGACCTTCATACTGCAGCTCTGCAGCTCAAGGAGTTACTGCCGTATCGAACGCCGAGTTGTCTGCGCCAACACTCATTTCCGCACTCCTTTTGGGAACTGTCAAGCGAACGCGCTTGTGGATAACCAGAGCAAACGGCGTTGCAAGACTCGATACCCTGTTTAATATTTAGAGGGACGTCAAAGAAGAGCACTGATTCATTCATTCATTCATTCATTCATTCACTGGGTGAATGATTCATTTATTTGTTTATTTATTTATTTGAGACAACGCAGTGTAGCGTTCCTGATTAATTTTGACCACCAGGAGTTCTTTAACGCGCAAGCAGACCGAAGTAAAGCGAGAGTCTATGCCATTCGCCCCCACACCGCATATGCTAAAGAATTATGCAGCACGAAGGACAAGGATTGCGAGAGACGACATACACTCGCAGTCCTTGTCCTTCGTGCTGTACGTCATTTTTTATCATGAACTACCAACTAACCCAAGCAACCACCATAGTTCACCGCATATGCCCTTCCGTATGTGCCCTGATAGACAACTTGGGGCCACCGGGCATGTGCAAGGGTGCAATGCGACACTTTTGAGCAGTGCCCCAGAAAGTGTATGTCCCGCTGGGTATGCGCTCGAATAACGCAAGCAGAACAAGACGCAAGAAGGGGAATTTCCGGCACAATCGTCGTTCCGCTCGACCTGCGTCGTTTTTCGTGCAAACATCATCAGCGTTAAGTTTGCACAGGATCTGCTTTGGCCAATTGCTCAAACATCGTAGACGGTTTCTAATCGATTTTTCACCTGAGAAGGCAAACCACGCGCGCAAGTGTTTCTGGCACTATCTGACAGTGTTCACTGCGCATACCCGCGAGATTGGCAGAAAAAGAAATTGGGGTTTTGCGAGCCAAGATATTACGATATGGTTATGAGGCACGTCGTGGCGGGCATTCCAGATCAACTTTGACCACCTGGGCATTTTTGACCACACGGCTGTTCTCGCATTTGGCCTCCATCGAAATGCGGCCACTGCGGCCGGAATTGGATCACGCGCCCTCGGGCTTACGGGAATGGCGGAAACGGGCCTCTTCGATTCCAGGCGTCGATAAGGAACCCCTATCTGATTAGTTTGTCTTCGGGACCTTGGCTCGACGCAAACAGCCTAGCCATGATTATACGAGGAGCTATAGCCTTTCTTCAAGCGACTGGACTAGACATAAGGCTTTGGAGATATCGCAAAGTGGTGGATTTGTATTTGTACGCATCTCATTCTTCTATTAGCATCGTCATGGTTCATTTGCCTTCCCGCGCGTTTTCACCAGCCTTGAGCGACAGGCCAGAGCAAGTTAGGGCTGAAGGCGACCTCTCTGCACTTCTGTAAATTGGAACGACGTCGCGAAGTGACATTTATACAAGTGTGTTTCACTTTCAAGAAAATAGCTTTTTTTTTCGTCCAACGCAATGTGGTTCCAGGGCCAGCTTTCCTTGCAACGCTCAGTTTATCAAATTTTATCATCGTATCGCAGCATTTATTAATTCAGTTATGCAGGTTGATTGCATATTTTTAGACTCAATCATTCAATAGAATATATAATACCCTGTTACTACAAAGCTGTCTTAACAGCCTTCGGAAGTGGCTGGAAGCTTTTCTTTTAGAAAGAAACAAATGTGTTATCCTTGGTGGCGTCCGCTCATCTGACGTTGTGCCACACAGGTCCGACTTGGGCCCTTGCTTTTTCTTATATTTATTAATGATATAACTAAACACTTGTCTTGCCAAGTTAGCTTATATGCAGATGATTGTTATATTTACCGTGACGTTTTATCTGAAGCACACAGTGAGCAGCTGCAAAAGGATCCGAACAATTTTAAGTCTTGGTGTTTCAGTTGGAACGTTACTCTCAATCTGTCGAAATGCAATCTGTTAAGATTCACGAAAAAAAAAACAGACACATCTCCGGATGGCAAGCTGTCCCATGAACGCAACGTAGTTGTTTTTTGTGAAGGAATAAAATTACCTAGAAGTTATTTTTTCCAGCAACTTAGCGTGGAATGAAGACTTAAATTTTATTGTATCGAAGGCTAGCAACACATTGAACTTCTTGAGATGCAATCTTAAAGAAGCACCGGCCTGTCTAAAGGAACCCCTATAATATGTGGAACGTACGCTCAATTTTAGAATATGCAGGTAGCACTTGGGGCCCTTTTACTGTCCAGTTGCGCGCGGTCAGTTTAGTCACAGCTGATTATTAATATTTTAAAAGGCCATTCAAATTAGAAATACATTAGGGTGGTCTCTTCTTGAAGACAGGCATAAGCGTTTACCTTTGTCTTCGTTTTATCAAATATTTAATGGTTTAACGGGCATTTAAAAAGAAAACTACATGCTAGGGTCTACATATACATCTGCCCGTATTGATCACAAATTAAAAGTGCGCCAGTTTGCTACCAGAATAGATCTATTTAAATATTCCTTTTTTTTTGCACACTAAACAATTCAACAATGCAATGAGCTCCCTCAAGAAATTGTCTTCGCTTCCCATCCAACATTCCGATTGGTGCTTCAGTTTTAATTCATGTCAGCCTGGGCACAGATGAACGTTATTATTTGTGCTTTCTTTTCTTCTTCCTATAGTCATTCGTGCTTGGCTCTTTCTGACCCTTTGTTGCGTTTTATTATATTTGAACCACTTTTCAAAGTTGCTGTTCTGTAGACACTTCCAAATAACGCGTTGCCAATGTGCGCTTTGTTACGCATTCCTGTTTCTTTGTATCCGAATGTTAATATTTCCGCTATACTAATACCCCACACGGTCGCTGTATTGTAAATAAATGAATGAATGTTCCTATCCGTTCACATAAGCGTGTAATACGCTGAGTCTTTATTAATATTTAAAATTCAGTTCGATTCAATTCGAAGTCCTTGCCCAGCTGTGCCCTCCGCAGAATTTCCGCTGTTAACGGGACTCTTATGACTCCGAAACCTACCACTGGATGGCGCCTCGAGCGAAGAGCGACGGTCGCCGGTGGTGGCGCTGGGGTCGATGGTCTGGTCGAATGTGAAGCGTTTCTCTTGGCATTCACCGCGTGCCTTATGGTACGTGAACGTGGGCACATGAAGCAACGCAGTGAATACGGAGAGTTGAACGCGAGGGGCCCCCTTTTTTCCGAGATGCCGAGGGGAAAAGCTCCGCTCGAAGCTTTCCGTTCGCTTTACTTTAACCGTTACTTTGGCAGTGGGACCCCTGTGGGCTTTGCTTGGCCGTTCCTTGAGCATCCAGGAGCGTCGTGATGACCAAGCTGTTCCTGCAGCTCGTGGCGAGTGACGAGGTCGACAGTGGCCGTGGTACTCACCAGCTGTTCTTGTAGCCCGTGGAGAGCTACGCAGTCTACAGTGGCTGTGGTACTCACCGATGAGGCGCGACGAGGCCTTGCTTCTTGGGTGTTCGTGGCCCTTGCTCGATCGTGCAGGCGAGACCGGGGTAATAATATGCACACAAAGTATGGGGGAAAGAAACACGGATAACGGGTTTGAATAGATGCAAGGCTTTGGCAAAGCAATGTGATCAGGTAATTTTCCAGGCAAATATTAGAGTAACGAAAGCGTGCTCCCCACGTCGAAGTGCATGCTGGTGATGGTGCTTGTGCGAGGCATGCGTTTTCTACGCGTGAACTCTGCGACTTACCACCCGCATCGTCCTGGAGCATAATGCAGGGTTTTGGCGCTACAAACGCTATTTACAAAACTGCATGCTAATGCATATACCATTGGATGTATTAAAGTACCATCGTACTACTAAAGCTTGTTATACAAATGGTTGCAGCAATCGTTCAGCGATTCAACACAACGTGCAACGTGGGAGCATTCCATGAAGAAAGCGTTCGGACATGCACATCGCCTCAACGCCGGAGGGCCAACACTTAAAGCAATGAAAAAAAATATTAGTCGGTCATAATTATCGTAAATAATAACACAACTGTGTTCAATCAATAAATGTGAGAGGGATGTGCGTAATGAAGAATCAAGGGCAGAATTCACAAAGCCATGTATTCGTCTATACCCACCATGCGTCGCGATTGGTTGGCATTTTATTTTGCGACAAACTCTGGAGTAAGAATTTTAATAATTTTGTGAATACAGATCCCCAGACGCTCTGCAAAACATTCTTTTTCCAACGCCGTGTTCGTCACCGTACTTCACATTTCCCAACCAAGTTAGAAAGATTCACGTACGCCCTCTTAAATATTCTGAGGATTATCATTGCATTTCCGGCAATATATATCATAATAGTAGCGCTAAGATTTTCAAATTCTTAGAAATTTCCCTTGCTAAGAATTATTTTATTATGAAGATGATTCGCGTATTATCGTTTAAGTGAATTGTTATCTTTTTTAAACATGGTGCACTCCAAGCGGGGTCAGTAGACCACTTTACATTGGTTCAGTCCCGAACGAAGCTTCCAAACGAATGCTTCCAAGCGAATGGTATAGTAACTACAGCTGCTGTGATACTGCACCAAACTAATGGAACAGTGCAGTGAGTATCTCGTGCCAATTGATATTCAGATAACTTTCGCAAGATCACTTTTGTCACTTCAGCACGTTAGCAGCTTATATATGAGCAAGTACTACATCCCACTACGACTGTTCATTCCTATTACCACGCTATTTGTTTGGCGCAGCGGCACGCCAACTTGTTCCATGTGTCGGCATAGGTTTTCTAAAAGCTGAATGACGGCCTCTCACTTTGCTACGCTGCACGTAACTAGGCAGTGCACGTAGCATCACTTGTTTCAGAATTGAAAGCGTCAGAGCGAGTGGGCGTAATCGATTTGTTTACCTCGGGATGGACAATCCTCTGCCTATAAATCCTCCGCCTATACTTTCCCTGAGACCCAAAGACAGGTCACAAACACAATCGCTTTTTCAACTTGGTTGTTATTGCCGAGTGGTATGTTACGAACGGGGAAAACTCATTTTTTTTTTCATTTAGGTACCACGGTTGGATATTGAAAGCAACGTCTCCGGGGAGAAAGTAATCTTGTGCTCATGCATGCTTCTTATGGTGAAAACTGCTTTTGTTTGCTACTAAAGACAGACCTGAAGATGCGGCGACGCGCGCTTGATTGGCGAGTTGAATGACAAGTGTTGTACTTCAGCGTCGTCTCGCGGTATTGGAAACGCACCTCGCAGTCATGTCTTCGTCGTCTGTGGCGACCCGACGGTTAAGGTCATATTAGTACCGATATTCAAGGAATCTGACGGCAAGAATACGACTAAAGTAATTTTGTACAATTACACGTGCATCTGACTTAATATCTAGGTTATTTATTTTACGTGAGCACTTCGAATTTAATTTTGAGCAATGTGTTATCTATTGTACAAGATCTCTCAGGCCGATACGCATGTATGTATGTATGTATGTATGTATGTATGTATGTATGTATGTATGTATGTATGTATGTATGTATGTATGTATGTATGTATGTATGTATGTATGTATGTATGTATGTATGTATGTATGTATGTATGTATGTATGTATGTATGTAGTTTGTGTTGCAGCACCCAGGCCAAGCGGCCATCAAGGACTCGGAACTTCAGATCTCGGCTCCACATGGTTATCAACGTACGAACGGGGGGCGTCGTCTCCACACACGGCACGGCCACGTTGACCTCAAGTTTACGGCACGAAGGATACGCACTCCGTATGAATGGAGCGGACGTCCGGGCACTCCCTGCCGCCGGTTCCTACCCCTCCCCTTTCCACGTTCACGTTCGTGAGAAGAAAAAAAAAACAAGCGTACAGTGACCTTGCGCCGTCGCCATTGTACTGTCAGCGCACCGTCTCCGCAACCACCCAAACGTGGGAGCTGGCTGCTCCAAGTTTGTAGAAATACCTCGAAGTAAGGAAGGAACAGAATGTTGAAAACCAACCCAAACTTTAGCAAACTCTCTCTCTCATCCCCTCTCCCCTCTCTCTCTCTCTCTCTTTGTGTCCCTTTTTTTCGTGGTGGGAACCCTACCTTCGTGAGTCCAGACCGTGGAACCAAACAAACGCCTTTCTTTTTTCCCGCACCCACGGCCTGCCCGTTCATTTCCGTGAAATTATTCATGCTTCCTTTTCTCTCTCTCGCTTCCTTTTGCGCGCCGAGAGAGCAGGGCAAAGGAAACAGTGGAGGTAGGAAAACGGAAGTGAGGCGCTGCGGTAGCCTTCATCGTTTTCCATCAACACGGCGGTATCGATTTGCTAGCGCGAGCTTTTGCTTTAAGTAGTTGATCGCGCTGTTCGTTCTTTCTTCTTTTCTTTTTTTTTAATGCGAAGGTTTCGTGCTCTAGTTTCCACGGCCTTACTTTGTATTGTCATTGCCGTGAAATCGAAATGTAAGGTGAGAATGGAGAACCATTGACCGAACTCACTCACGTACACTGAACGTAAATAACTAAGTAAAGCCCTAACGTAGTTTCCGGGTTACATAGAGCCATCGGGCTACGGACAACCGAATAAATGTCCATCCTGCAATTTTGACACAATTGGTCACGGGTTCTTTTTTTTTTTTAGAGAGACCAAAATTTTTTGTAACTTTATTTGTAAAGTCTACGTTGAATTTCCATTGAGTTCCTTTCAATAGACTTTCTGTCGAGACATAGCGAATGTAGCGTCCCCATCCAATACAGGCATAACAACCAAAACGTTCTCGGTGAGGGAATTGCGAACGACCAGGTCACTGCGCACGCGCAACTTAGGGAGGTTCGGAGAGAAAAACGCGACAGTGAGGTTGTTTTTTCATGTACGTGGTTTACACGCTGCGTATTTCAAACGTTTTTGGCTTCGGATTAGCACTCGTGCACGTTTTTTTTTTTTTGTGCATGTTTTCCTTAATACGAAAGTTTGCTCTGCGGAATGGAAACCCGAAAAGCATGCACGTTATGCGTTCGTGTACAGTTTTCAAATAATTAAATTATTGTGTTTTACGTGCCAAAAGCACTCCCTGATAATAAGGCATGCCATTGTGGAAGACTCCGGAAATTTCTACCACCTGGGGTGCTTTCACGTGCCCCTAGATCTAGGTACACAGGTGTTTTCGCATTTCGCCCCCATCGAAGTGCGGCCTCCGTGGCCGGGATTCGATCCCGCAACCTCGTGCTCAGCGGCCCAACACGCCGCTGAGCAACCGCGGTGGGTCGTGTTTAGTGTGTTATGACCGGCGAACTCCCACAGGAGATCTACGGTGCGGCCCGTAGGTCCACAGATGGTAGTCGGGTGGGCGGCTTGTGCTTAACGCTCCATTTGTTGAGTGCGAAATGAAAGCTAGAAAATTAAGCAGGGATATTCGCAAGCGCTTAGTCCGTGGAGTTGCACAAGCCTACCGGCTGCCACGGACTCGCAGCGCTCAACTTCGCGTGAAGCTGTGTTTACTTTGTTTTGTTGTGTTGTTTGTTTTATCCTGTGACAGACAAAGGCAAACGTATACTCGATTTCATACATAGCAGGCAATGCCAAGTTCCCAAAACGCGACCACAAAATAATAAGCGCATCGTGTATATATATATATATATATATATATATATATATATATATATATATATATATATATATATATATATATATATATATATATATATATATATATATATATATATATATATATATATATGGAACAAAGCTGTAGGTATACTTCGTACATTTTAATGGAACATTAGGCTTCATATGTTTACGCTTCAAAATATGGCAGTCATTACATAAAAGGCACCAGCGAACGAGCGCGGAGGGACACGTTTGTACGGCCAGCAGCCACAGCACACCTCTCGCGTTCGCGAATGAAACATAGTGCGTCGCCTGCTGAAGGCGAAAATGTGCCTATGAAACACTTGATTTGACGCAGCCTAACGTCTGCGAGCTGGGGCTGTAATATAACGAGGAAATTGTTTCGTAGAGAGCGTCGCAGAGCAAGAACAACTCCACTGCGAAACGCGTAGCGGAGTGATACTTCTGTGACCGCACTACTCGTGTAGGCTCCGTAGCGTTGGTTGCTATAGGTATCAAACCGAGTACAGCATGCTTGTGTGTTGGTGGAATGCGCGTCCGTGTTATATGAAAAAAAAAGGGGGGGGGGTAGCCTTACTTTCTTAACTTTGTCTCGATATGGCTGTCTGTAAAGTAACCTACCTTCTATTTGTCTTGTAGTTATTACACAACAACAGTACAGCGACAACGACAAGAAGGATAGTAAGAATAAGATATCTTACGAAACCTATGCGGTTTCGTTCTTGTTTTGTTCTTTTTCTTCGAGTGAAACTCGACGAAATTTTCAAATAAATGTCAGCAACATCGCGATAACTCATAAAATCTTTGCTTCAAAATCTGTTTCGTGTTTGAAGGCTACCCTTTGACACTGATATGAGCGTCCCGTGACATCACAGGTTCTGACAAGCCTGCTCGGAGCTGCTTGTCTATTCAGAAGAAGGAAATCTACTGCACTAAACAAAAAGACCGCTCGCTATGCCGGCTATTGCATAGCCCAGCTGCACAAACAGGCAGAAGTTGTGTAAAAAAAGAAAAGAAAAATTAAAGAAAGTAAAACAGCGTACGTGGAATTTACACGAGAGTGACAGAACGTCGCGGCCATCACCGTTCGGAGCGCGAAATTTAAGGAAGGGTACCTCGACCTTCCCCCTTAGAAAATGTTACGAGAAATTCGTTGCGTTTCCTCTGAGTTTATTGTTGCTTTCAATTGACTTCTCAGGTTCACTTGGACGTCACGGTTGATTTTTTTTTTTTGCAATTCATTTCATCTGCTAATTGGTAACCTTTTCTTCCGACGCAGAAACACGGATAATGTTAACAAAAATAATCTATACTTATCCATGCGGATTTATATTGCCTTTCAATTGTGTTCGCTGTAATGACAAAATCGTATAAGATGTTTATTCCGCCTGAAGAAGCTTATGTAACAGGGGGAAAGAAAAAGAAAGAAATCACATTTAGTGTTATCGAGACCTTCAGAACTCGTAAAGAAAAATAATAACGACTTTGCGGCACGACGCAGTTCATTGACTTCTCGCATTATTGACAGGCCACGACAGGCCGACGCTCCACGTCGATACGTCGCAAAACAAACGTACGTACCGTTTGTGCTATTGTGTTATTGTGATCTTCGATCGCGCTCCGGCAGCAGAAAAAAAGAAACGAAACTGTCCGTGCCAGTAGAACATCGACCGACGAAGAGGGCGCAGTTGCGACGTATATCTAATGTAAATTGTGGCCCGTGTATCTGACGTCATACAGTCTGCAAAGAAGGATACAACTGACAGAATTCCGTCTTCGCGAAAGAAGGCGTACGTAGGAGAGGAGGCACTCGCTACAGCCGAATACCTTCGAAGCGATCAAGACATGGAACGGTGGCGAACTTCCTCCGAATCGGAGCAACGTGATACACACCGCAAACTGCAACGCCTGTTTCGAGAACCGTCTCGCGCGGGTTGGTCGCGAAATTTCGAATTTACGCGTATTTGCTGGCGTCGTCGTCGCAAAACGACAACTGCTCGGTAAAGTCGCACGGTGACCTTAGAACGAGGAACTGCGCAGTCCGTCGTTCACATGTGGCGTACACCGGTCTGCTCGCTCCCGAAAATGGGTATAGCGAGATGTGTACCAACGTTGGAATGAATTTCGTAGCTGATAGTCTTGGGGCACAGAGAGACAGAGAGGTGGATGGGCGAATGAGATGAGCCAGAAAGAAGGTTAACCGGCAGAAAGGTATCCGGTTTGCTACCCTGCACTAAAGGTAGGCTAAGGGGAGAAAAACGACGGAAAGAAAGGCTGCAAATGAAATTATCTTTTGAGAGAGGATAAAATATTCATGAAAGACATGACCGTTAACCAGGACTGAGCCCGGCTGGCTACTGTGCAGCGGGAAATATTAAGGAGAAAGGGATTTAAAGGGCTTTCTTAGGTATTGCTCTATGGATGTGATATTTCACAATAATTATGCGTGTCCGAAAGAAATTACTGGCTTCGTGCGTTTAAGAAAGTTAAGATTTCTTGGAAATTTAGAAAAGGGAAATCGTAATAAATGTCGCCGCAAGATCTTCTGAAGCCACAAGCACAAATATTGCAGAAATCCATGTAGTCGTCGTCGTCGTCGTCACAATCACCATCAGCAGCAGTAGCAGCTGTTGACCTTCGTCCAGTGCAAAAAAAAAATTAAATTATGGGGTTTTACGTGCCAAAACCACTTTCTGATTATGAGGCACGCCGTAGTAGAGGACTCCGGAAATTTCGACCACCTGGGGTTCTTTGACATGCACCTAAATCTAAGTACACTGGTGTTTTCGCCCCCATCGAAATGCGACCGTCGTGGCCGGGATTCGATCCCGCGACCTCGTCCTCAGCAGTCTAACAGCATAGCCACTGAGCAACCACGGCGGGTTCGTCCAGTGCAAAGCTAGGCTGGCTAGACCTACCCACCCTAGCAAGGCCCGAAGGCCTCTCCAAGTGATTCCTAAATATTCATCTGTATTGCGCAAGCCGAGCTTATCTTGTGCCTGCGAATTACCTTCTTACGCCGTCCAATTCCCTGACGCTCTCAAGTGCGCTTCCCTCCGTTTGGCACCCATTCTGTAGATGTCTGATACGCCACAGGTTACCTGCTCTACGTATTACATCGCCCGCCCAACTCCGTTGCTTTCACCTCAATGTCAGCTGCCAAATACCGGCTGCCCCGTTTGCTCTCTAATCCACACCGGTGTTTTCACGTCGCTAAACGTGGAGAAACAAATGTACTACTCGTCATTCCCGGTTAGCTGAAGGATAGCAGTGCCAGAGCGCCCTCTGGTAACATTACTGGGTAAACTCTGCGGTGGTGCAGACGACAAACACGTCTGCACGACGTCCTCCGATCACGTGGTTTTTCCGCGCTGCCGCGCGACCGTCGTCGCGCGCACAAATGCGCAGGACAGCAGCCGTCCGTGCTATATCATAAACGAAGACAGAAAGAAACAAAATAATCGATAGCTTCGTCCCTCCCACACCCCATGTTTTGTATTTATATCCGTGCCCTCTCGCGTGAGTCACTGTCCCGTCGCGTCGTCGTCGCGAGTCGTGCGCATGCGCGGTCCGACGCACGCCTTAACGACCGCCAGTCGCCGGCGCCTGGACGGCGAGGTCACGACGCGAAAAAAGCCCGGCTCCGTGGTTCCCCTCGCCATAACGCGTACCCGGCGAGGCTCCTTTTGCTCTGGCGTGATGGGACGCCGATGTCGCAGAACAGAGAAAGCTTTCGCCCTGTCCGCAAATGTATTGCAGTTTACGGAACACCGGGGTCACCGCGGTGACGTTTGCGTGATCGGTCGAGTTGGTGGTGCCATCTTGTGGCACAGAGTTTAACCATAGAGGACTCACGGCCACTATTGCGGTGACCGACCCCATCCTAGTTATAGCTTCATGGAGTAAAGGGTCGGCCCTGACGTAATCGTTAACGTGCTGCCCATCTTTCTCTTCCATCTTGTGTGAGTGGCGCAGCATGGCCTTAGTCGCTTTTGCGCCATTAAACCCGAATTAACTATATTTCTCTTCCTTTTGTTCGTTCGAAGAGAACAGCCAGATAACAAAGTTGTTGCTAACGCGTCGTGGTTAGACAAAACGTCACAAAATGTCGCTACCAGCGTTTTTATCGCCGTCCACGACTTCGCTGCCCCGGTACTCCTTAAACGGTAAGACGTGTTCGGACAAGTTAAAGCACTCGTTTTTCGTAGAGCCGACACCAGTCAACCGGGACAGCGAGCGTGATGTAACCGCAGGGCTTGTCACGCTTAAAACTAACCCATTTCGAAATTTGAACGGGTTTGTGCAAATCCTGCCCAACCACTACACAGGCTTCCGCACGGACTCCCACATGCAGGCTCACTTCGTTACTCGAAATCAACAATTTAATGAAATACTTGAAAGAACCGCTTCACAACGTCCAAATCGGTTCCGATTAGTGGACGCGTATAGCACAATATCAGTAGAACATAGCACTACGTTTCTGCAAGCCTTGCAGCTTCCGCAACACTGCACGTTTCTAACGAAACAACACGTAGGAGTAGATTTGCCTCAACCACCTGACGAAGTCCAGGCATCAATCGCTCTAGTGAAGCGTCGACGCGTAGCGCGAGGTATGGTCTATACGGTAATGAATGTTATTAATCTTGGCATCGTCGCCAGACGGCAGTTACCGCCATGGTATCGGCTTTGTAACAAGACTGCGCGTTGTATGCTTGGTTCCACTGTTTCAATAAGTTTTCAACAGCTGCACGCTACAAACCGTGACCAGACGGCAATGTCGCTGTACTTCCTTGTTCGTTTACAACTGCTTCGTGCACATTGGCGCATGTATACTTGCACATTGGCACCTGTGGTTATAGGACACGAATAGAATGCTCAGCACACGACCGGTTCTGCGTTCCGCCTTTTTGCGTAACGCGGCCGTCATGGGCGCGATTCGAACCAGCGACCCCGTGATAAGCTGCCAAACTCCACAGCCACGGAGTCACCGCGTCGGGCAGTCTCGGCTACTTGGCATTCAAGAAGAGTCATTTGCAGAATTGATATTTGAGCGAGTTGGCGGGACTTCACCATGGGGATCATGTTTTGAATATCATTCTTCGTCATAATTATCTTTTTAAGTGATTTTTGCATCATTCACTTTACGGTGACATTATCAGGAAAAGAATAGAACATCCTTGACATTGCGTTAAGGGTAAGGCCTATCTTTGCGCGTGCGTTTTCCGACCTTCAGCTTTGCTGTGAGTATGCGCCCGTATGTAGCATCCCGCCGGTTCTTGCTTTTGCAAAGATAACTTAGAGTGCATAGTGTAATGGCTTGTCGTTGTCTTTTAATTTAATTTTTTACTTAGTTTTCACTCTGGGTTCCGAGCTCCCACGTGGCTTGATTGTACTACATGCACACAAAATTTGTTTCGTTTCTAATAAACTTCCGCGTTGAGAGTCGAGCGCCTGTGTCGTTGCTTCTTTTTTTTGTCTTTCTTGCCCCTGCTTCTGTTTGCGCCACGTTGCTAATTTGTTCTCCTATTGTGTGTGTGTGTGTGTGTGTGTGTGTGTTTAGTTTCGTATTGTGCAATGCAGAATGAATTCAGACTCGACAATGAAGCTGTAGCCCCTGCAATCAAGGCCTCTCACCGTCGAGCAAGGCTAGCGTTATTTGACATTTCTATTTAGCATTCATTTTAGCAAACAAGGCGATGGCCATGTTACTGGCCATGTGATGGTCATGCGATGGCCATATGGCTATATGACTTATTATCCATTTTTCCACACACGCACACACAAATTTGGGTGCTTACCATGCTAATGAGTACCCGTCACTCGTCTTAAAGCCGTGCAGGCGGCGGCAGCAGTCATGTCTATCCTGTTAAGCACGGCAGCGACAAGCTCACCCAATCGTGTGACCGAGTACTACACACGCAGTACCGCACAGCGCTCCTTGCTTTGATTTCCTCTTTTCTTTTTTTTCTTTCCTTTTCGTGTAGTTTGCTATTGTGGAGTGAAGAATGAACTCAGACTCAACAGAGCAGTCGTAGACCCGCAGTCAAGGCCTCTCGCCACCGAGCGCCATTCTTGCTTTGGTGTAGTCGAAGACGCGTTCGTTCGTATTCGACCGTTTTTGGTGCTTACAAAACCCTGGCATGGCTTCCGGCTTTCATAAGAGAAACTGAGCGGGCAAGAAAGACACATATTGTCGAGCCGCAGTTGTCCGGCAAGACAGAGGCCCGCAGATTTTCAACATTTTTTTTATCTATAGGTAATTCGAGATGTACAAATAAAGCTATCCGTACATAATGCATAAAGAAATACAAATTACCGACGCTCGAAGCCCGACAAGCTTTTCTTTTATTCGAAAATTTACAAAAGGGCGCCTCCTAGGTCTAGCTAACTTGAAAACACGCTTTTCTTACCTTTTCTCTTTCATAACTGAGTGGTTTCTTTAGGTGTTCTCTGCTTGTAAGACTCTAGACCGGAAGTATCTTGGAGGCCACAGGCCTCATTGCTCCTAAAGCGCCTGCAAAGCGGAAACGTGCCAGAATTTTCTACCCGTGTCGCTGCATGGAACAAACCTCGCGTTTGCGAGGCCGGGTGACGTGGCGAATACGCTGCGTGTCTGTCACAACGCCACAGTAAACTCAATTACACCTGTACCAAAGCGTGCGCTGTCGTCGAACTGTTTCTACACACGTGTCCTACGCTGGTGGAGGCGATGGTCGATGGAACCCATTGGCATTTTGCAAAATGTCGATAAGCACACAAACGTATTAAAGGCGGAATCGCAAGCGAGCGGAGGTGCTACACGTACGGTTCGCGACTGAAGCAGTTGCTGACGCACTGCGCATGCGCGGATGGATGTATGGATGTATGAGCGTCCCCTTTGGAACGGGGCGGCGGGTCGCATCACCAAGCTCTTGCTATTATACCGCCTAACGTCTTACCTAGGTTAAAGAAAAAGAGAAAGAAAAAAAAACACGATGAATTCCCACAACCAAATTTTCTGACTTCCTATTGTGAACTTTGCTTTTGTACGGCTACGTTTTTTTGTCGCGCTGGGACGAGACAAACGCCACCTAGTGGAGCCTCAGAATAGGGACCCACCCACCCTCTCCCAGCACCCCTTTCCTTTTCACTCATTAAAATGTTATTCTCTCTCTCTCTCTCTCTCTCTCTCTCGCAGTTCTGCTACGGAAACTGGCTTATTTTTAAAACCTCCTTACACCTAGATTAGCAAAGAAATGGGAAACTTGCTCACGTCATGTGTTCACACGTGACGTGTGAACGCATGACGTTCTCTAAACGATGTTGGGCTCGGCAAAATAAGAGCACGTAACCTCGTAATAACTTTTCTTTCTTGTAGGCTATGAGAAAGAGCAGATAACAGAACAAAAGTGGGTAGCAGAATTCCTGAACACAGTCTATGTATTTTTGTCTAGGAGCATACATACTTGAACTAATAATGCATAAAATAGTTGAGCGACGATAAAGGTTGTATAAGAATACGCCCGCTACTTGGAGGTACACGTTGTTTGGGCGGTTAACTTTACGAGCTTGCCTGGTGATTCGTAATCGTCAGTGGAATAATTTTAAGGAATTATTTATTGAAATACATGATAAGCACTAACCTCTAATGCGATTTGAATCAAATTTTCTGAATTTAAGAGAGAAAGCTAAATTTTACCGACAGTAGCAAACTGAATTTCGATTCGCTTCCTTCAAACTGTTTTTGAAAGTTGCCGATTTTCGGCAACTTAAAGAAAAAAGCTGAAGCACACAGCTTACAACTCCTTAACTCGGTACCAAAACACAAATACAGCAGTTTTGTAAATTGTATCTATTAGAACATCTAAAGCGGACAAATATATAGTACGAGTAAACAGATTACGTAAATTTTTACATTGTTTACTAGGGTTTTAGAAAAGTTCTACTTAAAACAAACATTCTGTAATAAATTATGCTGTGTTGCATAGCAAATCGCTTTTATCCGCTTTATAAGTATGTATAGGGGCACATAACACAATTGCGATATCATTTTTATCTCTACGTACATTACTGCAAACTAAATACTTGAGTCTTTTCTTGCTTTTTTTATTTTTACAATTTTCAGAAATGTTTCTTTCATAATTTATGCACTAAATAAAAAAGCTGCTTGCCGCAGTCCGGGCGGACATTAACTTGTTATTTTGCTCTTTCTTTCTTTTAATGCAACAAACCTCATCAAATTCAGACAGGCTGGACAGCCTGTCAGAAGCAGTTTGCCCTGTTTCATCTCTCATTCTTCAGGGTCCACGGTTCGTTAACCCAAACCGTGGGCATTAAGGCCTAATATTAAGCGCAGGAAAGACGTAAACATAACGAGCTTGCGGTGGCATCAACGACCGCCCCGTTTCTAAAGGGATGCCCACAACGTTCATCTACCCGTCCATAATATATCCGGGGTCGCCGACACCGCCTCCAGGGCTGCGAAGAAAACGAGGAGGCCGCACTCGATACGACCTGAGAACCGCGCCAGATTCTTACTGTCTCGTTGTGAGTGTTACGCGAAGCTTAGTCGAGCTCAGCCTCGGCAGGTGTTCGGACTTTGGGATTTCAATCGAAGACACGGCCACCCTTTCACAGCACGCGGGCTTCGTTATTTCGAGGTGTTTGACGAGTAGTTTCTCAATAATATTACCAGAAGGAAATCAGGCGCAGTGTGATCGCTCTACCTATTATTTTTAGGCTATATTATTTTAGGCTATATTGATTAGGTTATATTGCCTAATCAGTCTTTAATTGTGCGCATAACACAATGAAAAGCCTAGTAAATTCCAAGGATTTCCAATTTTGGAAATCAGGCGCAGTTTGATTGTTCTACCTACCGCGGGAAATGTGTAAATTACAGGGATTCTGTTTGATTTTTGTGCCTGTTCTTCGGACATTCTTCTTGGTGGAATTGCCAGGCTTTACCTTTTTGTAAATTTCCAAGCAATAGCGTTTTTTTTAAACGTATAAATGTGATATTTTGGTAAAGCTCACCGAACTATTGAAAAAAAAAATTCTTCAAAATGTTTAATGCACACAATTAGCTGGTGGCTTCCAGGGGCTATGGTACAGACAAGAAGTGCCGACACCTGGTCATGGCACGTCTGTTCTTCGCTGTTCTCCGCTTCGAGGAATAATCTTTTGAACGCAACTTTTTTGTCTGGAATGAATGCGATTGCAGGGGCGCTGCGTCTTCATGACGTAGCGTTGTCAATTTTGTCTACGTTTACCCTACTCCGCTGGCGTCTCTCCTATGCTGATCATGCGTACTTGAATGTAGTGTAAAACTTATCTTGGTATGTTAAGGAACTTTTCTCTTCTATTGCGAACTTGAACTTCATTGCTGTACGAGCCTTCAAGAAGCAGTCTGTAGTGCAGTCATATGTTTTTAACGGGCACATAACGCTCGTACCGTCTTTTGCGTTGCATTGCAACGGTATTGTCGTAGTACTTCGTGGAAATATTCTTGTTTCTTTATTTTGTTCCACGATGTTAACCGCTGAAATAAAGCGGGATGATTGCTTATGACCCCAGAAAGCTTCCAGTATCGTGTTATTGGAGCATAATATTTCCATAAAAAGAATGCGTTTATTTTTTTCGTGTACTCTTTAGTGCGACCCTAAAGGAAATTTACCAATGTCTCGATTGGAAAATCCAATCGATCATGTCCTTGCAGAAGGTGTTTACGTGTTAGACGCCAAGCTTTACGCTTCGTACTTTTCCGTACGCACACCCCTGCTTGCAATTTGTGCAACGACACCAAAAGATCCTCGCTATTGAAAATGTGATTAAAACTTTCGCGGGTATCGATATAGTAGTAGGCAACGTCATCGCATGCATGACGCCAACATAGCCATCTACATAACGTAAACGTGGCTCTAAATGATGTGTATAGCATGCATAGTGTACCATCACAGACTTTCAACACATTCAGCATTAACGCAAGCGCCTGCATGGAATGATGAATCAGGGACATTGGATGATGCTCTAGTGAAACTTTGCGAGCTAGGAAAATGGTCGCTTTGTTTCTTTTTTTTTTTTTTTTTGCAGTCCCTCTCTTTTGAAGGATACACATATATTGTAATACGTTGCGCGTAGGCTGTGATTAACTCTCCTGATTGAACCGCATTATTTATGGCTTCCATAAGTATGCTTTCCAAAACTCTCATTTTTTAGTGAGGTTATGTAATCGATGGGGGGGGGGGGGACATAAAAATCACGTTCTTTTTTATTTGTACTAGGCTCAGTGTATGATAATTTTAGTCCCCCCTCCCCTGACTAGCCTACGGCTATATGGCCTAATCAGTCTTCAATTGTGCGTATACCATAATGAAAGGCGTAGTAAAATTCCATGATGTCATCCTTTCGTACGCATGCACACCTTTCTAAGAAAACGCCAGCGGTTTGATATTATTCATCTCTCCGCCACGAACGCCAGCCTTTCTCTGCCGTTACTTTCACGTGTGAGTTATTCATACATTCTGTTGTAACTGGGACTGAGCAATAAATCCTCACCATCGTGAGCGTAGTGCGTATTGTTTCAACTGTTTCCATCCAGCCCTGCGATAGCTCAGCACGGGGCTGAGAGAGTACCAATGAATGATGTGAAATAACTGTGACGCCTCTGTTCACACTATGCCCTCCCTGTGTGTTTTCTTTTGTAAACCTCAGATAACTTTTCGAAATGTCTCAAACACGAACTTTTCCGTTGTAGTAGGAGGAAGCCACACCACGGGAAACTTATGCATACAGACCAACTCGGAAGTTAAGTCGCGCAAACAATTTTTATTTGTAGCGACAGTGTATCTAGGGAGAGCAGACTCAGCAGCAAATTTTAGCGAGCAAAGTGCGAAAGAGTGCGTCGGCCAAAATTCGCGTCAATCCATGTTTCTTTTAGTAGTAGCAGTGTTTTGCTTGTCGTTTATACATATTTACATTGTGGAGTAGTACTATACAGAAAGAGTTCCCCGAGGATAATACTGCAGTGTAACCTCTTGTTAACGAATGCATTAAACGTGTGCCTATTAAAAGCACAAGGCAACTGCAGTAACAATATCGTCTATAGCAAAATAAGTAAACGAATAAGTTAAGCGAAAAAAAGAACAAATCCAAGAGAATTAATATATAATAACGCAGTACCTTCGCCTGATATATCTATAAATAAAACATTTGAAAACGAAAAAAAAAGGAAAGACGTTTGATATCAGCCAGGAGCGAATTCCCAAGCTTTAAACCAGCTAACTCGACAATGTGTTGCACATAGTAGCTATGCGATGGGCAATAATGCGTTTTAATTTGAAGCAAATTAGGCGTTAATTGCGTTGAATAGGTTAACGCGTTTGCCACACCGCAACTTGAATAAGCGCTGCCATAGCAGCTCGCCCGAAATGGCGCTAAGCCAGGACTCGGCCTAAACTTGACCACAACGTTTATAACAGCTGACGCCCCTGTTCGCGGCTCCACACACCATAGTGCACTCTGAGTAACATTTTCAAGGTGTCTTTTTTGCAGATATAAAAATAACAATGTTGGGCAGCTCCCAGTGCGCCGCACGTGATCCTCGGTATGACGTCACATCCGCCTCGTCGTGTCGCTGCGCCCCGCACCACTAGGGGTGCCTGCCGCGTGCCACGGGGAAATCCAGCAATCTCCGTGCTTTCTGGTTTTGCAGCTTCCACGCGATTACTTTGGTGACATTCTTAAACGATTCGGGCATCTGTCGTCTGGAACAGAGCAATCTGAACGATTTCCGATACATTTGTGGTTGCCAGCCACAACGCGAGCTGATCGTGGAATGCGTTGCAGTGGGCCTTGAAGGGTTCCCCGGAATAAATGCTAGTTCGAGCGGACACGCGAAGTGACAGTTGCATCGACTGTCGACTAATGCTTTGTATTTGTTTACAAGCAGCAGTCTTTCTCTTCTTTTGTTTTCAGAGATTTGCAGCATGGCATACGTAGTAAAAAGAAAAGAACAAGAAGGTACGTCAAATAAACGCATGCAGCCCTGTGTGATGCAGGTACTGCGGCAAAAATATTTCGCATTTGTTGTCCGTTATCCAACGGATATTGTCCTCTGAAACTTCAGGCGTGAGTTTGAGTTGCGTGAGCATCGTCTGCCTAACATCGGTAAACGTTAGCGCAGTAATTTACAGTGTTCGGTGACTGCCTGTCTCACAAGGAACGCTGCCTTAGATTCGTAGATAAGCAATAGTACCTTACCGAGAGCAACATCAGATGCCGCAATCGAAATTGGTGGCAAGACACCAAGGCCACAAACAGGCAAGCTATCCCAAGAAATAAACGGCTACATAAAAAAAAACCAGAAACAAGGTTGATTTGGCTGAAATGTCAAAACTTATCAAAAATAACGAAATGAGCGACATCTGAAGCTACATCATTGGGGGAAAATGAGGAGTCTGGTAGAAATGGGGCAAGAATTAAATGAGTAAAAAAGCAGATTGAAGATGAAAGCAGTAAGATATACGCTGTCACACGTGAGCGGGATAATATAATCAGTAATTTCTACAATATAGTAAGGGCAGCAGAGGAATTTCGTACTTAACTGTACAGCGTCCTGAACAGTCACATCACCACAATAATACTTAGTGACAAAAAGAAGCACGAACTCCATGTGTAACTAAGGATAAAATTAGCAGCGCTTTTCAAAACATGCCCAGTAGACAATCAGCGGGGAGAAATGGAATAACAGTAGATTTGCTAAAAAAATGGCGGCTAAATTGTGCTCGAAATTATTGCGAGGCTTCATTCGCAATGCCTCATGACGAGAGACTTATACGAATGCAAATATCAGAATAATTGATAGCAAGGGAGGCGTCAAATTATCAGGTTGCTTTCATTACTACACGGAATGTTCGCTCCTATACTTTTTGCATAGAACAGGGCTACACTTGACTTTGATCATGCCAAAGAACAGGATGGCTTTAAAAGAAGGGGAACATTTATTCCCACTCGTGTCATCACACAGGTGATTGGGGAGTCCGCATAATATACAGAACTCCCCTGCACGCCCTTCATACGTTACGAAAAGCTGTTCGATGCAGTATAAGTACTAACACTCTTGGAGTCATTGCGTGCAGCAGATAACTGGTGAGCTATTGGCGTAACAGCACGAGTGCCAGGAGAAGGGAAGCGCAGTCGAGGACGGCAGTAAACTAGGCGGGGTGGTGAAATTGGGAAATTTGCAGGCATAACACGTAGTCAGAAGACACATTAAAGGGAGACTGCGCATGATGATGACGATGATGATACCTAAAGCGTTGAGACAGCGACAAAATAGTTTTCGTAGGAGAACACGGGAATGGCGTGGATGGCCTGAAATGCGTCGCGCAATCGCGGCAAACATCATCGGCTGCGAAGATCAACCGGTATGGAAGGTGTGTACACATAGCATTCCCTTCTCGTGCAGCCTGCAATAAATTTGATATCTCATGCCCACAGTAACAAAAAAGATACTCCAATTGATTGATTGATTGATTGATTGGCTGATTGATTGATTGATTGATTGATTGATTGATTGATTGATTGATTGATTGATTGATTGATTGATTGATTGATTGATTGATTGATCGATCGATCGATCGATCGATCGATCGATTGATTTATCCGCTACTCGGCTCTCACAAAAGTGAGCACTGAGCCAATATTTCGCCAACAACTGCTTGTCAGTGTCCTGCATGAGCGAATGCCGACGTTGTAAAGAAGCTAACATACAACAGGCGCGCTGGTAACTTTGTTTGGACGCTTTAGTTTAACAAGTACGCATGACTAAATTTCCACCTCCCCTCAAACGCAACTTTTCAATTCTAGTATATATCGCAGCGCTAGGGCACTACAAAAACAAAGAATCAAAGGTAAGGAAGAAAGGCGGTGTTCCCGGGTTCGAGTCCCGGACCAGGACGAATTTTCATTCAACTGCTAGGCATTTCTTTCAAGGAACCCGTATGGATTTTCCTTTGTATTAACTGCTACGATTTGTTGGACGTTTTATTTTCCTTTAATTAATTGCTTTTCTCCGCCTTGCGGGTTTTCGCAGAACTATTACGTCAAACTCTTGCCTTTGCTTCGAGCTGTTGACAGACTTCGCCTGCCATCTACTAGACGCCTGTTTGGCGCAGATCGTAGAGCGGCTGCCCCAGGAAAAGCGGTGGTCCCGGCTTCGAGTCCCGGTGCAGGACGAATTTTTCTTCAACTTCTAGGCTTTTCTCTCGAGGAACCCGTATGGGTTCCCCTTATAGCAGTTGCTACGAACGGGTGGATGTCTCAGTTTCCCTTAATTAAAAAAAAAAACTTTAGTCTGTGGCCTGCGTCCGTCTGGGCTACGATTTTTTTTTTTCTGGGGGCTGCAAATTTCTCGCCCAGTGGCTTCCCGCGCTTTCCCTCTCGTCAACCTCTAAATCGTCCGTTTCCCGCGCTTCTTGCACTGCTGCAGTGCCTCATCCTGTCCTCGCCATCCGGCTTATTTATCAAACGCTGGCGCGTGCTCGCGATGAACCGCGCGCAGACCGGAACGAGGGACTCCCCCCTGACGTACGCAGGGGTAAGCACACACTCTGTTACACTATTTGGCTCCCCCTTATCCGCTCTTCTCGCGCACCTCCAGTTCTTCCTATGCGCCTGCGACTCACCCGTCGCCGTTACAGCCACCGCCGGGTGCGAGTGACAGCCGAAGTACGACCGCGCCATCTTGCGACGCCTTTGTGATCGCGAACCCCAGTTCCTCCCTCTCTTCCCCCGTCCTTTACCAGGCCCAGCAGACCTACCCTCTCCAGACCCCTCACCAGAAGCCTGAACTATCGCCAAGCATTCCCTGAATAACAATAAAGAAGGTATAGCTACATGAAAGAAATAATATAAAATATGAAACCTCCCCTCCGCCTCCCCCCCCCCCCCCCTCTTCTCTGCTCTCTCCTGTAGACATTCACAAGCACACAATCTTCCTTCCATCGTCGGGGGGGGGGGCATATCACCCGGCTTTTCTTTTTTTTTTCTCTTCTCGAACAATGAAGAACAGCCGTACGCAAGAAGCAAGCCAAAACAGTTGGCGATGCGGCGCAACAGGCTTTCTCCGCGCAGATGTTCAACTCTCGCGCGTACTTTAATGCTGCTCGGGATCTATGCGTTATTCTTTTTATTTTTTTCGGCAACCGCACTCCCTCCGTACTCGCCCCGTTCTTCATCTCCAGCGGGCTCGCGCGCGAGTTCCATGCCAATATGCGGCTCGCGCCAGCGAGCGAATAGCCGGGGTCAGCGGGCTCGACTCACACACGGAGGCCTCTCAGACACCGGCCACCGCTGCCACGGGACGGAAGGAGAGGGAGGAGGAAAGCGCGCGCTTCAATGCACTGCAAACATCTGCCGTACGCGCGCGAGCGCGCGTATGTGTGCGCTCCGGCGCAAGCTTGAGCGCGCACGCGCGTTACAAAAGTGGCTCGCGCCGTCCGACGCCTTCCTTCCTTTCTCTTTTTTTTTTTTTTTGTGTGTGTGTGTTCCTCCTCCCTTGTGTTACCGGCGTGCCTGTACGTCTTCGGCCGGTCTCCCATCTGCGCTGACATCCGCTCCCGAAAGAGACATTGGCCCCGTCGTGGCATCTGCAACTTGTTGCATGCATGCGTACCCGGCCGGACCGCGTCATTACCTTTTCGGGTTTTTTTTCTTTCGTTTTCGTTTTCTAAGAACCACCTCACTGCAGCCGTTAGAGTTGCGCGCGCACAAGCGCTTTGAACTTTCGAGTAGGTGGGCCACGCGGCAGGGCGGACGTTGTCCTTGAAGGTACACGGATGACGTTGAGGCGTTCCGACGTGTAAATTGACACGCGAACGGGAAATAACTGATTACAACGCCCGTTATGCGCAATTACGTGTAAGTGCAACGTCTAATCCCTCTCTGTGTAGCCGTTTCTTTTAAAGCATTGAACAGTCCCAAAGCGCATGTCCTTTTTAGTCTGAACCAAGCCACTGTTACAAATGCAGTTGAACCTGGAGACGTACTACACCCATTGGAGTAGTTTCGGAACAGGTGGCATTTGAGATTGTGCTGATAGTACAGACTATGTTCCTCGAGAGTCTTCTTGACTATCTAAGGTGGTTCGGTGGGCTGCGTAAGCTCGTCCACATGTGGTTAGTCGCTCACGCTACCCCGCCGCAAGGTATCTTTCTAATTCCGATGAAGAAAACAAAGCAATGACAAACAACGTATACGTAAGATTGAATTCTGATTCGAGCATAGGCCCTCTCTTCACGCCTAGCTCACTGTCTTTGACGATAATGCATGCGAATGGCGGACCGCTCAACCCAAGTGAATGCAGAATGCAGCCTGCTACAAAGGCTACGTTACGATTCTTATCGCTTGCGGCACTTCCGGAAAGACAGGCGATTGAGCTATCTTCATAACTATGCATATGAGTAGTAGGCGACACCAGGACCACGCGGCCAGTTGCATATCCTCTGCCCTTACACAATATTGCCGTATGGTTGCCGCCTGAAGCAGCAATCTGAAATATTAAGCTTTTGAAGGAATGGCAATATCCAGTCTAACTAGCACGCCTTGAAAACTTTCTAGTTGTGATGACGTCCGACGTGGTTATTAATCAGGAACCACCTGCGTATTCCAACGCTTGCTAGCCCTGCATTCGAATGAGCACAAAGTTTACCTGTAGTTAGATTAAATTTTTAAGTCACTGACGATGTCATTGAACAGGATTGCCGTTTGGAAGCCCGCGAGAGTTCTGTCGTATATCCGCAAAGGAGCACTGGAGAAACTACCTTATCGATTTAATTTCCTCATTCGTAGACATTTAATTTTAATCCTTGATTTCCATGAATAATTGCAAGGCGAATATTCTCTGAACAACGGATATATTCGAGCATGCATTACACTAGGATTAAAAATAAAAGAAAGAAACACGTCTTCCCGCCGAACATGTACAAGGTTTAGGCTTTCTGACGAAACTGTGGACAAAAAGGAGTAGGGAAAACCTATGCGGACAGCTAAAAAAACTAGTCGGAGAAATATTACGTACCCTGACTGGTCTGTGCAACTTGCTACGGGTGAAAAATCATCAGAAACACTCGGACACGTTCTCGCGAGCATATCACACGGGACCATAAAAAAAAAAAACGCTCCCTAAGGCCGTGGTTGGAAGTGTCATCGAGGTTTAAAGCGATCACAGACGTGATATCAAATGCCTGACCTGAAAACAGTCGCTAAGGAAACTGCAGGACTTGGAAGTTGCTACGGATGTCGTGAACATGTCATTTGAACAGCTTAGTGTTCACGTGCAGAAAGTTCTCGTGCTGTCAGTTGCTTGAGGTGACTCGTGGCGCTCGCGTGTCCGGAAATGATCTGAATGTCATCGCGGTTGTAGTGCATGCGCTTGAGCTCGAATATATTCGAGAATACCGCGGCTACGCGTGATCGGTCACCTTACCTGTCTGTTGCACAACCGACGAGATCAGGCTCAAACATGCCCCCTACAGTATTCTCCGTTGAAATTCAATAGCTTTTCTATAGAGAGTTCATTGAACGCCGTTGGGCTTCAACAAGAACGCGGTAGAATGTCTACAAACGACTTTCGTAAAGGTGGGGTTGCTTCTGGCGAATAGGTTGAATTCGAATCGCGCGCGCTGTGCTCGGTCAACGCGCAAAAACATTACAGAAATGCAAGCACGAGATTTCTGTCGTCACGTTGCGACATGCAGAATCGTACGAACATTGACACAATGAGCAGAAATACCCGTTTTGGTGCTTTCCACACGGGATGCGAATGATGTACGAAAATCTGTACATCCAATTTCATTTGAATATATGCCGCGCGAAATTGTATTCACCTTTTCCAACAACAATATTGTGAGAATGTTAGCCATTCGAAATGCTAGTAAGAATGACGAACTTTGAGAGCTTAAGTGTCCTAACGAGTGCATAGGTGTGGTGCACGCAAACGTATCTTCACTGAACGCTTCACTGAATTTGTCTCTTCCTCATGTGCGCCCATCTTAAGCCAGTTTTTTCCGACCAGGTCAAGTTCTATCGAGAGAGTACATGTGCAATTGTTTGTCGCACTCTTAGTATCAGTGTATGAATTCATCGTTTTGACGACACTTAACAACAGCCATACAGGAGTTAGTATAGGTTCTCATTCAACGTGTGCCATCTCCGCTAGGTATAGTCAATTAAACTGGAAGTTACTTGGCGTTCTCCTATTACGTGTACGAAATCAGCGGTTTAAGCCGGCGATTGTTGCCCTTAGCATTTGGATTCATACATGCCCACTGCAAAGCTTCGGTTACTCGTCATCAAGGCACTGCTGTTCTGTCTTAACAGTTCGTCCTAAGCAACTCAAAATACGCTGCGGAAGCAGTCAAACCACACTGTGATTGCCCCCTCGTTAATTAGCGACCAGAAAATGCCGCGCTACTCTGCAGTTCACAGTTCAGATAACAGTTATCAATCCCGTGTTAACCTCAGCAACGAACCAATCAATTGTGTCATCAAAAGCGATTACAGGTCGAGCAACTCCGGCAGTAATTTCTGTCATTTCTTGCAACTAATTCGAATGATTCTCGTATGTGTGGTTCACCGAATACGACAAAAAAAAAAAAAGAAGAAGAAGGATGCCACAAGAAGCAAAATACATATCTCGTCATCTAAGTCGAACTACCGACCATTCCAACGCAGACATTTCATGCACTAACACTATTTCTACGTCTTAAGCATGGATGTGTAAGTTTAGTCTACAGACAAACAAGACAAGTTCCGTTACAAGCAAGCGCATTTAACCTCTACGTTCCCTTACAACTACAGCACGTGCGGTAGCAGTGACTTACCACGACGAAGCCGCACCAGTCGGGGGTCAACGATCTCTGTACGATCCCTGGGGTCTTCGTCAAATCCATGCCGATGGCCGTCTCTCGAATCCACCCCGCCAGGATCCGACGCGGTTTGGTGCGCCGATACGTAAGCCTCTCGTCGATTGCGTATGACACGGTTCTGCAAACTAAGGACTACGTACACCAAGGAAGTAGCCGATGAACTCAATCTCGGAACCACATCGCTATGTCAGGACCCTAGGTACATAACGGTTGAGCAACATGTGCAAAGAGTGAGATCCAGAACGTGTACGCACGTTTATCGGAGAGCAATAAAGACTACTACAAATCACGGACAGTTCCCTGGAACAAGCAAAGCCAAATGTCAGATTACGATTACACACCTTCGTCGTAACGAGCGAAAGGACGATACAAGAGCAAGGAGGGGCGTCGCAAAAGAGGGCGCAAAAGACACAAATAAAGGAAGGCCATCGATGACGTCGCAAATAAAACCGTTAGGGAGACGCTAGCGCGAGTGCAGGTCCGGATGCACAGCCACTTTTGTCACGGTACGATGGGAGAGGAGGTTGAACTAGAGGAAATCCAGGACTCGTTGAACTGGGGAGGGTTTGGGGGTGGATCGGAGTCATGCCGCCACTGACGTCGAAGAGAAAGAAGGGTTGAAACCGTTAGGGAAACGCAAGCGTTCGTTCGGGGCCTGGACACTGTGCCAGCCTGTAGTGATACATGGTGGGAGAGGGTAAGCTAGACAGAAGCCAGGACTCGACAGAAGAGGGCGAGGGGGATACAACCGAGCGTACAGCGGTGGGGGTGGTGGGGGTGGGCGGAGTGAGGGCGTCGTCGGCGAGGAAGTCAGTGCCAGACGGGCTACGATGAACGACGCTCGAAAAGCACCGGTTACGTTGACGAAGGCACAGACGACGAAGACGTCGACGAACTCACCGCGGCGCCATGGCGACTGGCGTCGTCTGCTCCGCGCGCCGCGGTCGTCTGGCGCTGGAGCTGAGGCTCCCTATTTCCCACCCCTATCCCCCTTGCTTTCCCACTGAGGCGGCCCATTGTTGCCAACGCTGCGTTTTCGCTCTCCGCTTTCCCTCTCATCACACCCCTTCCCGGTTGCCCCTCTCCCTCGCCAGCGTAGTGCCTCAACTCTTCCATGCTCCGCTCTCTCTATCGCTCTCGCTCTTTCATTTATCGCCCTCTCTTACTCGCACTCGCCTTTCCGTGCGCCTGCGCAGCGGGCGAGCCTCAGTGATGTGTGAGAGGGAACGACGTGAACCCAGACGTAAAAGAAAAGTACCTCGGATCATGAGAGAGAGGCACACGTATCGAGCCTGGGTTTGGAGGGAAGGAGGGCTAGGTGTGACGTCAGGAGTTCCTCCTCTACACTCCTCGCCTGCGTCGTCATAATGGATCGATGCTGCTGGGAGTGGTATGGCGTGAGGGCGCGGTGTGTGGCGGTTGGATCGGTGCATTATTGGTCCAGACCAGCTGGGTTCAACTTGGAAAGGTTGTGCCGGTTCCAATGTGCTCAGCTGGCGATGGCGGGGGCCGGCTACCAATCTGGCTGATCATTCAGGGTGTTTGATTGGGCCAGGTCGAACGGACCGCAGTTGAGGTGCATAAGGACTCACTGGGGCTGGCTTTCTATTATTTTCTTTTGACAGAGTCCCCACTGAATATCTTAATGACTGCCTCTCCTTTTAAACATGTCCCGTAGTCCCTACTCTAGCTCATTCTTCTTGTTCGGCTGAAACGAGATGCTGACCTTTAAACAACCATTACCTTGTGCGACCATTCCTGCCTTCTCTACATACTGGTACTTTCTCTACGTAATCTTAACTTTTTCACCGTAAGACCATATATGTCATTCCACGCGGAGAAACACGACATGTCAAGGTGCTGATTAAACACTGTGATCTAGTTCGGAGTAGCGGCGTGCTCAATCGTGGTAAAGGTACCAGCTTGCATTTGAGATTCTCGGGCGACGTATAAGCAGCCGTAACAGCCTGGACGTTATGCAAATTTGAGCAAATAGGTGCTATGAGAGACGCTGTAGTAGACGGCTTGTTTTCAATTCATTCATTTCAAAATAATTTGAGTTTTCAATCACTCGAGAAACACACGCTAAGACCTCGGTACACGAGTGTTTTTGTTTTCCACCTCCACCCAGAAGGGAGTCAGAAGTGCTATGAGCGAACGCGGTGTGTTTCGCAGCCATAAAGCTTACATTCTGTCGTTGTTCTTGTTTCCCACAATATTCTTATTTTGTGAAGTAGTGTCACTATTTCCGTTCAGCGCATGGCATTGGGATGCTTAGTCGCCAGCCGAGCTAGCACATTCCGTGCTCATAAATGTCGTTATATTCCTACCTGCCAGGTCAGCTAAATGAACGAAAAAAACCCGTCAAAAACACAAAGGACAAGAGGAGAGGTGCACACCACAACTTTGTCCTCTTGTCCTTTGTGTTCTTGACTGGTTTTTTTCGTTCAAGTATGTGCCAACTGGCCCAGATTTCAACCCTTCTGCACAGCTAAATGACTCGGATTAATATTTCGTAATATTTACATGGGTAACCGAACACTGCACCGCGTAGTTCCTACTGCGGCCTGAGAAGACGCTCTGCTCACAACATTAGTCCGCCCGAAGTGACGTTGCGCAGCGAAACGTTGACGTCACTATTAGGCGCTCGCGGACTTGCGCTGCATGCAAGCAAACCTCCACCGAAGTGAGGCATCAAGACGTGTAGTAAGAGGCGGCGTTTTCTCCACAACGCGTATGCCCTGCGCTTAGCTCGCGCCGCCAAAGAGCGTGACGTACCCATCGGGCACGGGAACACGAGCGATCTGTAGCTAATGAAGCCTCATTTCATTTGCCTATGCAGTGTAGGTCCTGTGCTTGTGAGCCATTTCTTTCTGGTGTTCGGATTCTAGGCAGGAGTGGGAATGCTTTTGCCATGGAAATCATGCAAGCATATGATATTAGAAAGAAATACAGAGTGCCTCTATTAGGCGGGGGAGGGGGTGAAGGGCGGTGGAAGGCGTGAGGCTCAGTGACTCCAGCATTACCGCAGTCCTAGACTGAGTGAATCCAAATAGCGATGACATAAACTGCGCTATAGCTCAGTCTTCATACGTCTTGCGAGCGCGTCCGGTTTTCTTAATCTTTTTTTTTTTTTTTTGGTACTGCCAGCTTGCGCGCTACATAGTTTAGTGTCGTTGCACATTATATCCACGTCTTTTTGTTCGCGCTGTTGCTTTCAAAAGACGAAGAAACATCTGGAGGTGCTGAAAGCCTTTCTTAGTTGCTACTGAACATGGGTGAAAAGTTTGAAATGTTTGTTTTTAAACACTTCGAGAACGTTCGGTAACTTAAGCGAACGCTTCTTCACTCCTGTTCGACCGTATTATATGCCAACTGACAGCTCGACCTCCGCTATTTCATAATTCTGCAAAGTTTCGACGCTTTCATTTCAAGCCATTACAGTTCGAGCTGCATTGTGCATCTGTACGACAGTCCTCGGCTGGATCCAACCAGAACCTCTGCAATTGACACTTATACGTCCTTCGTTAAAACAGGGACGCACGGACTGTCCAAGAAGGAGAGCAACAAAGTGACGCGTGCAAATGAAAAGTCGTGTCCGGACCACTACGCAACATAAACAAAGAAAAGGTGTGGGGGGGGGGAGTCACCAAGATTAGTGCACACAAATCTGCCATCCACGGTGATACACAAAGTTCGTGCTCACGCGTGCGTGGCTTTTTATTTCTCCTCCCCCCCCCCCCCCTTATCCACTCGCCCCCTCGACCTCGCCATGCAGCCTGGGGACAGCAGCTGCGAAAAAGCCGTTTATAGAAGCGACGTACTTCTCCTCTCACCTTTTCCCTCCCCACCTTGCTTGTTTCGTTCGTGTAATCCCCTCCCCCCTATCTCTCTCTCTCTCTGATTCTATTCTCCGTGCTTCTTTACGACGTATTCGTTTTTATTCAGCGCAAACTTGTTACGCCAACCCCGTTTCTCGCCGACCAACATTCTTTCGAACCGGCCTTCGTCCCTACATCATTTCTCTGTCCCGACACTTTCAAAAGTTCCGTTCTCTTTATGCAGTATTATTGTCTTTTTTTTATTCGGCTGGCTTTCGGTTCCTGGCAAACTATACAGGGAGAGCTGCTTGTGGAGGAACATTGAAAAAAAAGTAAAAGAAAGAAAGAAAAGGCGACGAGCTCCCGTTCCTTTTGAATCGACGCGCGCGCGACGCCCTTGGTTGGGCTCGGACTCCCTCCCCCCTCCGAGGAGGTCTTCTGGCCGTGCGCTATGTTCCAGCCCCGATTTTTAAAACCAAGCCCTTACGGCCGCCCCCTGTCATCGTTTACAATGCATCCAACGTACGCGCGCATATGCCTGGAGGCAGCAGCTTCTGATACGGCGACTTCTTTTTTTTTTTTTCGAGGTTCTCATTCACGTTGAGGGATGCGTGCATGGGACGTAATCCGCGGAGGGGGGGGGGGAGGGCGGGGGTTCGACTGGCGGCTACTGGTTTCGGGGATTTGGAACGACGACGCTGCCAGTTTCAACTCACATCCTTTTCTTCTTTTTTTCTTGTCCCGCATCTGGTTTTTGATGGCGGAGAATCGCGCGCACCGAAAACTTCGCTCTAATAATGCCAGACTGAAGTCCGGAGCTGCTGTTCTGCGTGCGCCACAGACGTGAGAGCTAAGTTCACCTGGAGATGAAGGCTCAGTATGCGCATTCGCTTACATATAATTCGTCTTCCTGTCTTCAAACGATCCTCTACTAAGCTAATTTGTCGTCGCGAATTCTTTGTGGGACAATGAATAACCTCATTTACCCTCTAATACATTATTTCACTGCTTTTAGAGCATTATGATGGAAATGGATGTCTCATTTAGCACACACACACAAAAAAAAGAACATTACCTATGATGCGTGTTACTTCCTGAATGCCAAGCGGCTAGGGCGAGGCCCACACGCAAGCCTTTATACAGCCCTAGGGCGTTCATGACGCGCTACATATGCTTTTATATTCATTGTTTATATCACTGCCGTCCTTAATTCAATAGTTCGCTAAAATTTTGCTCATGCTTCTTGCTTGTTGCTTCAGCTCTTTATCTTCTCAAATGTGCGCAAGCCTTGCAAAGAAGGCATATTACATTAATTCATTTCAAAGTAATAACGGAGATAATGGTAGTAATGGTAATAATAGCCATCGTATAACATCATGTTTAAAGGGCTGAATCCAACAGCACTCTGTCCGTTCACACGATGCATCACTGACTTCTTTCTTTAACGTTCGACATTCGTTTACGAGACACGTCCTGTGCACAGGGCTGCCCGGCCTTTCAACTTGGTCCAGTGTGTATATACGACCAGCAAACAAGAGATCGTTGTTCGTGTTTCGAAGTAAAGCTCAGTGAAGTATGCTAATGGTTGCTCCAAAGACGAGAAGTATTAGCGGCGTTACGACGACCCCCTCCTTAAGCTGTAAATACAGAGGACAGTTTAAGTCGTTTAACCTTTCAGTATTACCACTTCCCCATACCTCTAGCTCCGCTATCACTTTGCGCACATAAACTGAACAGCGGGCGTCTACTTGTCGAGATAGCCTCTCCAAAGAGACGTTAGTGCCTGGTGCCGTAAGCATGGCCCTCAAATGGGTACTCGAGATTAATGTTTGCGAAAATCCTTCTACCCTCTTATCAGCCGTGGGAAAAAATCTCTACCTGACCTCTACGTAATCCCTTTCTCCAGTAGACGTCTACCTATAGCCCGATATGCGAGTTTCTGTTTCGTCACATGTAGGATTTTTTTTTTTTTTGTCGTGTAGTGCCCGTCGAAATATAGATGCACGTGTGCTTCTTTACTGTCATTTGAACGCGGCTGGCAATGAATCCTCGACTTCGAGTACAGCAGGTAGCTCGGTCTGAATTTTTTTACGCCTGAAAGAATCCGTCCTGAGGAAGGTCTGCATTGTGGACTAGGGCAAGACTTAGCCAAAACAGGACAAACAAAGCAGGGACAGAAAGCATACAAAGGACGGTCACCTGGACTAATGAGCGAAGTTTCGAACTTCAGCTGTTAGTTCAGCACTTACTGTCTGTGCTGCGTCTTCCTGCGTCTTGCGTAGATGGGCCATGTTTCCCAGGTTTCTGCCCGTGTATTAGAGCACGCACAGTCGACGTGAAATGTTTACGCACCGTAGTATCTGAGAAAACGTTAAATTTGGGAGGAGTTAGTGACCATACAGAAAGTGAAACTGTAGGGCACTATAGTCTGCATGTAGCATTACAAGCTGAAAATACGCCTATTGAACTGCGCTAGCCCCCTGCAGCCATCGGAATTAAGGTGTTTCCCGAGTCCCCGTGGCCCGTAAAATTTTTTTACGCCAATTGTACGCATGCGCGCAGTGCTTAGCCTCGTCAAAGCATTGTGTAAAACTCGTATACTGTAACGGTAGACAAGGTAACGAGCAAGAAGAAAAAAAACTGCAAAAGCAGGGAAAAAGAAAAGCGCACGAAATTTTTTTCTGTTTGGAGAAGAGTTTTCACCCACTCCGAATAAGGCTTAAAAGATACGGAGAAAAAAGTGGCGACCGCAGACCTCTGGTAAACGACAGATAGAAAATTGACGGCACGTCGGTGCGTCACATTGTGCGGTCTTTCGTTACCGGTGGCATCGTCATTAATGATGCAGAGAGGAAGTGGATGTTACCACACGCGAGAAAGCACGAGCAGTGTTCCGTCGATGACAAACAACGCTCCTGATGATCGGGTTAGGCGCTGGGTGTGCCCCAAGGTGCAGTAGTGAAAAAAAAAGCAGTAATGTTTTTTTTTCCTGTTGCTTTTCAACACATACAGGTGCACCCAATCAAAAGAAACCTACGCCTCCACACTCACTTACGTTCAGTTCCCCCGTCCTATTCCCAATTTTCTGCGTGTTTCAGTATCACTAAAGGGAAGCTAACTAAAAGTCATTACGTTAAATGCGACAGCTATATCACATTTCCGTAATACCCCCCCCCCCAAAAAAAAAACAGCTACTCTACTGCTTGTAGAGACCTGGTAAGCCAGAAAAGGCGCAAAAATAAAAGAAGCTAGACTGGTGGCGACACTACCGTCACATTCCCGCACTAGCGTCTTTTGGTAGCCGTATACTCGAGACTAAGTAGTTTATCTTCACATTGCAAAGAAGTCAATGGCTCAATTACCCTCCCGCGTTTTTGATAACTTTTCCCGCGTAAAAGAGAGAGAGAAAACATAACGGCCCATAGAAGCACACGCCGACTATAAATCTTAGATAATCAAAAAAGCGCAAATAGACACTCGTGCACGCTTGGTTGTCCACACAGGCACACACAGACACGCCTAGATGCGTGTGTGGGTGAGCGCGTGGTTGTGAGTGTGCCTATTTGAGCTCTTTGGATTCGCTGAAATTTGTCACCAAGTAGCTCAACAGCAAGTTCATTTAGTCTAAAATCCGTTGGCACGCGTCGTGCCGAGGTTTCGGGTTCGACTTTCACCGGCGCCGAGGCTGTCTTTTCGTCCATCTTTCATATTTCCCAGTTACGTATCATTTCTGCATTTAATCTAAACGCGGATAATTTCCACACGTGTATTCCGTGGCTTTGTTTGTTCCGTTGGCTTCATACCGTTTGCTACTAACAAAAAATTTGTCCCCTACGGTTTACTTAATTCTTCTCATTCATGTCGAATACACAGGCGGGACTGCTGCGCCAATTGCTCCAAAGAGCTCATACACGGCCTGCACTGACGTCATCCTAGGCGCCATGTTTGCGACCCAGCACGATAAAAAGCTGCGTCCATGACGTCACGTGCAAGCTATCTATTACACTTGTGCCTTGCCGCACCGAGCGGGGTGGTCCGCGCTCAACTTCCCGTTGCACATCTTGAATTAAAGAAAACGCAGTTAATTATCCGGATGCTCAGCTGGGCTTCATTGCCTGTTGGATTACGCGCGGTTGTAGATTTGTTACTGTAACAAACAGCGGAGCCCCGCCTCGGTTGCCCTAACCCTAGTTCGTAAATTCTCGAATAAGTTCGTTACTTCAAGCGGGCTTTTGTGCCGTGCGCAAACATCCGCGCTTGTTAGCGTTCGCTGTAAACGCGGGACTGTGGTGTTGCGCACATCGCGACCTCAGCTATGCAAACACACGTACGAACACAGCTAAGGATGCGAGCGACACCGCGCAAAACCTTGCTTGAGGCCCGATACGCAAGAATGGCATACACGTTCTTCACCTCATGGCGCAGCAACGGTTGACGATTCTTGTCTCTTTTCTTTTTCCTGTTCTTTCTTTTTTTTTTTTTCGAAGCTGCCCTTCCTATTATAGCACGCGCTCACTGTTCGTGTCCTCTCTGCATTATCTTCCCCCCCTCCCGGTTCTACCCCCGATTTTGGGGCCTATCCCCTCGTTGGGGTTTTGATATACCCTCCCCCTCCTGCACCCTCGACATCCCGCCGGTTTTGGTCGCCCGGCTGCCGGAAGTTTCCGGGCGCGAACAGATGTTCGTCGAGCAGCCGTGGAACGAACGTCGGTGAGGTGGGTAGGTAGGTCTTCGGAGGGTTGGTTTGTGCAGGGGAGAGGGGGTGGAGCACCGCCAGTTGGGAGAGGGCAAAGAAGCAAGGAAGTATGGCGGGGAGGAAGGGAGAGGAGGAGACACACAAAAGAACCGAGAAAGGGGGGGGGGAATCCCCGCCGGGGGCGACCGTGTTCGTGTGCGTGTGTGTGTGTGTGCGCGCGCGCGCGTAAAAACGAGCGCGTGCGCTGGACAGAACAGAACGGCGGGAGAAAAAAAAAAAAAAAAAAAAAGGCCACGTGCTGCGCTTCGCACGTTGACCGCCGGTCGACGAAACAGATCATCCGGTGTGTCTGACTGTTTGTCTGTTGTGTTTTACAGCGCGCGGTGTCTGTTTGCGCGTGCGCGTTCGCGAGTGTTTGTGAGAGCAGCTGCATACGAAGGGCTATCCGGACGCCGCCATAGTTACGTCACGTGGCTGCTGCTGCTGCTGCGCGAAATGTTCCACCTAGGAAATAACCTCGTATCGCTTCGGCTGAGTATCGCCCGTGCAGCTCAGCTCAAGCGATGCAGCACCAAAAACGACAGGAAAGACGAAGTGCTGCGTCATTTGGCTTTCCCCATTGTCTCACACGCTTATATAGCCAACACCACCTAGATATCACAAGGCCTGTTCACTGCGTCATGCTACTAGCCCATAATTTCCGTTGCCAAGGCTGGCGTGACGACAGCGGTGACGTCAAAATCACTGTAGCCTAGTCGGGAGCATCCCAATTAGATTCTACTGTAGTTGGGCCACTAATATGACGTCAAGGATGGGAGCGAAAAGGCTTTGTGCTATGTAGATGGTGTTGATATAGCTCGCTGCACACGTTGTACGAAAGCGAACGAAAGAAAACCAGCCCACGATTCCGTCTTTCTGTACTTGAACTGAGTACGAAGTGAAAATCGTGAATGATGTCTACGTTTAATTATAATAATTTTACCGTAAATACGTATAAGAGGCGTCCTATAATCGTCTCAAGTCACAGCGACTGGCTAGTGTTACCAGATGACAAGCGAAATGCCGAGGTGTCTCGCTGGCTACGGCGATCTGCTGCTAAAGAAATAGGTCGCGGTTTGGATTCGTGGTCGCTGTGGTCGCATTCCAATAGAAAGCAGAATGCAAGACCGTCCTCTGCTGATGTGGAAGAACCTCAGCTCGTCAAAATCCGGAGCCTGACACTAGGACGTCGCTCATAGACTTTCGCGATGTTAAAGCCCACAATTTTTAGAGTTGAATTTGAATTAATAGATATGCCAGCGCGTGAGATCATCAACGCCGCACATTCACAAGAAGTTAGCGTCATGGTAATTGATTACACGTAGAAGTAATTATTGATACTAACTGACGTGTCAATTATACATTGATGAGCTTCGTTGCCTTATTGTCAATGTTGTCTCGGTTGTCTGTGGTTGTAAATGAAATTTTTTTTTTCCAAAGTGAAACAAACTGTGGCCTTCAATATCGGCTCGAACCTAGTCCAGTCTCGGAGGCCATGTACAAGGTAAGAAAGATTAACGTCCTGCGCCAAATAGATGAAGGAGGGTGAAAATAAAAATAGGACTGCACGCTGTTCTATCTTTCTTAAGTGTTTGCGCTATACGTACTTGTTCTGTGAGAACAAACTGGTCCGCAACAGAGCACTTCTGTAATCAAGTGCCTACGTAAGCACAAGTGCTTGCGTGAGTGGATAGTCAGTATAAATTATTGTGTACAGGCACAAAAATTAAGACGTAGCAAAAACACCGAAAAACAGCTTGATCGTGCTGTTGGTCTTTGTAGAGTCTGAAGCCACTATAGACAACTGAATCTTGCCTTCGAGAAATGTTGGGCGAAAGTATGTTGCTTCTTCACGACTGCACGATTTCTGTGAAAGACAGCGTCGAGACACTGCAGGTAGCGTAACAATTTCTTTCCGCTGAATTCATCCTAAAACGTGCTTTATTGCTGAAACGTTTTATGTGTGACGCAATAGGTGGAGTCTAAATCCACTCCCCATAGAGTGGCGCCCTCTAGATTTAATACGGAAATATTAAAGGCTATGCTTTTGCTGGTTGAATGCGGCGGAAGCGATTTTGGGAGCAGGAAACGCGTCATATAGACGTCAGCTTTTGGGGCACCACCTATAGTTACGAACATTTCCAATTTAGTCCAAATAATTTACTCACGCACGACGGAGTAACTGCATGCACCCTTAGACTTTCCTTGTTCACCCAGTGTTCATCAATTTGTGACGCCTTATTTACGTGAAGCTTTTGTTTTGTTTCAGCAGACAGTTTCAGGCCTCCGAGATCGGACTCATCTCGGAATCCCCGACGATCTCGAATCTCGGAGGCTTCAGACGGCTTGGCTACATCGCAAATTTAACGTTCCGAACAAATCATTGCGTCATAAGCGCAACAATTCGCAATGTATACGCATGTGCGCAGACGCCTATTGCCGTAACATGAGAAATTATGATGGCTAGGAAGCGCATAAAGATAAATGAAGCCTGCAGGAAGGTCTGAAGCCATGAGCATGAAGATTAGATAAAGCCATGTACTATCCATCTGTCCCGTGGTAGCCGAGTGATCGCAGAGCGATTTTTATCGCAGAGTGATTTTTGTAGCAATCTGTAGCAGGTGCTTGTTCTTTAGCTGCACAAATTTTTTTAAAAAATTGCATGTGGTAGATAGCGCAATTCTATCCCTTGAGCTAAATTACCTTACGAGGCGGCCGTTCTACGGGAAATCTAAATAGTTTTTATTAGTTAACAAAGTGACACTAAGTTTTTAAGGAAATACTTTACGGCACACATTTCGATTCATGAACTTTAATAATAATAATATTTGGGGTTTTACGTGCCAAAACCACTTTCTGATTATGAGGCACGCCGTAGTGGAGGACTCCGGAAATTTCGACCACCTGGGGTTCTTTAACGTGCACCTAAATCTAAGCACACGGGTGTTTTCGCATTTCGCCCCCATCGAAATGCGGCCGCCGTGGCCGGGATGATTCATGAACTTTAACCGGCAAGTTCGCAAGGCGTGTCCATTTGGAAAGAATTCTCAGGACTATGCCAGTTTCAATTTTCGATGCGTCCGGCGAAATGCACTGGCGTTCCAGTTACTTTCGTGCTTCGACGCATGAAACAGCTTCTTAAAAAAGTAAGTGGAGCAACGGTGCATTTTCACCGCAAGTTTGACAACGCGTATCTCGAAACCAGTGCCATCCCTAGAATTCGTTTCAAGTCGACATGCCTTGCAAGCTGACCACCCATGCAATCCGTAGATTGCAATATGCGCCGTAAAATAATTAGTAAAAAATTAATTTGTGAACATTCGATAGTTATACAATTAAGCATCTTGATTTCGTGTCGAAGTACTGACCCCTGTCATCGAGTATATTTAGCTCAAGGGTTATCAATGGGCTGTCTACCGCATGCAATATTTAAAAATGTGGCGCAGCTTAAAAAAAATAAAGAGCACCATTTGTTTGTACAACGGGAGTGCTACGGATAACGGATAACATAACGCCGAGTGCGACATTGTGAAGGTGCGGCGAATTCACCCGAGCTCGCCTGCTTTCACGACATGACGACAAAGAGCGCAAGACGAGAATAACAGCGTGGTGCAAAGGAATGGCGGAGTACAAACGGGCTCGTAGTTGCTATAATTAATAATAATATTTGGGGTGTTACGTGCCAAAACCACTTTCTGATTATGAGGCGCGCCGTTGTGGAGGACTCCGGAAATTTCGACCACCTGGGGTTCTTTAACGTGCACCCAAATCTAAGCACACGGGTGTTTTCGCATATCGCCCCCATCGAAATGCGGCCACCGTGGCCGGGATTCGATCCCGCCACCTCTAGCTGCTATAATTAACGCCGAATACCGACAGAGGCACTCACTGGCAAGTGAATGCCGTATTCAGGAGGAGGCGCTGGCCTGAGCGGAACGCTGCCTCCCGACAGAGGTGCCGATTTCCAGTTGCCGTCGTTTCCGGATACCAGCTAGCCCTATGAGAGATTCTAAATCAGAATAAAACGTCAATTCAAGGTGGCGTGTTTGAGTCACTCAGAGTACTATTTGTGTTTATTTATTAATTAACGACGTCGATCATTACTGTAGAGAAAGGCGACCGATCACTGCATTTTGTATTCCGTAATGGGACTACGCCCAAATGACGTCAGTATGACGTTTCAAGCTTCCCTACATTCTCACGCATTTCAGCCATTCTTGAGTCGGCAAGGTTGTGTAACGCTTATAGGTCGACTGTTATGGCATCTTCGAATGCGATGTGTTTTTTTTATTGATAAGAAGTTGCCATCCGCGAGCAGCAGGCGTTGCCGAAATTCGTGGCGTCACGGGATGACCCTGTGGGTTAATTTCGGAGTTGGCGTAGTCGAGCCCTTATATACTGTCTGTTTCGGTTCTGTCTCACCAAGGCCCACTTCCGAGGTTTAACTGGCCTAACAGAATGCCGCAAGTGTACTTGTCCAATTTAACTATTCTCTCTAACGTCCTTCTAAGACGGTTCGCTCTCACGAAATATTCGCCTCTAAACGTGTACGCAATGGCGGACGGAGGTATACGGATAGATGGATTGATAGATGGATGAGTGAATGAGTGATTGATAGATGGATGGATGGACATATAAAAGGGGGACACATCCTTCCAACTCTCCGCTGCGCCTTCCCCTCACTCCACAGACCTGTGGATCTTGGTGTACCAAACCAGCGTATCCTTTAAGACCTGACATGTTCACCTACAATTTAGTACGAAATGTACCGTTCCTTTCAGCGGACGCTTTCCTTCGCCTCAAGCAATCTTTCTTTAGCCGCCTTCTTCAAATCGCTGCCACAGGGGCTTATTTACTCTTCCCCGCCGTCCCCGGAGCCACGGTTGCCGGCTAGAAGCTGAAAGCTGGACCGATGAGCAGTCGCCACAAGTTGAAAGACTCGATGCCGGCGCTACATAAGAGCAGTGTGTCGGTGGGGACCAGCACAACTGCCGTCGCCCACTATACCGTGCGTCGTCGTACTCGACGACGAGGCGTTGAGTGTAGGGGAAGAAGGGGTGGTCACGTATTCCGCATCGATTCAACGGTCCAGGCCCCGGGTTGTCGCGCTCACCGCTCCAGGAGGAAAGGGGGACAAAGGGGGAGGGGGCGTGCATTATTCAAGCCGCCGTGCGACGCCGAGGGCCTCGGTGGTTGTAACAGCAGCCACGGCAGCACAGCGGCGGGGTGAAAGGGTGGGGACTGGCAAAGACTACGTGCGGCCAGCCTGGATGGGGGAGGGCGTGGGGGAGGGTGTTTCTTTTTGTCGCGCCGCGCCCAAAGCGGCGGCGGCAAGACGACGACGACGACGGCTGTGCGTGCGTGTCTCTCGAGTCGTGCTGCGGGTGGGAAACCTGCGCGCGGTGGCGTGGCCCTCGGCGCGAGTCGGCGCCACAGCCGCTGGCATGAGATCACCGCCCTTGGCGACCACAGGGCGCGGCAGCGACCGAGCCAGGACCCCGGGCGGCTGGCCCCGGGGTGCGCGCGACGCGGTGTAGTCGATATACTATAGCGTGTTTGCGAACGCGTCCACTCAAACGCCGAGCGATAAATGCGACTATACAAGGTCTATTCGATTCAGCCAAGTTTCCCTGCACCTTCTGCACATATTCACGGTGCACTGCACCTCAGGCCTTCGGTACCTTGAGGTGCAGCGGTGCACCCCCGCACTCCAGTGTTCGACTGAACGGGGTGCAAGGCGAGGTGTCGCCGCGGTGCAATGCACCCTTGAACCTTGCAGCGAGTGGGTGCAGCCCGGCACACCATAAGCGGCACCCCCTGCACCCTTTCGTTTGAGGTGCCGTGCACCTTTATCTGAATCGAACAAACCTATATAGTCGAGCGCCTCTGTACAACGAACACCCCGCTGTAGCGAAATTCCCTTTGTAACGAAGTAATAATTTTGTCCCGGTTCTCTCGCGAGCTGTGCGGTGCGCGACCTTTACGACGAAGTGACCTGTATAACGAATGATTTCGGAGGGCCCAAGCACGTCGTTAAAGAGCCGTTCGACTGTACATGGCTAGGGCAAAAAAAAGATACAAATCCCGTATGACGCGCCTGTATTCGAACATTGATGCCATTACGTATGCGCCGCTGCGCCGCGGAACACTTTCCGTAATTGACCTAATATAGGACTCGGAGAAAATCCGCGTCGGCAACTTAATAGCTATGGCGTTGCGCTGGTGAGCTAGAGGTCAAAATCAATCCCTATTATGCAAAAAGGACGTGAGGCGTGCAGACAGGACACAAGAGTAGAAAAGTGGGCAACACGGACGCCGACTATCAACTGAAGGGAGCACTGAGACGAAAAAAGAAAGAAGACACAAGACTCATCTGCGCATGCTCAGGAATGGTGACACCACGTGTCAATCGGGTACACGTGCCGGTCTACGTTAGAGATAACTGTTAAGGCACTTAATCTCTTCCATATGTAAAGTAATCGAAGGCTGACTCACGCACCCACTTCCACCATTATAGATATGCCATGCTTCTACCATAAGACGCGTATCTTCATTCTTATGCCTGTGCAATATGCGCAGGTCCGGCGCCTATTAGAAGCAATTTATCCTAGTGTAGCAGTGGCCACTGTGGCTGAGCGCCTAAAGAAGTCGGTTTCGAGAGGGACGGACGTGATTACACAAAGTAATAATAGCAAAAAAAGAGTAGTGGCTATTCCGTATATTCATTCAGTGTCGCACAGGCTTAAAAAAGTTGCAAGTAGATATGATGTTAATGTTGCTTTCACTGCTCCGAATAAGCTAGGTAAGGTATGCGCTGCCGTACAGAATAAAAAAGGAGCGGGTAAAAGGCGAAAAACGAACAGATATTTGTCCAGCGAAACACAATAAGAACAACAGTTTTACTGACTGTCGTATGGGTGTGGTTTATAATATTCCCCTTAGCTGTGGGCAGGTCTACGTAGGGCAAACGGGACGGTGTATCAATCAGAGGCTAATGGAACATAAAAGGTCGTTAACCGGTGGATCGCCTTCTAATCTTTTGCGACATTGCCGAGATTGTAACTGCACGCCAGAGTTAGATGAATGCGCGATATTGTACAGGCATAACGCGTTTTATGGTAGAGGCATGGCATATCTATAATGGTGGAAGTGCGTTCGTGAGTCAGCCTTCGATTACTTTACATAAGGAAGAGATTAAGTGCCTTAACAGTTATCTCTCACGTAGACCGGCACGTGTACCCGACTGACACATGGTGTTACCATTCCTGAGCATGCGCAGATGAGTTTTGTGTCTTCTTTCTTTTTTCGCCTCAGTGTTCCCTTCAGTTGATAGTCGGCGTTCGTGTTGTCCACTTCTCTACTCTTGTGTCCTGTCTGCACGCCTCACTTCTTTTTTGCATAATGAATCCTTACCAACTAGCTCAGCTTTCTATCGTTCTAATCAATCCCTAGTCCCCCCCCCCCCCCCTCGACGTGCCTCATTATTGGATTGTTGTGGCACGTAAAGCGGCAGGATTTATTATTATTATTATTATTATTATTATTATTATTATTATTATTATTATTATTATTATTATTATTATTATTATTATTATTATTATTATTATTGCCACGGAAAAAGAAAAAGCCGCAGGTTTCGAAAACTGTAGTGTGAGAAAGCCTCAGTGCCGGCAACTCTCCTCGTGCGTCTAGCACGAAGTATTTTATCCGTTCGTAAAAAGCACCGCGCAAGTGTCGAGTCGCAAAGTGTCGAGTCACAGTCGAGGCGTTAAAGTGTCGAGTCACAAAGGCAAGCCAAGCTAAGAGCAGCGCCGATCAGCCACGTTTCAGCAACACCACTGCAAAAAAAAAAAAAATGCGGTTGAACGCGGCTCCACGAGGCCTTGCTGCTTACAGAATGCTGCTCCCAGCTATTCTGTGCTACCGGGGCTTAGCAGAGAGAAGAGAACTAGGAGTCGGATTCCTGATTAATAAGAATATAGCTGGTAACATACAGGAATTCTATAGCATTAACGAGAGGGTGGCAGGTCTTGTTGTGAAACTTAATAAGAGGTACAAAATGAAGATTGTACAGGTCTACGCCCCTACATCCAGTCATGATGACCAGGAAGTCGAAAGCTTTTATGAAGACGTGGAATCGGCGATGGGTAAAGTCAAAACAAAATACACTATACTGATGGGCGACTTCAATGCCAGGGTAGGCAAGAAGCAGGCTGGAGACAAGTCAGTGGGGGAATATGGCATAGGCTCTAGGAATAGCAGAGGAGAATTATTAGTAGAGTTTGCAGAACAGAATAATATGCGGATAATGAACACCTTTTTCCGCAAGCGGGTTCGTCGAAAGTGGACGTGGAGGAGCCCGAATGGTGAGACTAGAAATGAAATCGACTTCATACTCTGCGCGAACCCTGGCATCATACAAGATGTAGACGTACTCGGCAAGGTACGCTGCAGTGACCATAGGATGGTAAGAACTCGAATTAGCCTAGACTTGAGGAGGGAATGGAAGAAACTGGTACACAAGAAGCCAATCAATGAATTAGCGGTAAGAGGGAAACTAGAGGAATTCCGGATCAAGCTACAGAACAGGTATTCGGCTTTAACTCAGGAAGAGGACCTTAGTGTTGAAGCAATGAACGACTATCTCATGGGAACCATTAAGGAGTGCGCAATAGAAGTCGGTGGTAACTCCGTTAGACAGGAAACCAGTAAGCTATCGCAGGAGACGAAAGTTCTGATCAAGAAACGCCAATGTATGAAAGCCTCTAACCCTACAGCTAGAATAGAACTGGCAGAACTTTCTAAGTTAATCAACAAGCGTAAGACAGCGGACATCAGGAACTATAATATGGATAGAATTGAACAGGCTCTCAGGAACGGAGGAAGCCTAAAAACAGTGAAGAAGAAACTAGGAATAGGCAAGAATCAGATGTGTGCGTTAAGAGACAAAGCCGGCAATATCGTTACTAATATGGATGAGATAGTTCAAGTGGCTGAGGAGTTCTATAGAGATTTATACAGTACCAGTGGCACCCACGACGATAGTGGAAGAGAGAATAGCCTAGAGGAATTCGAAATCCCACAGGTGACGCCAGAAGAAGTAAAGAAAGCCTTAGGAGCTATGCAAAGGGGGAAGGCAGCCGGGGAGGATCAGGTAACAGCAGATTTGTTGAAGGATGGTGGTCAGATTGTTCTAGAGAAACTGGCCACCCTGTATACGCAATGCCTCATAACCTCGAGCGTACCGGAATCTTGGAAGAACGCTAACATAATCCTAATCCATAAGAAAGGGGACGCCAAAGACTTGAAAAATTATAGACCGATCAGCTTACTGTCCGTTGCCTACAAAGTATTTACTAAGGTAATCGCAAATAGAATCAGGAACACCTTAGACTTCTGTCAACCAAAGGACCAGGCAGGATTCCGTAAAGGCTACTCAACAATAGACCATATTCACACTATCAATCAAGTGATAGAGAAATGTGCAGAATATAACCAACCCTTATATATAGCTTTCATTGATTACGAGAAAGCGTTTGATTCAGTCGAAACCTCAGCAGTCATGGAGGCATTACGGAATCAGGGTGTAGATGAGCCATATGTAAAGATACTGGAAGATATCTATAGCGGCTCCACAGCCACCGTAGTCCTCCACAAAGAAAGCAACAAAATCCCTATAAAGAAAGGCGTCAGACAGGGAGATACGATATCTCCAATGCTATTCACAGCATGTTTACAGGAGGTATTCAGAGGCCTGGAGTGGGAAGAATTGGGGATAAAAGTTGATGGAGAATACCTTAGCAACTTGCGATTCGCTGATGATATTGCCTTGCTTAGTAACTCAGGAGACCAATTGCAATGCATGCTCACTGACCTGGAGAGGCAAAGCAGAAGGGTGGGTCTGAAAATTAATCTGCAGAAAACTAAAGTAATGTTTAACAGGCTCGGAAGAGAACAGCAGTTTACGATAGGTAGCGAAGCACTGGAAGGGGTAAGGGACTACATCTACTTAGGGCAGGTAGTGACCACGGATCCGGATCATGAGACTGAAATAACCAGAAGAATAAGAATGGGCTGGGGTGCGTTTGGGAGGCATTCTCAAATCATGAACAGCAGGTTGCCACTATCCCTCAAAAGGAAAGTGTATAACAGCTGTGTGTTACCAGTACTCACATATGGGGCAGAAACCTGGAGACTTACGAAAAGGGTTCTGCTGAAATTGAGGACGACGCAACGAGCTATGGAAAGAAGAATGATGGGTGTGACGTTAAGGGATAAGAAAAGAGCAGATTGGGTGAGGCAACAAACGCGGGTAAACGACATCTTAGTTGAAATCAAGAAAAAGAAATGGGCATGGGCCGGACATGTAATGAGGAGGGAAGATAACCGATGGTCACTAAGGGTTACGGACTGGATTCCAAGGGAAGGGATGCGTAGCAGGGGGCGGCAGAAAGTTAGGTGGGCGGATGACATTAAGACGTTTGCAGGGACAACATGGCCACAATTAGTACATGACCGGGGTAGTTGGAGAAGTATGGGAGAGGCCTTTGCCCTGCAGTGGGCGTAACTAGGCTGATGATGATGATGATGATGATGATGATGATGATTCAACGCGAAGCGTCGTTCCTGACGTGGCTTAAGCGATGAAAGTCTCCGTCGGGTGCAGATGCAGGGACGGGCTGACAGAAAAGTGGCTTGTGCTTGTAAAAAGTATCCACAATGTAAGAAAGCGATCGTGTTCATCGATTGCTTTCTACACACAAATGAAAAAAAAAATAATGATGTCTCAACAGCGAAGGTCGAATTTTCCCGGCAACCACGTGCACTCGCTTCCATTGATGTATCATCACTTTCCTTTTTTTTTTTTTAGAGACACCTGCCCGTTCAATGATAAAATTAGATTATTTAACAGGTTCAACGCCCCAAAGCAGCTCACTGGTTATGAGGCGACGTAGAGATGATGGTGATGATTATGATGATGATGATGATTTATTGGCATGCCCTTTGAAACGTTGCGGGGACAAATAGACTCCCAGCCGGTTTGCCCTAATCGGATAATATATACATGCGTATATGTACGGACTCCAGTTGAATGCCTGCCACCACCTGATAATTTTTCGACGTGCGCCTACAGCGTGCCTTTAAGGGCATAATAAACTGCGATGATGATGATCATGATGACGAATTCTTGCGTAGCGCCCCCATCGGAATGCACGCGCAATGGCCGGGCATCGTACCCGCGACTTCGTGCTGAATCGCAAAACCACCACATCCACTGGGGCCACCGCGTTGACTAACTAGCTAAACGGCACAACAGTGAATAAACTTGTTGACGGCTCTGTGTTGACGGATACGCAAACTTTGCCCATTCTACCGGGGGCAAACTTATAATATATATATATATATATATATATATATATATATATATATATATATATATATATATATATATATATATATATATATAGTGTGAAGCTTATTACAAAGTGAACTTGAAAAGTGGCGCTGCCTAAAATTCGCTAGTCGGTGCGCATTTTTTGTTTTCGAGCTCGGTTACCAAGCGTGTTCCCGAACAATGAAGATCACGATAATAATAATATTTGGGGTTTTACGTGCCAAAACCACTTTCTGATTATGAGGCACGCCGTAGTGGAGGACTCCGGAAATTTTGACCACCTGGGGTTCTTTAACGTGCACCTAAATCTAAGCACACGGGTGTTTTCGCATTTCGCCCCCATCGAAATGCGGCCGCCGTGGCCGGGATTCGATCCCGCGACCTCGTGCTCAGCAGCCCAACACCATAGCCACTGAGCAACCACGGCGGGTGAAGATCACGATAGTTTTGACAAAATATGCGAATGCACATCTGAGGCGAGCGTTGTTTAAGGAGCGCCATAGAGTAGATACCGAAGAAGCGAAAACTACTGCATACATAATACCCGTATATCATCATCATCATCATCATCATCATCATCATCATCATCATCATCATCATCACCACCACCACCATCATCATCACCACCACCAGTATATTCTTTAGGCCCACTTGGGTGGAGATGCATCGCATAAAAATTTTGTGAAATGATGCGATACTACGCGCAAGATATCAGACAGCGCACATCTCGGGAAGCATCTTCAAGGACGCATATGTGAGGGTTGAGCTTCGGCGTTCACTCGCTGTGTGGCGCCACAAGCCGGAACGACGCCGGCCGGCCGCCACTACACATGTATATATTTCTACTGGCAAAAATATTACACAGCTTGCCCGAATCATTAAGCTTGAAGAATACAGCAATACCATTATCATTATTGCGTTGGCGGACACCTAGAACGTTCGCAGAGAGGACAAACAGAGCTATAACTACAACAGGTAGAAGAATGATAAGAAAAGGCTTCAAGCCGTATTGGTTAGTTCAGCACATCTAAGCTAACAAGTGCTTCGCTTTTACTAACTGGAAAGCTCCGGTGCGAAAGAAAGAACGGAAATAGGTTAAATTAAATGACCAGCGTCGTTGCAACCTTCTCTGTAAGGAGCACCTGGTGACTTCACAGATTGTAGCGACGACTAAGAAGGGCTTGGTATTTGTTAAATACAATAAATTAGTTCCAATTCAAAAAAATTAGAACTGACAACTTGAAGCCTTTCTCTGCACAAGGAGAACCGAAACGTGACCAAGAGATCGCAAGTCTGAAGCACTCTGACGTAATTTTCCTGTCGAAGTGGTTTCAGTGCAAGAGTTAGTGCGGCAGTGCTGTTTCAATTCCGACTTACTACGCCGTCAAGTTATCTTCCACACAAGTAACTGTGCGAGGTCTCGAAACAGGTAGTGTGCAGGGTTCGAGTTCCTGTAGGCATTTAATGCAAAAGGAAATAATACGCCTACAAACAGTGGACGAAATCAACACGGGATTAACATGCTTTCTTCAGCAACGTCCGATAGATTTCGTTTGCCATATGGCGCCGGCCTAAACAAAGCTAGCTCGACTACTCGTGTAATAATGACATTTCCTGCCAACCATTTGCCTTTTGCATCGATAACGTCTAACGTTTTACTGGCCTCCAAAGTCGGCAAAACTACGCTCTTCGGTCGGTAACCATCCGGCATTTTATATGCTTAGGCTTGGGATCAAGTCTGCACACGGTTGGCCCGAAAGTCTCTTGCGCTGTATATCTAGCGTCGTAATTCATGGTATAACAGTTCTCGTGAGGGAAAAAAAGGGGCGGAGGGGGGGGGGAGGCGGAGCGCGTGGCCGAAAAGAACTTAGCTGAGGCAAAAGTAAATGCGTGTACTAAATCTGCCTGCAGTGTCTTCAGAAAAGTAGTCTCGATTGGCAATCATTTTTTTTAGAATCAGAAACTATGTACTGAGGAAGTAGGGCCGCTGGCCCTCGCGCACGATCCCTACTCAAGTGACCACATAGGTAACGAGGCGAACAAAGAGAGCACCGGTGCCTGAAAGCGAGAGTATGTACGATGCCTACGAAACAGCCTACGCTGCCGAGAAGCATTCTCTACATGGGCGTTCCATGCTGTCAGTACGTATTATAGTTCTACGGGATTCTTTCATTAAGGCTACCACCATCTATGCACAGCCACTAATCTTTAGACAAATCATGCGAGGCAAGCGGGGCGGCGACCACCGCTGGGCGGGGTAGAGGAAACACAGAGGGAGGCTTTGGGGTTGCGGGGGAGGACCGGGGTGAAAGCAAGGTCGGAAGGGGCGTTGTACAGTTACCTTCCAAGCACACGATAAAGTACTCACAGCTATCCAGTTCCGTGACTTCCATACTGCGCTTACGGTCCCTCGGCCTTTCCGCGTGTGGGAGTTCCCGCAGTTCCCATAAGCATCACGTCCTTTTTCTTCCTTTTTTTTGCTTCCAGCAGGATCTTCGTCGTCGCTTTCGAGGTCGATTCGGGAAAAGGGGTCTTGGCTCAGGCGAGGTCGATGGCGCACCAATCAACCAAACCACGTAGGAACAGTAGCAGCAGCATGGGAAATAACAGTGATCATAGTTCGTCGGTAGTGGTAGCTCCGCGTCCTCTTTTTGTCCATCGGCACAGTCGGCGACGTGGACGACGCCGCTACGTGGGCTGCGTAGCAGACGCCTGCAGCGCACGGCGCGCGTTCTCGCGAGCGACGGATGCAGTTCTCGACCAGGTCCCACCCCAGGGGGTGCAAGGAGGTAACGGGAAGGGGATAACCGTTCCCCCCTCCCCCTTCCGAAAAGGAACAGAAAAGCTTTTCGGCGCCTTTGCGACGTCGCGAGCCCTGCACCGGAGCACCTAACGCACCTCCTCCGAGTCCCCGGGTCTGATGACGCGACGCCGGGATCCAGGGGGAGCTACGTACGCCTGCGCACGCGCAGATCCCGATCGGGAGAACGCTTCCTCGTGACGCGCGTCGTGTGTGCGGCGAGGAGGACTGCGAGTGAGGGAAAGGGGATGGAGGAACGAACGAAAACGCCGATGCAGTACGTTGAAGAATCGAAGGAAGGACGACGGGTCTCCCGAAACGAATGAAATTGAACGTTTCGGGTAGAGACAAGTCTTTCAAAAGGGAGCAATCATCCCCAAAAGAAAAATATAACAGGCAAGAGGGTAGTGAAAGAAGTGCCTGATGTTTCCCTTAACTGAAATGTGTGGGACACAGGATTGGAGAAAGAAATCAAGCAAACCGGGATGGAGAGAAGGGTGTTTCATTCCCAGTGCAAGAGGAACCCAGAAGGCAAACTCAGGCCTTGAAAAGTGGAGAGAGGAGTTAGTGAACGAATAGGAGCGAAAGGGAAAGACAGAACAGCCCCACGGTTGCAGTCTCTAGCGCCTCCTCCGCTGTCTGTCACATTATTCTCCCTTGCCGGCCACCAGCTTCCCTTCTCTCCCCACGCACTCCCCTCATTCCCTTTGGCTGGAAAGAACGCCGCGCCGTCTGCCGGTTCCTGCTCCAGCTATAGTGGCCGCCGTCGTGAGGCCCGACCGTTGTGTGTTGCGCCGAAACTTTTTGAAGCTCCGCCGAAGAACCCCGAAAGAACCTCCGTCCGCCGCCGAGCTATCGATTCAGTGGACGGGGGAGAAAACAGGGAGGAAGCAAGGGAGAGAGTCCAAATCGAGGTTGCAAGGGACGAAAGGCGGAAACATCATGGCCTCTCCGCGCATGCGCACGCACGGATGACGTATATCTCGTGCTTGTCTTTTCAGTAGACGGACGGCCAAGGCTCGTTCCATCTCTCTCTCGCTATGTTCCCGTCTCTCCTCCTTACCACCCAGCCGGCACCGCCTGTACGTTATACGACGTGGCGCACGTGGTGGTTTCGATCGAAGCGACGCTGCGGATCGATAGACGGCGCGGCTCCCGTATACGGGTGGCTGGCACGCTTTCCCTTTCATTCTCCCCAGGGTTGGGACAAAAACTGAAGAGAAACAAGAGGGTAGCCAGCGACCTCCTCGCATGCCAAGTGTCGACCTCTATGCCTCTATGCCGCCTCTCCTATCTCTAGTCCCTTTTCCCTAGCTTTTATTTCTTGGACTTCTGTTTTCTCCACCACAAGAACACTGTCTCTCTGTGATAGAGAAGTGGCTCAGAAATCATCCCTCTCCCCACTTTCTCCTTTCTCCAAAGTCCCGCTTAGCTTCTTTAGCCGTCCTTGTAAGGACGCACTTTACTTCCTTTTTATATTCTTACGACTGGTCTTTGCCGGATGCCTTCCAGCACGTTATTTCGCTCGTAAACCGTATGAAACGTCCGTCACACTGTCCCTGGGAGAAAAACAGAGAGAGAGAGAGATTGTGAAAAGAACGTTGCAGAAAGTAGCACCTCCTCCTCCGGACAGTCACTCTCTCTCTCTACTTTCCTCCTAGGGAGAGTGTGACGGACATCTCATCTAGTTTACGAGCGCTCGCTTCTCTCGCATCCCTAAATTCTCACCGCAACCTTCCCTATCCTCTCGACAAGGGCTCCCCTATTTCCACCCGTGTAGTACAACAAACCTGTACGGACACGCGTCGTACATTTCGAAACGCTATACGGCCCCGCAAGAAAACCTCTCGCGAGTGCACTGAGCTGCGGGCAAGTCTAAGTCTAGCTCTTGTTAGGGAAGCGTCTGTCCTTATTATCCCATATTCCGCACAAAAGATAGTCCTTCCCCTCGACCTCTCCATGCACTCCGTCTCCGCGAGAGTCTATCCTTCTACATCCCATTTCCCCCTCTCAGTTCCTTAAGCTGGCGTTGCTCTTTTATATCAATTTATAATTTTTTGGCGAGCGTGCGTCGTCCTTTTGCGCCACTTTCACTGCCGCTGCCTCAGCAGTAGCAGCAGGTGCGCGCTCGGCGACGTTAGCGAGGTCCTATTATGCGGTCGTAATTCCCGAAACGGGAAAGGCGCTGCGCACGCTGGTCTCATGCAGCATCCCCAATGGATGGAGAGCTCGTTCCAGCTCGCAGCGCCAGGTATAGGGAGAGAGATATGAGGCAAGAAGGGAAGAGTCCTCCCTTTATCCGCTCCCTAAAGGGAACGGTGGCGGCGACGCAATCCCCTCCTTCCCTATTCCCACGAGGAGGTCCTTTTGAAAAGGGCCTTCGGTGCACTCGCGAATGACGCTAGCAAATGGCCGCTCCCGTCGTTTCTGAGACGAGCGCCCGCAGGCTGAGCCCGTGTTTATTCTGCCAGGCGGATCCCGGCGCCGTTAGTTACATGTATAGTACACGTATACGCCTTCCTATTTCACTGTAATTGCGTGCACCATCTCGCGAGACGACAGGTGCGGGTGTACGTGCGTGCCTGCTGGCGTAACTCATAGCCGAGGTACATGGCCGTGGTGATCATATAATGCGGCGGCAACTGTTGCACGACCGTCGCGAATCTCGTCGAATCTCGTCGCAGGACGCCGCGATTTAAATAGCGGTTCTGGTGGAATGCTGAAGCGAGCTGCAGACCCGCGAATCTCTCTGTGTGGCGGTGGTAGATGCTTCCGAGCGTTGCACAAAGCACGTGCCTCGATGCTTGCCGACGAGACGCTGGAAAGTACGAGCCTTTCAGTGCACTCAAGTGCGTCATTTGAAAGTAAACATATACGAGGGGATGTGCGGCGAAGCAGCGCTTAATGAAAACTCGGGAATAGGCGCCCGCGCTTCCCTAAACGACGTCTGACGTGCTTGGGCGCCTCCGCGCCAGCTGTCGCATTCGGGACGCTTAAAAGACGCCGCGCACGAGTGGGCAGACACCTTAATGGGCGAAGAACATCGAGGCGAGAGGATGGGATCGCTTGGCGCTCCCTCCTTTTGATCAGCCGAGTGGATGAACTCCTATGGAGCGTCGCTAGTTGCAACGCTAGGTTGTTTGCCGAGCGCGAAGAACCATCTGCAGACTGCAGAAACCGGAGAGTTTCTGCCGGTGCAACATTCTTATGGCATATGCCGGAGTGAAGTGACAGGCATGCACAGCGATGAAAAGGAATATTGGCAACGATGGCACCACGTTGCAGCGACGCGGGGAAGAAATAAGCACTGCCCAAGTCGTGCGTTAAGAAGTTAATCGTCGTTTGGGCGAACTATAGCACCCTGAAGGAGATGGCAAGAGTCGTCAAATCACAACGATACCAGCGAACAACTAACCTCACTTTGTGATGCCGGGGGTTTAAAATGCATCCGCTCCCGTGACCGTGAGTGGCACTGGCTAACTGTCCCCATGAATAATATTTTACAAATACACAAATATATTAGAACATGGACGGGAGAATGGCCCCGTGGTACATATAACTTATTTCTTAGAGTCACAAGCGTAGCGCAAAAGGTATGGGTTTCGCCCCTCACCTGCAGCTCCAAGTTCTCATTTCGTCCATTTTTATTTCCTTTTTTTTCCATTATTATTGTGCTTAAAATTATGCGGACACTCGAGGCGAGTTCCCTCGAGGGCCCCAAGTATAGGCGCATCGTCACGTTCCGCTCAACCGGCTCTGTCGAGGCCAGGGCACGTTTAACGTCTCCGTTAAACACGATGATTCATTTACCTCTATGCTTTCTCTGATTCCAACGTCTATAACTTAGAAAAAACAATCGGAGGACACCTAAGCACTTACGAATTGTGCATGCGAAAGCACTCATATCCAATTGAAAACCGCTGAGCGGTTCTTCGAGTTATGGACTCCTCGCATTCAAGCGAGCGCGTTGAGACGCTCGGCGCGTTTTGGTTTAGCCTTACCGAGGCGCAGTTAGTACGCTGGCGATAGCTTGCGCGGACAAGCAACGCGCGGATAACACAGGTACGGCCGTGACACAGGCTTCCGAGAGCAAGGGTGACGTGCCCATAGAGTTTCTCACTATATTAATGTCATAGTGAAAAACTCTATGTGACGTGCCATTGCGGCGATGCCAATGGGAATTCACCTGCCGTTTCGCTGCTGCACAGTACAAACGCCAGCTTTTTCGCTCAAGGAGCCCTTTGATGCTATCGCATAAAAGAAAGAAAGAAAGAAAGAAAGAAAGAAAGAAAGAAAGAAAGAAAGAAAGAAAGAAAGAAAGAAAGAAAGAAAGAAAGAAAGAAAGAAAGAAAGAGTCATGGTCAATTTAGTGGCAACTGCTAAAGATAAAAGTGTTAGCATTAAGTCGCAGCTCTTTGAGGTCCTGGGTTCATGACTTTAGCTGCGTTCGCCACATTGCAAAGTGTTGTTCAGGAGCTCGCTCGACGGGCGTACATACGTCCTGCCTCTTCAAGGAGCGAAGTGCAACTGCACGACTGTGGTCTGGAGCAGACCACCGTCATTTGAACTTCACACACACGCACGTTTTTCCACTTTGACATTCCTATAATGCTAACGCCTTAAAGAAACACTGGCAGTATTGACACTTTTTACAGCGAACCTGTCAAGGGCTATTTTCCCCACTGTCGTGTCCGCGTGCAGAAAAAACAAATCCCGAAGATGGTACAATGCCGGGCCGACCTGATGATGATGATTTGGGATTCTTATGGAGCAGCAGCCGTGCAGACTATAATGCCGACCTGCGGCGGAGGTGCAGTTCGCCATTACGGGGCCCACACACACAGCTTCGCTGGTCATTCTTCTTCACAGAGTGGAATGCCACTGAGTTGTGTTTTTCTTTTAAAGCGAACGCTTTACTGGCCGCGAGCTTGCGATTTCGCCGTGGCCGTGCTCCGAGGAGGCACATGACGTCACACCGCGTTCCTCGTCGTTGCGTTCGCCTCCGCTCGCTCGCCAGCTGCGTCAAATGCCTGATGACATGTCGGAGGATTGAAAAAAAAAAAGAGCTCGCGTGCGCCGCAACCACAGTTGAGGCGGCAGTTTGGACGGCGACAATTGTGATAAGCAGGAGGAGGCCTGGAATCGACATCGGAACGAGATGAAGAGGAAACGAATCGCCCAGGTAACAGACGAACAGCGCGCCGAACGACTGGCTAAACGCCGCAACATAGTTAGACAACCAGACTAACCTGGACTAGCAATCAAGATTAACCAAGGCTAACCATGCTATGCCTTAGCTTTCGCTACGTATATCCTGGCATAGCCGAGCTAAGCCACTGCCAATTTTTTTTTAAGGCGTTACCGGCGTCGCACCTCGATGGTGCACGAGATGAGACCGACGGAAAACCCACGGCGTTTGCGAGTGCCCGATGAAAGGAGTACGTATAGGTTTAGCTTGGCGTCTACTGTCAGTTTCGCTCGCACCAGTGTATGCACCACAGTGTGGAATTCCCACAGCAGGAACGCCCAGCACTCGTGCCAACAGTGTAACCCGAAGGGTTGCCTCGCTGGTTCCTCAAAGCCCGACTAACGGAACGTGACGGAGCGTCTGCTTGGCGTCGTTATTGCTTTTGCAGCCAAAACGCACTGCGCTTCTCCGGAGACCTCCGAACTCTCCATGGGCGGGACGCGCATGTGCGTCTATGTTGCGACCGCACATGTTGCGACCGCACAAAATTTAAGTTCCTTGAACCGCTTTAATCTTTCGACCAATTTTGACCGCTCTAGATGTCTCAGAAGGTGCAATTGACATAGGTATGGCGTTGTCTTTAATTCAATGAGTAACAGAGCTGAAAAATTAATAGTTCAGTTTTCAAAGGGGATTATACGAATGTCTCAAAAGCATTATTTGATGTAGGTTTACGCCCGAAAGCTACATCTCAAGAGGACTAAACAAGACAAAAAGGTCACAGGAAGACGGAGGGCGAACACAGGAAGTCTCAGCTGAGAGCCCGTTCCTTTATAGAAGATAACTTATCGAAATGTTAACGTCCGCTTGTGGCCTTCACTTTTTCGCCCACTGTTCGTCTACTGAAAGGTCTTCATTTTTCTATCACCTCATGACGAAGCTCTTGTCAAAACGTTGGCTCAATCTTCTTTCGTTCGCTGACCACTTGTTCGCTCGAGAGCTTCCATTGTTATAACCGCCGCGCTGCACCAGCGTCCTGGTAATAAACGGTATTACATGTACAGCCAACTGTCTTTCACGTGATTGTATTCATCTTATATGTTGAGACCCATGTCGGGCTTTGTGTTTCGATCGTTACTGGAGGTTTCACGATGTGGCCGGACGAGACGTTGCATCGAAATGCGAAAGAGACTGCTCGTCTGCACAACCAACCGCACTTCCAGAAGCAGACGGTAAACAGAAACGGCAGCAGGTTGAACGAAAACAAAACGGGACTATGCGAAGTGTATGCCAGAGTGTGGAGAGATGAACGGCAAGATTGTTGTTTTCGGGTTCTGTAGCAGACGTAAAGGCAAACGTGCACAACAAACGCATATGAATACTCTAGCGTGAGCACATTCTGGCCGGCAGCTATAACAGCGCAAGGAGTAAGCGGCATCTGCAGAAATAGCAAGCAGAGGAAGCAGACGGCATTTCTTTGAAGTAGCGAAGAAGAAAGCGATGCATATTCAGCGCGCTCATATGCCAGACACAAACGCACACGTACTCGTGCGAACGGCAACTCAAAGCGAGCGCACAAGACAAACACAAGCATTCAGACTCACCGTTCCTTTCAAACTGAGTGAGGTTGAAAGAGAAAGAGAAAAAGGAACAATAATGTAAAAATGACAAACATTAGCAAGTTAGGAAGGATTCATGATTCGAAAGGTTAGGTGATACAGATACCATATAGTTTCCCACTGAAATTACTGCAGAAGGCCAAGGCGCTGTGGTTATTCAGTTACCATGTTACTGATGAGTACCCCATTAAGAGATTTTCCCACTCTTCAGGCTTGTGGCTTCAGATGTTCGCCTACCTTTATTTTTAATCACGCTTTCTGTTTCTAAATTTCCAAACGGTAATATATTTCTAAATGCATAAATGCAATAAGTGTCTGAACACACATAAAATCATTGCGAATAGTTGCACATTTTGTTGAAAATGATAATTTGCAAGTCGCAAAGCCGTTCCAAGCCAGCTAGAAGGATGTGGTTTAGCCACATTCATGTGTTACCCAACATTCCCACGCTTTATGGGCCACTGTGCGTGCATCTCCCATATACACTAGCGCCATACTATTGCTTTTTGCGTATATAAGAAATTCTGTGACGAACAAAAGTGACATTTCGGTTGTCCTTTTCGGTCCTCTTGCGTGTGTTTTCTACGCTAATCTTCCAACTCATGATTATATATACAAGCTGATGTCAGAAAAAGACCGATACAGAAGAAATGCCTCTATTAAACAAAAAAAAATCAGTATCAGCATAGTTAATTCAAATCGCTCGCTGGCTCACTCACTCTCTCACACGCACACACACAGGCACAGACACACACATACACTTTCACTCACTCACTCTGACACATGCGCACATACGCGCACTCACTCATTCATTCACTCACGCTCACTCTCACACGTACACTTTCAGTCACTCTCTCACTCACACTCACTCACTCTCGCACACGCACGCACACTAACACACACATACACGTTTACTCACTCTATCTTACAGACACAGACACACTCCCTCGCTCACTCACTCTCTTACACGCACGGACACAGGCACTGACACACACATGCACTTTGAGTCACTGACTCACATATACGCACATACACACACTCACTCACTCACGCTCACTCACTCTCGCACACGCACGCACACACACACAAACACACACATACAATTTTACTCTATCTCACACACACAGACTCACTCACTCACTCACTCACTCACTCACTCACTCACTCACTCACTCACTCACTCACTCACTCACTCACTCACTCACTCACTCGCTCGCTCGCTCGCTCGCTCACTCACTCACTCACTCACTCACTCACTCACTCACTCACTCACTCACTCACTTCCACAAACATGCACGCGTGCTAAGGCGCACAGCCGCACGTAAACAAGTCGACGTGACACAGGAGAGCAATCTTCTCGCACTCTCAAAGCGACGCACCGAAATTGCGGTGGCGTGAACTGTAAGACGAGGACGGAAATCCTTGAGACGGAACAGGGGCGTACACTCGCCCTCGGAGCCACACCGGGCAGAGCCGTGTCCACGGGGCGTGAATATTGCGCTGGGCAAAGGGTCCGAACCTCCGGTGCTTCTGTTGATACTCCGCAGCTAGCCCGGCGCCTGCCTCCTCGGAAAATTGCGCCGAACCCTGCGAAAGCAGTCTACCGTATCGACCCGTCTGTAGCGTGTCTTCCCTAATGTCTGTTCCTTTCGAACTTCTGTTCTCATAATTTCTGTCTCAGTCCTTGTCGAACGGTTCGCAAAAAGCAGGGTCACAAGCTGACGTTCAGTGAACAGGCGAGATACAGCCCCTGGTAATGGTTTATGAAGATGTCTCACCTCAAGATAGGGCTGCTATCAAAATACACGGGAACGGAGAAATCGTTTTTCTCTAAATCCGCCGTACTACCTATTTCTGATTAGAATCGTCGCATTCAAAATAGATAAAATCTACTTACTCAAGGAATTTTTGCGTTTAGATAATCAAAAGTTTAGAACGAATGCTTGGAAATAAAAAACTAAAATAAATAACAAAGCCGAAACAAGTTTGCAATGTAACTCAGGATACATTCGATATTACGAGGCTACAAAACGCACCTGATCAGACATCTAAAGCGAAAAATATTTGCAAATCATACGCCATTCTGTATTATGCAACTGGAATACGAGCAGGACTTGCAAAACTCTAGTAAACTTTGCAACAATTTCACCTGTGCTCCTTCTTCAGCGCTCCTTTCTTCTAACAATTCCTTTAGCCCAATAAAGTTTCAACTCAACACAGCCACATTAAACTCCAGTCCGCAGTACTCAAAAACAGTTTCAATTTCATGCTAGTGCTCCTTGCAACGCGCGGATTTCTTTCGACACCCAACTTTAGTGCTTTCTTCGACATACAGTTCCAACACGGCTATTTGTTGGGGCCCACTTTGGCATGAAGAATACTAGCTGCGGCTATCACCGTGTCTGTTATCTCACCAGAACTTGACGTCCCGAAGATGTTAAGCAAAAAAAAAGAAGCCGCAGTTTCGCCTGTAAAGCGAAGCATCGATTGCGATAGCAAATTAGTAGACAGCTAGCTATACGAAGTAAGGGTAGTAATTTTATCGGCCATATAAGCTCGTAAACATAGGCATACTAGCAAAACTAACAAGCGTGGTGTCACACGCGCACGAGCGAACATGAACGCATCTCACTCGATGACCGCGAAAACTCGCTGTCAGAACGCTGGAGCGAGGAAGCGCGGTAGCAGCAGCGAGCGAATTCACCTTCCTGCTGCGTCTTGCATCAGCGCGAACTATAAGCCGCGAAAACACAGCGCGCGGCCGGACTCGGTCCCCGTCGCCGATGGTTTTCAAGATAGAGCGCCCCAGGCGGGCACGCGCGTGCGCCCGGTGTAGACCGCCCCCTCCCCCTCCCTCCCCCTGAGCTTTGCGCGCGACTGAAGACGGCGTGCTTCCTCACCAGTTTCCTCGCTTGCGCGAGCGACATTGAGCAGCGATTGCCGGCTCACCCCCGCACGCCTTCATTCCCACATACAGCATACGATGATTTTATCGCCTTTGGACTTTATAAGGAACCTCACGGCGACGCCGACGGCAGAAATGCGCCTGGAGAATCCGTATAACTGCTGTCGCAATAAAAATTTTCGTCGGTTCTAATGGCACGAATTTTCTCTGCGGCAAAGTTGACACAAATAGCCATGTTTCGATATTTCCTCGGCAAGAATTATTGCTCAAAGCGGTGAATTAACAGCGAAGGAAGCAAATGTTAACTACCAAATAAACCACTGAAAAGAAACACTCAATCAGTTTAGACTGGTAAAATATTTTTTTCGCCACTCTATTTAGGTTAATTCCGCAATAGCAAGTTGATTACCACAATAGAAAACGGAACTCCGTAGTTCTAGGTTTCGAATTTCGCCACGAAAGGCCAGCGCTCGTACTTCAATGTGACGTCACGGATTTCAATGTATCTCCTCGAACTTTGGCTGTTCTGCATTAGTGTAAGTTCTTCAAACTTGTAAAGTTGAGTATTTGGCTCTTTTACAATACAATGCAGTCTGTATTTATACCGATTGAAGAATAACAAACCTCGAGCAGACGCCGCCAAATTCCATGACGTCACGGTAAGCTGGCCGCCATCTTCATATCATTTTTTGCGTCTGCCCTGGCTCAGCACACCTTTTCTCAAAGAGTGGCTTTTTCGCTATTGCAGAAGTGGACGTTACAAATG